>NC_139217.1:114358638-114971138 GCF_055691185.1 Crinia signifera | reverse complement strand
CCTAGGCACTCAGCATCGCGATATTGCTAATATTATATTTTAAAGCCCTGCATAGATCAGCAACACAAACACCCGTGGAACAGTGTGCCTTGTTTTAGTTCTTTTTTGTGACTTTCAGATAAAAAAGCAGAAAATCATGACATGCTAAAATCTTAACTTTTAAATAATAACTATTTCTTCCTTCCTTTCCTTAAGGCAAGAGTACCTGAACTGACAGCGTCCGATACATATATCATTACCATATCTTCTACAGACAAGGACTCTGGGATGTACGGTCCTGTTTCTTACAAAATTATTTCACCATTTGAAGGATTTGTAATTAACCCAACCACTGGTATGTAAATAAGTTTACTTATAGTTAATGCGGAACATATTTGTTATAGATTGTCACTGAGTGGCGTAGGCCTGCATCAAGTAATGATTCCTACAGAGGAAGTTCTGCTTAGTGAAAATGCCGCGGAAGGGAGACTTGCCATATTTTTTAATGACGCACAGTTATCTTTCAAAGTCTAGTGCTTATAGCTTTGCATTGAATTGCACAAACAGCACCATATTATATACATTCAACACATAAAATAGTTTTGCAAAGCCGTGGTGCTAAAACTCAGATTCCCAAAAACTTGCCAAAAATGGTTTAGATGAACACCAGAGATGTGCGTGAACCTCAGCATTTTGGATTGGTTCTAATCAGTGGCGGTTTTTACCTATGGACTGCGGGGCTTCAGCCCCCCCCCCCAGCTAACATCCACCAATGTAATGAAGCCAGATGCAGTCTGTGAGACTGCACTGTCTTCACTGTGACTGGCAGTGACTTCCTATTGGAATTCCGACCTGTCAGTCACCGAGCGGTAGCCCATAAAATCCAGGGATTGCACATGTGCAGTATCTACGTCGGTACTGCGGATGCGTCGGCCCTGGTTCCTATCATCTGTCATCTTATACAGCACCGGAACCGTTATATCCCTTCTATGGACTGTTGCCGAAGCAGCCAATAGAAGTTGGCCACATGAGCAGTACAGAGGTTTGTAATGCCTATGTGCCAGTCCCAGCGCCTGTCATTATAGTACATGCCCCAGAAACGCAGCGCCTGTGGCAGGGACCAGGAGGAGCAGCGGTGGTGGCGGGGGGGGGTGCCTGCATCGCGGCCAGCGACAGCACTCCTCCTGCCATGAGGTACGAGCCACCACTGGTTCTAACTCATCATTGTGTTTTGTTTTTGGTAAAATCACCTTTAAGTGTTATGGTTTGGATCAGATTTTGGTTTGGTTTGAAATCGATTTAAAAATCGATAATCATTTATAAAAATCAATTAAAACATCTAAAACAAGAAATTCGGATTTATAATCCTAATGTTGCATTGCAGAAAGTTTCACACCAGGCCGTGCGGGATTCTGGTAGAACTAAGAGTTTTTTACAGGGGCAGGCAAAATCTTGACTAGGAAATTACCGCACCTTTAAAAAAGAAACCTCAGAGTTCAGCCAGCATCGCACACTGCATTATAACCAGCCCCAGATCTCCTCGGGGGATCCGGACCAGGTTTTGGTTCTATTCAGATCTACAAAATTTGTGTGGATTTGAATCTCTGGAGAACCAAACCTAACAAGTCTAGTGAGCACTCCAAAGAGTTATTTTTTTAATTATTGCATTTTACATTTATTAAAGAGCTGCATCAAAAATGAGCTGGCAAGTGTTTTGCATGAGATGTAACACATTAAATTTTACTGCACTTGCATCATACCATGTGACTATTGTTGTAATTACTCTTGTGTTTCTACCAGGTTCAGTGCATACTGACATGCCAGTGGGAATGATGGAGAAGAGTACAGTGATTCCCATTTTGATAGAAGCCAAGGATAACGGCATTCCAGCGTTGACCTCCACTACTACTCTAGAGCTAGAGATTCATGATGTGAATAACCATATACCCACATTTTCAGAGGATTTATACCGAATCAACATAAGCGAAGACACTGTCGTTGGGGAGACCATTTTAACCTTCACAGCTACAGATTTGGATTGGACAACTGAAAATGCATATATTGACTTTTCTATTGTCAATGGAAATACACACAATCTGTTCAGTGTACAAAGCATTGGAATTCTTTCTCAGCCTCCTTTCATAGTAATTGGAAAACTAGTTCTAAATGGAAACTTGGACTATGAGAAAAACACCACCCACATCTTACTTTTAGTAGGCTCTGACCGAGGGTCTCCGTCTTTAAATTCAAGTGCCACTGTTTGGATATCTGTTCTAGATTGCAATGACAATCCCCCGATATTTCAAAGCACAGAATACCATGTTAGTGTGAGAGAACATCATCCGATAAATAATGAAGTTATTCGCGTATCAGCCACCGATGGTGACAGTGGAGAGAATGCGGATATTATGTACAGTATCATTTCAGGGAATGAAGAAGGCATTTTCACAATTGATTCACAAAATGGCACTGTTATGTTGGCACAACCTCTAAATTATGAAAATGCTATTACACATACTTTAATTGTTAAGGCTACTGATGGTCTTGGAAGTAAAAAAAATGAGGCATTTTCAAAACTCTTCATCACAGTTTTGGATGAAAATGACTTTGCACCAATGTTTCTCTTTAACAGTCTTAGTTGCAGTCTCTATGAGAACGTGCCCCCCTTCTCACCGGTATGCACAGCTAATGCCATTGACTTAGATTCAGGGCTGTTTGGTGTCTTGAGTTACTCCATTCAATCTGTGTGTCTGAATGAGCCCAAACACCAAGATGTATTCTTCATAGATTCGTTAACTGGGGATATTTATACCAAGCACAAAATCGATTATGAGACTCAAAAAAGATATTGTCTTGTCGTTCAGGTGAGAGACAGAAGTGAATCCACAGCCTGTGTTCTAGTATATGTGGACATTAAAGGGCAGGATGAATTTTCACCTGTATTTCAAGAGTCTCAATACTTTTTTGATTTGCCACAAGAAAACAAACCTGGACAAGTTTTAGGCACAGTTGAAGCCTCCGACAATGATGAAGGCCTTGACGGAGTCATCCATTATTTATTTGAAAAGCCCTCACAGTTCTTTTCTATTAATGCAACAAGTGGGATTATATGCTTAAATCGAAGTGTTTATAAAATAAGAAGTAACACTAAGAAAAATCCTGACATTATTGAGTTAGTGGTCAAAGCCCAAAGCCCAAGGTTAGACTCAAGGTCATCAACCTGCACTGTTCAAGTTAACATTTCAACTGCTCTAGAAGGTACCCATGGTATGTCAGCAAACATACTTTCCATCAGTTTCAGCATTTGCTTTGTGGTTTTCTTATTACTGGCCATAAGCCTTATTGGCATTATTTTAAGATACAAACGAAAAGATGTTGTAAATACTTGTGGTATAAAAGAGGCTGCCATTCCTGCACTTCCCAATTCAAATGTTAAAAACTGCATGTCTGATGAATGTCCAAAATATGAAAATATCAAGAACGGCTTAGCTCCAGATACATCAGAGTGGCTGGGGTTAGTTGGCATTAGAGAAAAGAAAGACACTGGGAACAAATGCAGGAATTCAGACTCGAGTGGCCACGGCTCGACAGAAGGGGAAACTGCTGAAGATGAAGAAATAAAGATGATCAATGAATACCCTATTAGAAAAGAATCTGGCTCTGTTCTGAGTGAAAGAGCCTCAAGAGTTCCAGACTCTGGAATTCCAAGAGACTCTGATCTTCTCTCATGTGAATCAGATGAAACAGATGTGGTGATCGGGCCAGAAAGCACAGAGAGTGTAGTGATCCTCAAGGAGGAAAATGGAGGAGTGCCTCATGCGTATTATAACTGCAAAAAGGAAGCACCACCAATACAGCAGAACAATCCAAAGGACAAAAACACATTGCCAGACACCAGTCAGGACTACATCTATGTTCCCATGACATACGATTCCAGATATGGGTCTTTGGCATCTTTAGTGGCTTCTGATGAGGACCTGAGAGGAAGTTATAATTGGGATTACCTGCTTAGTTGGGAGCCCAGATTTCAGACTCTTTCCTCTGTTTTCTGTGATATTGGAAGACTAAAAGATGAAAAGATGCACAGGCATGTACCTAAGAAGAAACCCTTTGTTTTCCCACCCCCACTAATCACATCTGTGGCACAGCCTGGGATTAGGGCTGTTCCACCTCGAATGCCAACCATAATGTCAGGACAAACATTTGTAAAATATCCCCGCTCCCCTTTTTTCTCTAATCTGACATGTCAGCCTTCACCTATGACCCCAACATTTTCACCTTCTCTGTCCATGCTCACGGTCCACACTCCTTCAACCTCACCTGTGCTTTCAGACACAGGAGTTATTGGATCATCAGTGCCTGCTCTGTCTGAAGAACTGCTAGTACAACAAGAGTTTCAGGTGTGAAACATGAGATTGTGCCAAGTACAAGCACTTGTGTGGACCAAATAAGGCATGTGTAAACTAATATATATGACTCTGCATTGTGTTTCGGTTGTAACATATCCGCTACCTACATTGGTACACAGTAAATTTTAGCCAATCAAAAACACTGAACTCAGTGACTGCTCTGCTTTTGTTTTTGGTTGCATGAAGATAATTTGTTTTCTAGTTACAAATTATTTTCTGTACTGATTCCCTAAATTTCAAGCTCTTACAGGCATGAATATGTTGTGCAATCAGTAAGTTCATTTACAGGCCAGTACTTACCAGCATATACTTGTATACTGCAAATAGAATGTAACAATGATTTATTTATCAACTCCCTTACAGTATTGTGTACATTGTGTAGATGATCCATAATTCCATTCATAACAATAACTGACATTATCAAGTAATGCTGCATTCATTGTAAATCTCTTTAAGTAAATCAATAACTCAGAATTGTCATTAGCCATGGGGTACTAAAGCTTCTACAACAGATATGTGCAGCTCTTGCTCGTAGTAACCAATCAAGTTCTGTCTATAATTTTCTAAAATGAAATAGAGAAATTATAAATAGTATTTGATTGGTTGCTATGGGTTACAGCACCTCTTTTTATTATTAATCTACCCCATAGACAGCATTGTAACTAGGTGGTTTGTAAATAGAAATGTCACACTCCACAGCACTAGTCATTGGTATATCTATAGTGGGTGTAGGATGTGTGGTGCACATGGGCCCCTGGGTTCAGGTGAGCACACACCTCACACCCTACACCCATATGATTATACTTACTGCTCCTAAAGTCCTGAGGCAGCTATGATTGTAGACATATCACAGAGAAAGTGGTGTGGTGGCCATTTTGCTGGTGATTTGCACATGTGCAGTAGATATATCCTTCAGAACAAGGCGCAGGCGTCATGTTTTTGGAGACTATGGCACAAAGCCAGAGTTTACAGCACTGTGGCTGCTTCTAGAGAGGAGATGGCCCACACAAAGCTGCATATGGGCTCTCTTCTTTCTTATGCACCCCTGGAACTACAGTGATATCATAAGACTTAGGCCTGATTTGTGGTTTGTTCTTATAGGGGCATACAGTAGCAGATTTGCCACTGTGCCCCCTGTTTCATCATTATTTTTACCTAACTAGGCATGTCAACATGTATATAAGAGGGTTAATTGCTGATACAGTAAATTATTTTATAAACAGGAACATTAAACTTGATGGCACTGTGAAATTACATTGGGTAGGAAGTTGGAAGTGTAGCGCTGAACAAAATGAATAAAAAATAATGTAAATCTGGTCCTAGAAATGTTTGTCACCCTGTGGAAATGGGTCTTACGCTAGTGGAACAATTCTTACATAATTTTGTTGATTTAAAAAAGAACTTATAATATTTTTAGTGCATAACATGCAAATGATTTATAAAATGTATTACGGATAACTTGTGGGTCAAGATTATAAGAGAACATGTGAAAAATTGTACTGTGAAAAAATTAGGAGTATCTGTAAATACCCTCCCTTCCCATTAATAGTGATATATTTAATATTGTGTCCCACCCAACTATCTTCCATCAATGATAAGATTTGTCTTATGCTCACATTCAAGGATCTCCAGAGGACCAGGAGTGGTAGATAACAGAGGCTATATCCTTCTAAATACAGTCACATTTTTTTCCAAAAAACATGTTTCTTCAGTGACATGACTCAGTATAGCACATTATAAATGGGTTCTGTACGACATGGTGGCGGTTAACATCCCGGCGATAGGAATCCTGCCAGCGGTGTACTGTGCCAACAGGTTCTGACCATTGTGATTCTGACTACCTACATATACCTTATAAACATAAAGTATGCCTGTGGATACACAACTAGAATTTCTCAGACATATTTTAAAAACTGAAAAGAAATATGCCTGCGCTCGGTTTTACCCATACTATACATGATAACAGCTGCGTGTCAATATTAATGCCATATTTGTATACAAAACAGAAAGACCTTTGCTATCGGCTAACAATAATATACTGTGTATACTGTATGTACCAAACAGGGCCGGACTGGGCCGATTTCTTCTTGTAAGGTGGAGGCTCCACCTCCCGATTGGCACATAGGGAGAGACACTGGACTCTTGGCGGATCCAGCTGAGGTCCAGGAGAGAGGGGGCCTCACATGCCGCTATTCCCCCCTCTCATGCAAGCCAGGAGAGGCAGCAAGAACCATCTTTTAAGCCTTGATTAACAGCTGTAAGACTTTACTAATACAGTATGTGCATTATTGCAAAGGCCTGTCTGTACTCCAAAACTCTAAAAAATTTGGACAGGAAAATATATCCTAAATATATCCTAAGTAGTAAAACAAAATAGGGAAATATAATGTTACAAAAAAAAAAGACCAATTTTAATCAACATCTTTGATACACTGTAATGCATGTCTCAGAACGCCATATTGAACTGAGAGTGAATTATAAAATGGGAATACCATCTAATTTTCAACGTCTACAAGATTATACAGTATAGTATTTATTAGTATTAGCACTGTAATACTCTTTTCAGATACAGTGACTAGATCCAACTTGTTTGTTTCATTGGTGCTTAATGTAATCCAGGAATAGGCAGTACTTTACACTCAAGTTGTTGCTAATACATCTCCTTACTGCCCGCTACACCTCCACCTAGTAACTGTTTGAGTTAGGGAATAGGAGCTCAGCACCACCTGATTGACAAAGGTGCCCGACTCTGATCTAATGCCTATAATTTTCTAAAAATGTATTGCAGAATTCCACCAAGGACACTTTTTGTGATGTTGGGTTTGGCATTTTTACAGGCTATAAATGTAATGGCATTTACTGGCGTTATTGTTTTATATTTGATAGTTACGCTGCATTAAGGAAACTCTAAAAAGTAGAAAATAAGAAAACTATTTTTTCAGATTAAAATAAATGTATTAAAATAATGTGTTTCCAAAGCGATTTTCATTTTAAGCCAAAATAAACACTTTGTATAAAACTTGTATAATTATGCTTTATTATTACTATTGTGTTTTTTTTATTATTAGTAGTAGTCGTATACATTTTTAAGGAAATATATGCAGGGTGATACAGAGATGGTTACAGCTGCAAGCAATGGGCCCCCATCTGCTGTGCCATTAATCTGCCAAAACGTGTACAAAGATGCACAATCAGTGCACCATTGGACATTGCACCTACCCATGGCTGGCGGAGAATGTCTGAACAACCATGAACTACCCTGTAACAGTATATTAAATGCAATTGTAAGCTGCATCTCCCAATGGGTGCCGGATGGGTTCCCGACAGTCGGGATCCTGACAGTCATTTACCTGACGTCGGCATCCCAACTGTCAAAACGGCGGCAGCCGGGTGACCGACGGCCACCCGCTATTTTCCCTCGTGGGGGTCCACGACCCCCATAGAGGGAGAATAGAATAGGTGCCCGCAGCGTGGCGAGCGCAGCGTGGCGAGCGCAGCGTGGCGAGCGCAGCGAGCCCGCAAGGGGCTTTTTTGCACTCGCCATGCTGTCTGACTCCGGGCAGTCGGGATCCCAACGTCGGGATAATGACTGTCAGGATCCCGACTGTCGGAGTCCCATACCACACCCCTCCCAATAGAAATAATCGGGACAGTTGCACAGAGCATCTCAAAAATGTGTGAAGAGGTAAAACAATGTGCTCCACCTCTGGATCACCTCAATGTTATAATTATTTTCTGAGAGATACTATGGGCATTGAACCACAGCTCATTTCATGGAATGACATACAGTAAAGAGATGCACATTCTACTAAAACAGGGATCTGTAACCATAGTATAACTCTAGTGAATGATTAAGTATTATAGATGAAGACAGATCAGTAACATCTTTGCTCCTTATGCCTTGGAATTGGATTGAGGCATTGGAAAGGAGAGACAGGTCTATAGCTACCTTGCACATGGTTAAGGATAGTGGGCCTAATAATTCAGATATGGACACAAAGTTGAGTTGAGTTGGAACTCACATGTAGATGTGTGAAGCAGTGATAAAGGAGGAGAAGTGATAAAATGCCTGGCATTTTATTACCGGCCAATCAGCTCCTGACTGTTAAGTTACCATCTGGGTTTAAAAAGCAACAGTCAGGAGCTGATTGGCTGGTGATAAAGTACCAGGCACTTTATCACTTCTCCTCCCTTATCACTGCTTCATACATCTACTCCTGAGTGATAATAAGCAGACAGAGCATGCACTTCAGCAGCCAAATGATGGTGAAACTGAGATACAACAGTAATACTGTCATAACTGTATGGTCCAGCATGAAATGCTAATGCTGACCATAGTAGGGAGAGAGGAAGAGAGCAAGGGGAAGGTTGAAGCACTCCCTCCAGGTACCAGGGCTCTAGTCAGCTGCCAGAAGCTGCTTAACTTTGACCTCATGCCTAGTTTTATTGCATATGTCCAAAATGTACTGGATTACTGGGACAATATATAATATGTGTATTTTGGTTGTATTTTTATTTGTCACATGCTTGCTTGACTAAGGTAAATTGAATATTAAACATAGGGGTTAAATGATAAAATCCTCAACTAAGGACTCACTCCATTGGTCTAGCACTGTATGAAGTCAGAAGACTCCATGGGAAGCTGATTACTTCAACACAATCAAGGACAGAATCTGTCAACTTCCTTGCAATTTGTCACATTCTATCCTGGAAAATAAAATAAACCAAAGTGAACTTTTTCTTTATTTACATATTTTACCTTACAACATTCAATGAATGAAACCATGAATAAAAGGCAACAATTAGGGCAGTCCCATACGGAGGTGCTTTCTGCCTTTCCGGACAGTGGTAGCAGACAGCGCTTCTACTGGAAAGCAACTACGCTGCTATCAAGGCAGCCCTACCTGGTTTCAGGGGTCTTCAGCTAATGCAGTTCCCAGTTCTTATTTTGTGCACATGCCTGTAATTTCAATCCTGCGCATTTACCCACTTCTATAACCCATGGCCACTCAAGTAAGGACTTGGTCACTGGTTGTTACCATATTTGTATTGTGTTAAAAGTGATGTGCTGGTGGAGGAAATAGTTATTTTTAAAAGAGTTGATCTGGCACACAAATCATTCCATCCAGGTACTATTGCTACATGTGATTATGCCTGTATTCATACCTCGCATATAGCTTTGTTATGTTTTGGAAGCACATCACCACAAATGCACCTTGCTCTACACTGCACTTGGAAGGAGCCAGCGGGGGGGATTTGGCTAGAGATACTGTATTTAGACCAAAAGATGCCAAATGCCTTGTCATTTTCGAAGATGATAAAATACCATGGATTTAACAGTGATAGATAGATAGATAGATAGATAGATATGTGTTTGTATATATTTTATACCTATATACATATTGATATATATTTTGCTTCCCATGTTGTTTTAATGAATGTTGCTTATAGCTTTTCAATATGTTCCAAGTAACAGTAACTGACCAATTGGCTATTTTCTTTTTGTCCAGTTTTGTCCATCTACATTTCTGGATACTAAATACAGAGAAGTGACCAACAGCTGAGACTTCAAGCTACAGCATGAGTTTGCATATATCACAAACTCTGTGTGGCCCTCTGCATCATCCATTGGCCACAACGGCAAACTCAGCACATCGTGTCTGGTTCTTTCAGTGCTGTTAAATGTGCTGTAAACTTATGAATAGAACTTGTTCTACCAAGAACAACACAGTACAGCTGTACTACTAGTGTATCAGTTGCATCGCAAATATTAAGCTAGCCGTGATACTTCTGAACTATTTGCAGTCAACAGGTCTCTAAAACATTGAAATGAAAATGACTGTATATAGGATATAAACAATACATTGAACAAACAAACTGGCACTATGTTCAATCAGAAACATTCAATGTGTTTATCCATTTTGTGACATCTCTTCTGTGTATTCCACTCAGGATAGTCCTACACAGTGCGCACATGATGGCTACCTCACCTGGTATTTTGTGAGGGTGGAATGTACAACTCATGGAAGTTATTACCCCAAATGCCTACACCAATCCTGCACTATGCTTACTCTAAGTTTTCCTTTTATGTCTGTGCAGCTTATTATATTGCTTTATTACTTAAGTTGGTACTTATGTATTATCTGGGCTCCCATGTTAAATGCACCCCATTTTTTCATACCCCTACTATCCAACTACACATGGAGTTGATTTTATATAGTGTGGCGAGCGCAGCGAGCCACCGTGCCCGAAGCGTGGCGAGGGGACGCAATCTCATAAGAAAAACCGGAGCCCAGATATTACATAAGTACCCTTAAGTCTTCTATAGTATGTGCTTTGTTTCTATGCCTGTAAAAGCGAATTGAGTCATGTTGGAGAGAGAGTGCTATATAAGTAAAATTATTATTATTTTTATTAATATTATTCTGTGCTGTTTTGTCAGCTTTACATATTTTGGGGTATATCCAATGAGTGTCGAAACTGCCGTCTTGCCAAAAAGACGTCGGTTTTCAACATGGATAGATCGGAAGGGTATTCAATGCTAGCTGTTTTTTTCGGCATATTGAAACGTTTAGACATGCCGAAAAGCAGGTGGATTGACAGGAAAGTCGCTAATCCACCTGTTTTTGACGGAAACACAACCAAAACTGAGCAGCAGTAGCTGATACAGCGCCGTTTTGTCTGCCGCAGCCCGCACCCTCATGCCACCACCCGCACCCTTTCACACCCTACTGCCAATTCCCATACCTACCTGCCACTGGGCCAGGTAACAGCAGTTCCCCCGGCTCCATCCAGGCTCTGTCTCAGGTCCTTGCTGCCTCACACCATCTCCAGAAGCCGCACTCACACGGTCCGAGCCCCGGCCAAGTGAGCATCAATCAGCGGCCAAATCCAACATCTTTCTCACACGCATGCACGTTCCAGTCACTTGGCAGCTGGGTGGTGGAATCCTGACCATCTCTGCTTCAGGGAGACAGGCAGGGTTGGGGGGGTGGCATTGACTGATGGGTACCGTCGGCGAGGTGGCGGGACCTGATGATTTTAAGTGGGGATCCTAGCATTTTTAGACTGCACATTGAATAAAGCACAATTAAGGTAAGACCTATAAATGTAAGTAGTATGTTAATTGTGTAGTGATTTTTTTTTTTGTTTGGGGGGGGGGTGTGGTGCTATGGCTGGACACAATCGTTCACCTCAATAACACTCCTAACACATGAAGTAGATGCTCTAACACTCTTTAATATTTTACTTGCTCCACTAGTGTGATGCCTTGGGGTGATTGGATGGGCTGTTTTTTACACATTAGAGATGAAAACTTGGAATGTTAGGGCCTTACTCAATAAGGTTACATGGATATAGTGGGTAAGCCCATAACTCTGCCCAAGATTATACAAAAAACTCTATTTATTGCAAAATGTATTGCAAATTTGGGAGCTACAGCAGCATCTGCATGTGGGTCTGATACATCTACACCAGGCACATAGTTAAGTATCCAGTTGCCTAAGTGAAAAATTGGTTGATTGTGACATCTGTGCTTCTATTTCCATGTTTACAATTAAGTTTCATACTTGAATTCTGTTTAGTCAGCTTAATCCCTCTGTCTACTGAAATTTCATTAGTTAAGCAACTTTTGTTAAGGGTTTATCCAAAAAAGTATTATATTAATCCAAGTACTGTAGGATTTCTGTTTATTGCAAGTTGTTGCCATCCAACAATTACTTCCCTTCTCCATCGTCTCCACCTGAACATCAGGTACAACTTCTTGTGACCTATCCTTTATACAGGGATGCAGTCAGTATCTCACCAGTCAGAATACCAACCTGTAAGTAGCAGCAATAGCAACTCCAACATCTGAATTAGGCCCCAGGTATGTAAGTGGTAGAACTGTGCAAGTCTGCATATGCGTGTTCAACATGAGCAGAGCAAAATCATGAATGATACCCTACAGTATACTGGTGAGGTACTAACCACGTACTGTCCCCTCCAAGTTTCAGTGCAGACCTGTAGTGACTTTAAGACATTTGACAATGCCTTTGATTTCTGTCTTGCTGTTCAAGTATAAGTCATTGGTACGACCTCATCTAGAGTACTGTGCTCAGTTCTGGAGGCCATATCTCCAGAAGGATATAAATACATTAGAGACTGTACAAAGAAGGGCAACTAAAATGGTGCATGGCCTACATCACAAAACGTACCAGGAAAGACTAATAGATCTTAATATGTATAGTTTAGAGCAGAGAAGGGAAAGGGGGGGCATGATAGAAACTTTCAAATATATCAAGGACTTTAACAAGGTACAGGTGGGAGACATTCTTCACCGGAAGAGGAGCAACAGAACATGACATGCACTGACACTACAGGGAGGAAGATTCAGGGGAAATTTGAGGAAAAATTACTTCACAGAAAGAGAAGTGGATAAGTGGAATAGCCTCCCATCAGAGGTGGTAGAGGCAAATACAGTAGTACAATTTAAACATGCTTAGGATAGGCATATTGATATCCTTACAAAAAATAAGGATCAAATATGGTTTGATGTAACATATTAAAAAAGGGGCAGAATAAATGGGCCAAGTGGTTCTAATCTGCCAAATTATATTTTCTATGTTTAAGTCTGGATCATTCTTACATGCAATAAATCTAAGAAACTATTAATTTCAATAAATAAAAAAGTTGCAGGCAACTATGTGCAAGCCAACACATTTGAAACATTTGAAGTTATTTTATCATTTTGCATATTTTATGTTTTTAGAATTAAACTTTTTCTACTACTTATCACATATTTTCCAGTGAAGTAACCAAGTCCAGTGACACTATGCAATTTCTCATCAGGTGCAAGTTATGGCATGGTACAGTACAATTTCCCTTATATCAAAGCAGAGATTGTGTAAACTTGCCAGTGGATACAGGATGTGAAGCACAAAAATGACATGGCCCTTAGATCTGCACAAAATCTTGGCTACTATATAGTCACTGCTGAGATCATAACCAAATGCTTATCAAACGGCTACATTCTCTGGTAATGAAACACAGTCAATAGTAATTGAAACAAATTACAGCAGCACAGTAAGTTTAATCAGTTACACATATAGGAAATAACTTGTATAACATCAAATCGTAGAACTTAGCTTACAATGAATTTCAGCTCTCTTTTAATTTAAGATTGAGCGTAAAAAAATATTAATTGAGATGCCATTTGATTGAAGTGTTTAAACAGAGAGTGGCCAGTGATTAGTGGGTGGCAGAGAGGGGTGTCATGAAGGGGTGGCAGGGAGTGATTAGGAGAGCGTTATGTAGGGGGGAGGAGGGTATCTCACTTTAGGGAGTCTGCAGAATCTGAGAGACTGAAAAGTGAGTAATTAAAGTGGAGACCACAAAGCAGTAAATTTTCTACATATGGTGGTGTTGGGGAGGTAAAGGGGTGGATTATATTTGTTTGCACAGATTATATTGGATATGGAAAAGGGACAATTGGATTTTCTATGCATTGTAGGGGAAGGAGAATCTATGTATGGTGATATGATTATGGATAAATGAGCTACAGGGGAGGAACAGTGGATATGCTATACTGTATTTCTCCTTCCCCCCTCTCAATCTTTATCCCTAAGTGATTTGTCAAATTATATATATTTTCCTCCCAAGCCTGAAAAATCAAAAATATGGCAGTTCAGGACAAAGCAATAGATATTTATTTCTGCCTAGGCAGTGACTGTGAAGCTTACTAAATATTTTTTTTGGTACTTGTTTAGTTTCATGGCGGCAGCTCTACGCTACATTTTCAACGTAGCCTAAGCTACGTTGTCAGCGTAGCTGCCACCGTGAAACTAAACTGGGAGCAGGAGGAGCAGGGTGATGGGTGGCAGAGGGAGCAGGGTGGTAGGTGCTGTGTTTTATACTTACCGTTCTCCGGTCGGCATTCGCCGCGGGCTATGGTCACTCCCCGGCGGCAGCTTTCAGTCCCCCTCCTCCGGCAGTCACTCCTCGGCGCCAGTAATGTACGTAATTCAGCGTATTGCCACTGGGGGAGCATCGCATGGTTTTCCTGCTCCTCCAGCGGCACTACGCTAATTGCATACATTGTCTGCTGCCAGTGCCGGAGGAGGGGGACTGAATGCTGGCGCCGGGGAGTGACTGCTAGAGGAGGGGGACTGAATGCTGCCGATTGGTAGACTTGATGGACGCGGTGGCCGGGCTGGAGGAGGGTAAGTATAAAGCACAACACACACGCATTTCCCCACTATCCACGTCATATATCCACTATCCACGTCATACCCCCAGTATCCATGCCGGCGTGGAGTTGATTTTATAAAGTGTGGCGAGCTCAGCCACACTTGTGGAGTTGAACCCGAAGCGTGGTGAAGCGTGGCGAAGCGTGGCAAAGCATGGCGAAGCGTGGCGAAGCATGGCGAGGGGACGCTTCGGGTTCAACTCCACACCGACGTGGATACTGGGGTATGACATGGATAGTGGGGATATTAACCATTGTGTAGTTTCAGGGCACAAGAAGCACTTACATAGTTTATGTAGGCAGTATAGTGCTGTATTGGTATACTCAATACAGCACTACGTAAACTACGTAACTGCCGCCGTGAAACTAAACAAGTACCTTTTTTTTCATCTATTTACTGGCTGAGTAATGAAAAGGATTATGAGGTTTGGAAATGTTATTATGTATGAAGCTAGAAGAAGAATGTTAGTTCCATTAAACATAACGGTGCAGTGATGTGTACAAGGTTGCTCCATATACTGTACGTAGTAGATAGATAGAAGACACTATACCGACATTTTGTCTAATGATATTTTTATTTAAAGTGCCAATGCTTAAATTAGTTTTATTAATGTGGAATTCAACAATACTATAAATAAATACAGGTTGAGTATCCCTTATCCAAATATCTGTTATCCAAATTATTCCAAAAACCATACATTCCAGAAAGTGTTTTTTTTGCTAAAAGCACTACTGGGGACATCTGTAACAGCACTACCGAGGACATGATATGTAACTGGCACTATATATGTGGAAGAAAATGATTGCTTGCCATTTAAATTCAGTATCTGACTACACAAACTTTGTTGCATGTTTTGAAACCTTGTTTTATGCACAAATAAAATATATTTGTGTGTATTTCATGTGTTTGATGTGTTTGTAGAACATAAAGATTCCTCAAGATACATAATAGAAATATAAAAATATTCCGAAGTACGGAATAATCCGTTCTCCAAAATTCTTCTGGTCCTGAGCATTTTGGATAAGGGATACGCAACCTGTATAGTCCTTAAAACCTAGTTAATTGATGCCAACTACAAATACTACACCTAACGCTTGTGTATAAGCACTGACACATATGCAAAAAAATAATAATAATAATTGAATTGGGACTTGTCAACTATTACTAGAGTGCCTTTAAATAATTTTCTGTTGATAATAAAGAGACAGCCTATTATAACAACTGCAACAAGTAGCTAAAATAATAAGTTCCCAGGTCTTTTAACCTAACCGAGACACAATTTTTGTAGATTGTTTTTAAAATCATCCCCCAACATTCCTGCGGCAAAAACTCACATAAGTAAGCTAGGGTCTGCTTTGCATTTTTGATAGCACGCCAAGAGGATAACTGCAAAGTTGTATAATATATTAGTTGACTAGATTAACAGTGCTGGAGTAATCCATATTTTACAGGCCAACCTGTTGTGTTTGGGATTAACAATTCACCGCAAATGACTGTAACATGCATTCATTCTAAAATCTCTCTACATTTACACATGAGGCACATTTACAAAGGGGATGAAATATACATGTAAAACTGAATTTAATATAAAGGCCTCCCAAACTGAAATCCATTAAAACAGCTTTTATCCCAGGTTGCCAGCACACCAGTTCCGAGAATTTATTCTATTAAATTACAACAAATGTTGTTAAAAAGATGATTTAAAATAGTTGGGCACTTAACTGATTCTTAGTTGGAAATATAAAAAAAAATATGTTGGGGAAAATTTACTAAAGCTTCTAAAAATGAAAAGTGGTGATGCTGTCCATAGCAATCAATCAGATTCTGTCTGATTGGTTGTTGTTCACAGTTTTTAAAAGCTTTAGTAAATTTACCCTGTTATTTCCATTTTAGTCCAGATATAATAATGTTATAATAATGTACACAGTAAACACTGTACATAATATGCAATGGTCATTTTTGTATACAGGTCGAATCTCCTGTATCCGGAGATCTCTTATCCAAAAATATTCCAAAAACCAAGTTTTTTTAAAGAATATTTCTGAATTATTATTTTTTCCGCCTGCCCCTTTTTTCATACTTACCAAGTTCTCCAATGTCCACATCGGCCTTCAGGATCTTCTTCAGCGTCTTCAGTGGTCCCCGAGTGATGCAGGCCTGCCGGTGACATCACTAGCGCTCCTGCAAACTTTCTCAATGCACCCCATGGACCGCTGAAGGAGATCCTGAAGGCTGCCGTGGACGTTGGGGGAGGCCATGGATGCCGGGGGATGCTGGGGGACCATTGGGGTATCAGGTGAGTATGTTAAAAAAATATATTCCAAAAAACAGAAAAATCCCTTATTCAAAATGCTCGTGGTCCCGAGCATTTCGGATAAGGAATACTCAACCTGTATTAATATCTACCTATTCTGATTTTCCTTTTGAGTGCATATCCCATTGCCAATTGTGTTTGAAGTATTATGTGTTGCATACTCTGGGCATAAAATAACAGCTTTATACATTAGATACTTTTATTCAATGCATTTTAACTTGAGGGTACATACAGTAGGGCCAGATTTATCAAGCTTCAAAAAATGATAAAGTGGAGAGTGATAAACAACCAGCTAATCAGCTCATACCTGTCATTTTTCAAACCCAGCCTGTAACATGACAGGTAGGAGATGATTGGCTGGCCGTTTATCACTCTCCATTTTATCATTTTCTGAAGCTTGATACATCTGGCTCCAAATGTGGACTAACCATAGTATTTCATGTCACATTATACTTAAGGTGGCCATACATCAGAAAGATATTGTACCCAATCATACAATCTCAATTGATTGTTAGATGGATTGTATGCAGATTGTGTGCACATCTTGTGTACACAAATCATACAATCATGCAGCAGATGGATTGTATGACTGATTGTATGATGGATTGTATGCAGATTGTGTGCACATCTTGTGTACATAATCATACAGCAGATGGATTGTAGGACTGATTGTATGATGGATTGTATGTCCAAAAACCACCAAGGACTGCCAGGGATTTCAAGGGAAATTGCACACAATCATGAGCGCAATCGATCTTAAGATCGATCTTTCTGATGTATGGCCCGCTTTACACTAAGAAATTAGACCATACTTTTGGAATATATACAGTATAGTATGAACTACTACTAGATACTTTTGCATTAACTTTGTTATGTTTTCAGACTATGATACTTCACATCTATTTCTTACACCAACAAGCAACACTTTTTAGCAGGGCTGTTTATTAAGGTGGGCACTCTGACCTCCCTGCTGCCACGGACCACCAGAGTGAACAAACAGGGACACAGCATGGTTAATTTTGGCTCAGGCAGTGCTGGGCACTTACAAGCTACTCAGATGTGGCCCAGGCCATTAGCTATGCCATCATAGGTCATACATCTACATGCCATCCTGCCCACAGTCTCTGCATAACTAAGGCTTCACAGCTGCTGATGCTTGTGCTGCCTGTGGCTAAGGTTAAGAGAGGGGTTGGGAGTTTATCTCATTAGCTCTACTGATAGGTCAGTCTTTGGTTGGTGGATAAGGCAACCAGTGTCGGCCCATGTATGTATATATATATACATTTATATAGCGGCATAGTCATTCAGGACACCTGTGACTACCGCAAAGAAATCGAATCTCAACTTGCAAACAAAGACATTTACACCCGTCTTGCTAAGGATCCTACCCCCTTCTTTCGCCGTACTCTGGCCACCACCTTGAAGCAAGCAGTAGAAGTGCAACTCATATCTCAAGCCATCAGTGACATTCTGATTGCAGATTTCCCGGTTGTACCACTTTTCTACACATTACCCAAAATTCATAAAAGCCTTTCCAATCCCCCCGGACGCCCCATCGTTGCAGCAGGAGACTCCCTTTTCCAGCCCACTGCAGTCTACCTGGACTCCATCCTGCAGCCGCTGGTCCAAAAAGAACAAAGTTTCCTTCTTGACACCGGTGACTTTATTTCTAAATTGAACAAACTGACCAACATTCCACCATCAAGTTGGCTCGTGGGCCTCGATGTAGTAAGTCTGTATACATCTATTCCCCACGCGTTTGGTTTGCAGGCTGTCAAGAGGTTTCTTACACGCAAAAGCCAGTTTTCTATTACGCAGATTCCTGTTATCCTTGCTTTACTTGAACTGGTGTTATCTAACAATTTCTTTATGTACGATGGGCAATACTACCAACAAGCTCGGGGCTGTGCGATGGGTTCTAGCGCATCTCCGAGCTATGCCAATTTGGTTATGTACTCCATTGAAGATGATTTGCTGTATAATCACCCTGATATCATGATTAACATCAATTTTTTTGGTAGATATATAGATGATGTCTTCATCATCTGGTCCTCCACCAAGGAATCTTTCTCCAACATCATCTATAATCACAATTCATCCGATAGTCCCATAAAATTCACATATTCGCTTGATCAGAAGATCATGCACTTTCTGGATGTCACGGTCACTTTAAAAGACAATATTATCATCACGTCTTTGTATAAGAAAGACAGAAACCACCGACAGAAATGTCCCCCTTAAAATCAGCAGTTGCCATCCCACCAGCCTCAAACGCGGTCTACCCTATTCACAAATGATCCGCATTTTGCGGATTAATAGCAATCGGGAGACAGCCATCAAGCAAATTGATGAGCTTATTACCAAATTCCAATCTAGGGGCTATTCAAATTGGATTCTCAGAGAAGCCAAAGACAAAGCTCTGACACTCAACCAAACCAGGCTGCTAAACAAAACCCCCCATAGCGCCCAAAATATGGCCAAAATACCATGGGTTAACAAATACACTGTAGCCTCTCCTGCCATTGCCAATACAGTTAAAAAGCACTGGCCAGTTCTAGCATCCGATCCTGCTTTGCCATTTCAGCACACCAACCTAATGCCCTGCTTTTCACGAGGCCGCAATCTAAAAGACTGGCTAGTGAAAACTGATGTTGCTCAATTACATGATTCCACCAATAACAGTAAAAGCTTCTTAAAAACCAAACCCAGGGGATGCACCAGATACGGCTGCGTCACCTGTCAGTTTATGCTGGCAGGTACTTCGTTCCCTCATCCCCATAATGGCACCAAAATTACCATAAAACACCATGTTAATTGTGACACAAACCATGTTGTGTATCAACTCATTTGTCCGTGCGGATTATCGTACGTAGGCAAAACGGAGTGTAAGTTCAAAGAACGGATGGCTGCTCACCGTTCAGCCATTCGCAAAGCCATTCAGTCTGGCAGTAGTGAACAGCCAGTAGCCAGACACTTCGTGGAGTGTAATCATCCCCTAAACTCGCTACGCTACCGTATCATTGATACTGTACCACCTTTGACCAGGGGCGGTAATCGCTCACTGTTGCTTCACAAACGAGAAGCACAATGGATTCATAAATTGGATGTCATAGCACCCCGCGGTCTGAATGAGAGCCCGTCGTTAGCATGTTACCGTTAACACTTTTCACATGTTTTATCTGTTACATGCCCGTTTAATACTGTGTTTATGTATGCATATTCTTGCCATTGTTTGCCATTGCATTCATCTATTGTTTGTATACTGATTTCTTGCTTCTCTCCACAGTGTTGTTGGTCACCATGGTGATGGTTTGTTGTTTTCACGATTTTGTGGTCGGCGCGATGACGTCACTGTACGGCGCCGCTGCCGGTTGTACGTCCTGCCCCGTTCTAACACTGCACAAGGGTGTCTAAGCACTATAAATGTATGTTTGTTTGTATCATTCTGTATGTGACTTGAAAAAAGTTGTGACAATACAACTGAAACGTTGTCGAACCACTGTTGTTGGTATTTATTCCTCCAGCACCGAGTGCCGCACCCACCATTATCTATATATACATATATATATATATATATACATACACTAGTTATCCATGCCAATGATGAAGGTGCATCTCTGAGCACTGAAACAGCTGTCGGCAGGATTGTATGCAGGACCGTATGGGTGGAATACCCTCACTTGTTACTATGCTAAGTACACCCTCTCTCCTGCTATTTTTATGACTTCTCATGTCTGTTTAGTGCACTTTATTATGCCATTAGAAGTTTTTTGATACTTTCTGAATTAGATGTTGCTGGCTTTCTAATACTGCATGTATTATTCCATATATGAGCCTGGCACTCCACAACTGTTTTTTTACGTGTGCAGCCGAGTCTCAAGATCTCTCTATATCTAGACATTATGCTGGCTAGCACCTGCATGCTTTTTTCTTGATATTTTTTTGTAACAGCTCACTTATCTGTTACATTTGTCTGTTGTGATCTTTTGTGATTTTTTCATGGAGGACACAGCCAATATATTTAAGGAGCTTACTGAAACCAAGCAGTTTGATGATAAGGACATTTCCCGGATCCTACATGAGGATACCTCTGCTTTGGCGTTTGATGTGGCTAGCCCCAGTGGCGTAACTATAGCTCCGCAGCCCCCGCGGTGGCAGCGGGGCGATGAGAAATTGGGGGCGCCGCCTGGGGGGCTGTGGGGCTATAGTTACCCGTGGTCTGCGTCTCGCCCCCGGCTCTCTGTCGGGACCTTCCTGACGTCACGGTCCCGGCCGGCTCCTGCTGCAATGAAAACTGACAATTAGAAAATGGCTGCCCCCATACTGCAGACAGTTTTCTGTCTGCAGTATGGGGGCAGCCATTTTCTAAGAGTCCGTTTTCATTGTAGCAGCAGGAGCCGGCCGGGACCGTGACGTCAGAAGGTCCCGACAGAGAGCCGGGCGAGACGCAGACCGCAGGTAAGAAGGGGGGGCAGGTTAGGTGGGGGGCGCCGAATAAACGTGCGGCGGGGGGGGGGGGGCGATAAATAGTTAGTTACGCCCCTGGCTAGCCCCTCTGAGGTTTTTTTCTGATCTCATTTCATTAAATTGAAGAGGCGCCGGGTTGAACTCCAGCTACACGGCCTCACTCTACTCAGTACTTTAAAGAAAAGTTAATACCCAGGGGCTTCAGAATCCGTAATCAACCAACAATTGGGAGGTCCAACTCCAACTTTTGCAAACAGTGGTGCCAAATTCTTAATGACTGCTCCTTCCAGCTCATTATTCTAGTAATAGAACAGGTTAACATCGATTTAGAGCTGTTAGAGAAAGAGATCGCTGCTTGTGAGGATGTGGGTTAAAGTGTTCTTAGATCTGACAATATTATAGATTGGTTGTCTAAAATTGAGACCAATCTGACCATGTTTCATTCAGAATTACTTTCATTTAAGAAGGGTAAATACAAAACAGTGAAGGAGGACTATAAGGATAATAGAGTATACCAGTGGTTACAAGGGAGTGACAATAGGCCACCTTTGCGTGGTACCAATAGACCGAGACAGGCACGGGCCAGCACAAACATCAGCCAGTGACTCTGACCAATCTCGCTCAAACTCTTTTTAGGGGACAAGCCCAACAGAAGAAAAAGATCCCCAAAAAAACCTGTAGGAGGGGAGGGGCTAAACGTAAAAAGAAGAAACCCAACCAGGGAGAAAAGGAAGTGATTATTTTCAATCTGTCTGATTATACACCCACTGAGGCCGAAATGGGTGTGCTCTCACGCGGTTTATCTTTTGTTAGAACTTTTAAGCAAAATGCATTTAGTTTTGAGACTGAGATTTACAGATTCCAACGTACCTTAAAGCTCAAAGACTTTTTTGCTAGACAAAAAAAGTGATGATCGTCCGCTAGGTCAATTTAGGCCCAAGAGCACCTTTGAACCACCGTGTAACAACTCTGCTATAGAGACGTTTATTCACCTGGTTAAAAGGGACACTTTACCCTTTATTGAGGGGCAGTAAGTTTCCTACTCTAATCTCAGTAGATATGAAAATTTGGCAGTAGACAGATTGAAAAACAATCACTCCATCATAATTCGTCCTTCTGACAAGGGGGGAGGTATTGTGTTTTTAAATAAGACTGACTATGTTGCTGAAGTCATGCGACAACTATCCGACAACACTTGTTACAAATTACTTACCTATGACCCCACCTATGTGTATAAAAGAGAGGTTAATGCTGTGATTGCACTAGGTGTACAGAATCGCTGGATAGACAAACCCACATCGGAGTTCCTTTTACAATCTCATCCTAGGACTCCGATATTCTATGTACTGCCAAAAGTGCACAAAACACTTGTTCAACCTCCAGGGAGACCAATAATCTCCTCATGTCGTTACCTTTTCCAGCCCATTTCACAGTACATAGACTTTTGGCTACAACCTGTGGTTCAAAAGATGGATTATTTTCTAAAAGATACGACCAATTTTATTTTGAAATTACAAGCACTTGGCACCCTACCTGACTCGAGTCTATTGGTAACCCTTGACATTACCAGTTTGTACACCAACATTGCACATGAGGATGGCATGGACTCGGTCAGGGCGTTGGTTGCCACCAGTCCACTTTATGCAGGTCCACCTATTGAGTTTATTTTGTTACTAATGGATATTGTGTTAAAAAAGAATAATTTTTTGTTTCAGAATTATTTTTATTTAGGGGGACTGCTATGGGTTCCAACATGGCACACTCTTACGCTAATTTATTCATGAGTATGTACGAGAAACAACATATAATGTCACATTCCATTTTTTCTAAATTTATTTCTTTTTATGTTCACTACATTGATGATATTTTTTTTTGTGTGGACTGGGGGACCCCAACTTCTGACCGAGTTCATTGACATCCTCAACTGTCTGGATACCACGATTAGATTTACTTTGGCTTTTAGTAATGCTAGTATCAGTTACCTTGATGTAAATGTTACATGTAAAGATGGTACTATATCTATCAGCATTTTTAGGAAGGCCACAGACAAGAATTTGTTGCTGTCAGCAGATTCATTTCATCCCATGCCTCTTAAGTGAGGACTACCTCTTTCTCAATTACTACGTGTAGTGAGAATCACGTCTGATCCATTGGCTCTCCCAGAAGCCCTTGAGGAGATGGGCCAGCGCTTTATCCAGAGAGGCTATGCTTCAACAGAAATTGAGGATGCTGTTGCCCACTGTTTACAGATACCACGAGAAGGGACATTTCATTCGAGAGATAGAGACACCTTGACGGATAGGCTTGTTTTTTCATCAACGTATTCGATCGCATCTGCACATATACGTAAAACCATACTGAAACATTGGCATATAGTGCAAACAGACAAAGTCATGGGTCCTTTCTGTCGAATATCTCCCCTATTTCGCTACAAGAGGAGCAACAATCTAAGAGATATTTTGGCCAGCTCTGACATCGGACCTATCACGAATCAACACTGGCTTAAGGCTAAACCAGGAGTGTCGAAATGCCATAATTGTGTCAATTGTCAATTCCTCTGCACAGGGGCGAAGTTTACCAATCCCATAGATGGGATGTTGTCTGTTTATCTAGTGTGGCAGGTGGCTTCATACATCCAACTATTTATGCACCTATACTGGGCTGTATGTTTATATACTTCAGCCCTTATGGGATTGTGGCTGTTTATTCAAACATTTATTACACAGCTATTACGCTGATTTTTTCCTTATACATTACAGCCCGTCCTGCATACCCGGATGTTTAGCGGGTTGCCATAACAACCTCCCGACTCACGCACTTCCGCCTAGGTACGGCATCTGTTCAGTGTATCACCGTTGCTGTGGTGATTGTGCGCCAGCAGCGAGTCTGTTCCTGATGACATCGCCGGCGGGAGATCAGTGTGGACAGGTGAGTAGCTAATCGTGCTAATTACTGGTGGTATATATGAGGCTACCTGTACACTAGTTATCCATGCCCATGATGAAGGTGCATCTCTGAGCACCGAAACAGCTGTCGGCAGGATTGTATGCAGGACCGTATGGGTGGAATACCCTCACTTGTTACTATGCTAACTAAGTACACCCTCTCTCCTGCTATTTTTTATGACTTCTCATGTCTGTTTAGTGCACTTTATTATGCCATTAAAAGTTTTTTGATACTTTCTGAATTGGATGTTGCTGGCTTTCTAATACTGCATGTATTATACCACATATGAGCCTGGCACTCCACAACTGGTTTTTTACGTGTGCAGCCGAGTCTCAAGATCTCTCTCTCTCTCTCTCTCTATCTATCTATCTATCTATCTATCTATCTATCTATCTATATATATATATATATATATATATATATATATATATATATATATACAGTTTTGAAGGGCAGCACGTCCCAATGCCGGATATAACTTGCTCCGGTGCCAGGCCAAACGTTACCTTGGTAACCCAAATACAGTAGAAGACAGGCGGCACCCGGAGTCTATTGAAATAAAGTATGACAACGCTGTTGCAGTGATCAAATGTTTTCAATGCTTTTATTGCATCTTCATCAGGATACAGACAAGCACAAATGAACATACCTTTATAAGAAAACACCACACCACATGCGGCTGCCCGGTAGCCCCGGTCCTGAGTGATGCGCCCACCAATGACGCCATCATCCCGCTCCGGTTGTCAAGGCAACCGCTCAAACACAAATGCGTACCAATCAGTGAAAAAAGATAATCCACAACCTGTGGTGAAACAAAACATATAAGACATATACAAGTGAGATAAAATACGGATGCTGTAAATCATACAAAATGGTACACAAAATAACACTTCTCATACCGATAAGCATACAATATAATGCACATAGTAAAGCATGTTATTCATGGTGCATACTGAATAAAGAAAGTCGGTAATGCTGAGTTGTAAGCGTATAGTGTACTGCGCGAACTGTTGCTGACAGATGAGGCACGGCTACTCGGAAGGTCGACACGTCTGTGTCGATCGTGCGTAACATGATGTGCGTAAAGTTTTGCAAATTTTTTTACAAAAAGCAGTGTAGGCCAGCTGTCTCATTAAGCGGTTGCCAGAGTCCTAGACAGTGCCCAATCTGTACAAACTGGCTTCCTAGAACGCAAATTGGGTTGCTACCGCTGCCTTAACTGTGCGGTTTGTAAATGTCTCAATACTGGCAGTAGCTTCCCACATCCCCTGACTGGCCGCCGCATTAACATCAAACACCGAGTAACCTGTACCACACGGTTCATTATCTATTTAATAATGTGTTCGTGCGGTCTTGGTTACGTTGGTAAAACCGACCGCACTTTGCGCGAACGGATCGCTGGTCATAAGTCCACCATACGAGCAGCATTGTCAAGTGGCCATAGTGACCAGCCTGTAGCCAGACACTTTCTCACAGCTGGCCACAATATACCCCAATTGCGCTATACCATCATTGACCATGAGCCATCCAGAACACGGGGGGGTGACAGATCCTTACGTCTCTTGCAGAAAGAAGCAAGGTGGATACATGAGCTAGGGACTCTGGCACCCGTTGGGCTTAATGAGACGGCTGGCCTACACTGCTTTTTGTAAAAAGTTTTGCAAAACTTTACACACTTCATGTTACGCACGATCGACACAGACGTGTCGACCTTCCGAGTAGCCGTGCCTCATCTGTCAGCAACAGTTCGCGCAGTACACTATACGCTTACAACTCAGCATTACCGACTTCCTTTATTCAGTATGCACCATGAATAACATGCTTTACTATGTGCATTATATTGTATGCTTATCGGTATGAGAAGTGTTATTTTGTGTACCATTTTGTATGATTTACAGCATCCGTATTTTATCTCACTTGTATATGTCTTATATGTTTTGTTTCACCACAGGTTGTGGATTATTTTTTTTCACTGATTGGTACGCATTTGTGTTTGAGCGGTTGCCTTGACAACCGGAGAGGGATGATGGCGTCATTGGTGGGCGCGTCACTCGGGACCGGGGCTACCGGGCAGCCGCATGTGGTGTGGTGTTTTGTTATAAAGGTATGTTCATTTGTGCTTGTCTGTATCCTGATGAAGATGCAATAAAAGCATCAAAACAATTGATCACTGCAACAGCGTTGTCATACTTTATTTCAATAGACTCCGGGTGCCGCCTGTCTTCTACTGTATATATATATATATATATATATATATATATATATATATATATATATATACAGTATATATAAATATATATATATATATATATATATATATAATTTTTTTTTATTGTGGGGCCAGTGTGTTTTATTTATGTATTTACTGTGGGGCCAGTGTATTTTATTAATTTTTTTACTGTGGGGGGCAGTGTGTAGGGCACGGGTGTCAAACAAAAGGCCCGTGGGCCAAATCCGGCCCGCCAGACCTCGTCATGTGGCCCGCACAGCCGCCGCCAGCCTTCACCTTTTATTCTTGCTTCTTTTTTTGAGAGAGATCCTGGCCTGCAGTCTGCTGAGGAGATAGCACGCAGGGGCAGTGTGTCCCATGAGATGCATGAGAGCTACCAGAAGCTCTGTGACTCCTACATCATGCCGCATGTCTGATGGCTTGCACTACTACTGCATGGAGTAGCAGCCAATCAGGGCATGCATCCAGATGGAGTTGTGGAACTTGTGTAACGTCACTATCCCTTCAATCAGCTCACGTAGCCGGAGCTGCGGGGTTGGTGCTGGGAAATGCTGGGACTGGGACGTCTCGCAGCTGGCGATCCGCGCTGGTAGTAGCGGATGGGAGCAATGGAAGTATCTGATTGGTCGCTACTACTGCTGGATTCCATGTGGTAACCGTGTGTGCGAGACGGCTGACTGGAATAGGTTAGTAGTGTCAAGCTCGGGCTGGCCGCTGTACATGGGGATCTGTCACTGAGGGTGACGTTTTCACACCAGGCCTTGCTCTCCTCCTAAATTGACTTCAAGGCCAAACAGTGTTCAGGTCGACTGAGCCATTTAAGACGTGTTAGGATAGCTATGTGACCATTTCCATCTTTCTCAAAATCCAAGCAGCTCATATTAGCCCAATAAGTCATTTTCAGGTCCCCAATCTCCCCTATCAGGAAGGAATATCTTTCCTGATAACTTTCTCAAGTATTATCCAGGTAACTCCTCCCAAAATCATTTTTCAAAAAATTGTACATTTGAATATCTACTTGTCATTATTCTGACTATGTTTCTGCTTTCAGAGCTAGTTATTACTTACATTATTACAAAAAACAGTAATAATTGAATGCAGTGACAATAATTTATGATAATAAAGAGTGGACACATAGTCCTACAGATACAACCGGCCCTTTGAGGGTGACCAAACTGCTGATGCGGCCCCCGATGAATTTGAGTTTGACACCCCTGGTGTAGGGACACAAACATGACAAGTTACCCAGATCAATTTGTTGATCCGTAACAGGTACTTACATAGGAGGGGCTAACCTAGACCCAAAAAACCCTCCCCCAGAACCAATATGATAGTAGAAATGCAGAGATCTCACATAATTTTGCAAATATATGTTTGTCACCAACCACTTCACAGCTACTCTAATAAGGTTGTCCTAAAAGTACATGATAATAGTACCTTGTACATTTATGTAGGACTATACCTCTTGGCATGAGGTCATGCCCCCATTTTCAGAGGAGATATGACATTTTTTTTTAAATATTAGGAAAAACTGGGAAGGGGGATGTCACCGAGACCACTATTGTGTAGAAACTACCCTGCTAATACATTAAATTCTCTTATTTAATTACTTTTCTACCTACATCTCTTTTATTAGTTTTTAAATATTTCATGTAACATTATCTACTAATTAATAAAGTGGACCACACAATACACCATTTTATTATAATAATAAAAGTATTTTATTTTCATTATGTAGACTAGAGTGCGCTTTAGGTGTATCCTCTTTCTTGTTTTCATTTGTTGTTTTCAGATAAGCCTATAAATGTGTCCTCGTACACTTATCACTTTAATGCATTACAGCGCAAGGTATGGGTGCGGCTTCCATGCAAAATATTTTTTCTTATTCTTTGCTTTCCTTTTTTCCTTTTTCCTTCTATTTTTTCTTTCAGCGTGCTACTTATTATAATAATAATGGTACTCTTTACCTAGCACGGCGCCCACGATCTCCATCGCGGGCGTCGCGGGTAAAGAAATCGTGGGGATCGCGGGCATCGCGGTCAGTACATTAACGGCCGCGACGCGATGCCCGCGATCCCCGCGATTCCCCATAGGGTTCAATGTTAAATTTAGTACTGCCCGCGATTTCACATTCAATGCTTCAATGGCCGCGATTTGCCCATAGGAATCAATGTTAAATGGGCCACAGAGCCCAAATAGGCACAATTAACACTTAAATGTCCCCCAAAATTTGTAACGCCACCCCACGATCCACGCGAACCCGAAGCGTGGCGAGCGCAGCGAGCCCCCGAGGGGCGGCGGTACGCGTCCTCCGACCTTTTCATACCCCCACTATCCACGTCGGCGTGGAGTTGAGAATAGAATAGTGTGGCGAGCGCAGCGAGCCACCGAGCCCGAAGCGTGGCGAGCGGACGCGGATACCTTGACAGGTAAACGTGGCCCTACGCGGGCTTCACAGGTATCCGCTGCGCTCGCCACGCTTTGGGCTCGGTGGCTCGCTGCGCTCGCCACACTATTCTATTCTCAACTCCACGCCGACGTGGATAGTGGGGGTATGAAAAGGTCGGAGGACGCGTACCGCCGCCCCTCGCGGGCTCGCTGCGCTCGCCACGCTTCGGGTTGGCGTGGATCGTGGGGTGGCGTTACAAATTTGGGGGGACATTTAAGTGTTAATTGTGCCTATTTGGGCACAATTTAACTATTTGGGCATTTAACATTGATTCCTATGGTCAAATCGCGGCCATTGAAGCATTGAATGTAAAATCGCGGGCAGCACTAAATTTAACATTGAACCCTATGTGAAATCGTGGGGATCGCGGGCATCGCGTCGCGTCCGTTAATGTACTGGCCGCGATGCCCGCGATCCCCACGATGGGCGCCCAACTAAGTAAAGAGTACCATAATAATAATAATAATGATATTTAAATAGCACTTTTCTCCCAATAGGACTCAAAGTGCTGTACCATTGTCTTTACAGCTCAAAATACACAACAAGCTTTACAGTAGATATCAGTAAAATGCTTGATTAAATAGGAACATCTTTAATCTATTTTTAAAGGATTCTACAGTGGAGGCTTCTCGCACTGTGCGAGGAAGAGAGTTCCATAGAGTTAGAGCAACAAAGCTCAACCCCCAGAAGAATTCAGGGAGATTCTGGGTACTGTTAGTAGTCCTTCTTCAACGGATCAAAGTAATCGAGTAGGACAGTAAGGAATCAGCAGCTGCTGCAGTTACCTTGGGCCTTGGTCATGTAGGGCCTTGAAAGTGAGTAAGCCAATCTTGAAAACGATTCACCATTTTACAGGCAGCCAGTAAAGGGAGTAGAGAATGGGAGTTATGTGGCAGGAGCGGGGCTGATTAGTTAATAGTCTGGCGGCTGCATTTTGTACCAGCTGCAAGCGGTGCAATTCTTTTGATGGGAGACCCAGGTAGAGAGCATTGCAGTAGTCTAGGCGTGATGATATAAATCAAAACACAATAATGTTCCTAATCAGTCCACCAATGTGTCTCACGAGATATGTGTGATGTATTTAAACACACAGTCTCCCGACCCACAAAGGGAAACAGAGAAGGAGTCACTAGATCGGGCGCACAAATAACAATAAAAACAGGTGTCGATTATTTATAGTATCAATTGCAGCTCCCAATTGAGGACCTCTGTGTCTCTCAACATAGACCAAAATTTTATACAGATTTAAACAATATCTTGTTTAAGAGAGCGCACATGACACTAATAAATTTTAAACAGGTTTGTTCATTTATTAATATACACAATCAATAATAAAATACCATAAAATGACTAGACAGAATTAGCCGTGGGGAGGATTAAATGGTGAACTGTTTCAGTCCATTTATAAGTCCAGCAATAATTTCCAGACAATACTCAATTAGCTGTAATGCCCAAGAGATGCTCCAGTATGTAATACCACAATAGGTAACTTGGTAGATATTTAAGTGAAACTGTTAATGTTGGTAACAAATTGTAGCACTTTTACTTAGATGATACAGCCCGTAGAATATATAGTGATGTTGAAGAATTACATACCAGCTTGTACGGTAATTATCTCGATAGGCTTGAGGGTGCAGCGGCTGCTGTTTAGAAGGCAGACCGCAGCGTGAGACCTGCTCACTTAGCTGCGTCTGCGGGTAATCCACACACACTCGGCTGGGGGCGGACACCCGTTTGCAGTCTCAATGCCGCTGCTGAAGTTGGTCACCCTCTGCTCTGTAAATGTGCGGCTTGGAGTTCCCAGTTGTTACCGGCTCGCTGGACAGCGGGAGCAATAAGGGGCGATGTAGTCAGCTTTCAATTGGTTGCTGTTTTCTAAAAGTCCATACCCATCGGCAGTCTGTCAGTCAAACAGGGGGTCTCTTGACGCGTTTCTCCGTCATAGAATTTGGCGGTTTCTTCAGAAGATGACCCCAGCTAACAGAAGGGTGTTTAAAAAGGGTGGGCAACCAATCAGAGTTAGCCACCTCCTTCCATCACCTGTTCTTAATCAATCAGTCTTTTGACTAATACTTCAATGAGTGTCATAATACAATTTTAAAGTTTTTAAACCTATAGTGATGGCAAGTTTTAATTGAAAAGTAGCACATATTAATACTCTCCTACGATTGTTGAAGACAAAAAATCATTTTACATGAGGATTCCGACAATTTTACAGGCACATGTCATGTACTATTTCTACCAATGTTACTATGTCCCATCGTTTTTCTATTAGCAACACAGGTGCTCAGTGGCACACCACATAGAGTGTCTGTGCTTGTGTGTCACAGATCTAGTGTTCAAATCTCTGTGCGTGTCATACCAAATAATTATTTTTATTATTTACAGAATTGAAATCATAAATATAGTTAGAGTGTCTTAATGAGGACTTATTTGTATCTCAGGTAAATACGCAGGGAGATATCTATACAAATACTTTGTTTTAATAGATAGAAAGACAATAAGAAGGATCGTTTTTTGGTTCTATGTTATAGAGATATATGTCATTAACCTTTAGATCTCTAGTGGCGCACCCTCTGTTCGTAAGAGCTACCAAGCAGTGGAAAACAGGTGTTTAATTCTCGACATGCACACTCTTATAATTTAATATATTGGTATTTTTGCCTTTATTATTAATGGCAATTGTATGTTATAATGTAAACAACTGTGGTTTATATTTCACTTAGTTTGAAAAATATATGTATAGTGACATGTTTATAAACTAAAAAAAAAAAAAAAATATATATATATATATAAACAGATACATAAATGCATGTGTACCAATATATTAAATAAGAATAAGAAAAATAAATAAATATATCTCTAATGGGAGCCGAACATTATTGCGACCATCTAGATTGATAAATAAACAGGAATTCTTAGTATAGGTAACATAACAAACATTAACAGTAACACGGAGTAGCATAATGAATATTCCTCAAAACATATCATTCTGAGAGAGAAAAAGATGATAATAATAATAATAATAATTACCATTACAAATGTGAAGAAGACAGCTTGTAAATCACAAACCAAAGACACTTATCTTGTTATTTCTTATAGGAACTATTCCTTATTAGGACCATTATGGTTAGATTTTAGCAAAAGGAGATTAGAACAACTAGAGACTCTTATCACGTTAGTTTCTAGGGAGAGGGGATGGGATATTTGGGGGGAAATTATGCAGAAAGAGAGGTATTAAGTCCATCGAGGGGGCTGTTAGTTCTTAGAGATCTTCTGAGGAAAGAGAGGAAAAAAACGGATTCTTAACCTTCAAAGATGTTCAATTCTATTGATTCATTAAGACCCAGAGGGCTTAAAGAACCCAGGGAAAAGATCCAAAATGCCTCTCTTTTACACAAAGTGGAGAAACGGTCTCCTCCTCTCTCGGAAATGGGTATTCTCTCAATTCCCTGAATTTTGAGTACTTCCACATTCCCTTGATGTTTCTGTAATACATGTCTTGGAATGCTATGCGAGCGAACTCGATTGATCACATTCCTCCTATGTTCAAGGAAGCGTGTGTTCAATGTCCGTGTAGTTCGCCCAACATATTGCAAACCACAGACACATGTAATCAAATAAATTATGTAAGTGGATGAGCAGTTTATAAAGCTCACTATTTTGTGGAGAAAATCCAGAATTGTAGTTGGCGTAGTGACTACATTTTTATGACATGTGATGTTGAATCACTCTATTCTAACATTCCCCATGATCAAGGCATCAGAGCCTTAAAAACGTTTTTGGATAATGATGGGGATCTGAGCGACAGTCGTAGAGACTTCATTTTGGATTCAGTTAATTTTATTCTTTCACATAATTACTTCACTTTTGATGGTTCATTTTATTTACAAATTCTGGGTACTGCCATGGGCACCAAGTTCGCCCCCAGCTTTGCGAACCTTTAAATGGGCATGTTTGAAGAACAATATGTGTGGGGAAGCCCTTTTGGGGCGAACTTGGTGACCTATGGCAGATACATAGATGACATGTTTTTTGTTTGGCACGGTGGAGAATTTAGGGCTCTTGAATTTGTTAGATTTATTAACAACAACACTTTTGGTTTGAAGTTCACTCACACAATTAGTTATGAGCACATTAATTTCCTGGATATTGCTCTACACATTGAAAACAATAAAATTGTGACTTCCACTTATGTGAAAGAAGTGGATTGTAGCAATTATCTCAACTACAGAAGCTGCCACCACCGCCCTTGGCTGAAGAATATACCTAAGAGCCAATTTTTGAGATTGAAAAGGAATTGTTCTGACCCCTCCTCCTTTTCATTACAAGCCAATAATTTAGTTCTTTCGTTTCATGAACAAGGATATCCTCTAGATCTTTTAATGTCTGCATTAGATGAGGTAAAAACAGTAGAAAGAGATTCCTTTTTCAATCAAACAAATAAAAATAAAAATAAAAACCAAATCCCTACCGATACAAATGATATAAGTGACAATTATAAGACAAACCCTCTATTCCTTTCTAAATATAATTCCCAGTCCAATAAAATCAGGAAGATTATTAATGAGAATTATAAAATCTTAAAAACTGATAAACAATTGATGTCTGTTTTAGAAGACAAACCTAAAATAGTGTTCAAGAAGAATCTGAATTTAAAGAATGCATTAGCCCCTAGTCATTTTAAACAAAATCCAGTGAATCAATAGAATTGAACATCTTTGAAGGTTAAGAATCCGTTTTTTTCGTCTCTTTCCTCAGAAGATCTCTAAGAACTAACAGCCCCCTCGATGGACTTAATACCTCTCTTTCTGCATAATTTCCCCCCAAATATCCCATCCCCTCTCCCTAGAAACTAACGTGATAAGAGTCTCTAGTTGTTCTAATCTCCTTTTGCTAAAATCTAACCATAATGGTCCTAATAAGGAATAGTTCCTATAAGAAATAACAAGATAAGTGTCTTTGGTTTGTGATTTACAAGCTGTCTTCTTCACATTTGTAATGGTAATTATTATTATTATTATTATCATCTTTTTCTCTCTCAGAATGATATGTTTTGAGGAATATTCATTATGCTACTCCGTGTTACTGTTAATGTTTGTTATGTTACCTATACTAAGAATTCCTGTTTATTTATCAATCTAGATGGTCGCAATAATGTTCGGCTCCCATTAGAGATATATTTATTTATTTTTCTTATTCTTATTTAATATATTGGTACACATGCATTTATGTATCTGTTTATATATATATATATTTTTTTTTTTTTTTTTTAGTTTATAAACATGTCACTATACATATATTTTTCAAACTAAGTGAAATATAAACCACAGTTGTTTACATTATAACATACAATTGCCATTAATAATAAAGGCAAAAATACCAATATATTAAATTATAAGAGTGCGCATGTCGAGAATTGAACACCTGTTTTCCACTGCTTGGTAGCTCTTACGAACAGAGGGTGCGCCACTAGAGATCTAAAGGTTAATGACATATATCTCTATAACATAGAACCAAAAAACGATCCTTCTTATTGTCTTTCTATCTATTAAAACAAAGTATTTGTATAGATATCTCCCTGCGTGTTTACCTGAGATACAAATAAGTCCTCATTAAGACACTCTAACTATATTTATGATTTCAATTCTGTAAATAATAAAAATAATTATTTGGTATGACACGCACAGAGATTTGAACACTAGATCTGTGACACACAAGCACAGACACTCTATGTGGTGTGCCACTGAGCACCTGTGTTGCTAATAGAAAAACGATGGGACATAGTAACATTGGTAGAAATAGTACATGACATGTGCCTGTAAAATTGTCAGAATCCTCATGTAAAATGATTTTTTGTCTTCAACAATCGTAGGAGAGTATTAATATGTGCTACTTTTCAATTAAAACTTGCCATCACTATAGGTTTAAAAACTTTAAAATTGTATTATGACACTCATTGAAGTATTAGTCAAAAGACTGATTGATTAAGAACAGGTGATGGAAGGAGGTGGCTAACTCTGATTGGTTGCCCACCCTTTTTAAACACCCTTCTGTTAGCTGGGGTCATCTTCTGAAGAAACCGCCAAATTCTATGACGGAGAAACGCGTCAAGAGACCCCCTGTTTGACTGACAGACTGCCGATGGGTATGGACTTTTAGAAAACAGCAACCGATTGAAAGCTGACTACATCGCCCCTTATTGCTCCCGCTGTCCAGCGAGCCGGTAACAACTGGGAACTCCAAGCCGCACATTTACAGAGCAGAGGGTGACCAACTTCAGCAGCGGCATTGAGACTGCAAACGGGTGTCCGCCCCCAGCCGAGTGTGTGTGGATTACCCGCAGACGCAGCTAAGTGAGCAGGTCTCACGCTGCGGTCTGCCTTCTAAACAGCAGCCGCTGCACCCTCAAGCCTATCGAGATAATTACCGTACAAGCTGGTATGTAATTCTTCAACATCACTATATATTCTACGGGCTGTATCATCTAAGTAAAAGTGCTACAATTTGTTACCAACATTAACAGTTTCACTTAAATATCTACCAAGTTACCTATTGTGGTATTACATACTGGAGCATCTCTTGGGCATTACAGCTAATTGAGTATTGTCTGGAAATTATTGCTGGACTTATAAATGGACTGAAACAGTTCACCATTTAATCCTCCCCACGGCTAATTCTGTCTAGTCATTTTATGGTATTTTATTATTGATTGTGTATATTAATAAATGAACAAACCTGTTTAAAATTTATTAGTGTCATGTGCGCTCTCTTAAACAAGATATTGTTTAAATCTGTATAAAAAAAGTGATGATATAAATGCATGTATGACTTTAGGCAGGTCTTCTCAGGGAATTAAGTGATTGATTCTGGCTATATTCCTTAGATTATAGAATGAGGATTTGATTGTGGCTGACACCTGATGATTAAGTGTCAGGCCACTATCCAGGACAACACCAAGATTCCGCACATGATCAGAGTTTTTTTAGTGCTGTGCCCCCCAGCGTAAGACCTGTCAGTTGGCTATGCTGCCATCCTGTCCTGTGATTTATCACCAGGACTTCTATTTTATCTGGGTTCAGTCTCAGCCAACTGGCACTCATCCACTCCTGGAGGTCTGCAAGGCAGCCATTTAAGGTTGTTATTGTGTAATCGTGCCTGGAGCAAAGGACAGGTACAGTTGGGTATCATCTGCATAGCAATGTTAGAGCATGCCATGATGTCTGATTATGTAACCCAGTGGAAGCATGTATACTGCAAAAATCATCGGAGATAGGATAGAACCTTGTGGGACACCACAAGTTGGTGGTGAAGAGTATACTCCCGATGAAACACTCTGTGACCTGCCAGCGAGAAATGATTTGAACCAGCAAGAACTGTGCCACCCAGACCACATGAATTCTTCAGGCTCTCAATTTGAATCCCATGGTCAATGGTGTCAAATGATGCACAGAGGTCCAGAAGGATTAGGATTGAACAATTTCCTCTATCCCTTGCATTTAGAAGATCATTGAGCACACATACCAGAGCTGTTTCTGTGCTGTTTCTGTGCTTATTCCTCAATTTCATGTCTTATCGTTGTGCAGACGAAACCTAGCCTGGTGTGACTGAGCTACTCTGAGAGGTGCATCATACCATTTTATTCTTTAAATCGTTCCTCTTATTCGCATTGCTGCCACAGCCAAACATCACTCAAAGTCTACAGACAATGGACTGTGACTTTAATCTCTCAGGAATTAGATTTAAGATTGTACAAAGCCACAGATAAAGCAAAAAGAAAATTTGTGTGAAAGCTGCTGCATCCAGGACCCCAGTAAAATGGTGCCTTTCTCCCTCCTAGCCCACACAGATGGAGGGAGGGAGGCAGATGACAGAGAGATAGATGACAGGCTGCAGCTGTCTCTCTCCCCAGCTTGGCACATGGCACTGAGCAGCATCTGCTGGGCTGGAGAGAGAGGCTGTGCTGTGCTGCGGTGGCAGCCTGTCATCTCACTCCCACTACCCTGATCCCTGCAATGGCAGAACCGGACCCAGGCCCCTCCAGCAGACCCGGGCCTAGGTAAAATGTGCCCACCCTCACAAATGTTCACAAATGTTGCAAATCTAACTTATCAGTGCAGTATTGTTTCAATATATTTGGTCCACTAAAGGTTGCATATTTCCATACCTCTTAGAGAATATACTGTATGAACAAAGGCACAATATTTTGCTTTTAGGGAGTGGTACAGGACTACTGTATCTTAAAATGGCAGAAAATGTATTGTAATTTATTATATTAACATATCTATAATCTGTGGTATGCTGCTAGTGAACTCTTCTCAATACATATTGGGCCTAATTCAGGTTGGCTCGCAAAAGCTAAATCTCTCTCTAAAGGGCAAAACCATATGCACTGCAGGTGGGGCAGATATACTGTAACATGTGCAGAGAGAGTTACATTTGGGTGAGGTGTGTTCAAACTGAAAACTATATTGCAGTGTAAGAATAAAGCAGCCAGTATTTACTCTGCACAGAAACAAAATAATTTCCCCAAAGTTAACTATCTCTGCACATGTTACTTCAGCCCCACCTGCAGTGCACATGGTTTTGTACATTAAAAAAGGACTATGCTTTTGCAAACCAACCTGAATCACCCCCATTATACATAAGACAAAATCAGTTCCAGTTCAGTTCCACATTTGTACTGCTCTAATACCTGGAACTCAGTTTCTTTTTGACTTATGTAAGGATGAATTCTTGCGATGTATGGAAAACATGGATCTCTTAAAAGAACAATACCGTCTGTTATTATTTGAAGGAGATATAGAGGAAGCCACATTCTCGGACATATAGTGCCGTTTTTTTCTTAACAAAAAAACATCATGGCTCCTAAACCCACAAAACTGTAAGAGAATTCAATGGAGAATTCTAGAGCACTTGGAAAAGCAGCCAGTTGCTTCAGGCAATTCTCAGTGAGTTAGTTTAGCTAAAGCAATAAGTCTTTGCTAATTCCTTCCATTCACCCTGTTTCCTGTTCTAGTGGTCCACTCTGTTCAGTCAGTCTTGTAATACCACTGTTTTGATTTTTCCACTTGATATACGCAGAGTGGGTAATATATTATACACATGCTGTTCTAATCTGATCAGCTGATGCTGGGTATGACATTGCATAAAGATGAGACTTGTGTAATTCAAATAAAGATGTGCAGTGTGTATGAAATATTTGGTGCCTGAGGTGAATTCTTAGGTTTATAAAACAAGCAAACTACTGAGTAACGAAGATACAGTTTGCTAAAAATACATTTGATGTAAATCAATGAGACCATCATCATTATTGGGTGGGCAAGTGTTGCAAGATTTAGATAGTCCATAGAGAAAAACTGAGATACTTTGGATTTCTGAGAAGATTAACATCAACAGGACAATAACACAAAGCCTACAACCAGGATTGGGGATTGATGGGACTTCATTGCCAAAACGTTGTCGATTTTTCAGGAAAAAAAATGGTTCATGCACCAATTGATTCCCTGCCTCCACTTTAACCCTACCCACATTATCCACAGCTGCATCTCCAGGGAGCTGCCTGTTCGGTCATCCCAATGGCAGCACTTCCTACAGCATAAACCACATTGCAGCGGTTTAAACACATTAAAATACAATTCTTCAAAATCTAGACCTTAATTCCATTGACACCTTGAGGAATCATTTGAAATTTGCTGCTCCCCAATGGTCCTGATCCAAACTAATGCAACTGAAGCAATATTACAAGCTATAAAGTGCAAATATTGTAGTGTCTTTTATTACAAATCTAGTGCATAGTGCATACATAGACTCACATCTGTAATATCAGCTATAGTAGCAGGTATTACTATGGGATGTGGTCAAAATACTGACAAAGACCCCAATGAACAGATTCCCGGCCATTCGGGGTTAGGGTTATGCATTTGAAGGAGGGTTAGGCTGTGCTGGGGGGTTATGGTTAGGTTCTGGAAGGAGGGGATTAGGGTTAGGTTATGGATTAGGGATAGGGTAAAAATAATTGGATGAATTGGGATTCTGGCCATCGGGATTCTGCTGTTGATCTCCTGACCACTGGGATCCTGATTTACATTTTTTTACCCAACCCATTAATAAAATACAATTATACAGAAAATAAATGGGCATGCAATCATTTTACATGATACTAGTGCATGTGAATACAAGGTGAATTGGGACTGTGCTGTGCGCAGCCAATATAAATGTTGGTGAATACAACCCTCCATAATTACTGAAGAATGACTTTCAGAGACATGGATAAGGGCAGCACAAGTATTGGGGGTGCTTAAGCACACACAGCATTCTCGGAGCTAACTCCTATATTATGGTCCTATGCCTAGTAGTATGAAATCTAAACTACCATTCAAAAATTTGGGGTCACTTAGAAATGTCCTTATTTTTTAAAGAAAATCACTGTTTTTTTTAATTTAATAATATTAAATTAATCAGGAATACACTCTATACATTGTTAATGTGGTAAATGACTATACTAGCTGCAAACGTCTTCCATTGGGAAGATTACAGATATTGTGCCTTTTCAATGTACTTGTCTCACCACCAGCCTAACTAAAAACTGAGGTTTGACACAAGGTCATGCTCCTACAAATGTTATCCAAATGCATAAACACAAACATGGGGCATGGCCTTGTGTCAGCTAGGCCACAACCCATTTAAAAATGGGGCGTGGTTTTGTGGAATGCCCGTTTTTTGCATTGTATGGGCTCTTTGTCTTACCATAACATATTATTGGGCTCATTGTCTCTGATTAGTTGGCCATCTTTGCAGCAGCCCAAATAGGCAAATTCAGGGTCCTGGGTCCAGCTCATGTGCAGTATCGTCTTTGTACTGCGCATGCGCAGAACCTGGTTTTTATGGGACTTCCTAGTGTGACTCACAGGTCGGAATTCCAATAGGAAGTCACTGCCAGTCACAGTGAAGCCAGAGCAGTCTCACAGACTGCATCTAACTTCACTTAGGCAGAGAACACTGGCGAATTTTACCTGGAGGGGCTGCAGCCCTGCAGCCTATGGGTAAAAACCGCCACTGATGACAACTGATTAAAAGGAATTTATCTTAAAATGAGCAAAGTATACCATTGCAGTAGATATATTTACCATAATGTCCACATTTAAAATTTGTTTTCTTGCAGAGGATGATGATAGTGTCTGAGAAATGTAATAACTAACAAGGAAACATATGTTTACAGAAAGAAAATATATAACTTTAACTGCATAATTTCACCAATTGCGTCAACTCTGACTTCCAGCAGATGACTTGGCAGCAATTAATGATATACACATACACTATATATTCAACACATCTGTTGATTGCATATTGTATCTGTAATTGTGAATGGAAACATTTTCAAAATGTCATGTTTGGATTTGGTAAAACACATTTGGGATTATTGATTTTATTTATACATGCAGTAGTGCAGATATAAATGTAGCATTTGTTGCTACACTGACTTTATCAGGGGTCCACATGGCGCAGATGAAGTCAGTCCCAATCTATTGTAATTAGTGCTGGTAAAACAGTTTATACTGTATGTGAACTTCCCCCATGTCGTCCTCCCACTCTTTTAAACTCAAGTACCCAGACTTTTTCTAACATTATTTACTATACTGTACATATTACAGGTTGAGTATCCCTTATCCGAAATGCTCGGGACCACGAGCATTCCGGATAAGGGAATTTTCTGGTTTTCGGAATAAAATAGTTTTAGGCATACTTACCTGTCCCCTGGTGGTGCCCGGTGGTCCCTCGGCGTTCACGTTGTCCCCCGGAGTCCACAGCAGGCCTTCAGCACCGTCTCCGGCATCTCCAGCAGTCCCAGGAGTGCTTTGCGCGAGTTCCCAGGCACGCCGGTGACGTCGCCAGCGCGCGCGCACACTCGCGCAAAGCACTTCTGGGACCGCTGGAGACGCCGGAGATGATGCTGAAGGCCTGCCATGGACGCCGGGGGACTTGGTAAGTATTAAAAAAGGGTTGGGCATGGGGGACAAAAAAATAATTTGAATTGTTCCAAAAAAAACAGATTTTTGGAATAATTCGGATACGGGATGCACGGATAGGGGATACTCAACCTGTACTTTTTACCATATTAATTTTTATTGCTGGCATTCACTGCAAATGAGAGGAAGGAATGTTTAAACAGTTGAACCCATACTTGCCTACTTTTGAAATCTAGTTTCAGGGAGATTATAGTTGGTAGTAGAATTTCGCACAGCGCTCCATTGAGGAGGCATGTCATGCTCCACCCAAAGGGCATGGCTAGTTCCATATATGGAGAGATTGTGAAAAGGAATTGTGAACGTGGCACCTAGAAGCATGGGTGTGTACTGCTACATCTAGAGGAAACTTGTAAAATTGCATGTCCAAATGTAGATGATCCCCAAAGCAGTTAGTAAGAGCTACTAAAGTTTATTTGCAAAGACACATATATATTTGTACCAAAGTAATACAGGCATACCCTCCCCTCAGGGCAGGGATTTGCAAGGAGTGACATACATATTCATATATGACCCTCCCCAATGGGAGGGATTACAGGCCAAATATTGGTTCAGACATACAGTAAACTGCGTAGCAAACGTGCACTTCCATTTTGTAACAAAGGAGTGGACTTACAGTAAGCTTAAGTTACCTTAGACCTCTCATATTCCTACCCCTAATGCTGTTGTCTGGAAAGTACCTTATGCCTTACATGGTTCAAAGTCTGGTTTTAGCTGGTTCTGCGGTTCTTGCTATTCTTGCTGTGACAGTGGCACCTTCCTGTCCATGGACCTGTGGTCAGCCATTTTTGAGAATTGCTAAGCGGTACTTCCTCAAACCTGGGTGTAGGCCATTATTTCCTAATTTCATAGTTACTTTTAGCTAATGCTGCAAAGCTAAATATCAGCTGAATATCTTGCAAATCTCATTGTTTAACTTATTGTAAAACTTATTAGCTCATATGTGCTTTGCGTGACCCTCTGGGACAAAGTAATTCTTATCTATTCCCCATATGGCTATGCAGACCCCAAGTGGGTCTCTATCAAGAACATAGTAGCATAGTAATTAAGGCTGAAAAATGACGTTAGTCCATCGAGTTCAACCTATCTAACTTGTAACTACTGACTTGACTAAGTCATATCTATAGGATTCCCTTAGTGGCCAAAAATGCATCAAGTTTTAAATTCATTAACAGTAGTTGCTGTAATCACCTCCACCGGCAATGAGTTCCATAATTTCACTGCTTAAATGGTGAAGAATCCTCTTCTTAAAGCAGTACGAAATTTCTTTTTCCTTGAGCCTCAGTACATGCCCGCGTGTCCTAAGTATAGGCCTGTTAGTGAACAAATCATCTCCCAGGTCCATATGATTCCCAATACTGTATTTTAACATACTAATCTTATCACCTCTCAACCTCTGTTTCTCCAGTGAAAAAACATATTTAGCCTGGTTAACTTATCTTTGTATTCTAGTGATTCAAGACCTTTACTAGCTTACTGTACCTGTTCCAATTAATTTATGTCCATTTTAAGGTGTGGTGACCAGAACTGAACACAGTATTCCAAGTGTGGTCTCACCAATGCATTGAAAAGAGGCACTATCATATTGGCATCCCTTGAATCCATACCCATTTTAATGCATGCCAGTGTCCTGTTTGCTTTTGCTGCTGCACTTGAGCAGTGTGCACTATTACCCAATTTTTCATCTATGATAACCCCAAGTCCTTCTCTACAACAGAATTTGATATAATAACTCCATTTAGCCCATAAGTAGCTTGTTTATTTTTGTTCCCATAATGAATTACTTTACATTTTTCAATGTTAAACTGCATTTCCCACCTTTCCAGTTTAAGTCACTTTGTAGTGTTTCCACATCCTCTCCTGAGTTAATTTTCTTACTCAATTACATTTTTCTCGCAAATATTGCAAGTCCGCAAATACAGAAGGGTAGGCAACTATGGTTTAACCTTTTTGTTTTCTTAGATAGCAGATTCAGATTTTACACTATGACCCTTATTCTGGTTCACCCGCAAAGGCAAATTCCTTCTCAAATGGACAAAACCATGTGCACTGCATGGGGGGCAAATGTAACATGTGCAGAGAGAATTCGATTTGGGTGGGGTTTTACTTCAAAGTGAGATCTATATTGCTGTGTAAAAATAAAGCAGTCCGTATTTTCCCTGCACAGAAACAAAATAACTCACCCAAATCTAATTCTCTCTGCACATGTTACATCTGTCCCACCTGCAGTGCACAATGAGAAGGAATTTGCCTTTGCGAGTGAACCAGAATAAGGGCCTTTGTGCAGCACCAATACTGTATATTAACATTTATCGCTTATGTTATTCATATAAATTCTTTTTTTTTTTAAATTCAGTAATTTTTATTGAATTTTAAAGGAATACACCTATACCAAAAACAAGGCTAAGGGTAGACATTTAAGACATAGGGGATATGCAACATTCCAGCATCAAATGGCAATACAGACTGTGAAAAGATATACAGTACATTGGGATCAGGATATGTAAATTGCTACCAATACAAGTAAATAAAAGCCCAACCACCCGAAGGCGCCATTCGGGGTTGGCTAGACAAATATAAACAAGTGTATGTGATGATAGAGGATGAAGAGTACAAAGCCACCCTGGATTGAGCTGACCTAGGATAATAGCATATCCGGTTAGAGTAAAAAAATCAATGACTGTCTACCTATTTAAGTAAAAATGAACAAAACCCAAATCAAACCTTCCCATAACTACCCCAAAACAAACCTCCCCATAACCCCCCACCCTGTATAACCTAACCCCAACCTAGGAAATACTTGGATCCCAATAACCTTACCCCCCCCTAGAGCTATACTAAGCTACTATATACTAATCTAAACCACCTCCCTCCCACCCTCCCTCTCTCCCATGTACGGATAACAGACAAATGGACTGTATGGGGCAATGACCCAGTATCCGTTAAATATATCTACCCAAAATCTACAGACAAACTTGCATTATAGAAATTAGCCACAGCAAAGAGTGTGAAATGTACGCAGCATAAGGAAAAAGAAAAAACAGGATATATATATATATATATATGCACGACAGTAAGGTAAATATATAAAAAATATGAAAAGTCAAATATAAACTCTTTTTTACCTATGAAAACAAATAGTTTATTGCAGGGCTTGACAAATTTGTAAAAAATCTAGGAGCCAGAATGAAAATGTAGGAGCCAGAAAAAAAATAGTGACAGTGTGCGCCAAAAAGTAACACCATAATGCCTATTACATGTCACATACCCATTACATATTACACCACATGCCACAATGCCCATTATGCCACACACCATAAAACCTATTGCATACTATGCCACACACAATAATGCCCATTACATATACCACACTGTAATGCCCAGTACAGGGTAAACCAAACACAGTAATGCCCATTACAAATTATGCCACACACTGTAATGCCCATTATACTGTATATAACACCACACACCATAATGTCCATGACATATTATGCCACATATGGGTTTCTGACATGATGCCAGGCAGGGGCAGATCGAGAAAAAAATTACAGAGGGGGTGGGCACCATTGCAGGATCATGGATGAGGATCCAGGAGGTAGAGATTGGCAGGGAGAGCTGGCAGCAGCCTCTGCGTAAGCAGCGGGTTCCGTGGCTGGTTATCCTATCAGGAGCACTTACAGCAGCCTCGGGTGCCCCATTTAGCAGACACATAAGCAGATGGCCCCACGGTGGGTTATATGGTTCAATATAACAGCCAGCCCAGCGGCAGCCAGCAGACTGGTGCACAACTCTCCCGGCTGCCGCTGTATCAGAGAAGGTCCGCAGCGCGATAAGATGCCCACAGTAGTGCCCTGCACAAGATGCCCCCTGTAGTGCCCTGATGCCAGCAGTAAAACACACACAGTATAATACCCCCCAGCAGCAGTAATGCTCACCACCACTGCCTGGCCTCTTCTTTTGCTGCCTCATTACTTATTGAGGGGAGAAGTCGAGGTCGCTCTTCTCCCACCACACTGGGTGACCCCAGCAGGCATTTGAAATCTGGCGGAAGCTCGTGAGCCAGGCAGCCAATCACTGACCCCGGCTTCAGGCACTCGCGCTTCAATTGGCGCCACATTAAAATATAGAATATACCTCCCGAGACGAGTCCCTACAGCCAGGCTGTGCTGCCCTGCAAACTGTTTGGCCGGGTCTCTCTGCGGCCAGTAAAAGCACATGCCAGTGCGTCCCTGCTGAGCTAATCACAGCAGAAGGGATCGCACAGCGCTGACACGCCGCTGCGCTGAGTGGGAGAGGAGGCGGGGTGAGCAGGTACATGAACATGGGATAGCTGCGGCGTGGCAGGGGAAGGACAGATGCATTTTAAAGCTGACCGCTGCTCACACCAGAGAAGGTGAGTGGCCTGTCAGCATGGCGTGGGTAGCTGGAAGCGCTTACACGCTGCTCTGAGTTTAGCAGCGTGTCAGCTCTTCCAGCCACATCCCGCGCTTAGATGCATCCTGACCTATTGATGAGCGCGGCTGTCAGCCTATCGACAGCCGGGCACAAGGCAGAGTAAGTAGCAGGGAAAAAAAAAACGGGCAGGGTACAGCGCCCCGCAAAAAGAAGCTAGCGGTAACGCTAATTATGACCCACTGCTGTCCATAATTCAAGCCACCACTCTGCCTGGGGTTCTGCTTCCAGGCAAATCTGGTCGCCAGGAAGCAGAATCTGGTCGCCATGGCGACCTGGCCCCTGGGTTTTGTCGAGCCCTGGTTTATTGTTTTCTTCAAACAAGAATAATTTTTGGTGCCATAGTTAAAAAATGTATGTGTTCACTATAAAGGTGGGTTTGGGGTTGCATATAGTTGACTTGCATTACTACATCCCTGTATCCCGACCATGGATCGACAATGTCTAAGTCCACAGGCACTGGGTCCATCACTATTGGTCGACATTGACTAGAACGACACCTAAGTATGTTGACATTAACAGAAGGTTAACCCAAGCTTTAGGTCGACTTGGTCATGGTCGACACTTAAAAGATTGTCAAGAGTTTTTTGTGCAGACTGAATAGGTTCATTCTTAACTATCCACGTGGGCATAGATATGCGTGTAGCGAGCCATGTGAGGGGACGCGGTACACTTATACGGTCTCCATGTTGACATTTGTCGACAGACACTAAAAAAGATGAAAAGTTTGTGTCAAATTTTTAAGTGTCCACCATGACATCTATATATTGTTTATTAATGACACTAGATGTCATTAATCTGTATACAAATATTGAACATACAGATGATAGCTCCAGTCTAAAATATGTTTACCCACTAATTTTTTTATGGAAGTTAATTTGCATAAGATTAATATTTTTGTTGATAATTCTTTTAATTTGCAATTGAAGGGGGTCAAACATAGCCCCCACGTATGCAAACCTATTTATGTATTATTCTGAGAAGAGGCAAGTCAGGGCCAACTCTATTTTTTCTAAATTTGTTTGATTTATACAAGATTTATTTAAGGTGGTTTCCAGTGCGCGTTATTGTTTGGGTAATCCCAGATTTCTTGTGTGAGTAGGTGTTTCCAGTTCCTGGAGGACACCATGTATGAGTGCAGGTGAGCCCATTTTGATAATGATATGGCTTTATAAGACAGTTCTTGCATTAGTTTGTACATGCAGTCCCTTAGGGAAGGTGACAACAAAACAGTTGCCAGGACAAGCTGGATTTTCTGAGTAGCTTTTTACCTTGAGCACTTTAAGCAAGTATTTTTGTACTTGCATTTATGACATAATGTTATTAAATCAACAGAAAAAAACAAAAAGTCCAGCGCTAAATTATTCTGACGACACTATTTAGAGATTATTCAATCGTACAATTGGGTATTCCAAATATTGCCGCTGTTTTGTTAGGACTGCTCACGGGCCCTCATTTAGAGAAAAAGCAGTGGGAGAGACAAAACTGCGCAAAATTGGAATACTATTTATTCAATAAAATAGATTAGCATATAATAGCATGAAACAAAACAATTTTAATAATAATCTATATAATTGATTTGTGGCCACAATCATAAAAATCCATATAAAAGACATAGCAGGATAGCCTAAAATATAGATAAATAACTTCTCACTCTGACTTCCTTTATGCAGGGAACTTCCCCCGACTTCTGCCAAAAATTAAAAAGGATCTTTCACAATGGAATTCTTATATAATATCCTGGCTGGGAAGAATTATAACTCTTAACATGACTTTAATGCCCCAGCTCTTGTATCTATTCCGGACATTACCTATCCGGGTTCCTGACAAAATAATTAGAGACATACAAACCTCATTTACAAAGTTTGTCTGGAATAAAAAATCTCCTAGTATATCCTCTAACATACTCAAACTCCCTAGATCTAAAGGTGGTAGGGGCATCCCAGATTAAATATTACTATCTTTCATATCATCTAAGCCAAATAGTGGCCTCTTTTGCTCACCCAGGATCTATAGCATGGCTAGACCTAGAATCTCACTCTCTGGCTTCCATTTGGGTTTGCTACTTTAGCCTTTGGATACTGCAGGTGCGTGGGGGGATTATGGAGCTCATTTCCACGGGAGAGCCAGCTCCTTCCTCCCTCACTCACTCACACGCCGCCGTGGCCACGCCAACTTACTGTTATTATTAAGTCCATTATGTGTTATGTATGCCTCTAGAACACTCTTGAAATAGGAAGTGAAACAGATAATTGCTTCACTAACCTGTGGCTAAAAATATGAGCCTTAGTCAATTATGTCCCTACCCCTCGATGAAGTCACATAGACAAAACGCATTCGTTACTCTCTGAAACCCACGTCACCAAATAAGATAAGCTACCGCCTCTTTCATTTATTTACAGTTTCATGCTCTTACTGTATCTTTTGTTTATATATTTTATGTCACGTCTACTTTTTGTGTTTTCAATAGTTAACCATTATGTTTATATACTTTTATATGTGGAATTGGCCTTTTTTCTTTTTTTTATTATGTAATAATAAATTGTCATCTGCTTTTTATACAAAGTTTAAGATCTGTTTTTATTTAATTTTGTAATACACCATAAAAGCATCATTTCATAATATAAAATATATAATTTATTAAAACATTATTGTCATATAGTTTTCAACAATCTTCATTAAAATCCAATTTTTCCATACAGAACACCATCACAATTTGTTAATTTGTTTCTTCATAAGGGAATACCCTTATAATGATATGGGCGGTTTTTCCGATGTGGATCATTCTGTGTGGGTTTTGAGTGTCCATAGTGAATTAATTAACAAATTGTGATGGTGTTTGGTTTGCAAAAATTAGATTTTAATGAAGATTGTTAAAAAAATATATAACAATAGTGTTTTAATAAATTATGTATTTTGTATTATAAATTATGCTATTACAAAAGTTATTATGTTATAGGACTAATTAATTATTGAAAATATCATCAAACCTATAAAGTTCTATATAGACTGTTACTGGTGCCATCAGGATCTCCACATCAGTTCTTCTCCCTGAGGCCCTGTTCCCACACACCCCAGGGGAGCAGCTGTATTCGTTTACCCAGTTGAGATGAGAGCAGTGCCAGCTGAAAGCTCCAAAAAGGTACCGGCAAAATATATATAAGACTGTAATTGCTTGGCCGAAAAGTACAGGCAAATCAGGTATATGTCTACCCAGGGTCAGGTGCAGAGAAGCACGGGATAAATCTATGGTAATTGACTGCGCTTAAAATTCAACCTGGTGCACCCAGACAGGGGTAAAAGGGTTTGGTGAACTTCGTTCAGTGTACCAGACCAATCCCCATAACCTGACATTCAAGAGGAACATCTGGCATCCGTAAGGGCATAAGTAAGGATAATGGGCAAGACCGGGCAAAACACCGCCGCAGCCCGATTAGAGAAGTATGCAAGAACACAGGAAAATACAACTGCCAACTCACAGCCCAACACCCCCCAAACTACCCCATCGAAAGGGCCTGGTGAGCCGCGCCCCACTGAGGTAACTCTCCAGCAGGTGTTAGAGGCGGTAAATACATGCGAATCCCGCTTGTCAGATCAAATTAATAAAATTCAGTCGGACTTAATGCTACTGAGGAGCGATGCTCAGAAAACCAGGGAAAGAGTTACGGAGGTTGAAAACAGGGTATCTTCTGTGGAAGACGTGGTTGCCCCTATACAGGAACAAGTAAAAATGATGTCTGGCTAACTGTCCGATATGCGTGAAAAAATGGCAGATTTTGAGGGGAGACTTCGCCGGAACAATATTAGATTTATAGGCCTGGAAGAACGAGCGGAAGGGAGCCACCCGGAAAAGTTCCTGGAGGACTGGTTGATACAGGCCTTTGGTAGGGAGTCATTCTCCCAACAGTTTGTGGTAGAAAGGGCCCATCGGGTGCCGGCGCGCCCGAATCCTCCTGGGGTTCCCCCTCGTACATTTATTGCCAAATTTCTGAATTACAAAGATCGGGACTCAGTACTTCGCCTGACAAGGAATAAAGATGACTTTGGCCATAGCGGGAAAAAGATTTCCGCATTCCCAGACTTCCCAGTTGAAGTTCAGCGCGAGAGATCAAAGTTCAGGGAGGTTAAAATCAGGCTAAGAGAGCTAGAGTTGATATCTTCGATGCTGTATCCCTCCAAGCTAAGAGTCGAAGTAAACGGGTCTACTAAAAAATTTTGGTACTTGTGAGTTATCCGGGCGCCCGATTTCAAAATCGGGTCGGATCGGGACATCGCATCGCATCGCATGCGACCATCGGATGCGATGCGATGCGATGACCCGATTTTTCCATAGGAATCAATGTTAAAATGGACTGAGTCCATTTTAACATGGAATTCAGTGGGAAAAAGGGGTCCTTTTCATACCCCTACTATCCAAGTGGGCATGGAGTTGGATATAAACCTGTGGCGAGCGTAGCGAGCCACCGAGCCCGAAGCGTGGCGAGCGTAGCGAGCCCCGCGAGGGGACACGGAATACCGTCCCCTCGCGGGGCTCGCTTCGTTTGCCACGCTTCGGGCTCGGTGGCTCGCTACGCTCGCCACAGGTTTATATCCAACTCCATGCCCACTTGGATAGTAGGGGTATGAAAAGGACCCCTTTTTCCATAGGAATCATTTTAACATTGATTCCTATGGAAAAATCGGGTCATCGCATCCGATGGTCGCATGCGATGCGATGCGATGCGATGCGATATCGCATCGCATCGCATCTGATTGTATGCCTTAACTTAAGGCATACAATCAAAAAATCGGGCGCCCGGATAACTCACAAGTACCAAAATTTTTCTCCCCAGGAGAGGTCGCAAGGTGGCTCGATGGGACCTATCCTGGATTAAAACAGTTGGCCAACCCGCAAACAAGTGGCCCGCTGCTTTAATAATATGACAATGACTGTGCCTAAGATATACACTATAAGGGTTTTTTGCTTTTTGTGATATTTTTTCTTTTCTCTGTTCTCTGTTAAAAGTTGGTAAAAGCTCGACAGTAGCCCCATTCTGGTGCTGTCTGGCAGAGTGCAGGTTAAGTTTTTCCTTGATATATTGTGGTTGTGTTCTTTTTTTTTTTTTCTTTTTTTTCTCTCAGTACTCTTCAAGGAAGTCATTTGCCAGCACTGGCCGGGCCCGGATAATTGTTGATAAGATTCATAGATGCGTTGGGTAGAAAGGATTGGTGCATGGGGGGAGGGGGGGGGGCTCAATGTATAAGAGATCAATATTTGAGTACCAACGGAGAGCTAGCCACGCAATTGGTGGCCATTTATAAATAGCCCTCGGGGAAGTAGGGCAATAGGGGGGGAAATAGGTACGCCAGGAGTTCCGGGTAGTACAGGGTGGGGGAGGGGAGGAGGGAGGGGGGGTTATTTTGTACTGTATTGTTGTTATATGTGTGCACATTGCAAACCAAAACTCCCACTATGGGATGGTAGTGGGAGGGGGGGGGAGATCTGGGGTGGCACGGGGAAGACGGGAGGGGAGGAGAGAGGGAGAGAGGAAGGGTGGAAAGATAAAAAAAGGGAAAGGGGTTCAAAGTAAAGGGTTATGGTTAAATTCATGTCATGGAATGTCAGAGGACAAAGTCAAGAGATCACTGGTCCTAAATCACTGTAAAATGTTGGAGGCTGATATTATTTGCCTGCATGAAACTCACTTGTTTGGGGACAAACTCGCAGCCTTGAAAAGGCCATGGCTGGGTACACTCCTGCATGCCCCCTTCACATCTCTTGCTAGAGGGGTCTCAATTCTGGTAAAGAAGACGGTAGTATTTGAAGGGCGTAACATAAAGATTGATCCTGGGGGTAGATACATTTTTGTAGACTGTTGTATAAATCAGGTGGATATAACACTTCTAAATGTATATATTCCCCCCCCCCCCACTTCTCATACGACGTAATGAGGGCAGCCGTGGAATTTTCCCTTCTTTACCCAACAAACCATCTCATCTGCCTAGGAGACTTTAATAACGTAGTCTCCCCAAGATTAGACAGATGCTCTACAGGTATTACAGAAACCCATAGGGGAGGGAGGGGGTTTGCTGAGTTTTTGGAAGGGATTGGTTGGATAGACCCATGGCGAATAAGACATCCGACGCTCACTCAGTTTTCGTGTTATTCAGCATCGTATGGTAACTCAAATAGAATACAAGGCTAGGGGCATATCGGACCAGTCTCCAATAACAATGCAGATAGACTTAGCAGAGATAAAGGGGTACAGATATTGGAAGCTACAACCATTCTGGCTGTCACAGTTCAATAATGATGAGATAGAGCAAGAGATAGTGGCCTTTTTTGAACTAAATGAGGGGTCAACCTCCAGTTCCTGCTTATGGGATACTTTTAAGGCTTTTTTTCGAGGTATACTTATTAAAAAAAATGCCTATCTAAAGGGATGCCATCGGGCAAAGGCACGTAAGGTGGAGGAGCGCACCCTAGAATTAGAAAATGCATATTTGGTAAGTAAGGCAGATATAGATAAGCAGGAATGGCAAAATATGCAGGCTAAATGGCTGGAATACCTTCAAGAAGTAAACTATCGAAGGCTCCAGTTACAATCACACCAATGGTATTCCAATGCCGATAAGGGGGGGAAATTACTTGCCTATCTATCCAGAACTGACAAACCCTCTAATGTAATATTTAAAATCCTGACGGAACAGGACGATATATTGACCACAACCCCGAAAATAGCGGACGAGTTTGTTGCCCGTTTTGGAAAAGTATACCAATCCACTGTGTCCCCGAATGGAGAGGAGTTAGGGAAATTCTTGGAGGACATTGAGCTTCCTCGTCTGTCCGCGGAAGCCCGGGAGCTCTTGGAGAGGCCTATTTCCCTCGAGGAAGTCGAAAATGTAATCAAAGCTCTGCCCACAGGAAAAGCACCAGGCCTTGATGGCCTGCCGGCCGAGGTATACCAAAAATATGCCAAAATTATAATCCCACGGTTAGTTACTCTCTGTCAAGATGTATCAAGGGAAGGGGAACTCCCAGAATCTATGGGGGACGCCTCCATGGTCTTTATACCAAAAAAGGATAAAGACCCGACGAGAGTTGATTCATACAGACCAATATCGCTAGTGTCAACAGACGCGAAGATAATAGCAAAGATTATGGCGAATAGACTCAGTCGTGTAATTCAAGGCATAATACACCATGATGTGTTATATATGGGTCTTTCGCTTTTGGGCAATGTTCAGAAAAAATAACCGGGAATCATTATCCAGGCTATCAAAATATGGAATATGGTTGAAAAAATGGGTAATTATGAGGGAGTAGATCCAGACATATCGTTTCTCCTGTTGCCAACAGCCAAGGAGGTTTACAAACAGCAAGGTGGAAAACTATGGTCCCAAAACATAACAACATGAAGTCTTTTGATCAACTACGGTGTGAGTTTTTACTCCCTCGACCAATGTTTTTTAGATTTTTGCAGCTGCGAAACGCCATTACACGGTGGGACAGGGGGAGGGACAAATGGTTAGAGGATACTCCGGTCAAATTATTTTTGAAAAACTTAACCCCGAAAAAACGGATATCAAAAATTATTAAGTTCCTGCTCATAATTGAACAGGACGAGGGGATACCACAGCTAAGGCAGAAATGGGCCAGGGACCTCCCGTCTTTAACGGATAGACAGTGGCAGGAAAATTTTCGCAATAACTGTGTATGTAGAGTCTCACGTTGATGATGTGTGCAGGGTATATTCTACTTGTTATATTTTATGTATCTTGTATCTTGTGAAAATTATCCTATGCTAATGTCACGCTACCCCGACCATTATAAAAAAAAAATATAAATAAAAAAAAAAAGGGGGAGGGATATAATTTCTATGAGAACTGTCCCAGAATGTTGATAAATGGCGATAAATGGTTGATAATGGTTGATAAACTAGATAAAGATTATATGAAGCATTAAGTCCTATAAACCATCTAAAGCGGATCAGGAGAAAACACATCTCCCACTGGCGAATCTCTTCCCCTTACCCCTTCCCTATAATGCTCCATTCCTATAGTATATGGGTACTAGATAAAGTATATGGGTACTAGATAAAGATTATATGAAGCATTAAGTCCTATGAACCATCTAAAGCGGATCAGGAGAAAACACATCTCCCACTGGCGAATCTCTTCCCCTTACCCCTTCCCTATAATGCTCCATTCCTATAGTATATGGGTTTATGCTCAATCTACATAATGAAGTATGGCACACTCTTTACCGGAGTGGAGCGATAGGGAAATAGCACAATGTCCTCTCCCCTTTCGAATCCCCATCGGACCCCCCGTGCAGACCCCCCCTCCCCATACTCCAACCTGTAGGACCTCCTAGGTGTGAGGATCCCGGCATATAAACTATGGAATTGCAAAGTGCATTGTATGTATTGTTTGTAGTATATGTAGGTAATGTGTGTTATGTGAGGGTTTTATAAATGTAAATTCATGTTTGTTTATTGAAAAAATGTAAATAAAGACTCAATTATAAAAAAAAATAATAATAACAGTAAGTTTAGGGGACACAATGAGTACACCGATTTTGTAAATAAATCTTTAAAACTATGCAAAGATTTGATAAAATATAAGAAAACACAAATGTGGCGGGGTGGGTTGGTATTACTTTTGGCCCATTTCCGCCTTCACATCTGCCGGTGTGTCACTGCTCATGCGTTTGAATGTGGGAAAGCCAGATGTCATCTTCAAAACTGGAGCTTCAGGACATAACTTTCACTTCGGGAGTAATCTGAGCCGCATGTGGAATGCATTCCTGACGTACTTTTGCTCTCTACAGCTACAGACTCATAGGGCAGTATTCAATGAGAATTTTCTCCTTGCATGGCGAGAGATTTTTTTCTCTCGCCATGCACTCGCCGTGTTTTTACGGAGATTCTCCATGTTTGGAGATTCTCCGTCACGGGTCTTTAGACACTATTCAGTGTCGCAGGGGCTCGTTGTCCCTCGCGGCGAATCTTAACCCCGGCTGCAGGGAGCCGTGGGATGGTGGCAGGCAGGGAAATTGAAGTCTCCCTGCCTGCCCCAGAACGTATATGGAGGGGAGGAGGGCTCCCGGGACCCAGGCAGCACAAGCTGCCCCCCCCCCCCCAGAAGAGCCAGCAAGGGACCGGGTATATTCACTGCTCCCGATCATGCCTATGTAATGATCGGGTGCAGTGAATATATGAATATCTAATGAGCGGCTCTCGGCTCCGGCCCCCTGCTGGCTGTTATGTGTAAAAAAAAAAAAAAAATTATTTATTTAAATATATATTCATGTGCTATAAGCACATGAATAAAAATAGCATGCCCCTTCACAGAATAAAATTCCAGATTTTTTTACACCAAATTTAAAAAAAAAACTTGATGGAGAATTGCTACATGGAGAGACACGGCAAAAAATCACTTAGAAAGACGGCGAAAATATCACATTGAATAGGCTGGTTCACTTTTTGAGACCAAAATTCTCTGTCCAAAGCGAAAAAAGCACAAATTTGCAATAAAACTCGGCAAATTTTTCTCATTGAATACTGCCCATAGCAGTCGCCATTAACTAGTAGGATGAAATGCAGATGCCTTTTCTCTATGTTGTTTAAGGGATACCGATCTAGATCTTCTCATATTGCTGAACTGGTCCATTATTACCAGTTCTCTGGGATGGAGAAAATAAAAAAAATAGTACAAGATAGTAATTCAATACTTTCTTATTTATAAGCAGCTTCAGAGAGTCCATATAGCCAGTAAAAACAAAATGTGTAAATCATTGTGATAAAATACATTATAGGTCATGTGTGCTATATATGTGAATAGTGACTACTTACGTAGTTGGTTATCCATGTGGGAAGCATTATGCATCCACAAATGTTACAGCACCTGGTATTCTTGAGTCGGTCTCCCACCTCAGTACTAACCAGGCCCATCACTGCTTAGCTTTAAAGATCAAACATGGTTGGTACATGTTGTAACTAGCAATGCTTTTTGTTTTTGAATGTGCAACAGTATTTAAAAAATACAGAAATACAGTATGAATCCCAACAAGTTTTAAAACAAAGAAAAATGCACTTTAAAAATTCAAGCACCAAACTCTTGGCTTTAGCCCAACTCCCCCACACCTACACCTGATATACTTATACACAAACCTGTGTTGCTCAGCCATCCTCCTTTCTTTCTGACCAAATTAGTAACACCAGTCAATCCTGAGCACAACCCTCTATCCTTACTCAGACTCTATGCATACACCTTTCATCCCACAACACAAGAACATCTAACTCTGATGACCAGTCCTCCATCCCTTCCCATTCACTCCTCATATAAACCCACACACACTCCCCTTCACCTACCAAACAGCTGACCTCCCCCATTTACCACCCATCTACCATTCCCCCAAGACACTCAGCTGCTCGCTCACTCATCCCCATCCACACTTGCACTTCTCACCAACATTTAAATTATGTAAACCTTTATGGTAAAAGGACACCCACAAAAGAGTCTTCATAGTCTCCTTCTCCCCTTGACATGCCTTCTGTGGACAATTACAATCATTGGCAACTCTAAATCTTAGGGTCTATCTAACATAAAGCCTCCCCTGAAAAGGAGCCAGACAATGTCCTTAAACTTCAGCGGATCCTCTGTGAATGCAGCAGTTTCAATCCTTCTGAACAGACTTCACAGGGGCAGCTGTAGCAATTGAACACCAAAAGGTATCACCTGGGCAGTCTCTTATGTCCAATCAGTTGCATACCTGTATTTATAATGGGTGCAGTGTGCTCAGTACATGCAAGACCCTGAGTCCAGAGTCCCTGAGTCCACACAGTGCACAGCCTGCACCCACAGTCCTGAGTCCAATGGAGATATCAGCAGCACTGTGGAAATGCCAGGAAAATGGACGCTGCATCATTTTAATGTAGCTATGCGCATTAGGATCTTAGCCCTCTAGTGCTCAGAATCTGCAGTGCTGCTCTGTTGTGGTCAGAAAGGATGGGGCTCATATAGATGAGACTGCACATGGGCCTCCTGCTCTCCTAAAACAACCCTGAGGCCAATGGAACATAACAGTAGGATTTCCATATTCTCTTCCCCATGTCATTTTTAGAGAGGTTTCTTACTTCACCTACTTCTAAACCCCATCACAATATCATCTTCAGGTACTGAATCATGTAAATCAGGAGGTAGCCATTTCTGGCCCATGAACTCTTCACTCAGCCTCCCTCTATCCATGCATTGATGAAAGGAAACACATATTTTACAAAACCATCAAAACACTTACAAAAAATCACCCACAAAAGGCTTCTAACATTCTGCTTTAAAAAAAGTTGTTTGAAAAAGACTACAAGATTCCCCTTCTGTAGTCCCACTTCTGCCATTGGTTTTTGTTATACCCCTTTTAAATATGTTCATGTTATTGCCCCAGAAAAACAGAAAGCACAGTGAACATGTCCTGGACCACACTGACTAAGGTAAAAACAGACATAACTGACATACAGTACAAAAACATCAGGACCAAGTCAATTTTGCACAGGTTATGCCTTTCTCCCAGTAAGAACGTCAACCTTTCCAACGCTTTACTTTCCGTGATGGCATCATCTAGCTTACCTTCCCAATTAAAGAGGTTTAATCGCCTTGTAAAAAATAGATACCCAGTATCTTAATTTGTGCAATGTAATGGGGAAGCTGTCCAGGGCGCTAAATTCCTTGCCTCTTTCCCCATTCATAAAAGCTTCACACTTATCAAGGTTCCCTGTGAAGCTTGAAGCCTCTGAGCAGACACAGATTAGTTGGTCCACAGCACGTGCCTCCCTTCCACAATGCCATGACTGCATCCCTTCCACCATGCTATTCTCAATATTTCATACAAAGAGATTGACTGCAGACATTCAAGCTCAAATTAAACACCTCTACATGGTTCTGGCCAGGTATTTTGATTTTATATCATCTGGTCCAGGTGACATTTTGATAACAATCTGCCAATTGCTTCACTAACCTGCACAACAAATAATCAAAATAATCAAATAGAGCATCCAGCTTCGCAGGCCTAGGTGTTTCTTTCCAAAACCGCTCCATCATCTGATTAGGGACTTCCCAGAAAAGAGGTTTGGGTAATATGCTCTGATGACCTCTGTCATGATTAAGCGCCTTTCTGACTACGCCATTCTGTACATAACATTATTGATAAGTGACCTGCATTTACCCTGGATGGCTATGAAGAAATTGTGGGTGAAACAGGGAAGCAGATGTTATCTGCTTCCTCTCTAAATCTATAAAACTTGTACTAAATTTTAGTCTCTAAGGCATAGAGGTCTTGCAAATGTCTTCCAAGACCAGGGAGATTTCAGGAAAGTAATTTCCTTAGAACTCTAGGATGATACCTTATTAGAGATAAGAACTAGGAGGCACCAAAGGGGGGTCTCTCTCCACCCTCAGATCCTTAGGTGTCAGAACTTTGTTTGTGGTAAGCTAATTGCTCAGCTTCAAAGGAAAGTAAATTAGCAAGCCCCTGCGTATATCACCAGGAGAACCCATGTGACAGTGAACATTCCTGAGGTGGGGGCTGTGTGGTTTTCAGATTTTAAAAGTGCATGACACACAAGAAAAATGGTTCATTATCATTGGAAAGAGACCGGTCTCTGAAATGCTCCAGTACCCGGAAAGATTCCACTCCAGCCCACTGTCTTATCGGATTGTTGGGTTTTTATTAGGGATGTGCACCGGCCACTTTTCGGGTTTTGGGTTCTGATTACCTAGAGGTTTTGGGTTCTAATGGGTTTTGGCAAAACACCTCCTAAGTGTTTTGTGTTTGGATTTTTTGGGTTTTGGGTTCTGATTTTTTTTGTTAAAAAAGCATAAAAACTGCTAAATTCGCAGATTTTTTTTTTTTTTTTGCTCCTACGCTATATTAACCTCAATAACATTCATTTCCACTAATTTCCAGTCTATTCTGAACACCTCACAATATTGTTTTTAGGGTAAAAGGTTGCACCGAGGTAGCTGGATAACTATGCTAAGCCACACAAGTGTGCGGCACAAACACGTGGCTCATGTAAGAGTTGCACTGCAGCGGTAGATATGGCAGTACTAGGCACCAGACAGGTAGATATGGCAGTACTAGGCACCAGACAGGTAGATACATCAGCAATACTAGTATGTGCACCAGCAGAATTTATAATAATTAATTTGGTACTTGTGTATTTTGGCGGCGCCCCCGATGTCCGTCGTACGACGAACAGATCGCATTGCATGCCATGCACCCGATGGCATACGATGCGATGCAACGCGATTTTGACCCCCTATACGACCAAAAATCGTATAAGCACCCTAAAGGGTGCTTTTGAGCACCCAAATGGGTGCTTACAATGTTAAATGCACCCCCACGCCACCCCCCCACTATAAACGTGAACCCGAAGCGTGGCGAGCGCAGCGAGCCTGCGAGGGGCGGCGGTACGCGTCCTACGACCTTTTCATACCCCCACTATCCACGTCGGCGTGGAGTTGAGAAAAGAATAGTGTGGCGAGCGCAGCGAGCCACCGAGCCCGAAGCGTGGCGAGCGGACGCGGATACCTTCACAGGTAAACGCGTCCCTTCGCGGGCTTCACAGCTATCCGCTGCGCTCGCCACACTATTCTATTCTCAACTCCACGCCGACGTGGATAGTGGGGGTATGAAAAGGTCGTAGGACGCGTACCGCCGCCCCTCGCGGGCTCGCTGCGCTCGCCACGCTTCGGGTTCACGTTTATAGTGGGGGGGTGGCGTGGGGGTGCATTTAACATTGTAAGCACCCATTTGGGTACTTAACATTGTATAAGCACCCATTAGGGTGCTTATACAATGTTTAATCGCATCGCATCGCATCGTATGGCATTGTATGCCATGTACAATGGCATACAATTTAAAAATTGTATGCCATCGTGCACTATCGTACGATATCGCGTCGCATCGCATACCATTGTATGCGTTATGGTATGCGATGCGATGGGCGCCGCCAAAATACACAAGTACCATTAATTTTATTATTAGGTACTGCTTGGCAGTGGCACACGTCAGTGCACCAGCAGCATGGAATTATTTTTTACAGTCCCACACAGCACAAGTATTATTTTTTAATTAAATTAGATATAGCAGCCTAGTATGTAGTTGTACTACTAGGTAGGTACACTTAGGCAGTAACACTGCCAGTGGCAACAGTGGACTGAGTAAATAATACTGGCAACCTCTATTCACAATATTCAGTGCAGGCAGCACCAATGGACTATATATAATTCAATTAATTAAGTATTAATAATATAGCAGCCTAGCAGGTAGAGAAAACAAAAGGTAGTTATATTACACACCACCAGTAGCTTTATGCAGTGCACCAGCAGAATTTATAATAATTAATTTTATTATTAGGTACTGCTTGGCAGTGGCACTCAGTGGCACACGTCAGTGCACCAGCAGCATGGAATTATTTTTTACAGTCGTACACAGCACAAGTATTCTTTTTTAATGAAATTAGATATAGCAGCCTAGTATGTACTAGGTAGGTACACGAGGTAGGATGTAGCACTGCCAGTGGCAACAGTGGACTGAGTAACTAAATAATACTGGCAGATTCAGTGCAGGCAGCACCAGTGGACTATATCTAATATAATATAATTAATTATTCATATAATATATATTACAGCACAGCACCAGAGGTAGGCCCCAGCACAGAGGAGACAGTAGTACTACAGGTACACAGTTAGACTGTCCTCCTTGCTAGGGAGAGCCCACCCTAAGCAGAGAAGAGAACAGAGTACACAGCAGCACTGAGGGAGACAGCCCCAGCGAATAAAATAATTACAGCACAGCACACCAGAGGTAGACCGCACAGAGGAGACAGTAGTACTACAAGTACACAGTTAGACTACACAGCAGCACTGAGAGACAGCCCCAGCGAATAAAAAATATTGCGTTCAAGGTGAAGCTCAAGCTCAAGTTTAAGCCCCAGCAGCAGCACCATCACACCCTCTCCCAACCCACTACTAGACTGGAGTGAAGATGGTGGGTGCAGCAGCCGCTATTTAAAGCCTTGCGAAATCCGGCGCTGGGAGATGGCGTTCTGACCACGCGGACGGACCAGATTCAGGCGGGAATCTCCGAGCGCTGCTCGGAACCGGGCTCGGAATGATGACGTTCGTGGGGGCTCTGATCTTTGGAATCCGAGTCTGCACATCTCTAGTTTTTATTTATTTTAATTTTTTTAACTTTCTTTTATTGAAGCGTAAAATCACACTTCAGTACAACCAGTTGTTTGTGTATGGTACAAAACTTAAGATACAAGAGAGCAAAATAAACAAATTAGTCTTCATAGTATCACGGTACTCTCTCTCAGTACAACAACATAAGAAAAAACAACAATAATATTATTTCTGCATGTTGTGATCAGTCCGGTTCCATTTCCCCATCAATTACCCTTTTATTGCCCCCTTTATAACGCTATACTTTTATAATTCTGTTATATTATTAAAGAGAAAATAAATCGGTGGGTCGTGAATATTCATACGACTTTCATACCATAATGTGTTCCGGAAGCATCTCCATACCTGATATTTTGTATCATGGGTTTGGGTTTCAATATAGCTTTCCCGTGTCTCAAATAAAAATTCAGTGTATATATCTTTTCTCAGCTTCCAACCACTCCATTTTAAAAATATGATTCAGTTTACTAAGAAATAAAGAAAATGGTGGTGCCGTAGTATGCAACCAAAATTGTAATATACACTTTTTAGTAATCACTGATATAATAATCAAAAGTTTACGTACTCCCTGGTTAATACGAGTGCCCTCCCGCATAATACCAATACCGAAGATTGCCCATTCTGGAGTTAATAATAATGCAGAAACTAAATATTGTGTGGTATATCTCCATACTTGGACTCAAAATCTCTGTATTACCTCGCACTTCCACAGACAATGAAATAGCTCAGCCCCCTGTGTACCACATCGCATACATAGATGGTGCGAAATTAGTCCCATCAAATACCTGCGATGTGGTGACAAGTACATTCTGTGTAGCACATTAAGAAATAATTCTGGTACTTGTTTCCTATCTGGGCGCCCACGATTTTAATCGCGGGCATCGGGGGTAAAATCGGGCCATCGCGGGCATCGCGGCCGATAAAAAATCGGGTGCGATGTGCCAGACGCGATGCCCGCGATTTTCCCATAGAGAACAATGTTAAATGCCTCAATTTACCCGCGATGACCACGATTTACCATAGGAAACAATGTTAAATGGATCAATTTACCCAAATCAGCATAGGAACAATAGTAAATGGGCCAAAAACACCCCTGAACATAAAAATGTCCCCCCAAAAGTAGTTGACGCCACCCCGCCATCAACGTGAACCCGAAGCGTGGCGAGCGCAGCGAGCCTGCGAGGGGCGGTGGTACGCGTCCTCCGACCTTTTCATGCCCTACTATCCACTAGGGCGTGGAGTGAGAATAGAATAGTGTGGCGAGCGTAGCGAGCCACCGAGCCCGAAGCGTGGCGAGCGCAGCGAGCCCCACGAGGAGACGCGGATACCTTCACAGGTAAACGCGTCCCTTCGCGGGCTTCCCAGGTGTCCGCGTCGCCATGGACACCTGGGAAGCCCGCGAGGGGACGCGTATAACTGTGAAGGTATCCGCGTCCCCTCGCGGGGCTCGCTGCGCTCGCCACGCTTCGGGCTCGGTGGCTCGCTGCGCTCGCCACACTATTCTATTCTCACTCCACGCCCTAGTGGATAGTAGGGCATGAAAAGGTCGGAGGACGCGTACCGCCGCCCCTCGCGGGCTCGCTGCGCTCGCCACGCTTCGGGTTCACGTTGATGGCGGGGTGGCGTCAACTACTTTTGGGGGGACATTTTTATGTTCAGGGGTGTTTTTGCCCCATTTCCCATTGTTCCCTATGATAATTTGGGGAAATTGATCCATTTAACATTGTTTCCTATGGTAAATCGCGGTCATCGCGGGTCAATTGGGACATTTAACATTGGTCCCTATGTAAAAATCGCGGTAATCGCGTCGGTCGCATCGCATGTCATTATAATGACATGCGATGTACCCGCGATGCCCGCGATGGGCGCCCAGATAGGAAACAAGTACCTTAATTCTACATATGACGCAGCTGGTACCAGTTTAATAGAAACTTCTAAGGCTTTCAATAATTGTTTGATAGTCAACATACAGTAGGTAGATGTTCTCTCCATTGTATCAACCCCGTTCATAAATTGTCATGTTGAAGAGGAGTATGCAAAAATGCATAATGAATCGAAATTGCTTTACAAGGGACATTTTCCCCTTGCAATAACATATCCAAAGGATACATATAATCCTTTGGTGAAAGCACTCTGGAGAGCCCAGCCACATAGTGCTGTGTCTGTAGGAATGCCAGTGGGAATTGTTGTACGATTGGGAACTTGTCTATAGCTTGTTTACAAGACTCTCTATCGACAAGTTTACTCAAATTAGTGATTCTCTTCCACAGAGTAAATGGGAAGCTGCCCATTTCCCATTATCTGATATTGTCTTCTACTTGTGACTTTTGACATTTAACTTTTAACAATATATCTTGTAACCTATTTTTTCTGTAATATACTGTAAGCCTTGTAGTGTTTCCACTTAAATTAAAAATCATAACTTGGTTTTGGTGTCTGTTGTTATCCAGCCCAAGCCTCTGTAGAATTCGCCAGAGCGCTACCGTGTACAGATGGAGCCGGCCTTGTCCTTCCCGCCATCCACGCCGGCAGCCGGCTCCCGCCAGGGGGCACGCGTGCACGAGACGCCCGCGCGCCCCATGGCAATGGAGCTCGGTGGGGGTCACCGATGCCTCCCCCGCCGTCTCCGTCTCCATCCGAGGCAGGGAGCTGCACATGAAAAATCTTGGTGGTAGGAGTAATCAGTAGGCAGGATAGGCAGTGTGCATTAGCAGAGCGAAGTGGACGGGTAGGAGTGTAAAATGAGATGAGGTCAGTGATGTAAATGCAATAGGCCTTTTTCTTTTTTAGGTTTTTATTCCTTAAAAGTGTTCCGAAGACAGGCTCTCTCTTTAACTTTCTCCAACCACTCTGATCTACTCCATCCAGCCTCCATCAGTGATTCTTGTCCTTAGAAAAACTCCCTGAAAGATTTTCTTACCCTCTCTTCCCTTAACAGCTTTTTAGATAGATCGAAAAGCATTCTACTGGCTTTACCACTACTTCACAAATTATGAGAGAAGTATGTTGAATTAATTTGCTTCATAGGATCTAAACTCCATTCCAGAAACATTTGGATGCATTTGAGTCTACTGAACGTTTTTGATTTAAAATGTATCCTTTATTTATAACATAACTTTCTACCAAAATGGTTAATTTTATGTTATTCAATATATATTTATATAAAAGTATATTTTTTTTCTCTAACTGCCTCTTCAATCTAAGTGACCCTATGTTAGTATTTAGCAGAACCCTGAGTAATATGCCAAAAAAAGCCAACATTTCAGTTCTGCTCATTTTCACATGGTTTGATGTCTTGTTCTTTATGCTCGAGTTATGGCAACTTTCATAGCTGTTTAATTGTTATTCTGACAATGCATGGCATTTTTAAAGGTACTGAAAACATTCCAAATATTTTGATCTCTTTTTTAAAATGGCCCAAAAACATAGTCAGATGCTCCATTGTGAAATTCTCATTTGTTTTTTATTATTTACTGCAATAAAAGGATCATAAACGAGTTTAACAAATAAATTTACTTGAAAACATGATTATTGGCATAAGTGAATAGAAGCTTATCCACTAACAGGGCTGTGAAAGCATCTAGAGGTAATGGGTCCTAGAGTGGGATGTGGCCAATCACTGGGCCTTATTTTGGTTCATTCTTTCTGACAAAATCCTTCTTAGATGGACAAAACCATGTGCACTGCAGGGGGGGCAGATGTAACATGTGCAGAGAGAATTTGATTTGGGTGAGTAATTTTGTTTCTGTGCAGGGAAAATACTGACTGCTTTATTTTTACACTGCAATATAGATCTCACTTTGAAGTAAAACCCCACCCAAATCTAATTCTCTCTGCACATGTTACATCTGCCCCACCTGCAGTGCACATGGTTTTGCCCATCTAAGAAGGATTTTGTCAGAAAGAATGAACCAAAATAAGGCCCACAGGAGCATTGTCACATTTGTTTGGAGAAACAATTTATTAAAGACTATGGGTGACAAGGGGAGCACTTATTTGCCTTCATGAGTGTTCAAGGCCACAAAGTATTTTGTTGAGTACTACCTCAGCCTCACCTGTCCCTACTTTATAACAGTACTGGTTGGATTGTGGGGAATGATTGGTAATGGGGACAAAGTAGAAAGTGATAACAACTGGTTAGTCATAATCATTATCAACTCTACCTGTTGTGTAAGAGATCCATCTGAAACCAGATGGATCACTGTGTTTGCACAACTCTGCATTTTGCTGGCACACAATCAGCATGACCTCTAAACTCAGCCTATGTGCAATGTCTCTTTACCACTGAGTGGCTACCCTTTAGATATAGGCAGAGTTGTAATAGTGACATGCAACTCTGCATCATCTGAAGAGCCATATGCTCTACTAAGAATCATGGGCAGTGCAGAAACATGCCAGATCTAAACACTTGCATTTAACTGCATGAATGCCAAAACCAGAATTTTGTGTCCCCCCCGTCCCATCCCCCCATCCCCCATGTTAACCATTCCACAATTGAAGTCTCCTTCTCCAAGGAACATTGTAATGTAGAGGAGTAGAAAAAAATCTAGCACCAATCCTAGACATATATGTACACATTGGAATCTCTACTAAATTAGATGAAGACTTTTGGGGTGAAATGTAATAGGAAGAGAGATTCAGAAAGTGAGAGATTTGGTAAGAAATCTCCAGGTTTTTTTAAAGCTGCAATCATTTACACTGTAAAACCAGTTTGATTTTGACGTGTGAATGATTGCCGCTTTAAAACAACTGGAGATTTCTTACCAAATCTCTCACTTTATTAATATCTCATCCTATTACATTTCACCCATTGTGTTTATTCTCAACAGCAGGTTACAGCATAGGTGGTTAAATCCATGCAGTCGGTATTACAGGCAGTAGCATACAGGCACTCTTCGCATGGCAGACTCTTGAAAGGCTCCAATGGGCCCTATGCTAAACACCCCCGGCCTATCACTTGGGTATATATTACACCATTTAGAGCAAGGTGACTCTTCCATGGAAACCCTTATATCAGGAAATCCAAGGTGCTGCTGATTAAACACCTGGGATTCTGCTACTGCTTCCAAAACCTGGTCTGGATCCTCTGCATTACTTTAATGTGGGGAGATGCTGTCTCTGCCACACTTCTCCCCCCTTAGCTTCAACCATCCTAGTGAAGCTACACAAGGTGAGCTCTCTTCCTCACCCACCTCTACATGTGACATCCGCCCTGGTGCACAGCTCTCCACCACTTTCCAGAGGTCGCCCACCTTACCTTCTTCCTCCTTCCCTAGCTTCACCATAGAGTTCCTTGGAGGATCAGGACCTACAAACCTCCTGGAAAGGGCATCGGTATTGAGGTGCTGTTTCCCCAGATAATACCTCACCTCAAACTTAAATGGCTGTAAGGCCAAAAACCAATGGGTCACACGAGCATTTACTTCTTTATTTGTATGCATCCACTGTAAGGGTGCATGGTCTGTGACCAACAATATCTCTCACCCCAATAAATAGTACCTTAGTGACTCAACTGCCCACTAAATGGCCAAGCACTCCTGCTTGCACTCTCTGGGCAATAATTTATGGCTAAGGTAGAGGATGGGCTTCTCCTCTCCATCTACCTCTTGGGATAGGACTGCTCCTAATCCTGTCCCAGAGGCATCCGTCTGTAACATACAGTACATTGTTTTCTAAAGTCGGGAGGCAAGACAGGCTCTTTACACAAAGCTTGTCTTAAATCTGGCCAAGCAGTATCCACTGGTCTAGATTATGTTATCTTGTTTGGGGACTGTTTAAGAAATTTGGTTAGTGGAGCTGCTCTAGCTGCAACCTGTGATAATATAACACCAGACCAAGAAATGTCCTAAGTTGTGACTTACATTTAGGTTTAGACCAGGTGAGGACTGCTTCTACCTTACTAGGCTGAGGTTTAACCTGTCTTCTGCCCACAATGTACCCCAAATACTTGGCCTCAACCATACAAATGGCACATTTCTCAGGGTTGGCGGTAAACCCGTGTCCCCGTAGAGACTGTAAAACGGCTTCTACCTTTGTAGGTGTGACTCCCAGTCAGAGATTATCACATTTGGTGTCCAGACAAGGGAAGCACTTAGCTTGGTTTACCATCCCCATTCTCTACACCCCTATGTAAACTGCATGTCTTTTCTATACTCTGATGCTGGATTTGAGGTTCTTGAACTAGTTTCAAAAATCTATTTAAAGCAGTCACATGGGGTTGTCTACATTAGATGTCATTTAAAATAAACTTGGAGACAGTAAATGTATTTCCAATAAATTAAACTTTTTTGTACGTAGGCTGTTTTAATTTCCACTGCCCACGAACATTTTTCTTTGTGTACTGAACAATTTTCATGCTTGTTCACTCTATTAAAGTGGTAAAGTTCAGCTGCACTTTTTCCTCTTCATCTGTTTACTTTTGCATTTAAAATGGACTTCAAATTAAACAGCACATTTATGGAACAGACGCCGAGAATGCCTTTTTGGCAAGGCTGACATTCTGTCTTAGCAAACATGGATTAAAACTGTTTATATTACGACACATTGAAGTGATATAACTATAGACTGTTTTAAATATAAATGTTTTTTTCTGTCCACTCTGTATGTAACAATAAAACTATAGTGCATTACAAATGATGGACATTGAACAATTTTTTCTCTCCTATTTTGGCAATAAGTAACTTCTTACACTAGACATTAACATGATAACTAATTCCAGGTGCTTTGAAAACAAATGATCATTCCACAAAAACTCTCAAATGTATTCTTTTGATCAAGATTTAATAAATGTAACACATATGCTGGATGATTTGTAGGCCCGTCACTTATGAAAACATAGGACACAGGAGACATTTATTTTTTTCCATAAAGTAATTGTTCCTTGTGTAAAGGAGCCCATACACGCTCCGTTTTTCGCCGGCTCCGTTCTGTACTATGCGATGCGCGCTCCCGCGCATCACCTAGTATGGTACAAAAAGTATGTGCTGCACATACTTTTTGTACTAGGTACACATCGTATCGGATCGCAGTGCATGCACACTGCATGCACTAGGGATGCGATCCGATACGATGTGTACTTTAAAAGTACAGAACTGAGCTTTAAAACGGAGCGTGTATGGGCTCCTTAACACCTTCAGTAATACATGTTCTGATGCTGGGTATATTACATAGAATCAGGGCTGCCAGGAGATCTCCAGGCCCAGCTACTAGGAGGATGCAGCCCTGGGTGTTGCTTTGGGGTAGCTCGGCACTAATGAAGAAAAAGGCTGAACCATTTGGAGGACTGATTGCACATCCCTTTCAGGTTCATATGATAGAGAGGCCGACAGAGGGTTTCACAAATGGGAACCCTCCCTCTTCTGACAATAATTGTCAGTTCCTTGTGTGGAAGGTTTCTATAAAGCATGCAAGGTGTTCGTTGCACATGAGCCTCTGGGTCCAGGTAAGCTCACGTACTGCACACCCTGTACCCATTTAATCATACATTTAATCATACATTTCTATTGGTCTGGTGAAATGGTCACTGCGTCCATTTGCCAGTGATTTGCACATGCGCAATAGAGGTATCCTTGGGACCATGGGTGCCAGGTTCCTGGAGACCTGCGCATACACAGTACACCCTGGCACAAAGCCAGAGTCCACTGCACCGCTGGAGAGGAGGGGGCCCAATCAGAACCTGCACACAGGCCCCTCCTCTCTTAAAGCACCTCTGCTGAGAAAAATACATAACATTATCATTAAAAATGTAAAACTTAGCATAGTGCTTCCATGATTAACTTATGCATTCCCTTCCTTGCAACTATCTATATTATAATCTATTTAGATATCTTTGGCCATGGTTGTGCAGAAAAGAAGAATGGATGCCCTCTCCCCTCTCACATCTCTCAGTGGCTGATGATAGGGACAGGAGGAGAGAGGCTCTACCACCCATGGTTGTATTACACATAAGACTGGCTAGGCTGAAGCCTAGGGCCAGAAAAGGGATAGGGGCCCATATTTTTTTTTCGGAAGCCCTGTTACCTGCTTCCTAGGGCTCACATAGTTAAAGGCACTTTGCACCATTGCAAGGAACAGTCAAGGGGGTGGGGTTGGGGGGCATAGGACACGTAATTGATATTTATGGGAAAAGTGATTGCACTGTGAGAAATGTGACTATGGGTTATATTTACCAAGCATTAGAGAGAGATAAAGTGGTGAGAGATAGTCAGTGGATGACACGGCGTTGGTAGCTACAGACCTATGTAGGCAGCCACTGGTGGAGAACAAACAGGTAGTGCCAGAAATCTATGGCAGCGGTGAGTGCACTGGCAGGAATGCAGTGCATTGCAATGCTACCCAGAACCTGACTTCACCCCAAAGAAGTGCTGGGGAGCTAGATGGCAGGCATATCGGGCCCTGAAAGAGGGGGGTCCGGGGTAGGGGATAGGCTGCAGATAAGTAGAGGATAGGGTTATGCTGTATGGGGGGGGGGGTAGTTTAGGCTTTTAAGGTAGGGAGATTTGGGTTAGGCTGTGGGAGAGGGTACAGGGGTTGCAGAACTTACTAAAATGTGGCAGGATTCTGATAGTCAGGATGCTGCTGTCTGTATTTTGACAAAAATGAAATGAGTTTGATAAGAATAAAGCATCATATATTCTTATAGGTATCTGTGATGTCGGAATAACAAGTTAATATTCCATACATCTTCCTTGTTCACTGAAGATGTGACTTGTAGCAGAAAGTTGGTCCTTATACCATGTGTTCACATTTAGACAGATTTCCCACGGTAAAAATAGACCTCCCTATTATTGAATTTATGCATGAAGTCATTGCACCAGTATTTACATATTTATGTGTAGATTAACTGGGAGATAATGAGAGCTTTCTCTCATACAGTCCATCACAAGATCTTATTATATTCTTGCAGTAGATTGAACAGTACACGGAATCCTGGATTCATAAAACAAGCAAATTAAATGTGGCTCCAGTGGTTTTGGACTTGGACCAGCGAGTTATCTTTATTAATGCATTTGGGGGAAAAGTCTCATTTTATTACATTATTTTCCTAATGATAAAGGCTGTAATGGAATTTCAGCAGAGAACATTAAAGATATTTTAGTTTGTTGGAGCTGGCTCAATATTACTTTGTTTGGTGCAGGGTTATGACTTGGCAGTGTCCAGGATCTGACTGACTTCTGTCTTAAAAGCAGTCAGTGGAGCTGTTTCTTTGTACATACCTTGCAGCCTGACATATATTTGGCTTAAAAATCAGTTTTGACACGTAAATCCCACATGTCAAATGATACTGTAAAACAAGTATCCAAGTGTCAGCACATAGCCCAATAGTCTAGGGACCGGAGAACAGAATAAAAGAACACCTTTCTCTAGACTTTCATCTGCTATTAACCATCTGCAAATAATTTAAATATGTTTCAAATGAACAAAGAAACATCCCATAGTTCTAGACCTGTATTAATGTAAATGAACCTCATTTGCCAAACTGATGCACGTGGTGATATGGAATAGCATGGTATAGTATAGTGTAGTAAGTCCCTGTATGTTTTGACTAATGACAGTCTTTAAATGATATTAGCTCCATTATGTGAAACAAAGGAAAGTATATTAGTTTTAGTCAGTACTCCAACTACTAAATTGTACTTTTCACATGATGTAAAATTGTCTGCTCCTATTGCAACTATGTAATCTATAGCAAAACTCTCACAATCTGCCTGAATAAGATTTTTCGGTACTTGTTTCCTAGCACGGCGCCCATCGCATGGCATTGTGTACCTTATTTAGTGGTGTATGATGCGTGCGATGCGATACGATGCTTGTACAATGAAAAATCGTATGGCATCGTGTACCTTGTTTAGTGGTGTACAATGCGTGCGATGCGATACGATTTTTTATTGTACAAGCACCCAAGCCATGATATGAGATTTTTCTAGCTCATTCATTATTCAATCAATATTGGGCCTAATTCATGTTTGTGCGCAAATGCTAATGCAATTGCTATTTCCTAGGCTATGGAGCTGCTAATGTTCGCAAGTAAAGCATTGCTTAGGAATTATAAGAGACACCCATTGGACTTATTGCAAGAACAATCACACTTGCGATAGCAGACTATACATGATTGAAGAGAACATCGATGCTAAAAGGTACATGGTATCCAATTACCTCCGAAGACGTTCCTGCCATTAAAATGGCCGGATATCACAATTTATGTTTATGGTCATTATCGTAGTATCCAAATAGAGGCCATTTTTTTCTGGCCGACAAAATAGAATGGCGATCGCATAAAAATACGCGGGATCACAGACAAGTCCCTTTTGCTTATTGGAAATTATGCTTTGCCATAAGTGCTGGTATCGGGAGATACAGATGCCAGCATCAGGGCCACTTGTGTAGCCCCCCAGGGTAAACTTGCAGTAGTGACTCAGACGCAATGTATTTGCACATATAATCATACAGCCATCAGAAGACACACATGCTAAGAACGACTATACCATGCCTACATTTTCCAAACCACTCCCCTCAAACTCCTCATTAACACCTGTAAACAGCCACTTCCTGTCTATCACTCGCAGAAACTTTCTCAATGTGAGTCTATATGCAGTCTAACGATAAACGCTTCATTATGTGAACATCGGCCATTGTGTACAGATATGAATAAGGCCCATAGTCAAAATGCCTCCTTTTTCCTTAAACTTTACTCACCTATATAAACCAATCTTATTTTATGTGAATACCCAGTCTGAGTAGAAAGCCAAATGGCAAGAACATCCTACACGAAAGGTTAGCACCTAAGCTACACTAAGCTCAACAACTCAGGAGTCCAGGTAGAAGCATACAGTCTATATATTATCTTATTTAGTAGGTTTTATAATTGTGCCATATACCTAAAAAATATGTATAAACATAATCTAAATACCCTACAGTGGGCATTTCAAACACAATTGGTACCTTTTAAAGATTGGTATACCTATATTTCCCACACAGTACTTTAAACCAAGTCACCTTTGTTCCCTAAGTAAATAAAGCCACTATGCTAATATCTGCTTTCTCATCCCCAAAAGAACAAGCCTTTCTGACATCATGGCAGAGCTGTCTCTGCTGGTACAAGCAACCACCCTAACAAGTGTACCTGCACATCTAAGCATACACGGATGTGCTATGAGTTTCATAAGGTCATATATAGCTATTATACTCTGTCATTGATACACTCTTAAAAGCTTGTGGGCCAGGAGCACTAAGCTTCAAAAGTGATAAATTGGAGAGTGATAAACAACCAACCAATCAGCTCCTGCCTGACATTTTTCAAACACAGCATGTGACATGGCAGGTAGGAGCTGATTGGCTGGCTGTTTATCACTCTCCATTTTATCACTTTTGAAGCTTAATGCATCTGGCCCTGTGGCTTTTAATCAGGGTAAACATTTCATTGGTTTCTCTAGGCATTACTAATGATAGATCACTCAATCCCCTCATCTCAGGACATGACAGCTTCTGAATAGTTTCAGCTAGTTTCAGCTCAGTGCGTTTCTCTTTCTTTTAGAGATAGGTTAGTACCTGACAGGGAACCACACCTTTACTTACCATGTGTACAGGAAATAGTAGAAACATAGGTTTCCAACAGCCATGGTTATTGTAGTTAGGGGGTTTTTCTCTTGTATTGTACTTACATTTTTACATATCCATCTACTAGATTTGTCACTGAGGGGTAAATGTATTAATGGGAGGTTGCTTTGAGCAACAAATTAGATTATATCCATTATTTTCTAAGTAAGAAGTAGGTTGTAATTGGTTGCTATGGGCAACATCCCGTCTTCAGTAGAACTCCCATCTTAGTAACTTTACCCCTGAGAGTCTATCGATAGTAAATTTGGGGAATTGCACTGTTATTACTTAAATTGGCTATTGCAGTGACTTGCCAAGTCAGGATCATTAACAAGCATGCAATGTCCTCATGTCGACATAATTGACAGTCAAAATTTGACAAAAGGAAGTTGAGGTGGTCATAATGGCAACATTCATCTGTCAACACTAATAAAATGTTGATGTTGACAAAATATCCCACTTTACTTATATGGAGGGTACGGCATCTTCAGCTATGTTTCTGAAGTTCTGCAGTCATTTCATGTTGATTTCCGGCAGATCCACTTCCAAAAGTTAGTATGTGTATTCCAAACCTACCCTTCTGTAGCATCTACCTACCCCTAACATTCTCTTCCACAAGTCTGACCCTAACCCCCCCTCCCGCATGCCTGATCCAAACCCTCAAAATTATGAAGATGCTGACATTCTGCACATGCCAACATGGCTAATTTTGGCAGTTTAACAATGTCAACATCATAACTGTTTACATTATGAATGTGGACATTGTAAATGTCAATATTTCAAATACATCCCAGAATGGTTATTGTACAGTACTTATATAAATATTACAGTAAGTGAATCTCCCTACAGTACACCAACATGTTTAAAAAGACACATTTACAGTTATCTTCTGATCTAATATTTGGTGCTGAAATTGCTAGTAACATAAACTGCATAGCATGGTAACGTTAATAAATTGGTTATGCTTTATGTTACTTTTAGATGGATGACATATTAAATTCATTACACGTTCCAGAATAGGTGTCTTTGAATTTTTTAAAATAACATTTCTACATCAGTTACATTAATCGGCTATAAAATAATGTATTCAGACTTTTATCATCTGTTGGAATGTAAACAATACTTAAACTCTGAGTTAATAAAGAGTTGAGAAAAGAGTCCTGCCAGAAACTCACAGAATATAAGTGTAATCAGTACTATTTTTCTGGAAACATAGGTCCAGGAATTCCGGGTCTGGGGGTGGATTGATTAAATAGAGAGAGAAAGAGACACAGGGAAAGAGAGATGTACATATTGTATTTAGAAACAAAGGCACTCACAGGTGACTTTAAAATAAAACTTATCTTGTGGAAAGTATATTTTGGCCCAGAATAGGTTCAGGAACCCAGTTCCTGATAATGTCATATTTCAATAGAGGTTCAGGTTCCTCCTGAAAAATAGCACTGAGTGTAATTCTCTGAAGACCAAGGGGGAAATTTACTAAAGGAAACTTGTAAAAAATAGGAGTATTTGTATCCAGAAATACACTTATTTTTGACATTTACGATCCCAAAAATACGGCAATTCGTATTCGTATTGATAGCACATCAATACGAATACGATTTGCCGTATTTTCGGGATAGTAAATGTCAAAAATAAGTGTATTTCTGGATACAAATACACCTATTTTTTTTTACAAATTTCCTTTAGTAAATTTCCCCCCAAATATCAATATTAATGCTGCAGAATAATGTCTCTTAAAATGGAAATTGCAGTTTGTATGGACTTCACTAGATTAGATACAATATAAAGTTCCACTTCCTACATTACTACATTAAAATATACATTAATATCATGCTTGTTTAAGCCAGGAGGTTCCTGAAAATCAGATGGCTCTCCCGGGTCCCTGGAAGAGTGTGCAATTATCCTGGCCAACCACCACCTACTGAAGTCCCCTGCATTCCTCCAGCAATTTGTGGTGAATTACGACATCATGGCCCTGCCCGCCTCACAATGCCTGTAATCAGTGGCGTAACTATAAATTTTGCTCCCCCCTGCCAAAAAATCTATTGCGCCCCCCCCCCCCCCCCCAAGTGCAACGGAATCTGCTGCGCTATGTTAGACACTGTAGCGGAATCTGCTGCGCTATATAAGACGCTGTAACAGAATCTGCTGCGCTATATAAGACACTGTAACGGAATCTGCTGCGCTATATTAGACCCTGTAACGGAATCTGCTACGCTATATAAGACACTGTAACGGAATCTGCTGCGCTATATAAGACACTGTAACGGAATCTGCTGCGCTATATAAGACACTGTAACGGAATCTGCTACGCTATATAAGACACTGTAACGGAATCTGCTGCGCTATATAACACACTGTAACGGAATCTGCTGCGCTATATAACACACTGTAACGGAATCTGCTGCGCTATATAAGACGCTGTAACGGAATCTGCTACGCTATATAAGACACTGTAACGGAATCTGCTGCGCTATATAAGACACTGTAACGGAATCTGCTGCGCTATATAAGACACTGTAACGGAATCTGCCTCGCTATATAAGACACTGTAACGGTATCTGCTGCACTATATAAGAAACTGTAACGGAATCTGCTGCGCTATATAAGACGCTGTAACGGAATCTGCTGCACTATATAAGACACTGTAATGGAATCTGCTGTGTGTGTGTATATATATATATGCAGACTCACTGTGAGATATATATATATATATATATATACATACACACACATATACAGTATATATATATATATACTGTATATGTGTGTGTATGTATGTATGTATATAATATATATATATATATATAAATACTTATTTTAAATAGTGAGGGTGTAAAAAAATCGCACCTCTGTTTTTGGCAAGTAAGGTGGAGTGGTACTGGGACACTTTTTCACTTCTGCTCCCAGTCCCTTCTGCTGGTTTCCCGGCTCCGCTGTCTGGCAGCCTCTCCAGCGTGTGACGTGATGACGTCACACGCATAGGAGAAGCTGAAGCTGAGGCAGGGACCAGCAGACACTGCTGCTTCCCCTGCCTCTGACACTTCATCCAAGGCCACGCCCCCACCCGCACTCCCTACCTCCCATTGGACAACCAACCCGTCCGTCGATAATTTTTTTTTTTTATTGACAGATCAGACACTGTCATGGCCGCGCCCGCGCCGACGAGCGCACGGGCAGCGGCAGGCAGCCGCGCAGCATCTCTACGCTAGTGTAGTGTGACAGACTCACTGATTGTCTGTCACACTCACATGTCCCCCGGCGCCCACGCAGCCCCCGCTCCCCCAAGCAGCAGCGGGGGCTGCCTTACGGTATCTCCGCCCCTGCCTGTAATGACTTTGTTTTGTAGGGCTGGTACATACATGCCTCTTGTTTTACCCCAACAAAGCATCACCCCCTACTCCATGCCCCCAGATACTGCACCATGCCCCCCCCCTACCACCACCACCATGCGCGGCTGGCTGTCTTCTCTTGGAGGGGTGCAGCCAGAACATCAGCAGGTATGCTTAATATGGGCCTCAATGTGATTTAAAAAAAACTCCTTAAGTCTACAGCAATCCACTATTTTTCTTCTGCTTCCCTTCTGAATCGTCTACAATTAGTATTTTGGAACTGTTTCAGTGTTTTGACATACTGAAGCACATGGTTCATAGTTTGGACCTGTTGGAGGATTTCAGAATTCTTGCTGTATCAGGGAGCAGTATGCTTCAAATGCAGTCAGAGTATACAGCTATCACCTCTCCACAGTATGTGACAAAGGTGAGTGTCCACCTCTCTGCTTCCTGCCCTGATCATATCTCTATGTGTGCCATGCCCAGGGATAGTGCGGATCGCACTGTCCGCATGTAGGGGCGGGGGGAGGATGTTGGGGGCATCCGAGGCAGCTGATGGCGCTTATTGATCTGTGTGAGCCCGGCATTTGCGCTCCGCAGGCAGGAGGTTGTCACGTTCAGGGCTGTGGGAAGATGGTGCGGCTGGCCCGGCACTGTTTGCAGAGGGGGCATCTGACAGGCAGTGATGCCTGGCGATCCTTGGGTCCCCTGGATAGATTACTGCTTTATGAATCACCTGGAAGAAGCGGCCACTGTACAGTCCTGGCGATCCACAGGGGGCTTGCTGCGCACCATATGGGAGTCTCAGGTAGCAGAGATAAGAACCCATCACCTAGTACTTGTGGTCTATGTAAATATTTGTTATTATTTATATATCAGTGTGTTGTCGTTTTTGTATGTCAGGGTGTACAGTGCTTTATGTGTATCGGCATGCTTCTGGAAATTTCCTGGGTCGGTTTTCTATATCAGTGTCCCCTTCTCACCCACCTGTCAGTCAGTTTGTGTCCCCTTACCTCCCACCCGTCCATGTCCCCTTCCCTCCCACCCATAAGTCCATCTGTGTTCCCTTCCCTCCCACCGTCCATCTATGCCCCCTTCCCCCCACCCATCCATTTATGTACCCCTATGGTGCGGTTTGCAAACATGCACTCATCCGTCTGTCTGTCCATTCCCCACCCCTCCCTTCTGTGCTGTAATTAGGTAGTGTCTCTCCTGATCGCTCCACCTCCGTCTCTCCCTAACTATCTTTCTTGCTCCTGTCTCTCATTGACACCTCCTCTCTGCCTCCCTTTCTCTCTAACCCTGACACCATCTTTCTTTCCCTATCTCTGTGACACTCTCTTTCTCTCTCACTGATACCCTTTCTTTCTCTTCCCCTCCCTGACACTCTCTTAATCCTGTTTCTCTATTGCTCCTCTTTCTCTATTGCTCCTCCATAACACCTCTGAAACCCTCCCCATAATGCCCTCTCTTCCTCTCATCCCTTTTTCTCTTTCTCCTTTTCACCCTCTCCCTTTCTCTCATTTCTTTCTTTCCCTCACACCCTCTTTATCTCTCAAACTCCACTGTCTCCTACCGTTCTCAGAGGCACTTTAGTGAAAAAAGGAAGGGTTGTGAGGAATCGATAGTGAGTGAGGTGGCAACCCTACCTGTAAGTAAGGGAGAGAATCCACACATTGTGGACAACTGATACTGGAGGTCGTTGCCAGCGAAGAGGTGTGAAGGACTGTGGCAGAATGGAGGAGTCAGAATGTCTGTGGGAAGCACCAGCCAGATGCCGGGATGTATGCTGTGTGAATGCAGTGCAAGTGTCAATTGGAAACAGTCTGCAGAGCAAGCCTAAAGGAGCATTTAAAAGGTAGGAATGTTCTTCAAAATTGTCTGGATCGTGGCAATTGCTAAGAGGCGGCTGTTCTAGGTACGTAGTTATTTTTAACACAGCCAACAATCCAATCATTTATTATCATATTGTGATATTCTTGAAGAGGGAAGGATGTTGCTTCTAATTGCATATGGGGAGGATAAGAAAGATTAAATACATTTAGGCCCTAATTCCAAAACAGCGGAAATCCACTGAATTGCTATGTACCGTAAAACCATTTATAAAAACCCATTTGAATGCATAATCTCAATACTTGAAAGCTTGTCATTTATTTACACAAAATTTTGTTTTTGTATTTGGCCACAAAATCGTATGCGATTTATCTCATGTAAAATCCCGGGGAGCTGCAGGTGAAGGGAATAGGGAGGGGGCGTGTTGAGAGCCAGGAGCCAGGCTGCAAGAGAGCGAGCCAGGAGCCGGGCAAAGGAGTCACAAATAGGTGGCGGGGGGAGCCGCCGCATAAAAAAAAACATACAAACTAATTGGAAGCCACTGATTGGCTGAAAGAGCTCTCAGCCAATCAGTGGCTTCCCATTCATTTGTATGTGCCTGCTGCCTGGCTTCCCCTGCCTGTCCCATCAACGGCACGCAATTTCCCACGGCCACCACCTCTGTACGTCCCCCGTCAAACCTCCTGACTCGATCCGATGTGCACGATTCCATCGGAATCGTGTCAAATCAGAACAAATCTCACTAGTGTATGGGGGCCTTAAGAGAGGTTGCGTGGGGATATATTTTGAGATAAGTGAAGATAAGCATGTGATTATAAGGTTTTAAAACTAATGTGCATAAAGCCATAAACTAAATATTTTAAAATACATAGCCGAAATAGCAGCATTCGAGTAAAATGGTGATCTTATGTTTGCAAGAAATATAAATAGCAAACAACTAAGAACCATAGTAAAATAAAGTATATCCCTGATGATAAGGGAGCTAATGAGCCAAATACCTTGTCATTTTATAAATGGAAAGCTTACCATGAATTTAACAGAGATGGATAGATTGATGGGTATTTAGATAGATAGATATAATTAATTCACATGTATTTAGTATACTATTACCACCACCACAGTAATTGGAATATAATACTACAGTATTTAGCTTTAGTGGATTTGCAGAGCTAAACACCCTCATGTTATGTCAATTACAAACTTTCCATTTCCAGTATGTAGATAGTTGAAATTCCTAGCAGCACAAGCCAAGAGGAGATTAAAACCATGGGACCACAGTGTCCAGGCTCTGCACTCATATCCGATAATGTTTTTCTACTGCACAGCTGTTTATTGAGCAGAGGTTGTGCAAGTCAGATAATAAATAAATAAGCTTTCATACTAGGCAAGCGCATCAGTTAACTGTGTCCTTATTCTAACAAGTCACGTCAGATATTTTTCCCCTACAGAAAATTGTTTTTAGATGTCAAAAACCTTTAATTCACTTTTCCTTATGCTGGACCTTCCAATTCACATGGTTTCCCTGTGTGATACATGATAGCGCTCGAACATGGGGGCAAAAACGTCAAATGTTTAACACCAAGTCACAGCTAATATACATAATTCATACCTCCCAAATGACCGATTCCAGGAGGGACAAAGTGCTCTCTATCTGGAATCCCCTCTTAATTTATGATTGCAATGTTGAAATTCCTTTATTAAATAATTATATAATTAGTTTAACACAGGTGACACCAATCATATATCAAGAGCATTTTGTCCCTCGAGGAGAATGAGTATGTTGATAGGTATGCAAATCTAATGAACCCTTTCCCTCAGACTCTCCCCTAAATGCCCCCTCCCCCAGCCTTAATCTTACCCTCCATCCATTTCTTGGCTTTACCAAACAGAGGTCAGAGATTGCTTACATTTGTGTATAAGCATTTGTAGGGCAGTCATCCCCCTCAGTTACTGATGAGATGAGATTATGCTAATGCTAATGGAGGGACCAACAGAAGATGGCACTGACAGTAAGGATGGCCATCGTTGCCTTTGCCATCGATGGTTGCCATCGATGGCAAAAGTGCAACTGACCATCGATAGTGTATAAATATTCAATGGATGACCATCGATGTTTTTATATATCGATAGTCATCCATTTTCTTTGATTGATTGGCCTGTAAGCCAATTAAAATGTGGGGGCGGGGCTTCGCGGGTGCCGGGGGTGGAGCTATGCTCTGTGTCCCGACACCTTGGGGAAAAAGCAAAAACTAAACTATTAGTTTAAGCTTGACATTGATGGTGGGAAACCATCTGGTTCTCCCCCATCGATGGCAAAACTATTCGACATTGGACATAAACCATCAATGATTTCTAATCATCGATGGTGGATGGCCATCCCTAACTGACAGCACTATTAGGGGCTAGACCTCCACCTATCTATTATACAGGAGGCTCTCTGCATAGCCAGTAGTATAAATAATAACTGTGGGCACAAGTATAAATGCAATTATTTGCTGAGAAAGTCCAGGATGGGCAAAGCACTGGCCTCACACATCTGTCTTCATTGAACACCTCACATGACTGACCTGCTAGGCTGTTTTATGCCATTATTTATGTCAACTAATTTTTTCAACAGCTGCAAACTGAGGGCCAGATGCACTAAGCTTCAAAAGTGATAAAATGGTGAGTGATAAACAACCAGCCAATCAGCTACTAACTTTCATCATGTCACAGGCTGTGTTTGAAACATATCATACATGAGCTGATTGGAAGCTTAGTGCGCCTGGCCCCGAATGAGATACATTTTCTCTTTACCATTTCCATTGGCCAATTTTGTATCTTTGCATTTTCTAAATTTTTCCTTTCTTTATTAGAATAACATAAGTGTATGAGGTACACAGAAAAGCAAAGTTCTAGCAAACGTTCTAAAGAGAGAAATTTGACTACATCAACCAATCAGAATCTAGCTAGCGTATTGAATATACTATGGAAATTATAGCCAACATTTGATATGTTATTATGAGCAACTTCTCTCTCCACTTGCCTTCTTAAGAAAGTTTGACACATTCTCATATAAGACATTTACTTTATATTCAGAGAAACATAAGCCGTAACATAGCTCTGTCCAGTGGTGTATTGATAATGGGTGCAGGGTGTGCAATGTACACAGGCTCTTTGATCCATAGCGGCCCACACTGCGCCCTGAGCCCATATTTTCAATACTTACTGCTCCAGAGTCCTTTGGCAGAAACGTTAGCAGTTAAGCTGGGTACACATCTTTACAAAAGAAAAAAAAAACAAGGTAGCAGCGCTATAATTATTCAACAATTAATAACAAGTGGATCAAATTAATAGAAAATTATAACAAATTTAATGGCACATAAAAAACAATTATCCGGATGTAAAATATCATAAAATAAGGTTTAAAACTCAAAACTTGATAAGAGTGGATTATTGGTATTCCATATAACCTGCACTGGACGATTCAGAGTCCTGTATGGAGAAGTCCATGAATGAACCACAAAGTTGGGAATAGCCGCTGGAGGTTTTATTGGATGGAGTCCTTCTTTGAATTAGGGCAAATAGTACCCACGGAAGGTATGGTCTCAACGATGAATGCGGTGAAATTTTTGTAAATCCCGAATGGTGGTGGTGCGTTCTCCCAGGTGGTACGAATTCCAATCCAGAGAGTTTAGCAGGCAGGTAAATAGGTAAAAATCCACTAGGCACCTACCTTTACACATCTTTACAACCTCTGTTTTATTGCGACCGTTCGACCGACCGTAGACGCGTTGGACCGTCCACTAACAACAGCCGATACGTGCGTACACACCTGTACAATTTTACTTGCGACGTCCGATGTACTCCCATCCAAACAGTCGAAATAAAAAGATTGTACCACTGTACACACTCTCTCGATTGTCATTGCATGATGGTGCACCCCTGTTGCACAGGTACTTGTAGTGCCACGTAAAAAGATGTAGTCAGCCGGCAGGGTGACTAGAGACAGACATACGGCAAATAGCCGGGGTGCGCGTCTAGATGTAGTCAGCCAGCAGGGTGACTAAAGACAGACATACGGCAAATAGCTGGGGTGTGCGTCTAGACTGCGTACACACTGCACTTTTGTTCCGATATGGACCCGGCCGGATGAAAATTAAACAGCAATGAACCTTCGACCGACCGAGTATGGACGGACAAGACCGTTTTTGGCCGTTTATCACTCGTACGGGACAGCGTACACACCTATACAATTGAACGGCCATCCGACCCAGAACGGAAGAACGGGCCGACGATTGTATGTATGTGTACCCAGCTTTACTCTGAGCACTAAGAGGTCTCCGGAAGATTGGCGTGGCGCCCCGTCTACCAACATTTTGCACACGTGCAGTAGGAAAAATTGTTGGGAACCAGTCACTTCTGCTGCCTGCTATGGAGGAGGGGTCCCAGATAGAGAGGCCACCTCCTCACTTAATATACCACTGGCTCTATCCGTGGTTTGGTACCGTAACAAGCAAAACAACCCTAAAGTAACATAATTTTTTACCATGTAAAGACCATAACAGAGAGATATACCCAGTTATCCCTGGCATTTTTCCACAGAAATCTTTCTGTTGTAAAACCTATTTTTCTCCTGTACTTCGAAGTTATCTTCGCATTCGCTACATGTATTTTGCTATTTCATATACTTGGGTAGCTGGAAGGAATCAAAATACAGGAAATTGAAAATAGAACAGAAGTTAAAAAAAAGCCATAGAAGTAATAATACTTTTTAATGTATTTGCAGCACTGTTGCCAACTGTAGACCCAGGTGTCCATCTTTAAAATGATATTGGTCACTTGCCAGATTCGACTTGTTCACTGTCAGTTAACTATACTTGAATATCTTCCAGTTAGGCGGTCATGTTTCCCTACAGAAACTTCAACAGTTTTTAACTAACTTGGAGTTTTTCGACCACGCTTGTAGGAGACAATGCTTTTACATTCTGTAGTGTTAATGGTATTGATTTCCACACAGCTCGCTGCACATAAACTTGGATTTAATGTACAAGATATAATTTTAATCAGAATTGACATTTCTTCTTGGAAGAATAACACAGGTAATATTAAAAATGAATTAATACATTATTGGAAAACAGTATTTCCATACTTGAAATTTTTCCCTTAATAAAATGTAAATGATCCCACTATTAACTCAAATGAAAGTCTAGTGTGAAATCTGTTTTGGGCAAATGTATAACTTAAATGTAAGCCAATGTATCACTTTAGAATTTTAAGAACTAAAGACAGTTCATTAGGAACAAACTCTAGTTGAAACCATTTAATAATTGCTTGTGTTTAAATAATGACAATGTGTTCAAGTTAAAGAATGCAATGTTCATAAGCATAGTGGTTAGAGTTACAGAATAATAATTACATGTAGTCATTTAAGACAGTTAGGGGTAAATTTACTAAGACGGGAGTTCTATTTCAGGATGTTGCTTTGGGCAACCAATCAGATACTATTATCTTCTAGAAGGTGCTATATAAATAAGAAGTAGATTCTGATTGGTTACCCGTTGCAATATCCCATGTGAAATAGAAAAGAAGAACATAACATTCCTATTGTACACAATCTCCTACAACATTGATATATACTGTACAAGTAAGTACATCATAAACATATTGATAGAGCTGAACACTATAACTATCAGAAATGCTTGAATATTAGCATTGTACAGTAGTCTACAGGCCCAGATTGAAATGGGAGGTTCAAAATGTGTCCCAGTTACATAATTTGTGTTTGACCCCCTACCCCAAGTTTACCTCTGCCATGATACACTATGGGTCTAATTCAGACCTGATCACTGCTGTGTAAATGTGCACTGGTGAGAGAGCAGGTAGATGTCACTCCACTATTGTGAAATCCTGGCTTGCGAATGAATGTGCACACTGGGCGAATGGATGTGTACAGCTAGCAAAGAATTTGCAACCGAGCGAAAGTGTCCACATTCCACCCCAAAATGCTCACCATAGAATGATCATTTTCACTGGTTACCACTCAACGCAAGCGCTGCATAGCCCTGGATTTACCTGGTGGCTACAATGAACAAAGGCATATTCGGCTTGGTGCTGACGTCACACGTCTTTCCTTAAAACCCTTGGGCATGTTTCCATTTTCCTTGCCATACATATTTTTTTTGCAAACCTGGCATTTTTCTGGACATTTCCATTAAATGGCTGGGTACCACCGCCAGATAACTACTTTCTGTCAATCACCTTGCGAACTACTAGCGAAGGACAAAAGTACCAGGATTCTTTCACTAGCGGGCATCACGCACACACACGCATTGTGGCTCATAAGCATGCGCAGTTCATTGATACACTCTTTGATAGCATATACAGTATTTACAACTTTACAGTACAGGATATCTGCTTTCATAAGCATTTTTTTTTGGGGGGGGGGGTCATTAGGTCAACAGTATCTATGTCGACATTCAAAAGGTCGACCACTATTGGTCGACAATCAAAAGGTAGACACATGAAAAGTTCAATATGCATTAGGTCGACATGGTCAAAAGGTCGACATGAGTATTTCATGATTTTTTTTTTTTTTTTTTAAACGACTTGTTCATACATTACCATCCCAGTGGGCACAGTGGGAGAATAATAATGAGAGAACCTAGAACCACAAGTACAGTTACAGCTGCTGTATAAGGGAGTGTGTAAGGCTCCCAATGGAACAACAGTGGGAGAATAAAATAGTAAAATAGTGTGCCCAAAGCATGACAAGCGCAGCGCTACACTTAAATGGTGTCCATTTTGACCTGTGTCGACATGTACATAAAAAAAGTGAAAAACACATGTCGACATTTTGCCATGTTGACCTTTTTCAATGTGACCTTTTGCTTGTGTTGACCTTTTGACTATGTCAACCTTTTGCATGCCAAGTTTTTTTGATGTGTCAACCATTTGATTGTCCACTAATAGTGGTCGATCTTTTGACTGTTGTCCACAGTGTCCACCTAATGACCCATACCCACAGGGGATGGCCCAAGGAACATAATTGCCCTGCTAGAACACTGCTCATATGGATCGTGGTATGGTCTTATAGCCCCACAAAGGGCTAAAACGTTTTAGAGGCTTATCAGAACTGGATATATTTCACAATATTATCTTGAGAGAAAATATTATTGTCTGAACAGCAAACTTCCTGTAAGAAATCCTATTGAAATACACAGAAATCAGTCCCTTAGCCTGTTTTTTACAAATGTATATACAATGTGAAACATGTAAAGTTCTAACAAGGTCCCTTAGCACATATATCTATAAATGTTTTAGTAACTTTTTATGTTAGTAGATTTTTGTTTTCGATTAGTAACCTACTATACCATATACCTAACTGTCAACTGCAATTGAAGCAGCAACGTGAATGAAACATGTGTTAATGTGCTATAAAGTCCATGCACCCAATGCATTTAATCAGAGTTGTGATTCTTTTAGAAATTATTTATCGGCGTTTATTCATAATCTCTATAGGTCAATCCAAGGCTCAACAGGATCAAGGGTTAGTTACTGGAATCAATGTTGTGCTTATATCTGTACAAGAAATGGATTCCAGATTTTCAGTAAATGTACAGTGATAAAAGCAGTTAAGTGCACAACAATGCTCGCTTGACCCATAATCGTTATGAAGAAATATGTACCATAAAGACGAATGTTCACAAAATATTAGTCATAATTCCTTACAGCGCACCTTCATCAACTTTAGAGGGTCCCGCGGGAGCAGAATGTTCGCTGCAGCTGTGCGAGATGAAGTATATTCCAGAACTGCTAAAAATATTTTCTGTTTCTTCATTCATTGCAGCCAATCACAATCTCTCTGGAGCTTTATCTGGCCCAACATTTCCATTATGCAGGGTGACAGTGATAGGTCGCAGGGAAGAACGTCGCAGCCCTGAAATAAAACTGTCCCAAACTACAGTACCTTCACCCACCAAGCTGTGCTTTGCCTCTGAGATTAATTAAATGTTATACTTCATTTTTGGTGTATATACCAACTAGGGCAGCATATAAGGATTTTTCTGTATAGATCTGCAAAAACAATTATAAAACTATAATGGGCATCTTTATTTTATCAAACTTTTGTTTTTAGGCTGAAGTTACAGGGTTGTTTTTTTAGTTTTTTTTACAGCGGAGCATACGGTATATTTAGTTTAGGAAAAAGGTTGATTTAAATTGATGTTGTTCAGTAATGGAAACTGGGAAATAATCTGTTTATTTTAAGGTTTACAAGAGATCTGTTTACATGATGGGCCTGCAGACTGTCACCAAAGAATAAACTCAGAGGGCTGCGTCTAGCACCGACTGACAGTAGGGATAAATACAGTATGGCTAAATAAGCTAAATTCTCTGATGGACGCTACTTTTTTTGATAATATAGTTTTTTCAAAATACTCATAGAACATCTCGTAGAAAAGGATGTCACTAGACGAAGAAATATTTAAAATATTGTATTTTTTGAATAGAAACTAATATTGCTTTTAAAAAAAGAGCACCATTCTAATTAACATTTTAATATTTTTTTAAATGTATCAAATTGTTTTCAAATGTATTTTATTTCAGTACAGGAATTTAATTAATGTGGTGGGTGTAATTGGCGAAGCACAAGTTACTTACAGTAGTATATAACCAGCTATAGATATTGAATGCAGGTGATTTGTCATCTTTCTCTGAAAGGGTCTCGCTCCATCCTGGGGGTGGAGATAAAGGTGATGAGCCCAATGAATTAATGCTCCAGCCTCCAACTTCCCATCAGCACTAGGTATAGCCATCAGTGTGGTTATCATTGATGGTTGCCATCAAAGGGGACAAACAATGGAATGCCCGAACAGACGAACACCCGGGCATTCCGGAGCCCCCCTCCCTCCCCAAGTGGCTTCAAACTTCTCCAAGTGGCCGCAAACAGCTGAAGCCAGCAGCAGCAGCCCATCTGTGGTGAGTATTTCTGAGACAGGACAAACCTGCCCTGGTAAATAAATCCCACCAATCAAGGGGTTATGGTCCACTTAAGGGAGTTGGTTGATTGTGTTGCATTCAGTACCATTGAGAGCGGGGGCAGGTACTTTTTACCCAGGCCCGGGTCTGATGGAGGGTCCTGGGTCCCACGCCCCCCTCCCTCGCTGCTCAGTGCCATGTGCTGTGCGGGGGAAAGAGGCAGCACATGGCACAGCCTGCCCTCCCCACAATTTTTTACAGGGGCATGACCACACCGCCATTGACCACGCCCCCTTTTTTCTGGGGCCCAGCAGCATTTTCAGTGGCCCTGGTTGTATTCAGAAAGTCTTTCCAATGACATATCACAATGCATGAAAACAACAGAAATAGCATGGACCCTTATGACAGCATCCTTAAGGGCTCGTCCGATTAAACCCATCTTTAAAATTAGATAGTCCATTAGGATGATAAGGGAGTGTGCAAAGTTTTAAGACAATTAATTAAAGCATTCAAGAGTTATCATGGAACATCCATACACACACACACACACACACACACACACACACAGACACCCAAACATCCTACAATTATACATATGTAGATTATTATTAGAATTACATACCAGTGACATATATTTATTGGTGCCTATTTGGCCTCGTAACCTGCTCTCAACCTGCTCTAAACCCTGCAATACCCAGTGTGATAATAAATATACAATTTCACTTAAATCATAGTACTATTTCATGTGAGTATATTCATACAGGATGGCACTAGCGACCTGCCGGACAGTGCTTTACTAGAGATATAGGAGGTTATTCAGACCGGATAGGCCAAACAGCGACAAAAAAAAAGATGAATTTATTTGAAATCCCCTTGCAGTTTGACTTAAATGAAGTTGCCGTTTGGGGGTGGTAACCGGCCGTTTTCTTGTAGTGCTGGGAAAACTCCAATCATGCCTAGGAGCAGGGGAGCCGAGAGGGGGGTGGAGAGGGTACTAATTACCCAGGCCCAGGCTTACTGGAGGGGCCCGGCAGGGGCCCTGGTTCGACTCCATTCTTCGTCCATCCCGGGCAGCAGCATACACATCTACTGCCTCCTGTCAGCACAGTACATGCTGAAGGTGTGTGCTGCTGCCAGGGGGGGGGGGGGGGGGCATAGCCTCCCGCGATTAGCCTTTACCTCTAAACATTTTTGGGGCATAGCCTCCCGTGATTAGGCCACGCCCTCCACATTTTACCGGGGCTCGGCATACCTCTCGGCTGCCCTGCCTAGGAATTATCACGATTAATGATTTTAAGAAATTGCCATGAATAATACATGGATCTGACTAGTGACTGCATCTGTTAAGAAACTGCTCCTTTAAGAGCACAGTCACTAGTATCATTACCTTAGAATACAGCTGTATATATATGCAGATGTGAAGACCAGAGACATGCAGTCAGGGGAGTCAGAGGGACTGGGCAGATGGGAGGGACTGGGCAGACGGGAGGGCAGCAGCCGGGGGGGAATGCTGCTTAGCCCCCCATGACTGCCACTGAATGAGAGTCGGGGAGTGGACGGGGGGGGGGGGGTAATGTAAGTGGCATTCTGTGGAAAAAGGCATTTAATAATGTGTGGCATATGTAAGGCATAATGTGTGGCATATGTATGTGTAAGGGCAATTAATAATGTGGAGCAAAAGTAAGGGGCATTTTACGGGGCATCATGTGTAAAAGGGAATTTAAAAATGTGGGGCATATGTAAAGGGCATTATGTGTATATGGGAATTTAATAATGTGGGGCATTGCCACTGAAAGAAAATAAAAGTGATAATAAACAATGTTTACAGCCCTTTACGGGCTTTCTGGGGGGTTGCGGGTCCCAGCTGTGGACTTAAAGGATAGCACTATGTATGAAGATCCCGGCAGCTCTAACTGTCCCTAAGCTTACCTAGATCATCTGGCTTCTCATTCTTTTTCCACGCCATCTGTGTTCCGGTCCTCCGCGAGTGTGCCACGACTACCGGAAGTTCGGGTTTGTGCGGACTTGCGTGTTCCCCGGCTTTCAATGCATTTCGAGAGACTTGCTCTCTTTGTCAAGGATCCTGAAAAGGGATATTCTCGTGAGGAAGACTGTCACTGGAACCTGCTCAGTTAAGACCAAGAATGTGTCAATCTAAAACCCCTCCTTTCTTTTGCAGGTGTGCATCTACAGTAGTTCACTGTATGCTGTGGTCGCATCCTATTTATGTAATTCACCTGACACAGTATAGCATACCGTAAACATGGTTATTTTCCTTGTTTAGGGTCTTGTAAGAGTCATAATTGTATTGAGATTTCCTCTGTCAGCAGGGCTGGTGGGACACTGGAACATGGGATTACAGGCAGGGATATAGTATGGACTTAAAATACTATATCTCCCCCTTGCAACCCCATTGTGCCACTGTTCTTTAGGTGCCACAAGGTAATAGGGCACATTTCAGGAGCCTCTCTTATAGTTTGACTAGCTGAGACACCCGGCATTGTTTGGTTGTACACAGGGCCGGTGCAAGGCGATTTGGCACCCTAGGCAAAACTTCTAATAATGTGCCCCCCCCTTACCCGGTTTCGTTATTCGTTAGGAATAAAGTATATATATGTTTCTGTGCAGGCACTCGGTGCGCATCAATGTACTTCAAAGGAAGAGCCAGATCACTCAAGACTATAATACATTATATATATTTCCTTCCAACACCTGTACTCCAGTATCCCTCACACACCTGCACGCTGCAGTTTCCCTTACTCACATGTAACCAGGCCCTGCACCCAGCCTCATCCCTAACACATGTTCCCTAGCCCTGCACCTCCCCCAAAACCCATGTCCCCCAGCCCTGCACCTCCCCCAAAACCCATGTCCCCCAGCCCTGCACCTCCCCCAAAACACATGTTCCCCAGCCCTGCAACACACATGTCCCCCAGCCCTGCTCTTTACCCAACACACATGTTCTCCAGCCCTGCACCTCCCCCAACACACATGTTCTCCAGCCCTGCACCTCCCCCAACACACATGTCCCCAGCCCTGCACTTCCCCCAACTCACATGTAAAACCATCCCTGCACCTCCCCTCCCTCAAATACATAAAGTATGTGCTGCCAGTCACCTGTTCTGATGAATACACTAAGTGTAAGATGCAAACTTTACATTATAACCGTTTATGTTTCGATTCATTGGGGTCAATAGACTGATACAGGTCAACTTCATTTAAGTGTTTAAGACTATCAGGTCCTCCTAGACAACTTAAAGTTACTTTGTCTTTTCCGTCTTCAACGCAAAATTGAATAAAAACGTAATCCCTCCTATCGTACCACTTTGCAGATGCTGACTGCATGTCGATGCAGTTCTCCCTGCTCTCCGCACATGATCCACGCTGCTTCTCTTGTTGTGTCCACCGCACGCTGCTTGGGGCCTAATTTTTAAAACTGCCATCCTGTCTGTCACTGCAGTGCCATTGCTAGATGTGCCAGGTGTTTGTGCCACCCACTTGTATCGCTTTTATTGTTTGTCCTCCATTTTCTACAAGACAAAGCACCCGTGGGCTCATATGACAGACAGCAGCATACCTGGGCTTAGACGCCAGATTTAGCAGCACCCCTGGGCTTATACAGCAGACAGAGCAACTCTTTTTTGTTGTGGGAGCCCAAACAAACCAACTATTTCAGCCACAGTTATGGTAGACCCTGTTGCTGAAATGGTTTGTTAAACTGTGCATGTCCTGTTTATGTAGGACAATGTCATCTTGCTCCTCTTTTTGGTGGGGTCCAAACAAAATAATTATTTCAGCCATAGTTGTGGCAGTCCAATTTTTATGTTTAAAACAAAAAAAATAATCCAGATCCAAAACACAAAACATGTGATGTTTTGAAACAGATCCAGATCCAAAACACTGCTGGAGATACAGATCCAAAACACGTTTCACGAAAAACTAAAAGTGGCCGATGCACATCCCTAGTTTAAACAAGCTTTATTTAGCTATATGCAGCCAATGTGGCTACCGATGGAGACATTTAGTTAATCGTCAATGTCTGCTAATGGTTCTACCTAGTCATACATTACATTTATCCCAATAACTATATCTATATATCTATTCCCCACAACCCCACACACACTCCGTAAAAGAATGATTTAGGAAAGCTATTACAGAATGCCTTTGGAAAGTCGAGCTGTAAATTAATCAGTAATTCCATTTAGGCAAAATGAAAGGCTCTTGGGAATGATCTGCCATTTAGATTGTTTTGTCTCTGTGTATTATATGTCATGTGCACTTGGAAAGGTTAAAGAGAAACATTCCATTTGAGAAATGAAATCTTTAAAAACTATAAAGCTGAAACTAAACAAATATATGCAGATATCATCTTGGTTTCTCAATGAACTCTTAAGGGGAAAAAACACAAACACACATGGAACGGATAAACAATTTGAAACACCTGCTATGACTGCAAGGTCCAAAAGACTTTTAATTGGAAACCAACCTTTTTAAGGTAATTACTTTCAAAAAAGATCACAAGTCAATTTGAGACATTGCATATTTGTCATTCCCTTCTAGATTCATGTTCTCCATGTCCCCTGCAATGTTTCTCTGAGAAGGAGAAATCAGAGCAATGAATCACCAGAAGTATATAGCTTGTTATTAAAGAGCTGTCCAAAGAATTTATGAGACCATTGGAGTGTTGGTAAGCCAGAAACCCCTTACCTCATCCAAATTCATCTATAACACAACACCTCTCCCTCCCAACTACACTGCTCTCCTTAATGTCACCTTACATTTGGCAGTCTTGTTCTTACACAGCATATGTTTTCTGGATTTAAAACATTAAACTCTAATAAGAAATTATGGTAGGTGCCAAAGTTGAACTGTTCCAGTGGTTTTCAAATTGGGCCATTTAGTAAACATTTCTTAAAGATTAAAAAAAATCTTAACCCTTTTATAGCCGAGCAGTTTTCTTGCCTTGGACGGATCATTTTGTATGTTTTTGTTATATATATATATATATATATATATATATATATATATATATATATATATATATATATATATATATATATATATATATATATATATATGTATATATGTTATATATGTCATTTTCACCTGGCAAAACCATGCTTTGTATACATGAGAATGTTTTATATAATTTAATGTCAATTTGTAGGAGCTGCTTTGTCAGCACATAAGAACATACAGTATATTACAATAACCTTGTGTCTTATATAACTGGACTTATATGGGCAAATCATTGGGAAGTAAATCATTTTTCATAAATTCTTTCTATTGTTTAGCAGCATGGAGGTGTTCTCTCAAACAATCACCTGACACAGTTATAGGATCTGGGAACAACTGCTGTCAAGTTTTGAATTTTCTTTTTAAAGATAGCATGCTGGTATAAACAACACATGTACATAGTTATAGTTTTATAGCAATACTTTAGGGAATAGGGTTAAAAGTGGATCGTTGGGACTATTCTCAAATCCACAGCACGCAAGTAGACAACAGACACATTTTATCATAAAAATTTGCAAAGCATTCCTCATTTACTGTTCCCCTGGTCTTGTCTGCTTATTCCTTGATTATTTCATGTTTGACCATCCTCCCCACATACCCAGAGCACGATTAAGGCTGCAGGGGGCATTGGGTACTTAAAACAGAGGGTGGGGTGGGAGCTCAGGATTAAATAAAAGCACAGAATACATACATACACACACACTCCACACCACACATACATTTCATACACAACATACAACATACATACTTACACAACACACACAGCGTTCATACACACCACACACACACACACACAGTAAACATAATATACAATGGTCATTGAAAAGACAAAGTCTTCTGAAAAACACAATTTATAAGTTGTGTAGTAACAAACACTGAAAATCATTGATATTGATGTTAGGATGTGATGAGTGCAAAACTGCAAATAAAAAACCATTACCTCAGCAATAGGGTGAGAAACCCCTCGGCAGCGAAGGAGTTAAGTGCTTGTGTGTTATTTAAAGAGGATATGTAGATGCATTCTATATTATAAAAGGCTAACGGTGCTCCTCAACTCTACAGGGGGGATTCAAGTGTTTTGCGCACAGTGGCCACTAGATGTCGCCCAGCACAGCAATTCAAGTGTTGCTCCATGTGATTGTGCGCAACATCCAGAAATGACATTCCTGTCATGTTGTTCCATCGCTTTGAGGCGTTGGTATCTAATTTCCATATAAAGATAAGTGGGAACAAACATGTACATAAAACATACACATTCCATTCCACACGATTTTTTCATTTCACTTATTTTTGTAAATGACCCTGAAGGAATAGTGTAAAGTGTATAGTAAAAATAAGTGTTTCAGGTCATCCAACTGCAAGGCATTAAATGTGCATTTCATTTTAATTTTATCTTATGATGTTCCACTTCCTATATACTGTATGTATAGAAAGCAGCAATGTTAGCTTAAAAACATATGTTGATAACATCAAGCTCTTTTCATTGTACTTCATCTATCTCATGTTGGAAAGTAATCTTGCTGACTCCTGCATTACTTCATGTCAGATGGATATTACACCTGCTTTTTATACAGAACATTAATGTCTTGCATTGTTCTGGAACTCTAGTATATTCACTATGCTCCTAATTTAAATATTATGATGTTCATTGCAGTACAGTATACTGTATTTTGGGTTTTACCGTTGATTTAGGGGCTGATTCAGACCTGAATCAGGCCCTAAATCCCCCCCCCCCTTACGCTTACACATCCGCTCGTATGCAGACGAACGGCGGATAAATTATTTGATGGTCATTGACCATCGAATGATTGTGCAGCATACTAACTTGTCATATGCCCGCTGTCCACTGATTTGGGTAGTTAGGTAGGTAGGTCTCTTCCATCTGCTGGTCCTGAAGAAAATCTATCTGGGTACCTGTGGAAGGAATCCATACTCACCAGAGTCCTCCTGCATAGATCAAGTAGGCATCTAGGGGACTTGGCAAAAAAACTGAACTGAGAAGCCGCAGAATGTTTGTTTACATCCTGCGGCTTCTTCCCCCGAATAGCAGCCAATCAAAGGTCTCTAGGTGCTAGGCGACCAATAGCTCTATTCGGGGGGAGAAGCCGTAGGATAGGACATACATCCTCCAGCTTCTCCTCAGTCCGTGCAGGGCTTAACGTTCATTGTGTTTCTATTTTGCCAAGTCCCCTGGATGCCTACTTAAAATAGTAGTAGTAGTAGTACGTTTATTTATAAGGTGCCGCAAAGTGTCCGCAGCGCCGTACATAGCAAATAAAAAACAAATGACAGGGTAACTTACAGGGTGTGTTGAAAAATGCAGTATAAATAGGGGTATAGCTGGTAGAAATAAAATCAGCATCAGTTCAGAAGTAGGTGTCAAAATTGTCGAGGAGACTGAAGATGAAGTAGAGGAAGGGAAGAACAGGACAGGAGGACAGGTGAGGTAAAGAGGTAGGGTGAGTACGTGAGGCAGGAGGACCCTACTCATAAGAGTTAACATACTAAAAATAGGTGGGTGGACGAATGAAAAACAACAGGATAAGTAGGAATGGAGGGGAACGGAGGCAGGATAGGAGGATCAAAAGAGGTTAGGAGGAGGGATAAGCTAGTCGAAAAAAGTGGGTTTTGAGGGAGAGCTTGAAGGAGGTAAGGGAATCAGAAAGCCTGATGGGTGGCGGGGAGTTGTTCCAGTGCAGGGGGGCAGCGCGAGAGAAGTCTTGGACACGGGAGTGGGAGGAGGTGATTAGGTGAGAGGTCAGTCGGCGGTCAGCGATGGAGTGAAGAGGACGGGAGGGAGTGTGGATAGAGATCCGTGAAGAGAGGTAAGGAGCGGTGGAGGAGGAGAGAGCCTTGTAGGTGGTGGTGAGGAGTTTAAAGAGAACTCGGAAAGGAATGGGGAGCCAGTGAAGAGATAGACAGAGGGGGGAGGCGGAGGTAGAGAGGTGGGAGAGGAAGACGAGCCTAGCAGCAGCGTTAAGAATGGTTTGGAGAGGTGCGAGGCGGGTGAGAGGTAGCCCAGAGAGAAGGATGTTGCAGTAGTCAAGGCGGGAGATGACAAGAGAGTGAATGAGAATTTTGGTCGCGTCAGTGGAGAGGAATGGTCTAGTGCGTGAGATGTTGCGTAGGTGAAAGCGGCAAGACTGTGAGAGAGCACGAATGTGGGGGGTGAAAGAGAGGGAGGAGTCAATGATGACACCGAGGCAGCGCGTTTGGTCGGTGGAGGTGATCTCGGTTTCACCAATGCTGATGGAGATAGTGGGAGAAGAGGGGATGTTCGGGGGATGGAAGATTAGAAATTCAGTTTTAGCCATGTTTAGTTTCAGGAAGCGTTGGGTCATCCAGGCTGAGATGGCTGTGAGGCATTCGGAGACCTTGGACAGGAGTGATGGGGATAGGTCGGGGGAGGAGAGATAGATTAGGGTATCATCAGCATAAAGGTGGTAATGAAAACCATAGGAGCTATTGAGAGTGCCCAGAGAGGTGGTGTAGAGGGAGAAGAGGAGAGGGCCAAGGACTGACCCTTGGGGAACACCGACTGGCTGCGGGGTAGTAGGAGAGGAGGAGCTCGGAGTGGAGACGGAGAAGGAGCGATCGGAGAGGTATGAGGTGAACCAGGAGAAGACCATGCCAGTGATGACCGTGCCAAGGAGCGGAGGGTGTTGAGCAGGAGAGGGTGGTCAACAGTGTCAAAGGCTACCGACAGATCAAGCTGGATGAGGATAGAGAAGAGGCCTTTGGATTTAGCCGATAGTAAATCGTTAGTGACTTTGGTCAGGGCAGTTTCAGTGGAATGTTAAGGGCGGAACCCGGATTGGAGGGGGTCTAGAATGGAGTTAGCAGTAAGGTGGCTTAGGAGACGATTATAGGTCAGACGTTCTAGGAGCTTGGAGGCAAAAGGGAGGAGGGAGATGGGCCTGTAGTTGGATGGAGAGTTGGGGTCCAGATTTGTTTTTTTGAGAATCGGGGAGACAAGAGCGTGTTTGAAGGAGGAAGGGAAGATCCCAGAGGATAGGGAAAGATTAAAGAGGTGAGCCAGGTGAGAGCAGACTGACAGACTGAGACGACGGATAATATTGGAGGGGATAGGATTGAGCGGGCAGGTGGAGGGAGAAGCGGATTGAAGGATAGAGTGGACTTCAACAGCAGTGGTGGGGTAAAATGAGGACAGGGGTTGGAAGGAGGGGAGTGGAGATGTAGGAGGGGAGGAGGGAGAGGGTGAGGTCATGGCAGCAGTGATGGCAGTCCTGAGAGAGGAGTTTTTGGTTGAAAAGTAGGTAGCAAAATCAGCGGCTACGATGGAGGACGGAAGAGCTGAAGGAGGGGGGGAGAGCAAGGAATTGAAGGTGGCGAAGAGCCTGCGGGGATTGGATGATTGGGAAAGGATGAGGGACTTAAAGTAGGATTCCTTGGCCAGAGCAAGGGCAGAGCTGAAGGAGGAAAGAATGAATTTGAAAAAGGAGATAATCCGCAAGGGAGCGTGATTTCTTCCAGAGGCGCTCAGCAGTGCGAGAGCACTTTTTAAGGAATCGGGGGATAGGCGAGTGCCACGGTTGGGGGTTGGAGCATCGAAGGGGGATAGAGGAGGGAGGGCAGGCAGAGTCCAGTGCCGAAGATAGGGTGTCATTATAGAGGGAGGTGGCGAGGTTCGGGCAGGACATGAGGGCGATTGGGGCGAGAAGAGGACACAGCGTGTTTGAGAAGGCAGCAAGATCAAGTGTGTTGACGTTATGCCGTGAGACAATGCGCTTGGGAGGGGGGGTGAGAGAGGGGGAAGCAGTGAGGGAGAAGGAGATGAGGTGATGGTCAGAAAGAGGAAAAGCTGTGATAGTGTAGTCAGTAAGGGAACAAGAGCGAGAGAAGACGAGATCGAGGGAGTGTCCTTGGATGTGGGTGGGAGAGGTAGTCCACTGAGATAGGCCAAGAGAGGAGCAGAGAGAGACGAGTTTGGAGGTGCCAGGATCAGCGGGGTTATCCAAGGGGATGTTAAAGTCACCAAGAATGACAGATGGCAGGTCAGAGGAGAGGAAGTGTGGAAGCCAGGCGGCGAAGTTGTCAAAAAATTGGGAGATAGGGCCAGGGGGGCGGTAGATTGCAGCGACACGGAGGTGGTAGGGGTAGTATAGACGGATAGAGTGAGACTCAAAGGAGGAGAAAAGGAGAGAGGGTTCAGGGTGAATGACACTGTAGGTGCATGAGGCTGAGAGGAGAAAACCCACGCCGCCACCTTGGCGACCGTCAGGCCTGGGAGTGTGAGAGAAAGAGAGGCCACCGTGGGAGAGAGCAGCTGGAGAGACAGAATCAGAGGTGGAGAGCCAGGTCTCGGTGATAGCAAGGAGGTGGAATGCTCTAGAGATGAATAGGTCATGGATGGCAGGGAGTTTGTTGCAGATGGATCTGGCATTCTATAGTGCACAGGAAAGAGGGGGGGTGGGTTGTGTATTTATGTGGATAAGGTTTTTGGGATTGCAGAAGCGAGGGGGGGTCGTTGGGAGGGTGGGGGTGCGGGGGCGAGTGGTCAGGATAGGTATGGGATGGGAGGGGGGAGGAGTGGTTGGAGAAAGTGAAGTTGAGAGATTAACAGCCATGAGGAACAGAGGTGAGAGGGTAGGTTAGTGAAAGCAGACAGAGGGATTTGGGGGGACAGATGGCGTCTGTAGTAGATTTGCGAGGATGTGGTAGAAAACAGTGAGAGAGAAGGTAACAGGCAAGAAACTACTGTCAGAGAGGAGACAAGTAGGTAAAATCAGGTTGATTGAGTAATACAATTACTGTAAGTATGAAACAACAAGTGAGAGGATGAAGGGAGGCAAATGTGAGCAGGCGTGAAGAGGGAAACAGAGTGCAATAAATGTGTGGCAAAGATAAGAGAAAATAATAGTGAATGAGTAAAATGAAATACAATGTTGGAAAAAATATAGATAAAATGAATTAAATGTCAAAATTGAGCAACAGGTTACAATGGGATAGAAAGAAGATGAATATATTACAATAAAATAGAATATGAAGAGGAAGTGATCTACGCCAGAGGAACCTGGTGAGTATGGATTCCTTCCGGTTTCTTCAGGACCAGCGGACAGAGGAGACCTACCTACATGTCAAGTTAGGTAAGTATCTGTATGGATGGGTTCAGTGTGTAATAACGTTATACTTTTATTGTCTGTATGTGTGTTTTTATTTCAGGTGGGGCAGTTGTAACATGTGCAGAGAGAGTTACATTTGGGTGGTGGTGTATGTAAACTGAAATCTAAATTGCAGTGTAAAAATTATGCAGCCAGTATTTACCCTGCACAAAAACAAAATAACTCTCTCTGCACATGTTACACCTGCCCCACCTGCAGTGCATATGCACCCATTTTGAGAACCAATTTGTACTGTGATCAGATTTGAATAAGGTTAAGCTTAAATCTGACAGCTCTGGCTCACTTCATCCTATTAGAGGGCTAGGGGCGGGATGTACTAAAGGGAAAATGCGGTAAAAAGGGTGTTTTACCGCATTTTCCTATGTACCATTAGCTGACCGCCCCGTCTCCGCCTGGCAGGGTATCGCCACCCTCTGGATGGCGATACCCTATAGAAGCCTATGGGCTTCTATCGCCGCCCGCCGTCCGCGCGGCCCTCCCTCCCGTCCTCCATCGATCTCCTCCTCCCCCAGCAGGTGTCACAGCCGGGAGGACATCCGGCTGCAGGGGGGAGGAGGAGATGCAGGGGGACACTGACAGCCGCTGGGATGTGACAGAGACCCCCGCACACCACATTACAGGTATCGTGGGGGCCTCCGTCACCGCAACCCGATGCTAGCCGCATATGTTAGTACATATGCGGTAGCATCGCGGCGGCTGGCAGGCGAAGGGCAGCGATGTATATTAATACATCCCGCCCTAGATGAGGATGGCTCTATCTGTAAATTAATAATTTGCCTTTGCTAGTATTGTAATGCACCATCTTGTATGCATCATGTGTCAGACTAGTATGCAGGTACTACTTTGTTCTGTACATAGTTAGTTAATAGTAAATACTATAGACACCAATGGAAAGAACAGTTGTAGACACCAGACACCTCAGCCAGACAGACTTAACCAGGAGCTTGGATTTATTGTACTGTACTTCACAGTACTATGCAGCTGTAATCACAGTTACCGGGACAAGTAGCGCAGATGAAATAGGGAATACAGTGGAAACACCTTAAACTGACAATTATCAGATTCCATGGAATAAATAAGCACAGCAAAGAATGTCACAGGTATATTTTGGTTTCAATATCCCATTTTCTTTTTTTGTCAGTACATAATTTCTTTTCCATTTTAGAATAATTTAGTACCACTCTAACACAGCACCTTTTTCCTATTTATTTGTGTTGTAGAGACAATGATCAGTCTTTTCTGAAGAGAATAAATGTACTGCACACACTTAACTAGACTTTGTGGTTTATTTTCGAAAGTGATTATATAGCAGTACTCACTGTTACATTGCATGAGTTTTGGAGCAGAGCATGTAGGGAAGCAAGGGTTTATGGGTAGCAGCTCACCAACCAGTGACTAGGGCTTGCCTCAGGTAGCAGAGAAGGACTCTAGAACAGCGATATTAGCAGGGTGAATTAGTGGATCTTAGTGGCTATGAGGGTATCTGGATGGCTGGATCGACAATAAGTTGACAATATGTGCTCAACATAGATATGGTCAACATGGTCAAAAGGTCGACATAAGCAATATGTCAATGTGTCAACATATGAAAAGGTCGACATGAGTTTTTAATTTTTTTATTTTACATACTTTACCATCCACGTTGACTTCGATTGGGAGTGGTAAAGCGTGCCAAGCACAGTTATTGGAGTGAGGCACATTGCCCGAAACATGGCAAGCAAAGCAAGCCATGCAAGGGGATGCAGTACACTAAATGGGCGTCCACAAGCTCAGGTGTTGACATTGATACCAAGAAAGATGAAAAACTAATGTCAACCTTTTCATGTGTTAAACTTTTCCATGTTGACCTTTTTCCCATGTAAACCTTGCACCTGTCAACATTTTGGAGTCCATATTTGTTAGGGAATGATGTTTCCCTCCATTTTGTTGGAGACTATGCAGTAGCGCACTCCACCAATAACACTGTGAATGCCCTAATGTGGATAATATTAATAAATGGAACAATAATTGTATTTTACCAGCTTGAAATCCTGGACTGTATCTTTTCCAGTATTATTTCGTATGGTAACATGTGAATAAAAACAGAAACAAAAAAACACAATTTGTGTAGTAGTCCACAAACATATAGTTTATATGTATATCGGGGTTCCCACAGAGCAAGGTGGGTAGGTGGATTCCTCTATATCACCCGCGTGATAGTTAGTGGGCTTCTCTTAGGGGATCACCTCGTGCCTTGATATGATATTATGACAGCTTACACTCTGCTTACATGTGAAGGGATAAGTCCCCTTATATAAAGGTTTCTTTTCTCTTTATACCCATCAGTAAAAGATGCTTACTTGTAGCTTACATGTAAGGAGGTGGTGGTACTCTTATCAAGGTTTCTTTGCACAAAATGTGTTGCCAACTTCGTTCAGTAAAACAATATTCTTTTTATTGTATAAAAATGACATAAAAAACCGGTGCCAGATGGAAAACAAAACCAGAAACACAGAAGCGGCCAGATGGAAAACCCGGGAAGCACACTCACGGTTAAGCTGGTATGTGGGGTAACTCGGTAACATACAAACTTCAAAAATATTGGCACCCCACCAACGCATTTCGACCTTTGTATAGTCTTTTTCATGGACCTTTTTCATGGACCTTTCATTTTTCTTCAGAATTTACTTTTGACTGTTTTGTGATGACGTGCTCTCTTAACTACAGTCCATGTACTGTTATCATTGAGTGATGTCATGCAGGTTTCCACCCACAACAGTCCTTACTTGACTTTGCTTATTAGATATTTTGTAGACTACTCACAAAGGGCCTGATTCTGATTGGATTCAATCCAAATATTTTATGCAGTTGAGTGATATCGGAAGACTGTGCATGCACCATGCTCACACATGCACACGTGTGATGCTTCTCACAGTGAGGTTATAGTGACAGAGAATGAATGGAATAGATGACAGAGAGTGGCAGCAAAAATGACCAGTGGTGGTTTCTGTTCGCTGCCTAAATGAAGCCAGATGCAGTATGTGAGACTGCACTGGCTTCAATGTGACTGTCAGTGACTTCCTATTGGAAGTCCAACCTGTCAGTCACCCAAGGCAGTCCCATTGGGAGGTGTCCTCCCTCCAGAAAGCCTCTTTTGGCTGCTACAGCTGCAGCCCATAGAATACAGGGTCTGCACATGTGCGGTATCAAGGCCGATACTGCGCATGTGCTGGTCCCTGTGTCTGTCACCTGCGATGTAAAGGCACTGGGAATGTGTTTTAGCTTCTATGGGCTGTTGTGGAAGCAGCCCATAGAAACTGGATGCCAGCACAAGTGTAGTACCAATGAAGCTACTGCACATGCTCTGGTCTGGTGGGAGTGGCAGGGAGAAACATGGGTGGAAGCAGCCACATCAGGGGCGGCGGGGAATAGCAGTAACAGCAGTGGAGGGGGGGGGCATCTTGGCGAATAGCATGGACCTTTCATTAAATTCCTCCGACACCAAAGTAGGAGCCGCCACAGGTCATCACTGGTTTTGGGTCTTCTCTATCTACATTTCCAATCTCACACACAGAAAACAATGACGCCAGTATCGTAGCTCTTGCAGCCATTATGACTCACCCTGGGGTGTTAATGTTCCTGGAGTTGAGTAGATGCTGAGAATGTGTATGCATTTGATGAGATTTTGCAATGGCTCTGACTGGCATAACTATTCATTTCTAGGTGGCTGCTTCCCTTGTGTTGTTTCACAAGTCTGTAAGCTGAAAAATTGCAGCTGTGTAGACTTTAGTGTCCAAATAGGAATTGAGACCTAATATATTTTGTGTGGATTTCCACTATTTGACCTTGTATAAGTTATTTTTTGTGGTTGGATATCCAAGCATTTTTCTGTGATTTCTTTTTCCGACGTGTCTCCAGCTGCTGGCATGTCCAATGACACATACTTGTTCTGCAACTCCAGTTCCAGCATTGTTTTAATTGGTACTGTTTCTTGGAATGTAACATCGCTTGACTGTATAAGGTTTTTTTTTCTTAGTCACAGAGCCTATATCCTTTACCCTCTAGACATTATCCAATCATGATGCATTTCACAGATCTGGAATCCAGCTTATGTCATTTTTACTTGGGGAATGTACAGGCAATGGATCTAATGGATTCTTGAAGTCCATGACACTATCTGTTTTATGACCCGTGGGAGGAGCACAGTTTTTCAGATATATTGCCATTGAGACTGCTTTTGCCCAAAAGTACTTATTCATGCTGGCATCCTTCCACACGTGTAAAGCTCTTTCCACTATAGTGCAGTTTGCAAGCTCACTTACACCATTCTGCTCTGGAGCGTATGCAATTGTCAGTTGATATTCAATGCTATTCTTCGTGTTTTGGTATTCTCCATTGTCAGGCCTCAAGACTTTTAACTTACAATCAGTTTGAGTTTCCACCGATCTATTAGAGTATGCCGTCTTAACCTTTGGTCTCTACTCTTATGTAATAAACATATGTCATTCTTCTGAAGTCATTGATTCATGTATGAAGTATCGGTATTCACTTATCAATGTCACTTCCAATAGACAACACACATTTGTATGAAAAACTGCCATTGGCACCTTCTCTCTGCTTGCTCATTTTGTATAATAGGCAAGGATTGCTTGCCTATTATACAACTATCATATACAGTATTGGTCTTTTGGTTTTACTCATGGATATCTCTGTCACTATCCCACAAGAAGTGTCTGGATGTTGTCATACCCAAAATAGTCTAGCTGTGTGCCAGAGTTCCACAGACTGTGAGTCAGAAGAGTCTGTATTGCATAACGCTCCTCTGTGTCAAGCATATATCATTTTTTGGCAAAAGGTTTCTGTTGCTCTCCCAGTACCTCTTTTGCTCTAGTCTACACCATGCACTTTCCTTCTGCCATCTGGACTCTGGACTCTTTCTGCTCACGTAGTACATCTTGCATTTCTGTGACTTTGGTTTCATCCTCTATTCTCAAGTAAACCAATGTCCCAAGTGTTGTTTCTATAACAATTTTGCACCCCTATGTTCATATGCTGCCTGCAGGACTGTCCTCATGTCATGTGTTCACATATTCCCATGTATAATAGAACAGAGGACAATCCGGTCATGTATGAGCAGTAGTAAACTCAGGATAAACAAAGAGACTTCCTGAACCTGAGTACTACACATCCATGTAGTACTATGGCAGGTAAAAACAGTGAGAAGATGGTGACGCATGTACAGTCATACTTTTGGTGGCCATCCTGGTAAAGGGGACTTATGTTTTAACACATTCGGTACCATTGCTCCAGTGGTAGCAGCCAACCTGTGGGTGATGTCTCTGATGTTTCAGTATGCAACTGCATCAGTACACATCTGCATTGACCCAGTGTATCTAACCAAATCTCTGATAAGACCACATCACTCTTAGGACTGTTGCAAGTAATAACTGATAGGTCATATACAAATATGAAAAGAATCTAAAACTTCAGACACATTAGATCAAGGAATTAATTAGATCTCCAATCTCCTTTAAAACTGGGTGAATACAGTAATTCTTAGTTATCCAGATTAACAGAAAGACACATGGGGTTGCTAGTAACCACCCAAAGAGTGGAATAATTGTCACATATAAGTAAAACATATACCGTACTAAACATTTATAAAAAAAATATAACATGCAACATATAATTCCAATTCACTTGAACTATATTGTATGTATGTGTGTGCAGTGGCGTAAGTTCATCCCAGTTGCCCTCAGGTAAGATACATCTCCCCACACACACACACACACACACACACACACACACACACACACACACACACACACACACACACACAACCTGAAATTATATATATATATATATATATAGTGGGAGCACATATTGTACAGAAGTTAATGGCTTTCAATTAAGTGATTTAAACCTGCAGGGGCAGAGAGGTGTCCCCTTGGGAGCAGGAGTCCAGCAGCAGATGACTCCATTGCCTCCCAGAGATTTGCCTCTTAGTGTATGCATGTATGTGTGTGTATATGTATGTATGTATGTATATATATATGTATATATATATATATATATATATATATATATATATATATATATATATATATAGACATTGGATGGGCTCTGCACACACTAAATTAACTGATAATAAATAGTGGAGATTTGGTTCATGAATTGATCAATGCATTTAAGCCTGCAGCCCCCGTCAAGGGACCCCACTGTTCTGCAGGTCCTACTACTATCGCTGAATACACATAGCTATCCCAAAACTAGGAAAGGTGAGTGCCGATGTTAAGTGTATATATTGTTTATTAGATTCATTTTTTAATTAGTCTTATTGTGGTCACATTCTCTCATGCACCATGTTTTAACTAAGATTCCATAGCTTATGTTAGCCATTTCCCTAGATGATTAGTGACAGGTGTGTTGGTAGCTGCTCACCTATAAAAGCACAGTCTGCTGTGAGCTTCAGACCAGATAGCATGCCTGGTATCAAACATTGATGTGATAGCTATGTGTATTGTAGCCATTTTCAGCGATAGTGGAAGGACCTGCAGAACAGTGGGGTCCCTTGACGGGGGCTGCAGGCTTAAATGCATTGATCAATTCATGAACCAAATCTCCACTATTTATTATCAGTTAATTTAGTGTGTGCAGAGCCCATCCAATGTCTGTTTAAACAATGTGGTCACAAGCCATAGGGCACCCCCAAACTAGGAAAGGTGAGTGCCGATGTTAAGTGTATATATTGTTTATTAGATTAATTTTTTAATTAGTCTTATTGTGGTCACATTCTCTCATGCACCATGTTTTAACTAAGATTCCATAGCTTATGTTAGCCATTTCCCTAGATGATTAGTGACAGGTGTGTTGGTAGCTGCTCACCTATAAAAGCACAGTCTGCTGTGAGCTTCAGACCAGATAGCATGCCTGGTATCAAACATTGATGTGATAGCTATGTGTATTGCAGCCATTTTCAGCGATAGTGGTAGGACCTGCAGAACAGTGGGGTCCCTTGACTGGGGCTGCAGGCTTAAATGCATTGATCAATTCATGAACCAAATCTCCACTATTTATTATCAGTTAATTTAGTGTGTGCAGAGCCCATCCAATGTTTGCAGGATGGCACTCAACAAGTGTAAAACAGTCCTCCGGTGCCAGGAACTTAAATGGATAATAAAGAGCACTTACCCCCTTCCCTTGCAGGTGAGGATTGAACCGGCACACGAATGTAGAAATGAAAAAAAAGACGTTTATTGTACAGGCATAGTATGCACAGACAGTCAGCTGTAACCTAACAGCCGTTTCAACCACTTCCTAGTGGTTTTCATCAGAGGTGTAGTCACATTACAGTAGGCTGTTTAAATAGCATAGAATTGCGCCCAAAATGCTTCAGAAAGAGGCCAGTCAGACCTCCTGTGACGTCAGCTAGCGTCACTGACAGTGAGTAACAGCGGGGCTGGAAGCTGGGGGAGTGGTATACTGGTGAGTCATCAGGGTTCCCCCGGAGCGTCAGCGCTGGGCTGGCTCAGGAGGTTCCCTGTGCAATGTTAGAGACTACATGACAGGAGACTGTGGGGTACAGCAGCGAGGCTGCTATATTCTAGCACACAAAGTCGAGGTGTGCTGGGGTGACAGGGTGCGCGTAAGCGGCTGGCTGGAAGTGTCAGCCGCTAAGCCGAACGGAGGGGTGAGGAGGGGGGTGTGTGCACAGGGCGGTCTGATTGCCCTGATAGCCTGACAACAGTGTTAAACAAGCGTGTTACACGTATACAAACGGTAGATACAAAGAAAACAATATGCACCAGATAGTGAAACAGTACTCATGTCAACTATGTGCGCTGTCGACTAGCGCCATAGATACAAAACGGAATGCAGTCAAATAGCATATAGAAGAGCACATATGGCAGTGGACATGTCAACAGCTTGCTCTGTCGACATTTGTTACTAGTCAGATGCAGGAGTAGGTCATACATAACATGTCACACTGGTATGTGAGCGGCTGATAGGAGATCTGAGTGAACCTCCAGTCCACCCGGTCGACATAGGGCCATGTCGATCCCGGGAAATATAGGACAATACTGGCTATAATACATGGGTGATGCAATTGGCAACATGGCCATATCACTGATACATATGGGAACAATTGTAAAATTCAATCGTGCCTACCAGTCGACACTAGGAGGTGTCAATACAGTCTAGAGACCACTCTATGCATGGGGTTGTCTATGGCACAGGTCCACATGGCGGTGTCATACAGACATCAAAGTTGACTAAAAAAAGGAGGAATACACACGGCGGTGTAGTAGGAATACAGTACGCTCGGCGGCGTATAGTGCAAATTCAGGTCCCTGTACACACGGAGGTGTCAGGGGTACATGTTAGATCACACATAAACAGGACATAGTTGGTATCTCATAGGAAGACACCCATTTTAAAATCCTCATTTAGACCCTGTGGGGCCAGACTCTTAAGTCTGAAAATCCAAGAGAGTTCTCTCTGTAAAAGAAGTCTCTCCCTGTCGCCCCCATATTTCAGAGGCGGAACATGGTCCAAGATGGTACATTTTAAGTCAATCATATTATGTTTCTGTTCCAAAAAGTGTCTTGCTACAGGCAAGTTCTTGAGGTCACTTTGGGTAGTTCTGGGGTTGATGCTTTTTTTGATCGAGGATCTATGTTGATTAAATCTTTCTTTAAAGGTACAAGTTGTCTTTCCAACATAGACCTTGTGGCACGGACATTGTAGAGCATATATAATGAATCTGCTGTTGCAGTCGAGGTGGTATTTTATGTTGAATTTCTCATCATTAAGCGGGTTATTAAATACTGGGCCAATTAGCAGGTATTGGCAGTTCACACAGCCTCCACATTTGAATGTGCCTTTTTTACATTTGAGCCATGTTTGTCTTGAGCCGATCAAGGGGTTAGGCCTGGTTTTGACCAGAAGGTCCCGGAGATTGGGACCCCTACGGTAAGCAAACCTGGGGGGTACCTTAATCTCTTTAGAGAGTACCGGGTCACTGGTGAGCAGATGCCAGTGCTCATTCACCTTGTTTCTAATATGTTTAGATGCAACGGTGTAAGTGCTGACAAAATTGAGTCTATTGTCGCTATTATCACTGGCGTTTTTGGGTTGGAGGAGGTCATCCCTCTTAAGTCCCAGCGCTCTCTGGACCGCCTTCTCCACTTCATTCTTGTCATATCCTCTATCAAGGAATTTGTCCTTCATTGTATTTATAGCCGTCTGGGTTGTTTCAGGGTCTGATGTTATCCTGATTACTCTCAGTAGTTGAGAGTATGGCAGTCCACGTTTTAAAGGCTCTGGGTGGAAACTGGTAGCCGCAAGCAGAGTGTTCTTATCAGACTCCTTGGTGTAGATCTTAGTGGAAAGCTGCCCATTCTCCACCATTACCGTAACATCGAGGTAATTAATGAGCTTCTCACTAAAGTTAATGGTGAACCTGATGGTTCCTGGTATGGAGTTCAGTTCATTGAAGAATTTCAGTAGCCTCTCCTCACCTCCTGTCCAAATAAGGAAGAGGTCGTCAATATAGCGGACGTATAACGCGATGTCATCACTATATTCGGTATTGCCACAGATGTGTGCCTCCTCATATGCTGCCATAGTCAGGTTGGCATACGCCGGTGCCATGTTAGAACCCATGGCGGTCCCCTGGCGTTGCAAGAAGAACCTGCCTTCGAAGAGGAAATAGTTCTTCGTGAGTATCATTTCCATCAGAGACATCACAAACTCAACAGGAGGTCCCACATAGACATCACTGCTAAGTAAGGCTTCTCGGCATGCTGCTAGCCCTACAGCGTGTGGGATATTGGTGTAGAGGCTTGTGACATCAAGTGTCACAAGCATGGCTCCACTCATATTCTGTTGGTGGGCTTGAATCTTCCTTAGGAAATCGCTGGTGTCCGCTATGAAGCTCTTGGTTTTTTTCACCACTGGCTGGAGGTAAAAGTCCACTAGTTGGGACAGTGGTTGGCAGAGAGAACCACGCGCCGAGATAATCGGCCTTCCCGGTGGGGTCACCAGTGACTTGTGATCTTCGGGAGTGTGTATAAACACGGTGTTTTGGGGTGAGCTTGTGTGAGGAATTTGGCAGTTTCTTCACTGATGTAGTTGTTGGTCAGGCCCAGTTGGATGGTATTGTCGATAATCTTTTTATATCTCCATGTGGGGTCCATGTCCAATTGCTCATAGCACGTTGTATCGGATAATTGTGCCATGGCTTCAGTGATGTAGTATGCCCTATTGAGCAGGACAATACCACCCCCTTTGTCCGCTGGTCTGATAATTAAGTCCACATCACCAGAGAGTGTGTCAATTGCTTGCTTCTCATCTTTGGAAATATTGTGAAAAGAGATTCTTTGTTTCTCAATGAAGGAGTTAGTATCCCTCTTCAGGACCCGGCTGAAGGTGCTGATAGATGGGTTGATAGAGGGCGGATCAAAAGTACTTTTGCATTTTAATGTAGGCTTATACGGTGTTATTAGGGACCTGAATTTGCACTATACGCAGCCGAGCGTACTGTATTCCTACTACACCGCCGTGTGTATTCCTCCTTTTTTTAGTCAACTTTGATGTCTGTATGACACCGCCATGTGGACCTGTGCCATAGACAACCCCATGCATAGAGTGGTCTCTAGACTGTATTGACACCTCCTAGTGTCGACTGGTAGGCACGATTGAATTTTACAATTGTTCCCATATGTATCAGTGATATGGCCATGTTGCCAATTGCATCACCCATGTATTATAGCCAGTATTGTCCTATATTTCCCGGGATCGACATGGCCCTATGTCGACCGGGTGGACTGGAGGTTCACTCAGATCTCCTATCAGCCGCTCACATACCAGTGTGACACGTTATGTATGACCTACTCCTGCATCTGTCTAGTAACAAATGTCGACAGAGCAAGCTGTTGACATGTCCACTGCCATATGTGCTCTTCTATATGCTATTTGACTGCATTCCGTTTTGTATCTATGGCGCTAGTCGACAGCGCACATAGTTGACATGAGTACTGTTTCACTATCTGGTGCATATTGTTTTCTTTGTATCCCCCGTTTGTATACGTGTAACACGCTTGTTTAACACTGTTGTCAGGCTATCAGGGCAATCAGACCGCCCTGTGCACACACCCCCCTCCTCACCCCTCCGTTCGGCTTAGCGGCTGACACTTCCAGCCAGACGCTTACGCGCACCCTGTCACCCCAGCACACCTCGACTTTGTGTGCTAGAATATAGCAGCCTCGCTGCTGTACCCCACAGTCTCCTGTCATGTAGTCTCTAACATTGCACAGGGAACCTCCTGAGCCAGCCCAGCGCTGACGCTCCGGGGGAACCCTGATGACTCACCAGTATACCACTCCCCCAGCTTCCAGCCCCGCTGTCACTCACTGTCAGTGACGCTAGCTGACGTCACAGGAGGTCTGACTGGCCTCTTTCTGAAGCATTTTGGGCGCAATTCTATGCTATTTAAACAGCCTACTGTAATGTGACTACACCTCTGATGAAAACCACTAGGAAGTGGTTGAAACGGCTGTTAGGTTACAGCTGACTGTCTGTGCATACTATGCCTGTACAATAAACGTCTTTTTTTTAATTTCTACATTCGTGTGCCGGTTCAATCCTCACCTGCAAGGGAAGGGGGTAAGTGCTCTTTATTATCCATTTAAGTTCCTGGCACCGGAGGACTGTTTTACACTTGTTGAGTGCCATCCTGCAAAACCACTTTTGATTAACTTTCTAATATCAGGATTGAGCACCATGAACTGCCTTTTTTATACCATTTATCAATAACTTTTTCCATTTTTCTGCATCCTTTTGCACATTTTGGTACAGCAACCCAGCGTACACTGCTACGTTCTGGTTGCTTTGGATACAAATGTCGGTTGCTGCTGGAAATGAAACTGCGTTTGCTTTGCAATTCAGCGCAACAGATGCAGCAAGAATATTATTTGCAGATACTGAGGATCTGGCATTTAACAAAGATACCCCTGAAGAGCTATACAGTGATCTACTGAAGCTGAGGAAGCGCGAGATTGAGCTGACCTTGCATGGTCAGACTCTATCGCAATACTATAAAGAGTCACTTATCCCCCGAGGATTTAGGTTGTACAACCAACCGACACTGGGACGACACAACAATGAGTTTTGCAGCAGATGGTGTAACATTCTCAACAAGTGTTCGCAAGATCTCATGCTGTTAGTGATTGAACAGACTGGCTCTGACCTGGAGATAATCAAAACGGAGATTTCTGAACTACAGAGTGCTGCACCATACAAGGAACTGGAAACACCAGAGTGCAACCTGCTGACCAAATTGGACAGGGAACTTGAGGCATTCAAGACCGGTCTCCTGAAGTTCAAAAAGCAAAATATAAACAAGTGAAACAAGACTATAAAGAGAGTCGTGTGTATCCTTGGTTCTCCAGGATTGAGCCTAGAAAGTTCCGACAGCAACAAAGGAGAGGAGGTGGGCGCAGACCCCCGGCCCAATACACCGATATTGAGACCCAATCACAGACTTCGGCAAGCGACTCTGAGAACGCCACATCTGACCATCAACCACCAAATTATCTTGCACGAGGAGAAAGGAACCGTCGTCCGCCAAAAAACCTCTACTACCCACCCGCCGGGGTGGGAGAAAGAGGAAGAAAAAAGCCCCAGAAATAAGAAACGGGACGGTTGTGTTTAACCTCTCCAATCACATACTTACAAGTGCAGAATCATCTCTACTCAACCGTGGACTCTCCTTTGTGCCGACCCTGACACAGAACATATTCAATTGGCAAATTGATATGTTTCGTCTTGGCAGACAACTCCGCCTACGGGACCATTTTATTAGGTACCCCGTTGCCAACACCGTATAAGCCTACATTAAAATGCAAAAGTACTTTTGATCCGCCCTCTATCAACCCATCTATCAGCACCTTCAGCCGGGTCCTGAAGAGGGATACTAACTCCTTCATTGAGAAACAAAGAATCTCTTTTCACAATATTTCCAAAGATGAGAAGCAAGCAATTGACACACTCTCTGGTGATGTGGACTTAATTATCAGACCAGCGGACAAAGGGGGTGGTATTGTCCTGCTCAATAGGGCATACTACATCACTGAAGCCATGGCACAATTATCCGATACAACGTGCTATGAGCAATTGGACATGGACCCCACATGGAGATATAAAAAGATTATCGACAATACCATCCAACTGGGCCTGACCAACAACTACATCAGTGAAGAAACTGCCAAATTCCTCACACAAGCTCACCCAAAAACACCGTGTTTATACACACTCCCGAAGGTGCACAAGTCACTGGTGACCCCACCGGGAAGGCCGATTATCTCGGCGCGTGGTTCTCTCTGCCAACCACTGTCCCAACTAGTGGACTTTTACCTCCAGCCAGTGGTGAAAAAAACCAAGAGCTTCATAGCGGACACCAGCGATTTCCTAAGGAAGATTCAAGCCCACCAACAGAATATGAGTGGAGCCATGCTTGTGACACTTGATGTCACAAGCCTCTACACCAATATCCCACACGCTGTAGGGCTAGCAGCATGCCGAGAAGCCTTACTTAGCAGTGATGTCTATGTGGGACCTCCTGTTGAGTTTGTGATGTCTCTGATGGAAATGATACTCACGAAGAACTATTTCCTCTTCGAAGGCAGGTTCTTCTTGCAACGCCAGGGGACCGCCATGGGTTCTAACATGGCACCGGCGTATGCCAACCTGACTATGGCAGCATATGAGGAGGCACACATCTGTGGCAATACCGAATATAGTGATGACATCGCGTTATACGTCCGCTATATTGACGACCTCTTCCTTATTTGGACAGGAGGTGAGGAGAGGCTACTGAAATTCTTCAATGAACTGAACTCCATACCAGGAACCATCAGGTTCACCATTAACTTTAGTGAGAAGCTCATTAATTACCTCGATGTTACGGTAATGGTGGAGAATGGGCAGCTTTCCACTAAGATCTACACCAAGGAGTCTGATAAGAACACTCTGCTTGCGGCTACCAGTTTCCACCCAGAGCCTTTAAAACGTGGACTGCCATACTCTCAACTACTGAGAGTAATCAGGATAACATCAGACCCTGAAACAACCCAGACGGCTATAAATACAATGAAGGACAAATTCCTTGATAGAGGATATGACAAGAATGAAGTGGAGAAGGCGGTCCAGAGAGCGCTGGGACTTAAGAGGGATGACCTCCTCCAACCCAAAAACGCCAGTGATAATAGCGACAATAGACTCAATTTTGTCAGCACTTACACCGTTGCATCTAAACATATTAGAAACAAGGTGAATGAGCACTGGCATCTGCTCACCAGTGACCCGGTACTCTCTAAAGAGATTAAGGTACCCCCCAGGTTTGCTTACCGTAGGGGTCCCAATCTCCGGGACCTTCTGGTCAAAACCAGGCCTAACCCCTTGATCGGCTCAAGACAAACATGGCTCAAATGTAAAAAAGGCACATTCAAATGTGGAGGCTGTGTGAACTGCCAATACCTGCTAATTGGCCCAGTATTTAATAACCCGCTTAATGATGAGAAATTCAACATAAAATACCACCTCGACTGCAACAGCAGATTCATTATATATGCTCTACAATGTCCGTGCCACAAGGTCTATGTTGGAAAGACAACTTGTACCTTTAAAGAAAGATTTAATCAACATAGATCCTCGATCAAAAAAAGCATCAACCCCAGAACTACCCAAAGTGACCTCAAGAACTTGCCTGTAGCAAGACACTTTTTGGAACAGAAACATAATATGATTGACTTAAAATGTACCATCTTGGACCATGTTCCGCCTCTGAAATATGGGGGCGACAGGGAGAGACTTCTTTTACAGAGAGAACTCTCTTGGATTTTCAGACTTAAGAGTCTGGCCCCACAGGGTCTAAATGAGGATTTTAAAATGGGTGTCTTCCTATGAGATACCAACTATGTCCTGTTTATGTGTGATCTAACATGTACCCCTGACACCTCCGTGTGTACAGGGACCTGAATTTGCACTATACGCCGCCGAGCGTACTGTATTCCTACTACACCGCCGTGTGTATTCCTCCTTTTTTTAGTCAACTTTGATGTCTGTATGACACCGCCATGTGGACCTGTGCCATAGACAACCCCATGCATAGAGTGGTCTCTAGACTGTATTGACACCTCCTAGTGTCGACTGGTAGGCACGATTGAATTTTACAATTGTTCCCATATGTATCAGTGATATGGCCATGTTGCCAATTGCATCACCCATGTATTATAGCCAGTATTGTCCTATATTTCCCGGGATCGACATGGCCCTATGTCGACTGGGTGGACTGGAGGTTCACTCAGATCTCCTATCAGCCGCTCACATACCAGTGTGACACGTTATGTATGACCTACTCCTGCATCTGTCTAGTAACAAATGTCGACAGAGCAAGCTGTTGACATGTCCACTGCCATATGTGCTCTTCTATATGCTATTTGACTGCATTCCGTTTTGTATCTATGGCGCTAGTCGACAGCGCACATAGTTGACATGAGTACTGTTTCACTATCTGGTGCATATTGTTTTCTTTGTATCCCCCGTTTGTATACGTGTAACACGCTTGTTTAACACTGTTGTCAGGCTATCAGGGCAATCAGACCGCCCTGTGCACACACCCCCCTCCTCACCCCTCCGTTCGGCTTAGCGGCTGACACTTCCAGCCAGCCGCTTACGCGCACCCTGTCACCCCAGCACACCTCGACTTTGTGTGCTAGAATATAGCAGCCTCGCTGCTGTACCCCACAGTCTCCTGTCATGTAGTCTCTAACATTGCACAGGGAACCTCCTGAGCCAGCCCAGCGCTGACGCTCCGGGGGAACCCTGATGACTCACCAGTATACCACTCCCCCAGCTTCCAGCCCCGCTGTCACTCACTGTCAGTGACGCTAGCTGACGTCACAGGAGGTCTGACTGGCCTCTTTCTGAAGCATTTTGGGCGCAATTCTATGCTATTTAAACAGCCTACTGTAATGTGACTACACCTCTGATGAAAACCACTAGGAAGTGGTTGAAACGGCTGTTAGGTTACAGCTGACTGTCTGTGCATACTATGCCTGTACAATAAACGTCTTTTTTTTCATTTCTACATTCGTGTGCCGGTTCAATCCTCACCTGCAAGGGAAGGGGGTAAGTGCTCTTTTTATATATATATATATATATATATATATATATATATATATATATATACATACATACATACATACATACATACATACATACATACATATATATATGCATGTATGTATGTATGTATGTATATATGTATACAGTGTATATATATATATACTTGTGTAGTTTCATGGCGCCGTGCAGGCTCGGTGGCTCGCTACGCTATCTAAAATCAACTCCATGCCAATGTGGATAGTGGGGGTATGAACTATCCACGTTGGCATGGAGTTAAGTTACTTGATTTTAGATAGTTTGGCGAGCGTACAACCCGGAAGTAGCACGGGCACCGTGAAACTACACAAGAACCTATATATATATATATATATATATATATAAATATATATATTTTGTTTGGCCCGGCACTCTCCTTAGCTGTACAATTGCCCCCGGTGCCCCTCATGTAGATGGATACAGATGTGGAGAAAGATGGCACTCAGAAGGGTCTTGGTGAAAAAACTTTTATAAGCTGTGCATATGAAAATGCGCCAACATTTCGGGTCAACAACGCCCCTTTGTCAAGGCTGAGTACAAGGTGAAAAGAACAGAAAACAAGTGAACCTACCAACTTTATAAGGTGCAAGTGGTCCTCTGCACCTCTGTGAGTTTCGCCGCCCGGGGTCCCTCATGCTGGAAGTGAACAGTTGGCCGTACATGAGTCACCGGCTTTCCAGCTCCTGCCTGTGATACGCACAGGCCGGGGTTGCTTGTCCAAGTGCAAAGTTACTGACTGGCGGGAGTAAAAAAAATCACTGATAACTGACCCGTTTTCATGGTCACAATTGTGAAGATTGCCGGCTTTCACCCGGAAGTGTTTTTTTTTGGGAGAGGATGCTCTGTAATTGAAGTGACCAAGAAAAAAACTTGGGGCAAAAAATCAGGGTAAATCCCTTTTGTTTTCCCTTAATAGAATAGTGCACCTTTGTGTCTTCTAATTTCCAACTCTTTACTGAATGCGACAGTAAGTTTAGCAACAATGCATTACGCGCTGTTATTTAGGTACAGTATTTTAAACACTTCTGTTTAAAGACTAGGACAAGCTCGTACCCTTTTTTTAGTGTGCTAAAGTATATTAATGAACCACTCTAAGACGTCCTGACATCATTTTAACTAGATCGAAGCTTCTTTATACATTTTGTTATTTTCATCTAAAAAGCTAAACTTTAGGCGTCTTGCCGGAACACAAGATATTGAAGGCCAGATGTATCAAGCTTCAAAAAGTGATAAAGTGGGGAGTGATATACAAGCAACCAATCAGCTCCTACCTGTTATTTTTCAAACCCAGCATGTGACACGGCAGGTAGGAGCAGATTGGCTGGCTGTTTATCACTCTCTATTTTATCACTTTTGAAGCTTGATACATCTGGCAAAGCGCTTTTGCACGTTTCTTATTCGGGTCAAGTCACAACTTTTCCACACTAGACGATTTTGAATATCTGAATTTCAACTTTTTCACTCCGCCCTAATATATATATATCTATCTATCTATATATCTATCTATATATATATGCGAAATCTTTGGCACTCTGGATGATAAAGCAGCGTCCGGGGTGCCATACCTAAGTAGATACACAGCAGTTTTTTGTCCAGAAGGGCAAAATGAGTCGGCACTCCACGTTTTTTTTTTCAAAAATCAATTGTATTAAAAAGAGAAATACATTACAAGGTGCTCCAGCAGTGTCATCAACGTTTCATGGCCCCTACGGCCATTTCGTCAGGATGTAGGCTGCGGGGTAAGGTGTACCAGTGCCAGGACAGTGTGGTGTGTGTGCAGTCTTACCTGACTTTAAATGGTGTGGGTTCTAGAGGTGTGTCTGCGGTGCTGCTCCGTTCCCCGCCACGTTCACGCCGGCGTGCGCTCCACTTCCGGGTTCCGGCGCGTCACTGTGTTGCCGTCGCGTCACTTCCGCTCTGCATTCGGCTCAGTGACACACACTGGTTTCCGTGTTTGCGGTTCACCAGGCGACGTCACGATAGGGGGCGGGCTTGCAGCTCCTAAAGGGTGATACCGCAAAGAAGAAAAACTATCAGCATCTCTGTAAGACTTTGCGTGTGTGCTGCAATACAAAATGAAGAAATTAACCCCTAGTGAACCTGTGAAGAAAAGTGCCATCATAAAGATAAACATAAGGAAATATTAAGGACGATAATAATCCATCGGTCTGTTATAGTGGCATTCTGGATAATTATATAAATACATAACAATTATGGAAGCAAGACTAGTACAGAAAAAGAGGGCACCCGTGTTGTTATAATGAGGGTAATAAGTCAAATCTTGAGGGGTTTATGTGACCCAACCGGACCAATCGTTGGATGCCCCTATGTTCAACAGGCAAGAGCAAATATATGTGGATGTTCAGGATCTAAAAAGAGGGGGAGGAAGGGGACAGGCATCACATGAGTGGATTATAAAAAGACATTAAACGAGAATTTTTCATTAAGTTCAGCTGGTGCCACGGTGTTTAGGACATGAATCCATTTTGCTTCTCTCTGAATAAGAAGCCTCTGTCTGTCTCCTCCTCTTGGTAATGGTGGTATGAAGTCTATGATCTTGTATTTAAGACTTGATAAGGGATGTCCAGCAGATTTGAAATGCCTTGGAACCGGCTGGTCTATGTCTTTGCCATCCAAGGCTGTTTTTATAGCGGATCGATGCCATGCTGCTCTGGTGCGGAACTGGGTGGTGGTTTGGTTAATGTAATATAGCCCGCACGGACACTCTATCATGTATACCACAAATTGTGTTGTGCATGTGACTACATGCTTGATGTTGTATTTCTGGCCATTATGTGGATGTGCAAAGAAAGATCCAGGTTCCAGATATTTGCATGTTGTGCATGATGGACATCTATAACATCCAGGTTTTTTGGCTTGAATGTTGAACATTTGCGGTGGTATCGGGGGTGCTGGGTTGGTCCTCATAAGGATGTCTTTGAGATTTCTCCCACGTTTGTAGCATGGCATTAAGGTTTTATTTTGTGCACACTTGAGGTTGGCATCACTAGCTGCAATTGGCCATAAAGCTCTAAGGGCTTTAGGGGTGATGGAGTTAACTGCCGTATATTTCATGATAAACGGTATTCTAGTGTCCACAGGCGGTTTAGCTGTAGGCTGTAATAGTGTGGTACGAGTTTGCTTGATGACTTCTTGCTTCGTGGCTAGTAGTTGGTTATGATCATATTCTCTCTCAGTGAATAGGTTCACTATGTGGTCCAGGGCCTGGTTCACACACTCTGGGTCACTTGTGATGCGTGCCACTTTTGGGAGACCTCTTTTTAAAGCTGCAGGGTGAAAGCTGCTGTGGTGTAATAGACTGTTCTTGTCTGTAGGCTTATGGAAGACTGTTGTTTTTATTTTATGGTCTTGGACACTTAAAGTGACATCTAAGTAATCTATGCTCACCATACTGTATGTGTGAGTCAGTTTGATTGGAGTGTCCATGTTGTTAATTGTCTCCACTAGTTTTTGGAGTGCTGGTTCTGATCCCGTCCATAATAGAAGTAAATCGTCTATATACCTTGTATATAGACAGATTTTTTGCATAATGTCAGGGTCGGAGAAGAAAAATTTTGGTTCTATGGCGAACATGTAGATATTTGCTAGCGACGGGGCCACATTGGACCCCATCGCACATCCGCTACGTTGCAAGAAATATTTGCCCTGATGCAGAAAATAATTTTTCTTTAATGTGAACTCCAGTAGTTCCAAGAACAATCGTATGTTGAGGTCTGTAAATTGGTTGGCCTCAAGAAAGTCTCGCACTGTGTTAATGCCATCTGTGTGAGGGATTACCGTATATAAATTTTTGACATCAAGCGTGCACATAATAAAGTTGTTAGGTATGGTCCCCAGATTGTGTGGTATCCTTAAGGTAATGAGGCTGTTTTAATATTAGTGGTTGCAGCAGATAGTCCAAAAATTGTGCTATGGGCTGGCATAGAGACCCCACTGCCGAAATAATCGGACGTCCCGGGGGCTTGGTGAGGCTCTTGTGTACTTTAGGAGTAGTATATATAACTGGTACAATAGGATGCGTTTTGCTCAGTGCCATTTGCAAATTTGGAGAAATGGTGTTGTTCTCTACAGCTCGCTTTAATATTTGGTCCAGAGATTTTTTATATTCCGCAGTTGGATTATTTAGCAATTTGCTGTACGTGAACGTATCCTGCAGTTGTTCATCAAGGTCAGATATGTACGTAGTTGTATTTTGGATGACGATAGCGCCCCCCTTATCAGCGGGCATATCGTGATGGAGCCATCCTGTGCGAGATTCTTGAGGGCCAATTTTTCTTCTTTATTTAGGTTATCATGGACCTTATGGGAATTAGCGGCGAATCTGGATACTGAGTTGTCCAAAAGTCTTGAAAACGTTTTCAATCAGGGGTTGCCTGAATGTGGGCCAAACATGTTTTTTTTTATTTTATTGATGAATGAACTGTGTGGCTCGGGGGTTTGTAAGGGTCGGTGTTGGTAGAATTCTTTTATACGCATGGATCTGTCGAAGCGGTGTTGGTCAATTTTCCATTCCAGGTCGTTGTGATGTTGTGTTGGCACAAACGAAAGTCCTTTTTGTAACAGTGTTATTTGAGGTGCAGACAATACTTTAGATGACAAATTGTAGACTATATTCCCCGTCTGTTTACTGGAGGCTTTTTGTATTCTTTTGGTCTGGCCCCCACTACGGGTGGGGCGGGACCAATTCCTCCGGCCTTGCCCCTGGTGATTCGGCCTAAAGGGACGGCAGTGTGGGGGCTGGTTTCATCGGAGTCATACACAGCAAAATCGCTGTCGCTGTTAGACCCAGCCGGGCCACGTGACTGTCCGTGTTTTTTTCTCCAAGATTGTCTTCTTTGCGGGTTGTTACGGGGTTCAGTGCCCTGTAACCACCTGTATACCCGCATGTCTTCATAATCTGTTTGCACTGTTACAAATTTGGCTTTCTTGAACCGTTCAAGTTCTGCACGGTACTGTGTGCATTGTGCTTCTAATTTGTCCAATGCTGTTTTATGTTTTTTGTCCTCTAATATAGGTTTAAACAGGGTTCTGGTGGATTCAATTTTCGATCTTACATTTGTGAGGTTTTTTCCTGACTCCTCGATAACGAGGAGCATGAGATCGGTACTGCATTTATTTAGGATGGATATCCACTTCCTGCAGAACTCTGCACTGTTTCTACCTATGGTAGGGACATTTCTGACCCGGAATCCCCGAGGTATTAACTTGGCACGGTAGTAATTAGAAAGTGATGTGCCATGTAGCAAAAAATCAATTTCTTTACGTTTTAATTTATACTTTTGCTTTACATATTCATCAATGGTGCATGGGTTAACCGGTGAGTTGGGGTCTTCCTCAAATAACACATTCTGTGCCGCTGATTCTGTGTACATGAAAGTCTCTGCCATGTGGGATTGTAGATCCACAAAGGAAAATGGATTATTTATGTCTTCCATTTTTAGAGCATCCGCCGTTTACAGACCAAATATTTTGTGCAAAGTGCAAGTTAAAGTGCAATTTTTGCTCTTGCCTGTTGAACATAGGGGCATCCAACGATTGGTCCGGTTGGGTCACATAAACCCCTCAAGATTTGACTTATTGCCCTCATTATAACAACACGGGTGCCCTCTTTTTCTGTACTAGTCTTGCTTCTATAATTGTTATGTATTTATATAATTATCCAGCATGCCACTATAACAGACTGATTGATTATTATCGTCCTTAATATTTCCTTATGTTTATCTTTATGATGGCACTTTTCTTCACAGGTTCACTAGGGGTTAATTTCTTCACCACTATCTCACGTTTCATTTTGTATTGCAGCACACACGCAAAGTCTTACAGAGATGCTGATAGTTTTTCTTCTTTGCGGTATCACCCTATAGGAGCTGCAAGCCCGCCCCCAATCGTGACGTCGCCTGGTGAACCGCAAACACTGAAACCAGTGCGTGTCACTGAGCCGAATGCAGAGCGGAAGTGACGCGATGGCAACACAGTGACGCGCCGGAACCCGGAAGTGGAGCGCACGCCGGCGTGAACGTGGCGGGGAACGGATCAGCACCGCAGACACACCTCTAGAACCCACACCATTTAAAGTCAGGTAAGACTGCACACACACCACACTGTCCTGGCACTGGTACACCTTACCCCGCAGCCCACATCCTGACGAAATGGCCGTAGGGGCCATGAAACGTTGATGACACTGCTGGAGCACCTTGTAATGTATTTCTCTTTTTAATACAATTGATTTTTGAAAAAAACGTGGAGTGCCGACTCATTTTGCCCTTCTGGACAAAAAACTGCTGTCTATCTATATATATATATAACAACAATAGTGTCTTCAGCGCCCTATGGATGTAATGTCTTTCTAAAAACAATTAAATATATTAGTATATTTTTATTTTCAGATAGCAACAATCAATACCCTATATATATATATATATATATATATATATATATATACACTCACATGAGTCTCCAGCCCCCGCTAGATACCTCTATAACACGGTGTAATGTTGTCTTTCGGCATCGGGGGCGGTCCCTAACATGGGAGCTGTCTCCGATGCACCTATCGCCTTGCTACTGTAGCTTTACATGTAACAGCCGCCCCCTCAGCACGTCAGCGGCACCCGGAAGTAGCGGGTGCCGCGTCTCATGCGTTCCACTGGCCGGAAGCCGCGTCAGCGTGCGTTCCAAGGCCAGGGACGCAAAGCGCATTTTGGCGCTGAATACTGATTAGGTGCACGGTATAAATAGCGGGTGTTGGGGGGATGCTGGTTGTGGCCCTGATCCTGTTGGATATTCCCTGCTGGCTTGATTTATGATATTGGTGACCACCCCAATTTTGCTGCTGGATTTGACAGACTCCTTGACAAAGGTCACGGTTAGTGACCGAAACGTTGGAGCATACAGCTAGGAAACTGTTTATTGTTTTAGCTGGCTTTTTGATTTATCCGGAGTTTCTTTCTCCTGATCATTAATTTTTGGAGAGTGCTTTTGTCTTACCTAAGGGTGAGACTTTTTCTTTGTATATATATATATATATATATATATATATATATATATATATATACATATATATATATATATATATATATGAGGCAAGGTTTCAGTATTCAAATGGTACACCAGTGGTGAAGATAGCAGGGCATTAATCTATTAACAGCATAAATCTCTGTTTCAATACTATACTCCAAATTGGTTTGGGTATGACATCCCATCAGTCAAAAAACGGACAGAAGGGTACCAATGGTCACCCTAACTCTCTCCTCCTGCAGCCCAACCCTTACCGCCACGTAGCTCCCCCCCCCCCCCCCCCCCCAGGGCATAACCATAACTTCCCCCATCCCAGCCAACAAAATCTCCTCTAACCACAAACCTAGTACTTACTGTTGGGATTCGGACCCTTGGCATACCGCTGTCGATGTAAAACTGCATTGGAGATGCAGTACTTGGCCTCACCATGCCTGGGAAAACAGGGAAGATATGCCTCTTTTTTCCCAATTGCCAGCCATCTCCAGCCCCATCCCTCCCTGCAAATGTCTCTGTCTGTCAATCAGGACAACATAGGCACCAGTTCTTCAGCAGAACCCCCAGCCCAATGGTTATACAACACAACAATCCCAGAGATGCTATTAACCTACAGTTTATAGATTTATATATACAGTACTGTACACTTCTTGATTTTCAGATGGTCAATTTCTAGGGCAATATAGGCATACTGCATTATGCTGTGAAGGGTTAAGATATGCACATGTGTTTTTACTCAACATCATTTGAAAATAATATATTTATCCAATCAAAATTGATACTTTTATGTTGAAAGCTTGCTGCAATATTAAAATTGCTTCATTTCCATTTGTATCCATGATGCACTTCAGCAAATCTATATCAGTTCACAAATCAAAGTTACAAATCCCTAGAAAGATTTTGTTAGTGATAACATTGGGAATAGTTACTGGCAACAAATTTACTGACAGATTACGTAAAACTAAAACAACTGGAGATTTGATCATTGATATGTGAATTGTATATTACTTTAAATTACTAAAGTATATTACTAAACATGTAATGACGTCAGTGATTGTACAATATTGATAGTTGGTAGCCATAGACCATTTTCTGTATGTTTAATTGAATTGTTTTTGTTTTTAATGCAAATTTAGTGTTTATATTTTTTTTAAATATTGCTGCTTTGTTTTGTGCGGGAAATGTAACAGAATGCAGTTTTGGTGGCGAGTTCTAACTTGCCACAAATTGTGCTGAATAAACAGGGATTGTGGCCTTCAAACCTACAGGATGTAGTTTTTAGTTTTTTTTTTTTTTTAAATAAAAGAACACTCTTGATTGGATATACTTCTATGAAGATGGGATGCAGGGGGTAGAGAAGGCAAGAGCAGCCTACATCAAATTAATCAAGCAATGCATTTTTGCCACTTCTAGCTGTTTTATTTATGTGAATAAGATGCACATTTTAAGCTAAACATATTCTCATACCTCCCAACATTTTAAGATTCCCAGGTGGGATAGTGCGCGTCAAAATTTGGGGGGCGTGGCCTAGCAGGAACGGGTTGTGACCTGCACTTGCGTCGCCACCACATGCCCTTGTTTTTACGGCTGAGCTGCTGGCTATGCCCCCAGCCCCTCTGGCTGCAGGAATAGATGCTGCAGGATGACAGGGGCGGACTCCCAACTGCCCCCCCCCTGCTGCAGGACACTTCTGGCCCCGGGAGGGACATGGGAACGTCCTAAAAAATGGGACGTTCCCGCAATAATCGGGACAGTTCGGAGGTATGTATTCTTAGTGTGGTGCTAGGTGCAACAGTGTATTAGGACAAATCTATAGCTTTGATTAGAGTCTGCACCTGTCACAACCATATATTTTATTTAGGTAAACAATTGGCATACTGTAGTTGATCACTTGCCTTATTTTTTATTTATTTTGGAAGGCAATACATTACTCGGAGGCACAGTGTGCTTGATGGATAGTGAGACACATGAGGACCACAGCGAGACAGTTTTATTAGTATAAATTGCTTGATTTCACATTGGGCATGCCAATCACACTTACCTGCAGCTTGATATGAGAACAGGACAGGGAGGTCTAATGTAGTCCCATTACAAAATGCTGCAAAAATAAAGGTTAGAAAGGTGAGGACTAGTGACACATACCTGGATGTGATGTTTGCAGAATGTAATCAAAGCTTTTTATTATTATTATTGTTCTGATTCCATCTGCAATCTGGGACTTAGTTATGGACAGGGCTATTTTTCAGCAGGCTCCAGCAGGAACTGAGGGCCTTATTCTAGTTCACTCTTTCTGACAAAATCGTTCTTAGATGGACAAAACCATGTGCACTGCAGGGGGGCAGATGTAACATGTGCTGAGAGAATTAGATTTGGGTGAGTTATTTTGTTTCTGTGCAGGGTAAATACTGGCTGCTTTATTTTTACACTGCAATGTAGATCTCACTTTGAAGTAAAACCCCACCCAAATCTAATTCTCTCTGCACAAGTAACATCTGCCTCACCTGCAGTGCACATGGTTTTGTCCATCTAAGAAGGATTTTGTCAGAAAGAGTGAACTAGAATAAGGGCCTCAGTACCTGCTGGAGCACTGCCTCACCTGCCATAGACTTTTTACTCCAAAGTTTTGACTATAAAAATTATTAGAATAATTAAAATAAGATTTTTTTTAAATATTCCTTGCATTTTTTTTGCATACTTTATAAACTCAAAACTCCAGCGAATATGTTAGCATGACAGGAAAGGCTCTGCCTCACCTCAAGTTGAAGTTTTTCTTGCAGCTGTGAGGAAAAGTCCATGAAATAAATGCACCATTGGGGGTATACACTATACAGAGCTAGGAAAACCCATTCATTTTGCAGTTTATGCAGAAACAGTGGCGGGTTAGCTTTCATTAATCCTTGATTTACCACATTGGGAAAAGGCTATTTGATTAAATATCTTTCACCCCCATGGAGCAGGTAAATTATGATACCCCCTCATTCTCTATTGAGAACTATCTAATACAGTTGGCACATAATAATAATAATAATAATAATAATAATAATAATAATAATAATAATAATAATAATAATAATAAAATGTGTTGAAATTAATATTCAAATTATAATCAGGATTACAGGTCTCTGTAAGAACACATATAATATCCACCAACAGACATTCTTTTCATATTACTGGTGGACAGTTTAACTGTTTATTATGACCTCTGGATAAGACCATATTGAAAGCATCTTCCTTTCTCCAGAGAAATCCCAGCACAAAGGGCAGCTGACTCTGAACAGTTCCAGGATGCAAACTCCTTTTATCTAATACAAAGTAAAATGAACTGAAGCACAGTATTTTTGTGCTGACATATGATGCCTGGTAAACACATGAAATGCACAGGAAAAGGGTCATAAAGGTCTAACTGAACAGTCCAGTCAAAATGTGTGGAAACTCAATGTCCTTGTGCATGCAAAGCTCAACAAAATAATAAAATGGACATCAACTGCTTAAGCTGAAACTTTAAAGATGTAGAGCCAGATTTATTAAGCTTGAAAAGTGATAAAATGGAGAGTGATAAACCACCAGCCAATCAGCTCCTAACTGCCACGTCACAGGCTGTGTTTAAAATGACAGGTAGGTGCTGATTGGTTAGTGGTTAATCACTCTACATTTTATCTCTTTTCAGGGCTTAGTACATCTCACCCCATAGAGATGTTAAGATTGGAGTCAAGCAACCCCTGTTAATTTTCAATTATATAAGGAGAAACTTACCTTCAGATTCCATATGGATTGGCCCTTATTCTAGTTGAATCGGAAGGATGCGTATTTCGCACAGGAACTAAGTGTTCTTAGCCCCGCCTACCGTACGGATCGCTCACACCATCCGAATGTGGTAAGACGCCGACCGAATGGACCGCGAGTGGATGTTTCATGTGAACACCTCCTCCATCTGTGGGAACCTCCCCATCCTCCAATGGTCACTGACCATCGAATGATTGACCGAGTGGTCAGGCAGCACCGAGTGCTCCAGACCACTCAGACATTTTTCCGTATGAAAGCAGGCATATGGGCGGGAAGCTGACATCTGGCTATGTCAGCTGTCTGCCCCCCCCCACACACACACACGTGCGTCACGGCCGCATTACCATACGTACACCCAGCATTTTCATGGGAACGCCCATGAAACGCAGGGCGTACGCATATGGTAATGAGCCCAAACAGACCTTCACGCCCCTCTCCCCCCCTGCTTGGATGGTTCTGTACGATAATTTTCTGCATGGACCTCCTGCCATGTTCGTACGTGTGAGGCATTCGCACATGCGCAGATATGCCTCTGCACGTGCGCAAACACCAACCATCAGCTGTCCGTCCACACTCGGAGCCTTCCGACTCAATCAGAATAAGGGCCTATGTTTGATAAGCAAAATAAAGCTTCCTCTTTTTTTTGATACATGGGAAAGCTTTATTACAACCTTGTCAGTATCACCACAATCCCAAAATCATAATACTATGCGATTGACTCAGTGCTATGAAACCCGCATTTTACGTGGTGATCCCCATTGCGTTGTCCAGCCGGTGAGCATCAGAAATCTTTGCTGTCATACTTTTAAACACAATTCATTTATAATAATGCTTTAAAATTATACATACAATTCATATCTGTGTAAAACTGCTTCATATTTAAGATGGTATACAATAATGATAAGGCATAATACTGTATTGAGCTTTATTTCACTGTATTTTATTGTTTTTTCTTGAAACATATAAAATACTCAATTTGTATATGAACAAGAATACTTGTTTTCAATGCTTCTGCTTAAAAAAATAAAAAATAAAAGAAAGATGTAGAGAGAATCAATAGCATTGCTATTGAAAAATCCAATTTGGAAATAAATCATTGATCAACATAAAGTGTGGAATGCAAATTCAAATAAAATAAAAACAACTGAAAGCTTTTTCTTAAATACAAACAACAATTAAATGAATGGACTGGTAAACACTTGACTTTGTAATCATGTAGTGTATGTACAGAATATTATACTATGTAGTCTGCTCCCCATAAAACACAAAAGAGGCATGGCCTAAATATGAGAAGCGTCTGTTCTCAAACCAATATATGGCCAGTGGCATCTTTCCTCTGGGCGAGTGAAGAAATCAGTATGGACAAGTACTGTACAGCTACAAATTTATACATTGATACACATGCACAGAACTTGCTCAGATCTGCGTGAATCCACACAACCGTGTATATCTCTAAATCAGGCTTATAATCATTTAAATCACCCTATCCTTTTTACTTATTGAAAATGTGGATGAGGAGGGTGACGTGCTACAGAGAAGTTTCTCCGTAACACAAATATCATATGACCATTACTTCTAAATTATTGTTGATGTGAGAAAGTAACAAACTTTCTTTTAAGCTGAATCCCCTCCCCTCAAAGAAACACAAAGCCCTGTGTGAGATCAAAGGCAACTAAGGCATATGTTCATATGAATGACAAGCTAATAATGCCAGAAATGAATATTTTGGACTTTAAAGAATACTCGCCCATTTACTTATTACACTTGGCAGCAAGAGCAGCATATATCTGTAGTGTGTCTTAGAAGCAGAGTAATCTTACTGAAGCATGTTGAAAGCCCAAAGTCTTACATACCTAGATGAAGTGATTAGCATCAGGCACAGATATTTAAAAATAAAAGGTTTTGCAGTGAAAGACTCATTAGCATTCAGAATAAGATTTAAACTATCTTAATGTCAAGTAAGGAGATTTGGCAGAATCGTCCATAAAATAATCCATGAACAATGTCCTCTAACAGTTACCAAAAAAGATAAATATACAGTAACAGAAGTCAATGACTTTTGATATTTACCATACTATTTTCCATTGGCTAGCTTTCATTTACTTCCAAATGTAATCTGGTATTTTATATTGTATTGAGAGAATATTAGAAACACAAAATTTGAAGGCAAATAAGAACCACTTGGTCCATTTAGTCACTCCTTTTGAATGTTAACTAGAGATGTGCGCCAGACCATTTTGCTCATGAATCCGCTTTTGCTCTGATTTATCGTCAGGATTTGGATTTGTCAAACTGCCGTGACTGGGTTTGGATTTAGATTTTGTTTTAAAAAATGTATTAAAAAAATAAATAAATACTAGCATTTTAATCATTATTTGTTCCAAGAGTATTAGTAACCTCAATAACATAATTTCCAGTAATGTACAGTTAATTTTGACCACCACACATCACAAAATTTTGGTGTAAATGTTTCACCAATATTGGCCAAGTCAGGGGATGGAGGGGTTGTTGCTTGTGTTGGCAGTGTTCAAGTTAGATGGGGTACTTAGTGTGGGGGTCTGGCAGTGTCAACAGTGTAGGGGTGTTGGCAGTGTGGGGTGCCAATGGTATCACTAGGTGAGGTGCCTCGGTGCGAAGCGGCACCAGTATGAGGAGGCATTTGCAAATTGCCTCATTAAAGTCAATGGGGAACAATGACAAACAACTCTCTCTGCTATCAGTGGCCTCCCATTAATTTTAATCCGATAGAGGCTTGGATCATGATTCAAAGCAGGGGGGAGATCTGAGCTGTGGCTCATATAAACTCAAATCAGAGTTTTTTAGAGTACAGTATTTAAAGTATCAAGTATTTAATGCCTTGTTTACTTTTTTTTTCTATGACAAATGCAATTAAGGGCTCAATATATCTAGCCACAATACTGCATTTATGGTAGTTGACTTGTTGGATTTTGGTCACAGCCTCATAGGTGAATGCAAAAATCTGCATATCTTGGGTGAGATTGGGGTGATGGAGAGAAGGGGGTTTGCCAGCGCTCAGTTACTTTTTGAGCGAAGGGGCTGCACAGTGGTGGGTTGCCCAGACCCACAGAGAGGTAATGACAAACAAAGTATACTATGCGCTCTCCTTCTAACAGGATTCTGCCTGTGTGCAGAGACCTGCCTTGTGGTAAGACCTGTGTGGTAATGGAGTGTGGGAATAAACAGTAGTTTGTATTGATAAGAAATAATAAGTGATGAGACAGTACTATTAAAGCACCGTTGCTTTATTTATCGGGTTAATAAAAAAGTGTGGGTAGTAGGTGTCCCAATTACGGGGATGAGTCACTGGGGGGGAAAAAGAGAGGGATGCAAGGGGGGGTTTCCGATGGCAGCACTGCTGTGTGTGCTGATCTGTCTGTGAATGCCGGTAAGATTGACTGCAATTGCAGACAGGAGGGGAATGAGTCAATGGAGTGCGTGGAGCACAGGGGGTGGTGCAGGGGGCTGGCGTCCCGTCCCCCCGCAGTGCACCTCTCACCTGTGTTCTGAAGACGGAAGGTCCCGCGCCGTTCCTTGTAGATTTTCTCAGCCGCAGCACATACAGCGTGTGGAAGACGCTGTGTGCTCAGCTCTGCAGTGACGCGGTCGAGCGCGACTTCCGGGTCCCGGCGCCAAAGGATAGCAGCACATTTGCTCCCACATCTACATCTACATTTAAGTCTCCTCCCGGCTGGGAGTTGAGCCTGCAGCGCAGACGCCTCTGAACGCGGCTACGGTCTCCCTGGCAACCAGGCGCCGGGACCCGGAAGTCGCGCTCGACCGCGTCACTGCAGAGCTGAGCACACAGCGTCTTCCACACGCTGTATGTGCTGCGGCTGAGAAAATCTACAAGGAACGGCGCGGGACCTTCCGTCTTCAGAACACAGGTGAGAGGTGCACTGCGGGGGGACGGGACGCCAGCCCCCTGCACCACCCCCTGTGCTCCACGCACTCCATTGACTCATTCCCCTCCTGTCTGCAATTGCAGTCAATCTTACCGGCATTCACAGACAGATCAGCACACACAGCAGTGCTGCCATCGGAAACCCCCCCTTGCATCCCTCTCTTTTTCCCCCCCAGTGACTCATCCCCGTAATTGGGACACCTACTACCCACACTTTTTTATTAACCCGATAAATAAAGCAACGGTGCTTTAATAGTACTGTCTCATCACTTATTATTTCTTATCAATACAAACTACTGTTTATTCCCACACTCCATTACCACACAGGTCTTACCACAAGGCAGGTCTCTGCACACAGGCAGAATCCTGTTAGAAGGAGAGCGCATAGTATACTTTGTTTGAGATTGGGGTGAGATGAAGTGTTGTTGCCAACATTTACACATCATTGCAAATGCACTTGACCTCACTCATGGCCAACTGAATTGACTCTTTACTGTCAATATTTAAAACTTTTTGGTTTACGTAATACTTTAGCACGTTTGTTGATTTTTAAAAAATAACACCGCAAATAAACCCTTCAGACTGTGGGCTTGATTATTCAACTATATAATTGGTGTACCGGGTAATGATATAATAGGTGTTTCATTGTATAGCATGAATGATGGGGGTGTATTATATGGTAGCTAGGAGGAGGACATGTATGCCGAACATGTTAGTTGAGGATTAGTTTGGGGTATGCACTCATAGCGAAGACATGAACATATATTGTGTGATGGGGGAAAGCTGTTTGATATTAGCTGGGAAAGATTTCCTTTTGAGGAAGAGGTGATATTCAAGGCACAGCTCAGCGAGACACATGACTATTGGTGAGGTGGAGAAACATCTGTCAATAGGGATGCCACACATACTGTAGGTATCCCTGTACGTACTGACACCAACTCTGCAGAAACCACAGTGAGGAACCTGCACTGCAAAGCTGTTCATAGCTCTGAGGCGGAGATGTATATACAATAAGAGTTCATGAGGACTTATCATTGCTGGTGGAGAAAGTCTCACTTCGAAGCTTTATCAAGTATGGAGACGGGTTACTCAATAAACCCTGTGCTAATTGCCAAATAAAATCATTATTATAGCCTATCTGAATAGTGATCCTGACATCCCAACTTCTGTAAGGAGACCAGTGCCAGAATCCTGTCATCAGTGAAGTTGCAGGCACCAAAATCCTAACTGCCGCAATGCTTAATGCTTTACTGGGGTAGTTTAAAGTAAGGCTGGAGAAAGGAGGTTTAGGTTTAGGCACTAGGGGGGACTTAGGAAGGGAAAGTATAGTTACCTGACCCCTGGAGGAATTCCCTCCTCAGGATGCTGGTGTAGGTAGTCTGAATGCCGCCACCCGTATGCATCTCTCATAACAAATGTGGTGGAGTTGTAATTGAGGCTCAGTGTATACAATGTGTAGTAGGTAATGTAAAAGCTGCATAGAGCGCAATACAATACTTGGTAGTTACTAGAAACTAATTTTTCTTTCTTAAAACTTGAAAAATGTGGTTTTGGACAGCATAGCTTGTTTCTGCCGTATGGAATTTCCGTGTACAGTAAGGTGCATATGATCATATTCTTCCAAAATAGCGGTTTCACCATGCTGCTTGGCATAATCTTACTTTGGCAGATGTGTAACGATGAATCTTCTATGAAGGACCACCTATTATCATATCTAGAAATAAAATAAACATAATTGTTTTGTATTATATGATGGTGGAATGGTAACACCTAGCTTACTCCTAAATTGTTTGCATGCACAGTTTTGCCAGCTTGCTAACAGTGCACAATAAAAGTTAAATACTTTTAATTATGCAACCGATCATTTAGTTGCTGTAAAAGTAAAATGGCTCACATGGAAAGTTGACTGATAAAATACATTCCAGGAAATCCCAGTAGAGATATGAAGTCCAAAACAAGTTGGCCCCAACCAACTATGAAAATATGAAGTTGCCAAAAGCAAAAAAAGTGACATGCAAATATGCAGAATGTGTATGTATCAAATGAAAAACAGCCCTGATATAAATCAATCAAATAGGCATTACGTTTTTTGTGCTTGGCACATGTGTACACTTACATTTGAAACAACATGCGGGATATTTTTCAATAAATCAGAGAGTAGTATTGTTACTACATTCCCTTTGATGTTTTTGAGTCAATAATTGTTGACATCCTTATCATCAATTCACTATGTTAATGTTTGCTGAAATGTTGGGGTCATAAAGCCATTTGAAATCAGTTAGTGTACTCAAGTTAATATAAAATTTAGAGTATTAAACTTGTATAAAACGACAAAAGGTACTTGTGTAGTTTCACGGCGGCAGGGAAATCGCATGCGATGACATGCAATGCAATGCGATGGTACTTTTGTTGTTTCACGTTTCCCCTGCCCGTGGACCGCATCGCATCGCATGCGATCGGATCACATGTGATGCGATGCGATTAAGCACATTTAGCACACCCACAATATCCATGCCACGGTATGTGTCCTCGCCGACTTGTTCATACCCCCACTATCCACATCGGCGCGGAGTTGATTTTATAAAGTGTGGCAAGCGCAGCGAGCCACCGAGGCTGAACCATGGCGAGCGCAGCGAGCCCCGCAAAGGGATGCGGAATATACGTCAAGTAATCCGCGTCCCCTTGCGGGGCTCGCTGCGCTCGCCACTCTTCGGTTCGCATGCGATTTCCCTTCCGCCATGAAACTACACAAGTACCCTACAAAATGCAGAGGTACTGCTATGTACATTAAAGTCAGCCACAAAAGATCCGTCACAAAGCTCATACACAGCTGCTCTGTAGCACAAATGTAATTTCACCTTTTGTCGAGGTACAGAAAAGCAATGTATAACATTGTGGGAATGTTCGGCAGCACTTAAACTGTATTAAGGGAATCAGCTCCATACTGTATACAGAAGTATGGGAGGGCATTGGAACACTGGGGGGGGGGGGGGGGGGGGGGGACTATGGCTAAGATAGAAAGGTCAAAATAAATCTCCTCAGCACACTGCAATGGACCAACAGAAGAGATTATCCTACAGTACATGAACATGATAAGAAAACTGCAAAGATATCAGTTACATACATAAGGTGTCTCTGCTCTAGTAGCCCTATACTAATAGCACCACGTTGGGTCATACGGCATCATACCACACAACTATGCTGGGCCAATGGACGGAACATGCTGTGCAAAAGGTGTGCTCATGATGTAAAAGGGGCAGGGCCACAGCAGAAGGGGCAGAGCCTTGGACCGGACAAAGGGGGCATGGCAGAGCACCGTGACCCTATGTTTGCCGAATTTCAGGCTGGTGCCCAATGCTCCCAATGTAGTTGGGCAGCCCCCAGCTCCATCCCCGCACTGAAAAGATGTCAGCCTCTGGCTGCTCTGCTCCTCGAACCATTCCCCCTCACACGCACACACACCAGCGGATCATTGCTACCCACAGGTGGGACAGCCTCCAATTAGCTGGTTTGTCCTTTTGTAATTGGAAAAGTTGGGAGATATGTTGTATAGTTATTTACTTCTATATTTGAAGCCAAATTATTGAGAGGTATGTAAGGATATTCCAATATGGCATCAGCATACCCTCCAGCTACTGATCCCATACATGCCTCTCAGAAAAGTGATACACAAAATAGTAGTTGATTTACTAGGATACTAAATGGTGCATATTAGAGAGGTGTTTATCTTGGGAAAAAAAAGAATATTCCCCTCAATAACACTGCAATGGACTAGCAAAAGAAATACATAAATACAAAACTAAACTGGTGCTATCATCATGTAGTATAAGACCACCAGACCAGAGACACCTTGCTGTGACTTCTGTCTTATCATATGTTTGAAAATGCATGTAACTGAGATTTTTGCATTTTTATTATCCTACCCCTGCATCAGTACATCAGTGCTCCCCAAACTGGTGGCCACCTCTGCACAACCTAGTAGTCATCGCTCTCCTTCTCTCACCTGCAGTCTTTAGCCAGCTCCTCTCGAACATCCATGTAACGCGCAACATTGCCCCTTCTCTGAGCTTCAAAATGGTGATAGTTTGGAGAAAGAGATGGTATGCTGGGAGAGTGGATGTTATTATAGTATTAAAGATAATGCCATGGAAGGGGCTCTGGTATATTTTATAAACATTCATTATGTGATGAAATGTCAACATGATTAGAATGTTGACAAAATGACCCTAGTGGTCTAGTGGTAACTTACCAGGTGCAGAGGATCCATCAGATCCAGGGACATATTCCTCGTACAGCATTTAAATGGTAAGGACTATTGGAAGATCTAGAGTTGCTTCCAAGAGTATCGCTATTACCCTATTGCCTAACAATAATCTCTCCTTTCATTTGTCTAAAAACACACACCAAACATGTTTTCCCCCAGCACAGCAATTAGAAATAAGATTTGAAAAAAACACAGGATGTAATTCAGAGATCTTAGTTACATATATTTGCAAAAATATAGTACGTACCCAGACCGCTACATGGCTTCTTTGATATTTGAGGTCCTTTTCTCTATGTGATGAAAGTATCCATTCTGGTAAGGTTACATCACAATAGCATATACAAATATATCTATGTTGGGAGCCAGATTACCATGAGTCACTCCTAGATCCTCCTTAAGGCACTAAATGGCCAGCATGCTCTCTATAAGCAGGTCCCATCAATGCCTATCTAATATAAAAAAAAAAGCTGCTCATTAAAATTAGTAATGTCACTCAGGTGCTGAGAGAGAGGGGTTGTTCTAGACTAGAAAGACGCACAAAATAGTCAGCATTGTTCCACAAGGTAATGTCTGGGTTTTCCTAAAGATCGAGGGCCAGATGTATCAAGCTTCAAAAAGTGATAAAATGATTTTATCACTTTTAAAGGCTTAGGACATCTCACCTCATATCTGTACCATGTACAGACTGCAGATATAAGTCTCCTAGATTATAGCACCTGGCAGGGCTGGAACTAGGGTGGTGCAGATTGCACCACCGCACACACCGCTACAAGGTAATGGCACTGCTGGCAGCACTTGTTAATTATCTTGTCACAAGTGGTATCACAAGATGTTGGTGTCCCATTTACCTATGGTGCACCCTATAACCAGGAATCCTGTGTTAGTACGTAAATCACTTTTCCTCCTTTCTTTCACTATGTTTTCGCTCCGATTTTCCCTTAATTTTTTTAATGTGGTCTCCATTCCTGATATGTATAACAATGTGTGTTTCTCCATGTTGGCAGCTGGACTTTGTTTTTTTTCCTATAGATGCCCCTTTACACTATCTATTAAATTGACTGATTGATTTTTACTGAGTTGTGTTTTGTTTTTTATTTCTGCATTTGCATTTGCTATATAATTTAGATTTGATTTACTTTAGGACTGATCTACTGTAATTTCTCTTCGACATACTTTCTCACCATTACTATAATTACTGTACATCTACATTATTGACTGTGCGCACTATACATACCCCTGCACCATATAACAAGTGTATTATATTATTACAAATATATCTATTTCTTAGGACTTGATCTATGCAGTTATACTAAAAATACATCTGCTCCAGAATGTCCTTTCCTTTTCATTTTTATTTTATTTATTTATTTTATACCTTAAATAAGATCTGACTTCCATTGCAGACTATTTAAACACTGCATGCACTGAAATTAAGGGTGTAAGTGTACTGAATGGTTTTCTCCCTTTTTCTGAAAGATCATGTTTTGAATATTATTAAAAGAATACCAAGTATTGGATAAAACAGTAACTTTGACCAAGGTTTGGAAAGTATTTATGTAATAGTTTTATATTTTAAGTAGTAAATTATTAGCTGTATGTTTTGCTTTTTGGATTTAATGTTCTACCATTTTTTATTATTATTATTATTATTATTATTATCATTATTATTATTATTATTATTAATAATTATTATTATTATCTTGGTACATTGTGAACTTTTTGGTTTACTGATATTTTTCCATTTTGGGTAATGTCTTTTGGAGAGTTTTTTAACTGAACCTGTTGCTAATCAGTTCTAGTTGGTTTTGAAGCATATCTGGATATGACTACTTTTGGTTGATTCTAAGCAATGCAAAATACTGTACTACAGCCAATAAATAGAAACAACTCAGCTAAAATATTTTCAATTAAAATAATCTATAGAAATAACATTCAACAGAACAGTCCAAATCTTGCTGCCAAGAAACAATGGAAGTCCTAATGTTCCTCAGGATGATTCCTATTTAGACTGATGATCTGGCACAATTATTAAAGCCATCATTACCAAGCCTAAGCTTCTCAGAAGGGCCACCTCCTGCCCAATTGTGTGGCCAGCAACGCTGTGTCTAAACACACCGCCATTTTCTGTATACACATTTAGTTCTGCCTCCAAACTGGACAAAGGATGTCAATCATGCTGCAGCACGGGGGCAATGTCATAGAAGTAGATTAGCTTGGATCAGGACTTTAGGAGAATAGTCCAGTACCTCCCAATGGTAGCACAGTAATAAGTCACATGTGCGGTTGGCTGAATGTTGGCGTGCAATAATATGATGCTTGTTTGCAGCAACCTCAGTCCTTTTTGATGAGTTTCCCTCTACAACCAACTCAATGTGGCACAGTAGTGATCATCATCATTCACAGTATCTCTGTATAAAATTTTCTGCAGCCATTAAACTAGACAGATTATTATCTCCATTTTTGAACTTTTTAGTGGTTACTTAATACTGTATACAGTATGTGGTAATTATACTGACTATATGCACATTTATGTTATTGAATACTAGATCGCTGGTATCAGAAATAGAGTATTCAACTGATTTGTGTTTTGAGGCAATGACTGGTAGCTGTCCCAAAGTTAACACAAAAAATATGCAACATGTGTTCATGATATATAAATGTTGCATGAGTGTTGAAGCGATTTGCATTCTCAGACATATAGCTGCCTCCACAGAGGCCATGTTCTCCTGGAGGGACTGCGCCTGCCAAAGGATGGTGCAAGTGTTGATGGAGAGCGCAGAGGTGCACCAATGGTGAGCGCTCAAGAACCACTGGTAGTACTTTTGTGTACATTGTATAAAAAAAGGGCATCTCAGGGGTTGCACTCTCCTGTGCCCAATAGTGCACAGAGTCAAAGCTGAGATGTGCATTAGCATAAAATCACACCCACAACCAGGGGTGGATCCAGGAGAAAATGACAGGGGGGCACCATGATAGGAGAGGGTTTGGGAGGGGAGGGAGGGTGTAAGTTGTGCCAGTGTACATGCTAAGAGAGTGGTGAGAAAGAGTAGAGCAGCGAGAGGGCGGAAAATAGGCTCTGGCGTTTAAAAAGAACACAGGCCCACCGTGGCATCAAAAGAGAAGGATGAAGTTGTGTGGCACGTTCTGAAAATGGGGGTGTGGCCACTCATAAGGGGGCGTGTCCTTGAGTGTAGCGTACCACACCATATACAACTTCTACACATTATGCAACAAAATTCGAATACTTGCCTCTACACATAATGCCACACAGATTGAGCCAAAATTCACATAATGCCACACAGATTGAGCCAATATTAACATAATGCTACACGGTTTGAGCCAAAATTCACAATATGCTTCGTAAACAGGGACATTGCGTGCCTATGGCGCGCATTAAAAATTGGCATCATAATGCCCATTACATGTAGAGAACGGGGGGGGGGGGGGGGGGGCAGGTACCGGCTTTTTGAAACACTGTAATACCCCTTTCACACCAGGAAATGCAGGGACTTACCCGGGAATATGGTCCCAGGATCATGCAGGGACATTCCCAGGTTGGCCCCTTTTACACCAGCCTAGACCCCGCATTTTCTGGTGTGAGGGGCAGAGAAACACCCCCCCACACACACACACTTTAACCGGCTGTATCATTTAACCAGCCATATCTTCGGAACCATCTAACCCATTTACATGAGACCAGTATCATACTTTTGAGCAAGCTTGGAATGATTTTGGTCCCGTGAAACTGGGCCATTTGGTTTCAGGGAAATCTGCCCTCAAAGAACATGAAGAGCCTCAGCTCCAAAAACAACGGTCCTCAGCTACAAAATAGCTATGTCATAAATGCACGTGCTCGGGGGCTTAGTTGCACTTGCCCCGCTGTCTGGCCATTCGGGATCCCGACGTCGGGCTAATGACTGTTGGGATCCCGACTGTCGGGACCATATACCACACCAGGTAAGCTGGTGGCAGGTAATATCTCTTGTGCTCTGGACCTTGAGTGTGTAGCGGAACACAGTGAAGAACGGCTTCTTTAGAAAACAAGTACTTACCCAATGTACCCGGTGAAAGTATTTGCCCCGTTCATAGTCACCAATTACACACTGTTACTCCATACAAGTGGGTCATTTTACAGTTTTTGTGATTATTATCTATTAAATGTGAATTTGTTTTTGTTTTTATTATGCTCTTTGTTTAAATTAATTTATTATATTTCTAACAGCATATTTGTATAACATGTTTTGTAATAGTACTGCAATAAGTTTTGTTTTATTTTACTATTCTTTGTGGATTTGCACACCCCTTCTACTGCTGGCATCATTAATATCACCTAAGTGTCCTATGCTTCCATCTTTACTCCCGCTAATGTCAAAACTGACTATGCCACGTCAGGGAGGAAACTAAAAGTAATATTTAAATATTAAAAATGATGGGATAAAAACTACATGTATCTCTTCGATGGGCTCTAGAACCATATTCTACAATATAGATATTTTGAAAAAGTTACCAAAAAAACATTTGAATTATTCAGGCAATAAAATCTTATTCCTTGGCAAAAAGTTTAATAATTGTTTAACAAAGCCTGATAAATGATATGTAACTAGTACAGAAATCTGAGCTTTAACATTTCTATAAGATAAAGTGGAAATGTCATACGCGTAAGGTCATAACGTAGTTGATGCACGGTTTCACTACGGTCATGTAGTCTGATTTAGAATGCTGTAAGAAAATATGTATTGTTAGATAAAAGAAGGATACGCAACATTTCTTGGCAAAGAAAATACTGAATAGCAGCATGGGACATATTGAAAAGCCAGCAGCTAATAAACACTTAAATTGTTCATCATATATACAGTATATATTTGTTATTTATTTATTTTATTATTTTTTTTGTAATAGAAACTCAGCCAGTCGGTCTTTTGTGAAAGCTATTTCCGCCAGCACGATAAAAGGACCAGTTCTAGCATATTTGTGACCTGTCACTAAAATATTTTCTTCTCTTTCAGCTCATTGTTCTTATTTACCCCAAGGTGCTTAAAGACTGTATATATTCTTAGAGATACCTTAACTAAATGAAATGGGGAGTAATTAAGACCGGATTGCAAGACTTCTGAGCCCTGCGGTCAGGTATACGCCGCCCCTCCAGAGTGAAATCCCGCCCCGTGCTAGACTGCAAATTGCTTAGCACAGCTTGCGAATATATTACAGGCCTGCAATTACTGTGGCTGCAAATCCGATCGCAAGATGCTCAGCTTTCCTGTGTGTGCAGTTTGATCGTAGCCGAGGACTTACTCTGCAGCTGCAAAACCAACAGGCTGTTCGGGGCCAGAGATGACAATACATGCCTTTCCCTAAAACGCCTGGGCACGCTTGCTGTTCCTTGACACTCCCAGAAAAAGGCCGGTTACCACCCTCTAATCCCAGCCTTCGGTCAATCAACTTGCAAGCAAATAGCTATTAAAAAAGTGCCAGACTTTTTCTCATGATGGCCTCATGCATGCGTGCTACAGGCTGTATGCATGTGCAGTCTTTCGATAATCTCCCAGCCTTCGACTTTGCAGCTGTGTGATATGGTCTGAATCAGGCCCATGGTTTGAACATGATTTATTATCAAATAGAATACATTTTGGCAAAATATGGGTTTATGTCTATTTTTTTAAAATCTTTTTATTAAAGGATATAACACATGCAGTATATTGAATTACAGCATACAGTTTTCAGGTAAAGCAGATACAAAATGAAAAAAGTGCATTCAGTCAGGATGGTGTTAGTTAAGAAAGACATTTTTCAATTATTATTATCCATCTTTGTCTCAGAAGTTAAATTAAAGTGGGAACTTGTGTCCGTAGGATCAGATAATATTGCAGTGATATTAAATATGCAATAAGTCATATTTTACAAATTCAAGATATATGAATAAAAGAATAACATAACATCGACAGTCCAAATCAAAGATGTCAGTGGCACTGAGATCGCATTATGTCTACTCTCAAGATGGCAAAACGAGGAGTATGGGTAGGACAACCAGTGGGTGAGGATAATCTTTTTTGCAATTGTGGTCAAAATGGTCAGGACCAGGGTTATGGATGATTTGTGGTGGCCCAAGTCCCAGTTATTACAATTAGCGTATAGGCAGGCCACAGGGTGAGGAAAGATCCTTATAGAGAACAGGGAAGAAATGTGGTTAATAGGTTTATTCCAGAACCGCTGGTTTTCCCGCACTGCCAGGGGCAGCTGAAAAAGCAGGCCTTAGAGACATGACATTTGGGCCATTCACAAGTAGCCTTATGGACGAAATGTGATAAGTGCACTGGGGAAATATGCGATCTCTGAAGTGCTTTGTAGTGTACTTCTTGGAGGTAAGAGGAATTGAGGATTTTTATTGTGGTTCCATAATGCGAGTGAAGTGCTTTTGGGGAGAGAAGGGATGGTATATCAGCTTCCCATTGTGCATGTAGAGTTTTCCACTTGGACTCAGAAGTGGGAACGGTAAGGAAGTAATATAGTGTTTTGGTTCTGAATGGGTGTGTTGCAGCATTGGTGATGATTCCCTGAAGGGGGTCTGAGATCAATAATGTAACAATGAAGGCCGAAGAGGTTGAAGAGTCATAAGGTAATGTTTGATTTAAAGGTACATAAAAAGTGGGAGTATGGTAATTGGTATTACAAGCGAAGGCTTGAGAAGGGTTTTATTTGTCCACCTGGATCAAACACCTGGGATGAGTTATCTAATCTCCTGTCTCTCCATTTGCAGAACAAATGGTTGGAGAGGGATGGAGGGAAGGCGGGGTTGCCCCATAAAGGGATGTGGTGGGAGAGTAGTGGATTTCTATAAAGTTTGCGGTTGGCATGATAAATATCTCAATACAATACAGTAATTCTTATGGGGTGTGGTATATCGTGTCTTCTCCGTCTCCACTCTGAGCTCCTCCTCTCCTACTACCCCGCAGCCAGTCGGTGTTCCCCAAGGGTCAGTCCTTGGCCCTCTCCTCTTCTCCCTCTACACCACCTCTCTGGGCACCCTCATCAGCTCCTATGGTTTTCATTACCACCTTTATGCTGATGATACCCTAATCTATCTCTCCTCCCCCGACCTATCCCCATCACTCCTGTCCAAGGTCTCCGAATGCCTCACGGCCATCTCAGTCTGGATGACCCAACGCTTCCTGAAACTAAACATGGCTAAAACTGAACTTCTAATCTTCCATCCCCCGAACATCCCCTCTTCTCCCACTATCTCCATCAGCATTGGTGAAACCGAGATCACCTCCACCGACCAAACGCGCTGCCTCAGTGTCATCATTGACTCCTCCCTCTCTTTCACCCCCCACATTCGTGCTCTCTCACAGTCTTGCCGCTTTCACCTACGCAACATCTCACGCATCAGACCATTCCTCTCCCCTGACGCCACCAAAAATCTCATTCACTCTCTTGTCATCTCCCGCCTTGACTACTGCAACATCCTTCTCTCTGGGCTACCTCTCACCAAACCATTCTTAACGCTGCTGCTAGGCTCATCTTCCTCTCCCGCCGCTCTACCTCCGCCTCCCCCCTCTGTCTATCTCTTCACTGGCTCCCCATTCCTTTCCGAGTTCTCTTTAAACTCCTCACCACCACCTACAAGGCTCTCTCCTCCTCCACCGCTCCTTACCTCTCTTCACTGATCTCTATCCACACTCCCTCCCGTCCTCTTCGCTCCATCGCTGACCGCCGACTGACCTCTCACCTAATCACCTCCTCCCACTCCCGTGTCCAAGACTTCTCTCGCGCTGCCCCCCTGCACTGGAACAACCTCCTGCCACCCATCAGGCTTTCTGATTCCCTTCCCTCCTTCGCTCCCTCAAAACCCACTTTTTTCGACTAGCCTATCCCTCCTCCTAACCTCTTTTGATCCTCCTATCCTGCCTCCGTTCCCCTCCGTTCCTACTTATCCTGTTGTTTTTCGTTCGTCCACCCACCTATTTTTAGTATGTTAACTCTTATGAGTAGGGTCCTCCTGCCTCACGTACTCACCCTACCTCTTTACCTCACCTGTCCTCCTGTCCTGTTCTTCCCTTCCTCTACTTCATCTTCAGTCTCCTCGACAATTTTGACACCTACTTCTGAACTGATGCTGATTTTATTTCTACCAGCTATACCCCTATTTATACTGTATTTTTCAACACACCCTGTACGTTACCTTGTCATTTGTTTTTTGTTTGCTATGTACGGCGCTGCGGACACTTTGCGGCGCCTTATAAATAAACGTACTACTACTTCTACTATCGTGTGGGGGGCATGTAGTAGAGCTCCCGGAGAATATGGGTGGAAGAGGGTGGTGTCTATATAGATGTCTGTGAAGGGGCTACAGTTATTCAGCCAGTGAGCAATGCAGCAAAAGAGAACAGCCAAGTAGTAGGAGACAAAATCAGGGACTCTAATCCCTCCAAACTTTATGAAGTTATATACATCATGGTGTAACAGTCGGAGGGGAAGCTTCTGCATAAAGTAAAATATTTTGGGGAAAATAACGCTAATAAAATAATAATCTGTATTACGGCTGTGCAATTAGAAGAGAGATGGGTAGCATTAGCCAGCCATATAGCATCACAGTGATTTTGGAGACAGGGGAATAATTGATTGAGTACAGTGTGGATAGGTCAGATGGAATGTTAACACTAAGGTATTTGATGAATGATTTGGCAATGGTAAAAAGGAGTGTGGAGAGATTTTGGTGGATAGACTCAGGTTATTAAGACATAGAAGTTCAGACTTAGTGAAGTTTATACGGTTCCCTGAGTGAGAGCCGAATAAATCCATTAATCTAAGAATCTCTGGGATTAAGGCAGAGGGGTCAGATAGGAAGAAGAGCATGTCATAGACAAATAGGGATAGTTTATTTCCATGGGGTAAATTTTAATGCCAGAATAGAGTGGAGAGGAGCGCAGGGAAATTGCTAGGGGTTCCAGTGCAATGGCAAAAAGTAATGGAGATAGGAGACAGCCCTGTCTCATGCCCTTTTGAATGAGGAAAGGGTCAGAGAGGAGGCTGTTATAGGTTACTTTGGTGAGGGGGTTGTGGTAAATTCAAGTGAGAGGAGTCAACAAGTGTGTGAGGGTCAGAGGAGACAGACACAGCACTGAGGAGCCTTACGTATGTTTAGTTCAGAGTATCTACCCCAGATAAATCCAGTTTGGGTGAATGATTGAGGGGAAAAGTATCTTAGGTCTGTCAACCATAATTTTTAATTTTGTGAAGAGTTTATGATCAAGATTATGATCAAGATTAAGGAGAGTGAGACTTCTCCCTTGTTTAGGGAGAACTTTCAGGTCTCCTTGTTGAAATGGGGTGGGGGTGTCAGAGGAAAGGATGTAGTTAAAAAAGACACTGGGGTTCATGATATCTTGGGTTGGGGAACCTTAAAGAAGTCAGTTCTAAAGCCATCAGGGTCAGGCGCTTTGTATCTCTTCCTCTGAATCTGAGGACAGCTTGGGATAGGTGTCAGGGAGCTCCAAAAATCTGAAGGTAAAGAAGGTAGTGGGGGAGCAAGGTGGTGGAGGACCTGAGTTTAGATCAGTATAGAAAAGGCATAGGAGTTCAGCTATTTCACCATTGCCAACAGTGAGTGCGGCGCATGTTTTTTTTCAGGGGTCAGACTACCGCTGGGGTCCGCTTGCTATTCAGAAAGATAGATAGAAGCTTCCCCTAAACCTATGAAACCGGTAGTTAGACGAAAAGAGGTGTCTGTCACCTAGAGATTGTAAGTATGTCTCGCAATGTAGTTTGGCTGTCTGATAGGCCAATTTAGTAGAGCAGTGGGGTCAAGTCTTGATGAGTATTGATAAAAAGCTGAAGTTAAGAATGAGATAAGGGCATGATCAGAGAAGACAATGGGTTATTTTTCTGCACCGCTAACCAGGGGGTATAGGGAGTGGGAGATTAAAATATAAGCAAGTCTGGAGAATGTAGCATACTCTGCTGATAGGCATGAGTATTCCTTCTCCGTAGGGTGTAAGGCCCTCAATGCATCAATCACCTGTTGGAAGTCCTATATGGGTTTTTGACTTATTCAAGGGTTTTCAAGGGTAGTTACATTACTATCTTACTGTATACTGTATAATAAAAGGCTAACACTGCTCTTGACCTCTTTGGGAGAAAATGAAGTTTTGTGGGTGTCACTGGCCACTAGATGGCATCCGGCAGAGCAATTCGAATGTGTTGTTTCATTTGGTCGTGTACAGCCACCAGCGCGAACATTACTGTTATTTTGTTTCATAATTATGACAGGCTGGCAACTAGTTATTAATAATAAGAAATCAATAAATGTGTTTAATATATTAAATTGTACTTACTGTTTGATGTTTATTTTATTATATTCTTTATTTTGTAGATCATTTTAATGATAATTTTACTTTAACAAAAATAAAATCTCATTTATATCTAAGTTCCTCCTTCCAAATTCAATATTCATAGACCAGACTCACTAAAACAGGCAAGCTGATGAGAAGAGTACAGTATGTCTGGGTATATAGTACACATAGCTAGTACTAGTTCCCATCTGCCGCAGGGACTTCGCCATTGACTGCCCATCTGCCACAGGGACCTGCTGCCTCCCCTTCCCCTGGCAACTTTCACCGGTCTCCAACATCCACCCATCCCCCAGCAGCGGTAAACCCTCCCCGCAATCCCCATTGCCTGCAATCATTGTCCCCCATCAGCACCTTGAAACCCCCCCCTAATATTAAAAAAATATTCAAAACAGGCAGACACTGCCCGCCCACTTCTGTGACATCATAAGTTGGACAGAAGTTGGCTGGACTTAAAAAAAAAAAGTTTGCTAGTTGGAAGAAGAGTTGGTCTGAAGTTGGTCTGATGTATGGCTAGCATTACTCCTTGAGTTTTCACAGGACACTGACTTGTAGAGATTTAACCACTTACAATTTAGTGATCAGACTTCTTAATTCTCCTTAACTCAGGACAGGATTTACTGGGCAGTTTGTAAAGTGACGTAAAGGACAGTAATAGCACTTTTAGGGCGGGATGTATTAATATACATCGCCGCCCTTCACCTGCCAGCCGCCGCGATGCAACCGCATATGTACTAACATATGCGGCTAGCATCGTTTTGCGGTGACGGAGACTTCCGCGATACCTGTAATGTGGTGTGTGGAGGTCTCCATCACATCCCGACGGCTGTCCGTGTCCCCATGTATCTCCTCCTCCCCCCTGCAGCCAGATGTCCTCCCGGCTGTGACACCTGCTGGGGGAGGAGGAGATCGATGGAGGACGGGAGGGGGGTCGCGCGGACGGCGATAGAAGCCCATAGGCTTCTATAGGGTATCGCCACCCAGAGTGTGGCAATACCCTGCCAGGCAGAGACGGGCGGACGGCTAATGGTACATCCTGCCCTTAGACTTAATATCCTGGCTTCAACACAATTCAGACCTGGGACATAGAGCATGGTTGAGGCCTACCCTTGTCAAACAGTACATGGGTGATGACCCAAAGAATTCGCAGGTCTCCACCCTCAACACATATTGCCATACCCTCCAACTGTACCGAATTTGCCGGTACAGTACCGTTTTTTAACGGTCTGTACCGGCAAATAAAGAACGTACCGAATGTACCGATTTTTCTGTCAGGGAGCATCTTCTCCATTCCGGGCACCAGCAGCCGCCGCAAATCACCATCATCGTAACCCCTTTCCTGGTACATGGATTCAGAATAGTGCAGATTGCTGAAGGTGCAGTAACGGTGACGCAAATTTCAGTTACAAAAGGTAAAATATGCGCCACTGCAGGACGCTCCCAGTACTGATAGCGTCTATGTGGCGATTGTTTGCTTTAGCCTGGCGACAGCACAGCAGCCTGCACGCCGGATCTAGGGGTACGGGTGAAAACCGGACCAGGACAAAACCGCCAGACTGGACAACAAAGTCTGCATTTTGGAGCTTGTAGCATCCGGCCTGGGGGGTGTCCTGTCCGGGGGGGGGGCTGCCTGTCACCAGGGAGAGGAGGAGGGGTAGAATAAAGTCTCCCTGCATGGTCCGGGCATGTAGCAAAAACCGGACGGTCCGGACCACACGGGGATGCTGCAATCTCCCCTCCCCCATGTCCCTGGTGATAGCTATCACAGGGACCCCCCGGACAGGACACCCCCCGGACCGGACATTTTGATGTGCTGTCCGGCGGTCCGGGGTTTAGTCCAGTCCGGTTTTTACATAGTCCCCGGATCTAGTGCATTCATTGCGAGACAGCTCACATCTATCTATGGCTGGCGTACTGAAAAAGGTGAGACGGCGGAGGTCATAATACCTACCCCGTGTGTCCGCAGATAGTGATAGATCTATAGACGCACAGATACCGTGCCTCTGCCCCCGGTGACAACACTGTCCTGCACCCAGTGTTGACTTCGGCGCTATCAGTGTATAGACCAAACACAATATAAATACTTACCTCCCAACATGACCCTGGAGGGACACATGAAGCTCTGCAGAAAGGAAGGTTGGCTATGGCTTCACTTTTTATTTTAAATGCCGAGTACACATTCAAAAAGGGGTGACCAAGCCCCCTTTACCAGTGGCCACGCCCCTTTTTGGATGTGTACCGATTTTTACCCTTCAAATGCTGGAGGGTATGATATTGCTCAATATTAGTTGTGTAGCAACAGTCACAAGTCATTAAGGATGTATACAGTACATATACAATATACAGTACATCTTTTAACTTCAGGTAGCAGAGCAGTGCAATTTAATTCTCATTGCCCCTGGCTGCAGAGTAACAGGCTCTCACTGGTTGGCTGGGGATTGTATGTGGAATGCAGTCTTCAGGACTATCGCAGATTGAATTCAAATCTGGGCTTTCATTAGGCCACTCACAGACATCATTATATCTTCTGAGCTAAATCATTGTTGCTTCTGCTTTGTTATGTGTATCATTACCCTGGTGAAAGACGAATTGTGTCCCTGCTCTCAGATCTTTGGCAGCACATTTTCCTGACTGTACTTCTCACCATCCATCTTTACTACACACAATTTCCTTTTCCCTAGCACTGCAAAATATATCCAGAATAATAATAATAAAAAACTATTAGCCATCTGCTTTACTTTAGCTGGGTGGTGTGCTATGTATGTGTTACCCCACACACATGTCATTTAACAGTAAGCTTAAAACATTTGAATTTGGAAAAACCAATCCACAAAACTGTCTCCCATATGTTTGCAATACTTATTATACAGTAAATGAAATAATATTTAGTGGGAGCGATTTTTTTTTTTTTTTTCATTACATTTTTTATTGTATTGAGGCATCAGAATACAGCTTTACAATGATAGTAAAGACAATAAGTCAAACATTAAGCAAGTACGTGTCTTTCAATGGTGTTTACAGTTGTACATATTTTGTTAGAATAGTAGGGGCGATTTCTTACCATCATTATGATGTACAGTACAGTCATTTGTGCAATTATGTCTACAAAGTCAGAGTTCTTTGTAATTCTTTCAATTATTGTTATGAATAACAGTATATAGAAATGTATTATTTATTTATTATCAGTTATATAGCACACATATTCTGCAGTGCTTCACAGAGAATATTTGAACACTCATATCAGTCCCTGCCCCAGTGGAGCTTACAATCTACAGTATATTCCCTACCACATGTACACACAGACATTTAATGGTAAATTTTGTATTGGGAGCAATTAACCTACCAGTATATTTTAAACCAATGCAAACATGGGGAGAATATACAAACTCCACACAGTTAGGGCCATGGTGGGAATCAAGCCCATGACCTCAGTGCTGCGAGACAGTGATTCTAACTATTACACCATCTGTGCTGCCCTGGTTGTAGGTAGTTTAGTTGTGATGACTTATAGTGCTGAAATACTGCACATGTCGGCTCAAATTGACATGTCGACCTTTTGACTGTCAACCAATAGTTTGTCCGAGAATCACTTTAATAAATCAGAACATGGTATTGTGCATCTCCAAACAGAAGTAATTACTGGAGGCTTCCACTAGCTAGCTATAATTCTTTGGAGAAGCTTAAATTAGTTTAATCATTTTGTAAATAATTACAATGATTTTTTTTTATGTTTCTGGTACTAGTTTAAGGTGGGATATTCAATCTCGGATTCCAAATGCCAGAACATTCCGACAGTCGGAATCCTGGCCCTTTTTCATCCAGCTCAACAGTTTCTCAACAGGCGGAATTCAATGTTCTGCCCACCGAGTGTCGAAAAGGGGGCGTGTTGGCGCTAACAGCCATGAATTATCTAGAAACAGCCGTGAATTCGACAATCCCCGTCCATTTCCGACAAAACAGATCTTAATTATTATTACGTCGGATATGTTTTGTTGAAATCCGCCTTCAATGCTGTCAGAAATTATTGCATTGATTAGGCGACGGGCGCTATTTCCCTTGATGGAAATAGCGCCCTGACATTAAGTACACCCTTAAGAGTTAGAAAATATACAAAACAAAAGTGGCAATACACAGTGTTGTTGAGTACTATCATTAGCTGGCAAGTTTATTACTAGTAGCTATTTAGATACATACATAAGTCGCTTATGATCACTTTTGTACAGTATAATTCGTAGTCACGACCAGACATTTTTCACCCTGTAGAAAATAAGGGTAACATAGGCCATCTTATTCATCTCAACCAAACACAGGGACGCAATCTGCGTAATTGTGCACTGACAGGTAAAGCGATGTTCAATGAGACCCAGAAGCTATTTGTACATCTGCAGTTCTGCTAGCGCTTACATTGCCTTTCACCCTCTGTCCATGGTGCTGATGGGGTAATGAAAAATAGCTCAGAAAATTGAGGCGTTCTTGAAACCCTATTATCTGTAGAAATCAGCCCCATACGTTGACAATAATGTTTTGTTTTTTTTAAATGACAAACTCCAGAAAGAACCTAAATTCTATATTAAGTTCACTAGATATATTTTAGAATTTAAGTAAATTTACTAAAGCTTCTAAAAATGGAAAAGCAGTGATGTTGCCCATAGTAACCAATCAGATAGTATACTGCTGTATATTATTTTAGGCTCTATTTTATATTTTGCACTAATTTATTTTTAAAGATCAGACCATTATTGGTTCTGATTGATAGATTGACAGTACCTAGGTCGGCAGTCAATAGTTGGACTGCTATTGGCTGACAGGTAAGCAATCGAGATGGAATAGGTCAACTTTGACAAAGGGTTGATGCAAGCAAGTTGTAGACATGCTAATGGTGGACACATAACAAGGGTAACATGAGTTTTTTATGATTTATTTTAAAGCAGCTTGTTCTTACTTCACGATCCAAGTGGGCATAAAGGAATAATATAATAGTGTATCGAGTCATGCGAGAGGACGCGGTACACTAATATGATGTCTACAGATGTCGACGTAGACAACAACAAATGTAAAAACATGTGTCAACCCTTTCCTGTGTTGACCATTGCCATGTCAACTGTTTGCATGTGTCAACCTTTTGTCAAAGTAGACCTAGACGATGTTGAACTTTTTCATGTGTCGACCTTTTGTCTGTTGACCAATAGTGGTTAACCTATTGACTGTTGACCTAGACACTGCCGACCTAATAATCCACCTTCGTCCACCATTATAAACATTCCAATATATTATTTGTGACATATTTTACACTACAAGTTTGGAACAACACTAGATAATGATCCCCTTAGGGAATGCAATTCACAGACAATTTATAACATACTGTTAGAATAAATACAGTAATAATTTTTGAAGTTTCAGCCACTGAATTTAAAGGGTCAATAATACAAAGTACAAATAGGCTAGGGTTTGTATTTAATGAGACTTCTCCTTTATGACCTTTGTTAGAAACCGCTGAAGACAACCTAGCTCTGGAAAGCGTACCTTGGTAAAAACACGATATTGTGTCGTGCGTTCGCATTGTGATAGTCTTAGAACAGTATATGCAAAAAGTAGACAGTTACATAGAAAAATGATGTTGTTTACAGTATAAAAGAGTTTGATTTAATTACTGTATGTACCTCAATATAAAAAAGTTCTGGTCTTCTACAATAGTGATTGTGCATTATATTATTTTCCCAACTTATCATTAGCCTTTCTGTATTCATTATTTATCTGTATGTATTTACAGTACATATTATTTTAATTTATCATTTTTTTATTATTAATATTATTATCATCATTGTTGTTGTTGTTATTTGGTCCTCTTCAGCAGCGGGCCTCAAACTGTGGGTCCTGACCCCAAAGTGGGTCCCGCAGCTCCATGTTACTAATGACTTTTCTAATCTCAGTAAATACAAGGGCCCTTATTCTAATCGGCTCGGTACGGCCCGCGTGCGGCCGTACCGCCGATGTTTTCTCTCTGCACATGCGCAGAGGTCACTCTGCGCATGTGCAGGGGAATTCTCCGTGTTAAAAATTTAGACGCCGCAAAGGGGGCGTATAGGGGCGTGAGGGGCTTCATCCCCTCATTTCCCTATGTGTACGCCCCGCGTTTCATGGGCGTTCCCATGCAAACGCGGGGCGTACGCATGGTAATGAGGGCATGACGCCACTCATGGGGGCGGAAAGCTGACGTCGCCGGATGTCAGCTTTCAGCCCCCATACAAGCTACCACACGGACGATTGTCCGTGTGGTCTCAGCTTGCGGGAGCTGCCGCGGCGTGCGGTCCTGCCTTCGATGGTCGTCGACCATCGAATGCAGGGGGCAGCTCCCAGCATGGTGGAGGCGTACGCCTCCACCATTTTCGTGCGGTTCGCCAGCCGTCCGTGTACGGACGGCCGTGGCGAACCGTATGGTGGGCGGGGATTCGTCTGGTGCGGTCGGAGCCGCATATGCGGCTCGACCGCACCAACCAGAATAAGGGCCAAGGAGTCTGAAAAATCTGTTGAATTGTCTGTTATTTTAGACTCCTCCCATCATTTTGTGCCTCCACAATGCTGCCATGTGTGCTGTCTGCTGCCTACACATGTCATGTGATGACCTTCTGCAGTAACTTGCTGGAGTCCTGTCATTATTTTTATTGTCTGATGGGGTCCCAGAGCAAAATAGTTTGAGGAACCCTGCCCTACAGTATATCATATCAGCAGGGCTGTACATAAATGGTAGAAATCTACCAATGGCAAAAAGCTTATACATTTTATTGATTTAAAAGGAAGACAATTAAAAGCAGATGTGTATAAAAAAAATTCTCCGTACTGAGAAAAACACTATATATAGGAATTATTATTATTATTATTATTATTATTATTATTAATATGTGTGCACCTTCATCGGATGTCATGGGGGGGATCTGATATGGCACACTGAACCACATGGAGCACAGCCAGCCCTAGGCATAGACAAACTAGGCAAATGCCTACTGTGTGACATACAGTAAAATGAATAAGGGGAGGTGGCGTAACTATAGCACCGCAGCCCCCGCGGTCGCGGGGGGGGGCGCTGTGCATGTGGGGGCGCGGGGGGCTGCGGTGCTATAGTTAGCCCCCTCCCATCCGCCGCTTGCCCGCCCGCCCATCGCCCGCCCATCCGTCGCCAGCACCCTTACCTGTCTTCAGTGGTGGATGGTCATTCTTCTGCTAGTGAGACGGACCACAATAAAATGTCCGCCCCATATAACAGACTGTTCTCTGAAACTGTTTGCTGTATGGGGGCGGACATTTTGTGTTGGTCTGTCTGGATCTGATTGTTTGGTGGTTTATCAATTTTGCATTTTATTTTCATTGCAGATGCATCAAAAAAATGGTCTCAATGTACTGGGAACGGAGGGATGCAACTTTTGACTCAAGTAAAAAGTCGCAGATGAAACACAACAAAACTTGTTGTGAGGAAAAGCATCAGCGCTCTTGTTACACAGATTCAGGCTCAGTCGTACACAGATGTACAAAATGTAATAAGCCCCAGTAGTGTAAAATTGGGGTATAAAGGGTCCATATCTAGGGGTGTGGCCTGTATTCAAATAGGATGTGGTCAGCTGCTACAGAGGTTTGGTTAACTACTAAAGGGTGTCTGGACCCTTTGATTGAGAGATATATATATATATACACCAACAATAGTGTCTTCAGCGCCCTATACTGTGTGATGTCATAAACAATAATCAATAGATAAAACTAATAAATGAGTATAAAAGCAAAGAACACTTGTAGCTTCTTGTTTCTTGTGGAATGATTTTCTTTTTATTTTCACAGAGCTTTAAAACAGAACCCAACGCGTTTCGTCTCACTTGGAGACTTCATCAGGGTTTTTTTCTCTTCTATACATTAAACGCCCAATTAGGCTCTGAAAAATAGTTGTTCTACTGGTCGAAGAAAAGACTAGACTTAGTCCTCTATAGTGGTGAATACCTTGGTTTATTATAATAAGACGAAAGACACGTCTTTGGATGCTGCTGCACCTGTATATTGAAGACTCAATAAAACGTATAGCCGTTCCAGTACATAAAGATATTTACAGTCCCAATAGACACTTTGTTATTTTCCAACCAACTTTTCAATGTATAAAGATATACAGTACTTGCTGGCTGGACCTCAGAGCACACACACACTCAGGAGAACAATAGGGAATATTTCCCAATTCCGCTTGTTTCTGCCGAATTATACATTGAAAAGTTGGTTGGAAAATAACAAAGTGTCTATTGGGACTGTAAATATCTTTATGTACTGGAACGGCTATACGTTTTATTGAGTCTTACACTGTTTTTCACCTTGAAAAAGGAGCGCCAAGCTCCGAAACGTTGGTGTGTGTTTTCCTACAATATATACTTTTTGCTAAATCCTTGGAGTGCCGTGATTTGTTCCCAAACCTGCACGTCTTTTGTCAAGGGCACCGGGGTCCTAGAACCACAGCAAGGAGAGTGCCAGGCCGCCACCCCCCATATATATATATATATATATATATATATATATATATATATAAAGGTTCAAAGAGAAGATATCCCTCTGTAACAGGTGAGTCTCCCAACATGGCACTCCAAGGACTTGATACAGTTGGTATCATAGCTCCGTCAGTCCGTGTTCCGATGGTCAGTATAACAACATTGGAATCCCGACTGTTAAATGCCCAACAGTCAGGATCCAGGAACTATTCTCCTAACCTCAATAGATGGAGAATAGTACCTGTGGTGAGTGCAGGGAGCCACTGAGCCTGTAGCATGGTGAGCACAGCAAGCCCACAAGGGGCATCTTAGTGCTCACCGCCCTGTCGGAGTACCGGCGATCGGGTTTCCGATGTTGGTATACTGACCGTTGGAATCCCAACATGGTCGCTCCTACAACACCAGAATAAGTTCATGTGTATAATGTGTAATTTGAGTGCACAGTGATCCTTAGAGGAGGAGGTGTGCTTCCAGGACAGGCGCCCACCGGGGGTTGCCCCTCTGGGCCACTCCAACCTTCAGCACCAGTGGTCAGTATATGCTAGCAATGCAGGTTTATGCAGGGACTATTTGGCAGCTCTGAAGCCACAGTAAAATAAAAGGACACATTTGAAAAAAAGAGTTTTAACTTTTATCAGAGTGAACTTTATGATGTATACAATTTCTACAGGAACATTGAAAAGCATGTTAAACCTCTGCAATATATGTTACCGTATTAATTCCAATAATTGCTAAGGAAATACCCATGTAAATGGTGGTAAACCATTAAATGGACATATTTATGGCTGTATCCTCAGCAAGAGATCTGCAACTGGTAAAATATACGGGAAGCGCAGGTCTCCTGTGGATTCCTGGATTTACACAAAATATTTCAAGCATTAAGTAATAGTCATCTGCATCTATTAAGAGATAATGGATCTTATTCAGGTCCCTTCGCACAGGGGAGCAGTGTTTCTGCACATGTGCAGACGCAGGGTGCGTGCAGCCACGGCGAACAGGGTGTTCACATGGCGCATTCACCCAGGTTTGTAGGCAGGGGGCAGGCGGCAGCAGGCAGGGCTATTTCCCCATGGGAACGCCCAGCATTTCATGGGCGTTGAGAACGCTTGGCATTCCCATGCAAATCGCCCGGTGATGCAGGTGGTTGGAGGGGGGGGGGGGGGCAGGCAGATGACAACGCCAGGTGCCCGCCCACTTCCTCCCGAGGGTGCACGCATATCTAAGTGACCTGAGAGTCACTTATATATGCTCGCACCTTCGCCATTATTCCATGGTCAGCGACCATCGAATGATGGGGGTGGTTTCCCCTAGCCTGCGAATGGATATTTATGTTAAACATCCATTCGCAGCCAGTCCGAGCGAACCTGCGCTGTGAGGGGAGGCGAATCAACCAGAATAACCCCCTATTTTTGATGCTGTGACTTGTGAGTTTAATATGGTCAGAATCACACTGTACATCAGAATCACACATGTAAATGCAGAATCACACTGTACTACATATTGCATTTAAAATTGCAATGAATTTTGTCTAACTGTAATCAAATATTTAGTACTTTCCAAAGACTGTAAAGCAGGAGCAGAACCATATAATACAGAATAGACTCTGATCCATAGAACTGTTTTCTTATAGCAACCATGTAATATACTTGTATACTGTCCTCTAGGGATTGTTCGGTAGAAAATAAACTACTGTGTAATGTACATTTTACAGCTTTACCTTTTAAAATAGTAGTTCCAATATATTTGAAGTAATATAAAATGTATCATTTTGTAATATTTTTAACACCGGTCCTAGATTATGGGCTGATTCAGACCTGATCACACAGTGGCTGATTATCAATTGACTGTGCCTACGTATGGGCCACAATGCACATACACGATGGCTACCTGTGATTATGTCCTGCTACTTTTTATGGGAATGCCAATAAAAACTAGGCATGACAGAAAAAATGCTGGGAGTGTCAGGGAAAATGGAGGGGTGTCCAAGCATTTTAAGGGAGGGTGTGTGATGTCATCAACAAGGCCAGATATGCATGTATTATTGCAGCCACCAGGTAAGTCTCTGGCTACGCTGAGCTGGCCATGACTGGTGACCACTGGAAAATTAATTTGACGGTGAGCCTGTTACAAAGGGTTTTGGACATATCGGCTAAGGTGCTACATCCTGACAGGGTGTAAACATCCATTTGCATGGTGTGCACATAAATTTGCAAGGTGGGATAACACTTTAGCAGGGTCATGTCTACCTGATCGTGCAATTTGGTCTGAATTACCCCTATATCCCTTATTCTAAATCCCCGTAAACACTATGCGATATGGGAGGACGATATGCATGATTACAACATTGTTAACAATGTTATCATGAAAATAGTTCAGTGTGAACTAACGATGACAATAATGAATCGTGCTCCCGTGGGTTATCTACCTCCTTTCACATTTGTACATGCAGTCCAATTTTGCCTATGCCGATTATAACTAGGTGCATAATGTACAGTGTGTATGAACAATAAAGATACATTTTTCATAAAAAAAAAACATGGTCAGTGGCAGTACTATTTTTCTGGAAAAATAGGTTCAGGAACTCCAGGTCTGGTGGTGGATCAATTAAATAAAAAAAAAAACCATATATAATAGAGAGAGGGAGGGAGAGATAGATGTATATATTGTATTTAGAAACAAAGGCACTCACAGGTGACTTATCTTATGAAAAATAAATTTTCAGTTCCTGATGATGTCATATTTAATTAGAGGTTCAGGAACTGAGTTCCTGCTGGTTCCTGCTGAAAAATAGCACTGGTCAGTGGCATAGGCGAATCTAGGGGGTGGTCCGGGGGTGCACCGGACCACCCATTAGCCTATTTTGTAGCTGAGGGATGGGGCTTTCCAACGAGCCCAGCCCCGTGTCTCTAGCCCCCTGGGAACCGGAGATACTGCCAGGCAAAGCTGGAACGTTTTCCCTTTAGGATAACATGGGACCCGCTAATTCCGACCCCCACCCAGTTCAACGGCTGCCAGTTCCCCCTTCGGCATCACTAAAGATCGAGGTTGATCTCAGTCGAACCCAAATCGCTGGGCCTTCAATCTGATACCAGGCTGGATCCATATGGGTTAATTGGTTCCAGGGATATTGAGGTTAAACCGTTTTTTTTTTTTCATTACTTAAATGTAATTCAGGGTTGCCGACCCTCCCGGATTTCCCGGGAGTCTCCCAAAAATCGGGTCCCCCTCGCGGCCCCCCGGAAGGGTGGCCAACCCTCCCGGAATCTGGGGGCATGTAAATGCCACAATCCGCGGGTCTCAGAGGAGGGGGCGGAGCTAAAATGGCACAATCGTGTCATTTTAGCCCCGCCCCCTCCATGGAGATCAGTCATTTCTCCTATTTCCCGTAATGGGGGCGTGGCTTAATGACGTCACAGTCAAGCCCCGCCCCCCAATCGGGTAAGGAAAGTCTCCTCTCTGGGCTTCTCCCGGAGAGGAGCATTTAAAAGTCAGCAACCCTGATGTAATTGTATGACTGTCTATGTTCTTTGAGGGCAGATTTCTCTGGAACCAAATAGCCCAGTTTCACGGGACCAAAATCATTCGAAGCCAACTCCAAAAGTTCTTCAATATGATACTGGTCTCATGTAAATGGGTCAGTTGGTTCCGAAGATATAGCTGGTTGGTTAAAGGGGGGTAGGGAGAGGGGAGTGGTTGTTTCTCTCCCTCACACCAGAAAATGCAGGGACTAGGCTGGTGTATAAGGGGTCAGCCTGGGAATGTCCCTGCATGATCCTGGGACCATATTCCCGGGTAAATCCCTGCATTTTCTGTTGTGAAAGGGGTATTATTTCAAACAGCTGTGACCTGCAGTGCTCTGAATACAGCCGGGCAGCCCCCTGCTCTCTGCCCAGCTGTCAATGACTGTCACCCCTGCACCTCAGCCCGCCCCCCTTTAATCATGTGGTGCCGGCGCCCGGCGTGCTCCCCCGACGTCACGCACAACAACAGCGCGCACAATATTTCAAATGTCCACTCGGCTAGAGGGGACACCAGGAGGGAAGTGGGAGCGTGCTCTACGCTGCGCTCTGCTCCTCTTCCCATTGAAGCAGCTGCACCGCTCTCCATCTCTCCCTGCAGCAGCAGCGAAGGCTCATATAAAAATTTACAGTAAGTGGCACTTTTGGGGGCATTGCTTAAGGGACGCTACAAGTGGCGGTATGTGGGGGCATTATGCATAATGTGTGGCTTAATGTGTAAGGGGCATTACGGTGTGCAGCATCATGTGTAAGGGGCATTATGTGTGCAGCATCATGTGCAAGGGACATTATGTGTGCAGCATCATGTGTAAAGGGCATTATGTGTGCAGCATCATGTGTAAGGGGCATTATGTGTGCAGCATCATGCATAAGGGACATTATGTGTGCAGCATCATGTGTAATGGGTACTATGGTGCGTGGCATCATGTGTAATGGGTACTATGGTGAGCGGCATCATGTGTAATGGGTACTATGGTGTGCGGCATCATGTGTAATGGGTACTATGGTGCCATCAAGCAAGAACCCCCTAGCAATAAACACGTAGGTAAGCAGCTCTTATGTGGCAAATATGTAATGGGCATTACGGTTTGTTATATAGTATGTAATGGGCATCATGATGTGTGGCACAATGTGTAATGGGCATTATGGTGTGTGACCTTATGTGTAATTGGCATTACGTCGTGTGGCTTTATGTGTAATGGGTATTACGGAGTTTGCTAAAATGTGTAATGGGCATTACTGTGTATGGTCTAAAGTGTAATACCACACCTCTTTTTGTGATGACATGCCTCCTTCCCATGAGGCCACGCCCCTTTTTGCTACGCCACGCAAAGGTCCCCTTACTGTTATGTCTAGATCTGCGACCACCCATTACCATAATTCTAGATTCGCCTATATTCAGTGGTAAAGCAAACTCTTTTCTTTATCTTTAGAAATTGTTCACTATGTATTCTCTATGTCGTTCATTCTGTAGCTCTGGGGAGTTCAAGGGAAATTGTTAATGATATCGTTATCTGCCTTTTATTGCACAGTTTGTATGCAGCTTTAGGGGGGGGTATTCAATCGCCGGCGACCATCTCCCCATGGGGGAGATGGTCGCCGGGCCCTATTCAATGCTGTCTTCCCTGATGGCATTGAGCAGGGTTTCTCGGCAGAACAAGCCCGACTTCACAAGCTGTCTGGCTCGTTCTGCCGAGAACGGCCAGAAAGTGACGAGCTGCAAGCTGCAGCTCGCCTCTTCCCAGCCGCAACTCGTGACCACGCCCCCTTCTCACTCCCCGGCAGGTGGGACATTGAATCCCTCCTGCATGTTCTCGGTCGAGCTGACCAAGAACGTGACAGGTCACGGCGGTCGAGCAAGCTCGACCGCCGTGACCTACACATTGAATACCCCCCTTAGACACATACAGTAGGGGGAAATTTACTAAGATGGGAGTTCGGTTTCATATAGAGAGTTGCTATGGGCAACCAATCAGGATCTACTTATTTATTCAGCCCCTTCTAGAAGATAATAGCTAGTATCTGATTGGTTGCCTATAGCAATATCCCATGTAAAAAAGAACTCCCATCTTAGTAAATTTCCCCCATACTGTATTACATTTACACTAGGACATAAATACTTGAATCAGTAACAAAGCCATATGTAACTATTATTTGTATTTATTTCTCCCCAAAATGACTATGATTCCTAACTGTGCTCACTTATTTTATGATGTTAATATTGCTGGTGTTCCAACAAACATTTTTGCTACATGTTGCTCAATACAAAAGAAACCAAAAGGCCTCTGAAGGTATGATTTGAGAAAAACACAATATGATTTGAGAAAAACTGCAAATTGAATTCTACAAGAAAATATTAGACAACCAGGGAGTCATGTCATACCATCGTGGAAATTTTAAAATGTTTCAGTCTGTTTCTAAACTATTGATGTTTACAGATTTTGAAGTGGTTCAAAATGTGATCAAATTTCCCTTGCATGTTGGCAGCGACTGTGTACATGCTACAATTACCATTAGACCTCAGATCCAATTTGTGGTTACAAATTTGCGGCTCCCATGTGTTGTACGTAGTTCATGTCTGCAGTTCACATTTAATGATCGCATTTGAGATTCGCCATTATCTGTTAAATTAAAAACGGGTTTCTACTTTTTCTGAAAAAAGATATTCCTACATTTGCATTTAGGAGCTGTTTTTTTTTTTTTTAAAGGTCTGGGTATATTTTACCATTAATGATACAAATAATGGCATTCAAAATGTAAAGGTCAAGATCCTGTTAGCAGCACTGATTCACCCCTGCTAATAGGTCGCTGTAGCCTGTAAGGCTATGCTATTAGGACTGGTACCAACATCCCTTCTCCCGAAACCCGCTATTATTGGGGATTATGCTTCGCAGGGCAGAATCCCCAATAGATAGCCACCAGGACCTGCGATAACACATTGTAATTGGAGACTTATCTCTGATCCCATGTGCCTTCACCATATCATTTGTCCATTATTGGCCGCATCAGATAGAAAAATGTATTAAAATAATGCTAACTAGTATGATGCCAACTTAAATGTTATTTTTTGGAAAACATCAGTGATCCGCAAAAAGACCCTTATTCTGGTTCACCCACAAAGGCAAATTCCTTCTCAAATGGACAAAACCATGTGCACTGCAGGTGGGGCAGATGTAACATGTGCAGAGAGAATTTTGGTAACAAAACCATTAAAGGCCTGACTAGTACCTGAAGGGCAACCACCAGGAAATATCAGGTGCTGAGGGTGACTATGTCATTCTTATCACACGAAACTTACCTTTTTTACTTTCTCAGGCTCTCATTGGCACTGTGCCTCCTCATGTCCCTTTGCTCTGGTTAATACCTTCAGGGGGAACTTGGACGTGGGTGCCAATAGCAGACCTGCAGCTTATCAATTCCCTAAACTCTATACCTTCTACAGGCACTCATTGTCGGGGTATGCCACATACCATCATCCCCAAAAAGGGATTGGACCTGTCCTACAGTATAGTTACTGACAACAGCAGACTTGCACTATAATTTCTATAACCAACGTTGTGGGTTTCCCCTTACACCTGGGCACACTCAACCCACCGCTCACTGCCACCGCACACGGTGGGGCAGTAGATTCCCATGGGAAACTCCGGTTATCGACCTTATTATTAAAACTAAGGGGCAGATTTATTAAGCTTGGAGAAGAGATAAACTGGAGATAAAGCGGAGAAAAGGTAAAAGGAGATAAAGCACCAGCCAATCAACTCCCAACTGTCTTTTTCAAACACAGCTGATTGGCTGGTGCTTTATCTCCTTTACTCTTTCTCCGCTTTATCTCCAGTTTATCTCTTCTCCAAGTTTAATAAATCTGCCCCTATATATTTTTTTTATAATCTACTGTCCACAATTATCTACATAATCTGTGAACACTACTTAGTGATTATTGAGGTTACCATACCAGAAATGGGTGCATACCATATCTAGGGATGGCACCAATAGGACATAGTTCCCTTATATCAAATTGTACCTATAGGTTCCTTAATATCCTTTAAAAATGTTGCCTTACATTTAGATGGAACAGATTTCACCAGTCTGTAAATTAATATTAATTCACAAATACAACCATTAACGCAGCCTTTGGAAAATTGTGGATTACAGGATCAAGTATCTGACCAATTGTTAACCACACACAACCAGGCTGTTACACAAAAAGAAAATCTTCATTTAGCTGTATATATTTTCTTTATTCGTGAGTGTAACCGAGAATTTTTTTTTAAATTACCTATTCGAATTTAAATATTTTTTTTATATATAAAACATAAGAGTGCTCCAACACATAGGGGGACATTTACTAAGATGGGAGTTCTAGTTCACATAGGATGTTTTCTATGGGCAACCAATCAGAATCTACTTCCTATTCATTTAGCACCTCCTAAAAGATGATAGATAGCATCTGATTGGTTGCCCATAGCAAGAGCCCATGTTAAATAGAACTCCCATCTTAATAAATTTTCCTTATAGAGTCTACTACCTCTTGACACAATGTATATGTCATAATTGTGCCATTTACCGGACTGACAGCAATGACACCAGTTAAAAGAGAGAGAGAGAGAGAAAGAAACACAGAGGGTTGATTAAGCCTGAAGGGGCATAAACCACTGAGGGTTCTTCACAGGTTACACAGTGCTGTTGGCCACATGTATGTTAATGAGGATGGGCACAAGGCCTATCAGAGCAGGGGGAGGGTTCTAGACAGGGATCACGAGTTATAGTGACAAACCCTCTGTCTGAAGAAGCCCCACCCACCCTGCCCTCCTTTTTCTGTTCTTCTCCGGCGGCGGTAAAGAACGGTCATTCTTTAAGAACTCTGTGTGTAGGTAGTGGGGTGCACTCTCCCTCGACATCGATTGTCATGGGCCATGCTTCTGTCCGGGGGATGGCAATCACCACCAGGCCGGGTGGCTGACCAGGGAGAGTGATCACCAGCGATGTATGTGTGCATAGTGATCTTTAACCCCACCTTTCCTATAGTGACCGTTCTTTAGTGCCGCCACCATTTATAGTCATAGTTTTAGTTGTCAAAATAAATTTGACATTTTTTTGAAACGCCAGCACTTTGTGTCCGTGTCTTATTTTAGGTTAAGTTATTTAAGTTTAGAGTTAAGGTTGTGTTTAGGTTTGTCAACAGACAAGGTGTAAACCGGGAGGATACCCGATGGTGAGTTTATAGACATTTCCAGTCTTTGTATATTTGTTTTCTACAATTAACATTAGTATGGTACAGTACTGGCGTAGGACTGCTCTGTAAATGTGTGCTGACTGACACATGCTCAGGATGTGTGAACATCCTCTATTACAAGTTGATGAAATTCTAGTAATATTTTGGAAACTTCATTTAGCTGCCTCATCTTATCCACAAATCAATGGCCACAATAAACATACATATGGAGTATGATATTTCCCAGCAAACATTCCCAGTAACAACAGTGACTGTGCAATATTCAGTAATAATTGATGAATTTACAGATATTTACCATGTTATGCTGAAGGCAAGGGTATAGCAACCATAGGTTCAGGGAGATACGGTCGGTTGGTCGACCGTCATTAGGTCGACACCATTGGGTCGACAAACTGCAAAGTCGACAGGGGTCTAGGTTGACATGGGACAAGGTTGACATGACATTAGGTCGACACAAGCATTAGGTCGACATGGTCTAGGTCGACAATCAAAAGTACGACATGGGGTTTTTCACTGTTTTTTGAGCCGACATGTGCCGACAGGGGGTATTTCATGCCCTAACATCCACTAGGGCGTGGTGGGAGAATAAAATAGTGTCCCGAGTGCAGCAAGGCACCGTGCCTGAAGCATGGCGAGCGCAGTGAGCCATGCGAGGGGACACGGTACACTTATTCCTGTGTCCATGGCGACTGTGTCGACATTAGGGTAAAAAAACTGTGAAAAAACCCATGTGGACCGGTTGACTGTTGACCTAGACCATGTCGACCTAATGCTTGTGTCGACCTAATGTCATGTCGACCTTGTCCCACGTTGACCAAGACTCCTGTCGACCTTGCAGTATTTCGACCCAACGGTGTCGACCCAATGACTGTCCACCATCTTTAGGTCAACCCAATGATCCATACCCAGTGCAGGGAGTGCAGCTTCTATGGCACCCAGTGCTCAAAGGGGTCCAGTTTTCCTGTCAAAGTTACAGTACATGAGATATGTCATATGTTTGTCATATGTACAAATTGAACTGGAGGACATTATAATTTATAATGGTACATACTATGAACTGGTGCACTGTAATGTCACACAGTAGGCAACTGCTATGGATAGCTGTCTCTCTGTCCATAGTTCTGGCTATAACACTGTCTGTAAGTTTATATATATATATATTAGAGATGTGCAGGCTCGGATTTCAGAGATCCGAGCCCCCACGGACGTCATCATTCCGAGCCCGATTCCGAGCAGCGCTCGGAGATTCCCGCCTGACTCGGTCCGTCCGCGTGATTAGAACGTCATCTCCCGGCGTCGGATTTCGCGAGGCTTTATAAGCAGCTGCCGCGCCCCGCCATCTTCACTCCAGTCAAGTAGTGGGTTGGGAGAGGGTGTGTTGGTGCTGCTGCTGGGGCTTAAACTTGAGCTTGACCTTGAGCTTTTGCAATCGCTGGTGCTGTCTCTCAGTGCTGCTGTGTAGTAGTCTAACTGTGTACTTGTAGTACTACTGTCTCCTCTGTGCGGTCTACCTCTGGTGTGCTGTGCTGCCTGTAATTGATTATTTTATTTGCTGGGGCTGTCTCCCTCAGTGCTGCTGTGTACTCTGTTCTCAGCTTAGGACAACAGTCTAACTGTGTACTTGTAGTACTACTGTCTCCTCTGTGCGGTCTACCTCTGGTGAGCTGTGCTGTAATTAATTATTTTATTTGTTAGGGCTGTCTCCCTCAGTGCTGCTGTGTACTATGTTCTCCTCTGCTTAGGAGAACAGTCTAACTGTGTACCTGCCTGTAGTACTACTGTCTCCTCTGTGCTGGGGCATACCTCTGGTGCTGTGCTGTGCCATTTATTATATATATAATTATTAATTATATTAAAATATAAATATATATAGTCCACTGGTGCTGCACTGCTGCCTGCACTGAATCTGCCAGTCTGGCGGTCTGTGGTCTGGGGCTCACTGGCTAATAAATAATTAAATACTGCCTGCCTAATAAATAATTAAATACTGCCGTATATCTCTACCTTTGTGGTCTGGGGCTCACTGGCTATACTGCCATATGTACCGTCTGGTCTGGGGCTCACTGGCTAATAAATAATTAAATACTGCCGTATATCTCTACCTTTGTGGTCTGGGGCTCACTGGCTATACTGCCGCATGTACCGTCTGGTCTGGGGCTCACTGGCTAATAAATAATTAAATACTGCCATATATCTCTACCTTTGTGGTCTGGGGCTCACTGGCTATACTGCCGTATGTACCGTCTGGTCTGGGGCTCACTGGCTAATAAATAATTAAATACTGCCATATATCTCTACCTTTGTGGTCTGGGGCTCACTGGCTATACTGCCGTATGTACCGTCTGGTCTGGGGCTCACTGGCTAATAAATAATTAAATACTGCCGTATATCTCTACCTTTGTGGTCTGGGGCTCACTGGCTATACTGCCGTATGTACCGTCTGGTCTGGGGCTCACTGGCTAATAAATAATTAAATACTGCCGTATATCTCTACCTTTGTGGTCTGGGGCTCACTGGCTATACTGCCGTATGTACCGTCTGGTCTGGGGCTCACTGGCTAATAAATAATTAAATACTGCCATATATCTCTACCTTTGTGGTCTGGGGCTCACTGGCTATACTGCCGTATGTACCGTCTGGTCTGGGGCTCACTGGCTAATAAATAATTAAATACTGCCGTATATCTCTACCTTTGTGGTCTGGGGCTCACTGGCTATACTGCCGTATGTACCGTCTGGTCTGGGGCTCACTGGCTAATAAATAATTAAATACTGCCGTATATCTCTACCTTTGTGGTCTGGGGCTCACTGGCTATACTGCCGTATGTACCGTCTGGTCTGGGGCTCACTGGCTAATAAATAATTAAATACTGCCTGCCTAATAAATAATTAAATACTGCCGTATATCTCTACCTTTGTGGTCTGGGGCTCACTGGCTATACTGCCGTATGTACCGTCTGGTCTGGGGCTCACTGGCTAATAAATAATTAAATACTGCCGTATATCTCTACCTTTGTGGTCTGGGGCTCACTGGCTATACTGCCGTATGTACCGTCTGGTCTGGGGCTCACTGGCTAATAAATAATTAAATACTGCCTGCCTAATAAATAATTAAATACTGCCGTATATCTCTACCTTTGTGGTCTGGGGCTCACTGGCTATACTGCCGTATGTACCGTCTGGTCTGGGGCTCACTGGCTAATAAATAATTAAATAGTTTTACTGCAGGAATTTGTCTGCCGTATAATTCCATGCCTGCCGCCATGTGTGCCGTAACAGTCCAGGGGTGCCGCCATCTGTGCCGTATAATTCCATGTGTGCTGTATCAGGTCAGGGGTGCCACCATCTGTGCCGTATAATTCCTGGGGTAAGCCAAGTCTGCCGTATAATTCATGGGGTGCTGCCAAGTGTGCTGTATTAGTCCAGGGGTGATGCTAAGCGTGCCATATCAGTCCAGGGGAGATGCTAGGTGTGCCGTATCAGTCCAGGGGTGATGCTAGGTGTGCCGTATCAGACTAGGGGGGATGCTAAGTGTGCCATATCAGTCCAGGGGTGATGCTAAATGTGCCGTATCAGTCCAGGGGTGCTATTAAGTGTGCCATATCAGTCCAGGGGTGATGCTAAATGTGCTGTATCAGTCCAGGGGTGATGCTACCTGTGCCATATCAGTCCAGGGGTAATTCTAGGTGTGCAGTATCAGCCTAGAGGGTATGCTAAGTGTGCCATATCAGTCTAGTGTTTGTGCCGCATACTTGTGTGGCTTATCATAGTTATCCAGCTACCTCGGTGCAACCTTTTGCCCTAAAAACAATATTGTAAGGTGTGAGCTGTTCAGAATAGACTGTAAATGAGTGGAAATGAATGCTATTGAGGTTAATATAGCGTAGGAGCAAAACAAATAAAAAATTCTGCGATTTTAGCAGTTTTTATGCTTTTTTAACAAAAAAATCAGAACCCAAAACCCAAGAAATCCAAACACAAAACACTTAGGAGGTGTTTTGGCAAAACCCATTAGAACCCAAAACCTCAAGGTAATCAGAACCCAAAACCCGAAAAGTGGCCGGTGCACATCTCTAATATATATATATATATATATATATATATATATATATATATATATATATATATATTAACCGTTATATACTTGCAAAGTTCTATGCAAGTCATATACTTGAGGAACCTCATAATACCCAATCTAGCATGAAAATGTTAAAATTTGCAATTCTGGCTCCTTGCAAGAACAAAAGAAATTAACCACGTAGGTGCGCAATTAATACAGAGTGCAGCTGTATCCCAAAGCACACAGTAGTCTCACCTTCAACTACCACAAATTACATAGCAGACAAAAAAGATGGTGAATGGGAGTGTACAGCGCTCAGTGTAAACCATGCAAGGCAAGGTGTAGATAAACCTTGTACATAGACAATAAAAAATACAACCAGGTCAAATTTTAGCAGAGTCGACAGGTGTAAGGTATTCCAAAAGTATTCCAGGTTCTCCCCTATTTACATATAAAGGGGAGACACAATAGAGAACAACATGGTGCAGGTCAATATGATAAAAAGAATTTAATAAAGCAAATGCACTTACAATAAAGTGACTTGTTTAAAAGCATAAACACAGTGTCCCAGGCAAACAGCAAGCATATGATGTCATCGGGGGCGTCCTTCAGTCTGGGTCCCTTGATCCGGGGGCAAGGGGGGCTCAGTCCAGGATACTCCTCTACTTAGCCGCTGCTTCCACAGGTCGACACACACAAATTTTAAAATGCACGCTTGAACGCGTTTTCGGAGAGTTCCTCCTTCTTCAGAAGCGTGACTAATCAGTCCACAATAGGGCGTATATATACCCATATCAATCAAATTTAACATGCACACTATTGGCCGCTAATCAGCCTCCAGAATCCGGCCTCCGTGCCCAGCAAAAATGGCGGTGCGGTTCATTCAACCGGAAATGCAGAATGACGTGTATACCACGTGCAGGGAGCGCTTGTCCGGCTAGATGACGCTGCGGTTCATCTACAGGAAGTGTAGAGCCGCTTGCGTTCCATCAAGGGGAAGTGGAACACCGCTTCTTGCAGACACGGTGATATCCTAAGAAAAGGAAGATGGCCGTGCGTTTCAGCACTTAACCGTATGCGTCCCACTGCATATATAATATCGGCCATAAATTCACTGCTCAGCAGGGAAAACGGAGACTGTTTACATAGATGCAACATAGGTCAACACTAAAATGAAAAAATGTATATTAGTTAAAAATCTCATAATAAAAATACATAACCACCACCACGGTTCTCAATATAGGGGTGACCTCAAAAGGCATATGAAAATAAAGAACCAAGAAATGAGTGTATGGCCTATGTGATCTTTTTAACTAAGAAAGGGCTTTAACTCAAATTCTGTGTTGAGTCCCTTAGGGACCAGAGTACCCAAGCGATGTATCCAGCGCATCTCAGTTCTAGATAGGCGTCTGGAAACATCGTTGGTACGATTCTTTGGAAGAATCTGTTCAATAGCACAGAAGGTCATAACTTGACATTCATCCGCATTATGAAACACACGAAAATGCTCTGATACCGTGTGAGTTTGCAACTTTTTGCGAATGTTATAGATGTGTTCGGCAGTGCGGGCCTTCAACTGTCTCGAGGTCTTCCCTACATATGATAGGCCGCACTTGCACTGTAACACATATATCACGTTCCTTGAATGGCAAGTCAAGAATTGTTTAATAAGGTAAGTGGTGCCATTTACAGAAAAATGGTCCAACTTTCTCTCTTTGGATTTCACCGTCCTGCATGCAAGACACGAGCCACAGCGGTGAAACCCAATTGTTCTGATAGTCTGACGTGGGTCACTATCAGTGGAGCTATGGACAAGATGGTCTTTGAGAGAAGGGGCTTTTTTATATATAAACTGGGGTTTTACCGGAAGTTGGGGGCCAATAATGGGGTCATTTTGGAGTAGGTGCCAGTTGTTCTTAAACACTTTTTCCACATTTTTATGTATAGAACTAAATTGGCTGACAAAAGCCCATTTAAATTTATCATTATTTTTGTCCACTTTAGGTTTTACACTTAAAAGTGCCGGTCTTTCAATACAGTTTATCCTCTCTCTAGCATCACTAATGAGGTTCTTAGAATAGCCTTTTACACTTAATCTTTTGGATACTTCATCTAGTTGTTGATTACACACTGAAATATCTGTACAATTCCGTTTTATACGGGTGAATTGTCCAAACGGGATTGCATCCAGCCAATTTCGATGGTGTTGACTAGTTGTAAAAATAAAACTATTTGAGTCCGTATCCTTTCTGAATGTTTTGGTTTTTAAGCCATCATTTTCAATATACTGTACAATTTTAAGTCAAGGAAGGATACTTCACTTTGACTACATTCAAACGTCAATTTTATATTGTTGGTGTTTTCATTAAGGGTGGAACAAAATAAATCTAAAGTGCTCTTATCCCCTGACCAAATAAAACAAATGTCATCAATGAAACGACTCCAGGTCACCAGGTTCACCCCTAGCTCGCCTCCCTGCCACACTACCTGATCTTCCCAGTGGGCCATGAATAGGTTGGCGTAGCTAGGAGCAAACCTGGTGCCCATAGCCGTTCCAGTACACTGCAAATAATAAGAACCCTCGTGCAAAAAATAATTATTAGTCAAAATAAATTTAATGCTATCCAATATGAAGGTTTTCAATAAGTCGGACATTTGGCTTTGATTCAAAAAATACATAACAGCTTCCATACCTTTTTCAATATCAATAATTGTATAAAGCGTACCAACGTCCGCCGTACATAGCCAATCGTTGGTATGCCATTCTAAGGTGGACAGCTTGTTTAATATATCACCCGTGTCTCTGATGTATGCCTTTGTCGTGCACACAAATGGTTGGAGGTGTGAATCTACAAATGCAGATAGATTGCTGGTCAAGCTATTACAGCCCGAAATTATCGGTCGGCCAGGGGGATTGAGGGGGTCCTTATGAACCTTCGGCAGTATGTAGATCGAAGGTATGCTTGGTTCAGATATATTTATAAATTCAAATTCAGACTTAGATATAATTTTATCCTCCAAAGCTTTGGATGTTAATTCCAGAAGTGCTTTTTTAATTCTAGATGTAGGGTCTCCCCTAAGTTTTTTATAAGTTTCTCCTGAATTAATTTGTCGTGAAATTTCTGCCAAGTACATCTCTCTTTGCATGAGAACAACCCCTCCCCCCTTATCCGCTGGCTTTACAATCAACGTTTTATCCTTTTTTAAAACATTTAGGGCTTCAAATTCTTTTTTGGATAAGTTTAATTTACCTATTTTCTTATTTTTATTGGTATTTTTAGTGATTTTGTCAAGTTCCTCGCATACAATTTTATTGAAGCAATCGAGGAAGGATCCCCTACAATGTGTGGGGTAGAATGTTGACGGTGCCCTAAATTTTGACTGGGGTGTAATTGGCTCAGTAATTTCACCTGGAATGTTTAATTCTTGGGATTCCTTCTGAGCAAAAAATCTTTTTATTGCCAACTTTCTTACATACTTTTGTACGTCTAAATATAAGTCAAATGACGATGGTTTAAATGAAGGCGCAAATTTTAGACCCTTACGTAAAACACTAATTTCTGCATCCGTCAAAGGGCGATCAGTGAGATTAAAGATTTTAGTTTCCATATCTTTATCTACCTCATTAGGTACTTGATTTCCTTTTTTGGGGCGATTTTTCCATTTTTTACGTAGTATTGTTTTTTTCTGGCCAGATCTTTTACCCCTCCTAGTTTTTTTATAGGATATAGGGTTTAGTTGATCCTCCTGTTCCTCCGGCCTCTCTCTAAAAAAGGCATAGAAGGCTCAGTTTGATCGTCTAAAGGGGCATACCGATTGTAATGTCTTTGCTGATCTGTATGAGAATTATTTGTTCTCCCATTATGATAAGTTTGTTGTGGTGGCACATAATCAGGATTTAGATCTTCTACCTTTTGTTTTCGTGGGGTTCTGTTGTTCCAGTTATTCCTATAGGGAACATAGTTTGAATTACGTTTATTATATGTAGATCTAGTGTTATAATTAGATCTAAACTGATTTTTTCTCCATACTGGTGGGTTAGTTGATCTTTCCCTTTGTGGTGTCTCAATATTAATTAGTTTTTCCACATCAATAACTGGTTCTTTTTTAGTATCTCTGTTATATTTTTTTGTTTTTTTATCTCTCAGATCTTTAGTATTTTTGTCTATTTTTTGTAATAAACATTTCTCAAGTTCTAAAAAATCTTTTTGATCTTTGAATGGCAGTGTTAGATTTTGTAAAGTTTTTATTTCAACATCTAAATCTTTCAGAGTTTTAGTTCTTTCTTTCACAATTAAACACATTAATTTTTGAGAACAATTATCCAGTATAGAGTTCCATTCAGATTTAAACTCCTCTGTCAAAGTTTCAAAAGATGGAATTTTTGTTACTTTTAACCCTTTTGGGATCACATCGGTGGAAATATAATGTTCTAAAGTGGCCACTTCCCACCAAATGCGATTCTCTTTCAGCATAGCAATCTCTATCTTTTTAAATAGATTCCCCAAGCTTTCATCAGATACATTTCCATCAGATAATGAAAATGTATTCTTGATGAGTTGGGATCTAGTATCCCTAATGGTAAACATAGTTGCAGCACACTTTGGTTAAATAAGGTGTAGACAATAGATGCAAGAACAAAAGAAATTAACCACGTAGGTGCGCAATTAATACAGAGTGCAGCTGTATCCCAAAGCACACAGTAGTCTCACCTTCAACTACCACAAATTACATAGCAGACAAAAAAGATGGTGAATGGGAGTGTACAGCGCTCAGTGTAAACCATGCAAGGCAAGGTGTAGATAAACCTTGTACATAGACAATAAAAAATACAACCAGGTCAAATTTTAGCAGAGTCGACAGGTGTAAGGTATTCCAAAAGTATTCCAGGTTCTCCCCTATTTACATATAAAGGGGAGACACAATAGAGAACAACATGGTGCAGGTCAATATGATAAAAAGAATTTAATAAAGCAAATGCACTTACAATAAAGTGACTTGTTTAAAAGCATAAACACAGTGTCCCAGGCAAACAGCAAGCATATGATGTCATCGGGGGCGTCCTTCAGTCTGGGTCCCTTGATCCGGGGGCAAGGGGGGCTCAGTCCAGGATACTCCTCTACTTAGCCGCTGCTTCCACAGGTCGACACACACAAATTTTAAAATGCACGCTTGAACGCGTTTTCGGAGAGTTCCTCCTTCTTCAGAAGCGTGACTAATCAGTCCACAATAGGGCGTATATATACCCATATCAATCAAATTTAACATGCACACTATTGGCCGCTAATCAGCCTCCAGAATCCGGCCTCCGTGCCCAGCAAAAATGGCGGTGCGGTTCATTCAACCGGAAATGCAGAATGACGTGTATACCACGTGCAGGGAGCGCTTGTCCGGCTAGATGACGCTGCGGTTCATCTACAGGAAGTGTAGAGCCGCTTGCGTTCCATCAAGGGGAAGTGGAACACCGCTTCTTGCAGACACGGTGATATCCTAAGAAAAGGAAGATGGCCGTGCGTTTCAGCACTTAACCGTATGCGTCCCACTGCATATATAATATCGGCCATAAATTCACTGCTCAGCAGGGAAAACGGAGACTGTTTACATAGATGCAACATAGGTCAACACTAAAATGAAAAAATGTATATTAGTTAAAAATCTCATAATAAAAATACATAACCACCACCACGGTTCTCAATATAGGGGTGACCTCAAAAGGCATATGAAAATAAAGAACCAAGAAATGAGTGTATGGCCTATGTGATCTTTTTAACTAAGAAAGGGCTTTAACTCAAATTCTGTGTTGAGTCCCTTAGGGACCAGAGTACCCAAGCGATGTATCCAGCGCATCTCAGTTCTAGATAGGCGTCTGGAAACATCGTTGGTACGATTCTTTGGAAGAATCTGTTCAATAGCACAGAAGGTCATAACTTGACATTCATCCGCATTATGAAACACACGAAAATGCTCTGATACCGTGTGAGTTTGCAACTTTTTGCGAATGTTATAGATGTGTTCGGCAGTGCGGGCCTTCAACTGTCTCGAGGTCTTCCCTACATATGATAGGCCGCACTTGCACTGTAACACATATATCACGTTCCTTGAATGGCAAGTCAAGAATTGTTTAATAAGGTAAGTGGTGCCATTTACAGAAAAATGGTCCAACTTTCTCTCTTTGGATTTCACCGTCCTGCATGCAAGACACGAGCCACAGCGGTGAAACCCAATTGTTCTGATAGTCTGACGTGGGTCACTATCAGTGGAGCTATGGACAAGATGGTCTTTGAGAGAAGGGGCTTTTTTATATATAAACTGGGGTTTTACCGGAAGTTGGGGGCCAATAATGGGGTCATTTTGGAGTAGGTGCCAGTTGTTCTTAAACACTTTTTCCACATTTTTATGTATAGAACTAAATTGGCTGACAAAAGCCCATTTAAATTTATCATTATTTTTGTCCACTTTAGGTTTTACACTTAAAAGTGCCGGTCTTTCAATACAGTTTATCCTCTCTCTAGCATCACTAATGAGGTTCTTAGAATAGCCTTTTACACTTAATCTTTTGGATACTTCATCTAGTTGTTGATTACACACTGAAATATCTGTACAATTCCGTTTTATACGGGTGAATTGTCCAAACGGGATTGCATCCAGCCAATTTCGATGGTGTTGACTAGTTGTAAAAATAAAACTATTTGAGTCCGTATCCTTTCTGAATGTTTTGGTTTTTAAGCCATCATTTTCAATATACAATTTTAAGTCAAGGAAGGATACTTCACTTTGACTACATTCAAACGTCAATTTTATATTGTTGGTGTTTTCATTAAGGGTGGAACAAAATAAATCTAAAGTGCTCTTATCCCCTGACCAAATAAAACAAATGTCATCAATGAAACGACTCCAGGTCACCAGGTTCACCCCTAGCTCGCCTCCCTGCCACACTACCTGATCTTCCCAGTGGGCCATGAATAGGTTGGCGTAGCTAGGAGCAAACCTGGTGCCCATAGCCGTTCCAGTACACTGCAAATAATAAGAACCCTCGTGCAAAAAATAATTATTAGTCAAAATAAATTTAATGCTATCCAATATGAAGGTTTTTAATAAGTCGGACATTTGGCTTTGATTCAAAAAATACATAACAGCTACCATACCTTTTTCAATATCAATAATTGTATAAAGCGTACCAACGTCCGCCGTACATAGCCAATCGTTGGTCTCTCAAAGACCATCTTGTCCATAGCTCCACTGATAGTGACCCACGTCAGACTATCAGAACAATTGGGTTTCACCGCTGTGGCTCGTGTCTTGCATGCAGGACGGTGAAATCCAAAGAGAGAAAGTTGGACCATTTTTCTGTAAATGGCACCACTTACCTTATTAAACAATTCTTGACTTGCCATTCAAGGAACGTGATATATGTTTTACAGTGCAAGTGCGGCCTATCATATGTAGGGAAGACCTCGAGACAGTTGAAGGCCCGCACTGCCGAACACATCTATAACATTCGCAAAAAGTTGCAAACTCACACGGTATCAGAGCATTTTCGTGTGTTTCATAATGCGGATGAATGTCAAGTTATGACCTTCTGTGCTATTGAACAGATTCTTCCAAAGAATCGTACCAACGATGTTTCCAGACGCCTATCTAGAACTGAGATGCGCTGGATACATCGCTTGGGTACTCTGGTCCCTAAGGGACTCAACACAGAATTTGAGTTAAAGCCCTTTCTTAGTTAAAAAGATCACATAGGCCATACACTCATTTCTTGGTTCTTTATTTTCATATGCCTTTTGAGGTCACCCCTATATTGAGAACCGTGGTGGTGGTTATGTATTTTTATTATGAGATTTTTAACTAATATACATTTTTTCATTTTAGTGTTGACCTATGTTGCATCTATGTAAACAGTCTCCGTTTTCCCTGCTGAGCAGTGAATTTATGGCCGATATTATATATGCAGTGGGACGCATACGGTTAAGTGCTGAAACGCACGGCCATCTTCCTTTTCTTAGGATATCACCGTGTCTGCAAGAAGCGGTGTTCCACTTCCCCTTGATGGAACGCAAGCGGCTCTACACTTCCTGTAGATGAACCGCAGCGTCATCTAGCCGGACAAGCGCTCCCTGCACGTGGTATACACGTCATTCTGCATTTCCGGTTGAATGAACCGCACCGCCATTTTTGCTGGGCACGGAGGCCGGATTCTGGAGGCTGATTAGCGGCCAATAGTGTGCATGTTAAATTTGATTGATATGGGTATATATACGCCCTATTGTGGACTGATTAGTCACGCTTCTGAAGAAGGAGGAACTCTCCGAAAACGCGTTCAAGCGTGCATTTTAAAATTTGTGTGTGTCGACCTGTGGAAGCAGCGGCTAAGTAGAGGAGTATCCTGGACTGAGCCCCCCTTGCCCCCGGATCAAGGGACCCAGACTGAAGGACGCCCCCGATGACATCATATGCTTGCTGTTTGCCTGGGACACTGTGTTTATGCTTTTAAACAAGTCACTTTATTGTAAGTGCATTTGCTTTATTAAATTCTTTTTATCATATTGACCTGCACCATGTTGTTCTCTATTGTGTCTCCCCTTTATATGTAAATAGGGGAGAACCTGGAATACTTTTGGAATACCTTACACCTGTCGACTCTGCTAAAATTTGACCTGGTTGTATTTTTTATTGTCTATGTACAAGGTTTATCTACACCTTGCCTTGCATGGTTTACACTGAGCGCTGTACACTCCCATTCACCATCTTTTTTGTCTGCTATGTAATTTGTGGTAGTTGAAGGTGAGACTACTGTGTGCTTTGGGATACAGCTGCACTCTGTATTAATTGCGCACCTACGTGGTTAATTTCTTTTGTTCTTGCATCTATTGTCTACACCTTATTTAACCAAAGTGTGCTGCAACTATGTTTACCATTAGGGATACTAGATCCCAACTCATCAAGAATACATTTTCATTATCTGATGGAAATGTATCTGATGAAAGCTTGGGGAATCTATTTAAAAAGATAGAGATTGCTATGCTGAAAGAGAATCGCATTTGGTGGGAAGTGGCCACTTTAGAACATTATATTTCCACCGATGTGATCCCAAAAGGGTTAAAAGTAACAAAAATTCCATCTTTTGAAACTTTGACAGAGGAGTTTAAATCTGAATGGAACTCTATACTGGATAATTGTTCTCAAAAATTAATGTGTTTAATTGTGAAAGAAAGAACTAAAACTCTGAAAGATTTAGATGTTGAAATAAAAACTTTACAAAATCTAACACTGCCATTCAAAGATCAAAAAGATTTTTTAGAACTTGAGAAATGTTTATTACAAAAAATAGACAAAAATACTAAAGATCTGAGAGATAAAAAAACAAAAAAATATAACAGAGATACTAAAAAAGAACCAGTTATTGATGTGGAAAAACTAATTAATATTGAGACACCACAAAGGGAAAGATCAACTAACCCACCAGTATGGAGAAAAAATCAGTTTAGATCTAATTATAACACTAGATCTACATATAATAAACGTAATTCAAACTATGTTCCCTATAGGAATAACTGGAACAACAGAACCCCACGAAAACAAAAGGTAGAAGATCTAAATCCTGATTATGTGCCACCACAACAAACTTATCATAATGGGAGAACAAATAATTCTCATACAGATCAGCAAAGACATTACAATCGGTATGCCCCTTTAGACGATCAAACTGAGCCTTCTATGCCTTTTTTAGAGAGAGGCCGGAGGAACAGGAGGATCAACTAAACCCTATATCCTATAAAAAAACTAGGAGGGGTAAAAGATCTGGCCAGAAAAAAACAATACTACGTAAAAAATGGAAAAATCGCCCCAAAAAAGGAAATCAAGTACCTAATGAGGTAGATAAAGATATGGAAACTAAAATCTTTAATCTCACTGATCGCCCTTTGACGGATGCAGAAATTAGTGTTTTACGTAAGGGTCTAAAATTTGCGCCTTCATTTAAACCATCGTCATTTGACTTATATTTAGACGTACAAAAGTATGTAAGAAAGTTGGCAATAAAAAGATTTTTTGCTCAGAAGGAATCCCAAGAATTAAACATTCCAGGTGAAATTACTGAGCCAATTACACCCCAGTCAAAATTTAGGGCACCGTCAACATTCTACCCCACACATTGTAGGGGATCCTTCCTCGATTGCTTCAATAAAATTGTATGCGAGGAACTTGACAAAATCACTAAAAATACCAATAAAAATAAGAAAATAGGTAAATTAAACTTATCCAAAAAAGAATTTGAAGCCCTAAATGTTTTAAAAAAGGATAAAACGTTGATTGTAAAGCCAGCGGATAAGGGGGGAGGGGTTGTTCTCATGCAAAGAGAGATGTACTTGGCAGAAATTTCACGACAAATTAATTCAGGAGAAACTTATAAAAAACTTAGGGGAGACCCTACATCTAGAATTAAAAAAGCACTTCTGGAATTAACATCCAAAGCTTTGGAGGATAAAATTATATCTAAGTCTGAATTTGAATTTATAAATATATCTGAACCAAGCATACCTTCGATCTACATACTGCCGAAGGTTCATAAGGACCCCCTCAATCCCCCTGGCCGACCGATAATTTCGGGCTGTAATAGCTTGACCAGCAATCTATCTGCATTTGTAGATTCACACCTCCAACCATTTGTGTGCACGACAAAGGCATACATCAGAGACACGGGTGATATATTAAACAAGCTGTCCACCTTAGAATGGCATACCAACGATTGGCTATGTACGGCGGACGTTGGTACGCTTTATACAATTATTGATATTGAAAAAGGTATGGAAGCTGTTATGTATTTTTTGAATCAAAGCCAAATGTCCGACTTATTGAAAACCTTCATATTGGATAGCATTAAATTTATTTTGACTAATAATTATTTTTTGCACGAGGGTTCTTATTATTTGCAGTGTACTGGAACGGCTATGGGCACCAGGTTTGCTCCTAGCTACGCCAACCTATTCATGGCCCACTGGGAAGATCAGGTAGTGTGGCAGGGAGGCGAGCTAGGGGTGAACCTGGTGACCTGGAGTCGTTTCATTGATGACATTTGTTTTATTTGGTCAGGGGATAAGAGCACTTTAGATTTATTTTGTTCCACCCTTAATGAAAACACCAACAATATAAAATTGACGTTTGAATGTAGTCAAAGTGAAGTATCCTTCCTTGACTTAAAATTGTATATTGAAAATGATGGCTTAAAAACCAAAACATTCAGAAAGGATACGGACTCAAATAGTTTTATTTTTACAACTAGTCAACACCATCGAAATTGGCTGGATGCAATCCCGTTTGGACAATTCACCCGTATAAAACGGAATTGTACAGATATTTCAGTGTGTAATCAACAACTAGATGAAGTATCCAAAAGATTAAGTGTAAAAGGCTATTCTAAGAACCTCATTAGTGATGCTAGAGAGAGGATAAACTGTATTGAAAGACCGGCACTTTTAAGTGTAAAACCTAAAGTGGACAAAAATAATGATAAATTTAAATGGGCTTTTGTCAGCCAATTTAGTTCTATACATAAAAATGTGGAAAAAGTGTTTAAGAACAACTGGCACCTACTCCAAAATGACCCCATTATTGGCCCCCAACTTCCGGTAAAACCCCAGTTTATATATAAAAAAGCCCCTTCTCTCAAAGACCATCTTGTCCATAGCTCCACTGATAGTGACCCACGTCAGACTATCAGAACAATTGGGTTTCACCGCTGTGGCTCGTGTCTTGCATGCAGGACGGTGAAATCCAAAGAGAGAAAGTTGGACCATTTTTCTGTAAATGGCACCACTTACCTTATTAAACAATTCTTGACTTGCCATTCAAGGAACGTGATATATGTGTTACAGTGCAAGTGCGGCCTATCATATGTAGGGAAGACCTCGAGACAGTTGAAGGCCCGCACTGCCGAACACATCTATAACATTCGCAAAAAGTTGCAAACTCACACGGTATCAGAGCATTTTCGTGTGTTTCATAATGCGGATGAATGTCAAGTTATGACCTTCTGTGCTATTGAACAGATTCTTCCAAAGAATCGTACCAACGATGTTTCCAGACGCCTATCTAGAACTGAGATGCGCTGGATACATCGCTTGGGTACTCTGGTCCCTAAGGGACTCAACACAGAATTTGAGTTAAAGCCCTTTCTTAGTTAAAAAGATCACATAGGCCATACACTCATTTCTTGGTTCTTTATTTTCATATGCCTTTTGAGGTCACCCCTATATTGAGAACCGTGGTGGTGGTTATGTATTTTTATTATGAGATTTTTAACTAATATACATTTTTTCATTTTAGTGTTGACCTATGTTGCATCTATGTAAACAGTCTCCGTTTTCCCTGCTGAGCAGTGAATTTATGGCCGATATTATATATGCAGTGGGACGCATACGGTTAAGTGCTGAAACGCACGGCCATCTTCCTTTTCTTAGGATATCACCGTGTCTGCAAGAAGCGGTGTTCCACTTCCCCTTGATGGAACGCAAGCGGCTCTACACTTCCTGTAGATGAACCGCAGCGTCATCTAGCCGGACAAGCGCTCCCTGCACGTGGTATACACGTCATTCTGCATTTCCGGTTGAATGAACCGCACCGCCATTTTTGCTGGGCACGGAGGCCGGATTCTGGAGGCTGATTAGCGGCCAATAGTGTGCATGTTAAATTTGATTGATATGGGTATATATACGCCCTATTGTGGACTGATTAGTCACGCTTCTGAAGAAGGAGGAACTCTCCGAAAACGCGTTCAAGCGTGCATTTTAAAATTTGTGTGTGTCGACCTGTGGAAGCAGCGGCTAAGTAGAGGAGTATCCTGGACTGAGCCCCCCTTGCCCCCGGATCAAGGGACCCAGACTGAAGGACGCCCCCGATGACATCATATGCTTGCTGTTTGCCTGGGACACTGTGTTTATGCTTTTAAACAAGTCACTTTATTGTAAGTGCATTTGCTTTATTAAATTCTTTTTATCATATTGACCTGCACCATGTTGTTCTCTATTGTGTCTCCCCTTTATATGTAAATAGGGGAGAACCTGGAATACTTTTGGAATACCTTACACCTGTCGACTCTGCTAAAATTTGACCTGGTTGTATTTTTTATTGTCTATGTACAAGGTTTATCTACACCTTGCCTTGCATGGTTTACACTGAGCGCTGTACACTCCCATTCACCATCTTTTTTGTCTGCTATGTAATTTGTGGTAGTTGAAGGTGAGACTACTGTGTGCTTTGGGATACAGCTGCACTCTGTATTAATTGCGCACCTACGTGGTTAATTTCTTTTGTTCTTGCATCTATTGTCTACACCTTATTTAACCAAAGTGTGCTGCAACTATGTTTACCATTAGGGATACTAGATCCCAACTCATCAAGAATACATTTTCATTATCTGATGGAAATGTATCTGATGAAAGCTTGGGGAATCTATTTAAAAAGATAGAGATTGCTATGCTGAAAGAGAATCGCATTTGGTGGGAAGTGGCCACTTTAGAACATTATATTTCCACCGATGTGATCCCAAAAGGGTTAAAAGTAACAAAAATTCCATCTTTTGAAACTTTGACAGAGGAGTTTAAATCTGAATGGAACTCTATACTGGATAATTGTTCTCAAAAATTAATGTGTTTAATTGTGAAAGAAAGAACTAAAACTCTGAAAGATTTAGATGTTGAAATAAAAACTTTACAAAATCTAACACTGCCATTCAAAGATCAAAAAGATTTTTTAGAACTTGAGAAATGTTTATTACAAAAAATAGACAAAAATACTAAAGATCTGAGAGATAAAAAAACAAAAAAATATAACAGAGATACTAAAAAAGAACCAGTTATTGATGTGGAAAAACTAATTAATATTGAGACACCACAAAGGGAAAGATCAACTAACCCACCAGTATGGAGAAAAAATCAGTTTAGATCTAATTATAACACTAGATCTACATATAATAAACGTAATTCAAACTATGTTCCCTATAGGAATAACTGGAACAACAGAACCCCACGAAAACAAAAGGTAGAAGATCTAAATCCTGATTATGTGCCACCACAACAAACTTATCATAATGGGAGAACAAATAATTCTCATACAGATCAGCAAAGACATTACAATCGGTATGCCCCTTTAGACGATCAAACTGAGCCTTCTATGCTTTTTTAGAGAGAGGCCGGAGGAACAGGAGGATCAACTAAACCCTATATCCTATTAAAAAAAATAGGAGGGGTAAAAGATCTGGCCAGAAAAAAACAATACTACGTAAAAAATGGAAAAATCGCCCCAAAAAAGGAAATCAAGTACCTAATGAGGTAGATAAAGATATGGAAACTAAAATCTTTAATCTCACTGATCGCCCTTTGACGGATGCAGAAATTAGTGTTTTACGTAAGGGTCTAAAATTTGCGCCTTCATTTAAACCATCGTCATTTGACTTATATTTAGACGTACAAAAGTATGTAAGAAAGTTGGCAATAAAAAGATTTTTTGCTCAGAAGGAATCCCAAGAATTAAACATTCCAGGTGAAATTACTGAGCCAATTACACCCCAGTCAAAATTTAGGGCACCGTCAACATTCTACCCCACACATTGTAGGGGATCCTTCCTCGATTGCTTCAATAAAATTGTATGCGAGGAACTTGACAAAATCACTAAAAATACCAATAAAAATAAGAAAATAGGTAAATTAAACTTATCCAAAAAAGAATTTGAAGCCCTAAATGTTTTAAAAAAGGATAAAACGTTGATTGTAAAGCCAGCGGATAAGGGGGGAGGGGTTGTTCTCATGCAAAGAGAGATGTACTTGGCAGAAATTTCACGACAAATTAATTCAGGAGAAACTTATAAAAAACTTAGGGGAGACCCTACATCTAGAATTAAAAAAGCACTTCTGGAATTAACATCCAAAGCTTTGGAGGATAAAATTATATCTAAGTCTGAATTTGAATTTATAAATATATCTGAACCAAGCATACCTTCGATCTACATACTGCCGAAGGTTCATAAGGACCCCCTCAATCCCCCTGGCCGACCGATAATTTCGGGCTGTAATAGCTTGACCAGCAATCTATCTGCATTTGTAGATTCACACCTCCAACCATTTGTGTGCACGACAAAGGCATACATCAGAGACACGGGTGATATATTAAACAAGCTGTCCACCTTAGAATGGCATACCAACGATTGGCTATGTACGGCGGACGTTGGTACGCTTTATACAATTATTGATATTGAAAAAGGTATGGAAGCTGTTATGTATTTTTTGAATCAAAGCCAAATGTCCGACTTATTGAAAACCTTCATATTGGATAGCATTAAATTTATTTTGACTAATAATTATTTTTTGCACGAGGGTTCTTATTATTTGCAGTGTACTGGAACGGCTATGGGCACCAGGTTTGCTCCTAGCTACGCCAACCTATTCATGGCCCACTGGGAAGATCAGGTAGTGTGGCAGGGAGGCGAGCTAGGGGTGAACCTGGTGACCTGGAGTCGTTTCATTGATGACATTTGTTTTATTTGGTCAGGGGATAAGAGCACTTTAGATTTATTTTGTTCCACCCTTAATGAAAACACCAACAATATAAAATTGACGTTTGAATGTAGTCAAAGTGAAGTATCCTTCCTTGACTTAAAATTGTATATTGAAAATGATGGCTTAAAAACCAAAACATTCAGAAAGGATACGGACTCAAATAGTTTTATTTTTACAACTAGTCAACACCATCGAAATTGGCTGGATGCAATCCCGTTTGGACAATTCACCCGTATAAAACGGAATTGTACAGATATTTCAGTGTGTAATCAACAACTAGATGAAGTATCCAAAAGATTAAGTGTAAAAGGCTATTCTAAGAACCTCATTAGTGATGCTAGAGAGAGGATAAACTGTATTGAAAGACCGGCACTTTTAAGTGTAAAACCTAAAGTGGACAAAAATAATGATAAATTTAAATGGGCTTTTGTCAGCCAATTTAGTTCTATACATAAAAATGTGGAAAAAGTGTTTAAGAACAACTGGCACCTACTCCAAAATGACCCCATTATTGGCCCCCAACTTCCGGTAAAACCCCAGTTTATATATAAAAAAGCCCCTTCTCTCAAAGACCATCTTGTCCATAGCTCCACTGATAGTGACCCACGTCAGACTATCAGAACAATTGGGTTTCACCGCTGTGGCTCGTGTCTTGCATGCAGGACGGTGAAATCCAAAGAGAGAAAGTTGGACCATTTTTCTGTAAATGGCACCACTTACCTTATTAAACAATTCTTGACTTGCCATTCAAGGAACGTGATATATGTGTTACAGTGCAAGTGCGGCCTATCATATGTAGGGAAGACCTCGAGACAGTTGAAGGCCCGCACTGCCGAACACATCTATAACATTCGCAAAAAGTTGCAAACTCACACGGTATCAGAGCATTTTCGTGTGTTTCATAATGCGGATGAATGTCAAGTTATGACCTTCTGTGCTATTGAACAGATTCTTCCAAAGAATCGTACCAACGATGTTTCCAGACGCCTATCTAGAACTGAGATGCGCTGGATACATCGCTTGGGTACTCTGGTCCCTAAGGGACTCAACACAGAATTTGAGTTAAAGCCCTTTCTTAGTTAAAAAGATCACATAGGCCATACACTCATTTCTTGGTTCTTTATTTTCATATGCCTTTTGAGGTCACCCCTATATTGAGAACCGTGGTGGTGGTTATGTATTTTTATTATGAGATTTTTAACTAATATACATTTTTTCATTTTAGTGTTGACCTATGTTGCATCTATGTAAACAGTCTCCGTTTTCCCTGCTGAGCAGTGAATTTATGGCCGATATTATATATGCAGTGGGACGCATACGGTTAAGTGCTGAAACGCACGGCCATCTTCCTTTTCTTAGGATATCACCGTGTCTGCAAGAAGCGGTGTTCCACTTCCCCTTGATGGAACGCAAGCGGCTCTACACTTCCTGTAGATGAACCGCAGCGTCATCTAGCCGGACAAGCGCTCCCTGCACGTGGTATACACGTCATTCTGCATTTCCGGTTGAATGAACCGCACCGCCATTTTTGCTGGGCACGGAGGCCGGATTCTGGAGGCTGATTAGCGGCCAATAGTGTGCATGTTAAATTTGATTGATATGGGTATATATACGCCCTATTGTGGACTGATTAGTCACGCTTCTGAAGAAGGAGGAACTCTCCGAAAACGCGTTCAAGCGTGCATTTTAAAATTTGTGTGTGTCGACCTGTGGAAGCAGCGGCTAAGTAGAGGAGTATCCTGGACTGAGCCCCCCTTGCCCCCGGATCAAGGGACCCAGACTGAAGGACGCCCCCGATGACATCATATGCTTGCTGTTTGCCTGGGACACTGTGTTTATGCTTTTAAACAAGTCACTTTATTGTAAGTGCATTTGCTTTATTAAATTCTTTTTATCATATTGACCTGCACCATGTTGTTCTCTATTGTGTCTCCCCTTTATATGTAAATAGGGGAGAACCTGGAATACTTTTGGAATACCTTACACCTGTCGACTCTGCTAAAATTTGACCTGGTTGTATTTTTTATTGTCTATGTACAAGGTTTATCTACACCTTGCCTTGCATGGTTTACACTGAGCGCTGTACACTCCCATTCACCATCTTTTTTGTCTGCTATGTAATTCTGGCTCCTTGTTGTAGGTGTATACCATGCAAAATGATAAGCTATTCTTCTTAATTGTAACTGAACCATTGCCAAGTTTAGCATTAGTTTACACGAATGGTAATTTGGCAATTCCAGCGCATTTCAAGTTTCACACCGATGTTTGGTTAACTGAATTGTCTCCACCAGTTTTTATTTCAAGGTTTGCAGACAGTGGAATAACCTGAAGAAGCATTATATGCCAAAGTATAACAGTATAACAACCCTTCAAAGTCCAATCCCTTTTCACTTTAGAACAATCCCTAGAAAGTATAGGACAAGATATAGATAAGAGCTATTGTAAAATGAAAGTGAAGAAGAAAACATATTCTCCATTCACATTGTAAATAAGCCAGCAAAAGTGGCTTACTGTATATCATACTGTACATATTACATCAATCTCAGTTGCATACATTTGCAAATAAATCATAAGACACCTGCCTTGTCAAGGCATTTCTGGTATTTGTCATATATTTAAATATTTCTAACTGAAAGATAACTTAATTGGAGGCATGAAAAGATGCCCCAAACTGGCACTACAAAGGTTAGCATAGCTTCCAGCAACTGATCCATATATACCTCACAGAACAGTGATACACAGAATGGAATTTACTCAAATCATTTTATTAGCCCACCACAGGTGCATGTAAGGGAGTGGTTACATACAGTACATCATACATGATAATAGTAATGCAGATATCTCAGCTATAAACATTTGGTAATCATCCATCTATGACAAGGCTTTTATTCTGGACTGGTGGTCCCTTCACTGAATGATATTATTCTATTTTTAATACATTTTGCTCTAAAAAGCCAGCAGTAACCCTGTCAGCAGTATCCCTGACAGCAGTAACCCTGACAACAGTAACCATGACAGCAAAAACCATGATAGCAGTATCCCTGACAGAAGTAACCCTGACAGCAGCAACCCTGACAACAGTATCCCTGACAGCAGTAACCCTAACAACAGTATCCCTGGCAGCATTATCCCTGACAGCAGTAACCCTGGCAGCAGTAACCCTGGCAGCAATATCCCTGACAGCAGTAACCCTGACAGCAGTAACCCTGACAGCAGTATCCCTGACAGCAGTAACCCTGACAGCAGCAACCCTGACAACAGTATCCCTGACAGCAGTAACCCTAACAACAGTATCCCTGGCAGCATTATCCCTGACAGCAGTAACCCTGGCAGCAGTAACCCTGGCAGCAATATCCCTGACAGCAGTAATCCTGACAGCAGTAACCCTGACAGCAGTAACCCTGGCAGCAGTATCCCTGAAAGCAGTATCCCTGACAGCAGTAACCCTGACAACAGTATCCCTGACAGCATTATCCCTGACAGCATTATCCCTGGCAGCCGTAATCCTGACAACAGTATCCCTGACAGCATTATCCCTGACAGCATTATCCCTGGCAGCAGTAACCCTGGCAGCAATATCCCTGACAGCAGTAATCCTGACAGCACTAACCCTGACAGCAGTAACCCTAGCAGCAGTATCCCTGCAGCAGTATCCCTGACAGGCAAGACTATATAGTAGAAATTGAATCGAAAGCCAGATTGAATAGAACAGTATATTGAATCGAAATCAAATCGAATACCACATCTAACCGTGTGTACACACTATAACACTTGCTTCCCGCATTGGCCCTAAACTGTGAATGTCGTCCTTCTTCTCCATCAGACATCACTGTTTTAAATGCTCCCTCAACAGCCATGTATTTACTGGACCACTGCTTAAACCATACTCGATCTTCATTAGTCCAGTACCACCACTTATATCACTCATGAGCTCATGAGCAGGGCCCTCCTTCCTCTTGTTTTATCCCATCTCCACAGAACCACAGGGGTATCAGAAGTATAGAACCCATTAAAAATAAATGGCACATACACAAATCTCTGTCTTTACCAAGGTTACATATTTTATGAGCACTATTATTTGTAAAGTGTTTTCTAATCTGGTTCAGCATTTACGTTCAATATGAAAGCTTCTACAGTCAAGTGAAAATGTTAATATTACCACATGCTGAGTGTAAATCATCCGGCAGCAGTTGTTCTTAGCTGGCAAACATCTGTGGCAGCACTCCCAGACCTAAAAGAGATAAATCATGATTTCCTCGTGTTATGGATCTACCATTTTCGTCTTGTTTTTTTAATTGCCTTATTCAAGCAATATCTATTGATCAAACTGTGTCCTCACATGTATAACATGCTTTAAGGCACATGTTTTACAGAGATATTCTGAATGACCTTGCAGTTATTTTAGTTGTGTTTTTCGTTAGACCTAGAGGAGTAAAATTACTATGCAACCAATCAGATTCTATCTCTTATTTTGTAGAAGGGGCTATATAAATAAGAAGCAGCATCTGATTGGTTACTATGGGCAACATCCCATCGTCAATAGAGTTCCCGTCTTAATAAATTTACAGCAAAAAAGTATTTCCTGGCATAAACTCAGTAACAGTACTCTTTTCCACACTCCTAGAGGGGTATTCAATCCCCCCAAGCGGCAAATAGCAGCACTCCTCTATTCAATGCTGCCGTTTCCATTGAAGGCTCTCAGAATCTGAATTGTCGGAAACGGTTGCTAATTATCAAATTCGCAGGCAATCTCAACAATTTAGGGGGTGTTTCTGGCAAAATGTAGCCTTTTTGATACTCGACAGTGGGAATATTGTATATCGACTGTCGAGTTACAGTCAGAACGGGTCGAAAATGGCCTGATCCAGTCAGATTCGGGATTGAAAACCCCCCTAATGTTCACTTCTTTATTTGCTATAATTTTAGTTGTTTGTGTACATTTTCCTTGTCTGTTGCATTTGCACAGTTACTGTATTTCACAGGCTGCTTTCCCTCACACAACAAAACTTTCTTCTAGTCTACAAATTATCCAGCATACTCTTGAAAACTCATCTATTCAGTAACGGTTATCAAATTCCAGAGCCACCACAAAACCGCTAAGCACTGCTCTATTACCTCCTTTCAGGGCTGAAATTTGGGGGGGGACTGCGGGGACTCTAGTCCCGGGCCCAGAGAGAAAGTGGGTCCAGGATTGGAGTCTATCAAGTATAATTTGTTAAAAATAAAGTTTATATTCCCTTGAAGCAATGTAGAGGTTGAGTGTTTGCAGCCAGTGCTGCGACCCCCAGAGGTCTCAGGCATGCCGGCGCCTCGTTAAGGGGAAGGGGACCCTGCTTATTTTGTTCATCCCAGGCCTCACAATTTCTGATGGCAGTCCTGCCTCCTTTCTATGCAGATTATTTAAAACTGACATACAGTATTGTGTGGGATGTTATTCATTCCGAGACCACTGGACGTATGGAATGCGGGATGATCTCTGAAGAGTCTTTTCCTTGTAACTGATTGTCTCTTCAAAAAACATCCGAGATTGTCTGGCATCCCGCACCTCCATCTATTTCAGACTGCATTACATCGCACACATTTAATCTTTTTAAACTCACATGCCCCAATCACCACATTGGTGTTTGACTGGGATCCCACCAGGAACTTCTGAATTATGGCTTGAACAATACTGTAAATACAACTTATCCTCATGTATCATGATATAGAGATGTAGCCAAGCTTATTGTGAACCATGGCACTAGCCACACCCACACCACACTGCTCATAGCCCCTCTGCTTATCATAATAGGCCTTTGAACATTTTGATCCCAGTTGTAAAGCCCAGCAGAATATGACAGAAGCTGATTGGCAGCTGTAGGCAGAATCTCTACTTTCTCTCTCAAATGTTTTATACACAGTAGGAAAGAGTGAAATCCTCTCTATTCTTCAGTTTAACAGTTGCTATTTTTTTCTGATTTATGTTGGTTCTATCCTGTTAACATCTACATATGTAAGTACAAATTATATTCACTGAGCTTCCAGTAGTTACAGCGGGGGAGCGGTAGGTCTACTGGAAGGATACACAAGTCAGTAGCTTCAGTATTGTAAGTGATATTACACTTACAAAATGACAGATATGTTGCCGATACATCTGGGACCCATAATATGGGTCATTTGTGTTTCAGGGAAATGATGTCTCTATTGGCCTACTTGGCTGTCTCTATGTGTTCTCATTTCATGCATTGCTGGTAATCCTCCTCTAGTCAGGACCGGCAATACGTATGAACAGTTATAGGAGTATTTGTATATAGAATGCTTTAAGCAAAGCTTACAGTATATGCCATTTCATTTTATGATCTTCACTCAGTGTTGACTTCATGGAAATCAATTAAACGAAAGTGTAAGGGAACTTGAATAACAAAAAGATGTTGATCAGCAATGGAGGGGAACATTCTTGTTTTTTTATTGGGGGTTTGTGCTGTGAAATGTGTTGTGTTCTAAAGAATTGCAAAAGAAAAGGGAAGAAAAGTGTCAATGTAAAATGCAGAAATATAATGCAGCATCTGCTATTAAAGTGTTCCTGTCTGTTATTCATAGTTGTCCAGTACATGTGCTTAGGTTTTCTTTTTAGTTTTTCAGTAAGAGATACGACCGATATTATACTGTGTATTAAATAAAATACAAAAATCATTGGTCACTATATGAATAGGAACTGCACTAATATAATAAATATATATTAGAGATGAGCAGGTTTCAGTTTTCAGAAAACCGAGTCCATCCGAACTTCCAAGATCTGAGAAAATCAGAGTGACAGCTTGGGTTTTCTCAAATTGTCTGGATTCAAAATTGTGGTAAATCGTCATCCTCCCAGGACCGGGATGTGATATAAGTTCCTTCTGCAATAATTTGTGCTCTATTTCACACAGGAACGCTAGAGAGGTGTGTGCTCTGATAGTCTGTGTGTCAAGAATTGTGGTATTTATGCACCTCACATACCGATGCATTGGTCCTGTCTGTGCCGCAGGTCTATTGGGGTCTGTGCCCAGGGTCACAGTCTGCGGAATGATGTCCCTGTGTCACTTCCACGGCCATCCTGCAGCTGCAAACCATATCATGCTGGTCCTAAGGGACATGGGTGTTTCCATGACACCTGGGGTCAGCTGACTGCCTTGCACCACTACCCAGACCCAGAGCACTGTCCTATGATCCAGACCTGATCCCTGCTGCGGTCATGTGCTCTTCTAGCCAATCACTGCACACTGTTGGGATATAAGGCATGAGCTCACCAGTAGTCAGCACCTTATATCCCTATAGTCTACTTCCTGAGTATTGTTCCCAGAGGGTGCTTAAAGGCTCCAAGCACTCTCCAATTGTCAGTTATTTGGGTCTTACTGCTGTACTCCACTTCATGATTATTTATCTGCTGCCAAATAGACTTCTACTGTTTTCCACCATCAACTTCCAATTGAAGTATCTGCTGCTTAGTCCAGACTTATGCACCACAGGCCAGCCAGTACTTTAGGATCACAGTCTGACCATCATAAACCAGTCAAAAATCCAGCCAGCACCATCGGTTTCCAGACCGACAATGGGTAGCCAGCCTAATATCCAGCCAGTACCATTGATTCACTAGTTCAACGTTTCACCAGCTCTACCAGACATCTCAGTTTGCAACACCATACCCACAGTCTGAGTTAGGGGAAGTCTGCCCCCAACCTGCCCAAAGTGCTGCACCCGTCTGGTGCAGCAAAGCCCATCCACTCCAGCGCTGAGCTGACCTAACAGTCCAGTCTTCATCCATCAACTATCAACTCCAGTGCTCTGCTAACCTAAGTCAACTGTCCATCCCCTCCAGTGCTGAGATAATATATCTGTCCAGTGTGAAAAAAAAGTAAATAAAAATATAATTTTTTAACTAACTGTGCGCTCTGTTCTCCACTGCAACTTTGTTCACATAAATTTAACCCATGTGACATCTCACAGTGGCCCTTATTCTGATCGGTGCGGAAATTCCCGCATGCGGACGGACCGCCGATGTTGATCGTCTGCGCATGTGCAGAGGTCACTCTGCGCATGTGCAGCCGATTTCGCCGCACGGATTCTTTATACGCCGCACAGGGGGCGTAGAGGGGCGTGAGGGGCTACTTAGCCTCATTACCCTATGCATACGCCCCCCGTTTCATGGGCGTTCCCATGCAAACGCGGGGCGTATGCATGGTAATGAGGCCGTGACGCGTGGGTACGGGGCGGGCATCTGACATCGCCGGATGTCAGCTGCCCGCCCCTATACATGATTTCACACGGACAACTGTCCGTGTGGTCTTGTGTTGCGGGACCTGGTGGAGCGTGCGGCCCTGCATTCGATGTTCGGCGACCATCGAATGCAGGGGCTGCTCCCACCATGGAGGAGGCGTATCCCCGTACAATTTCATGCGGATCGCCACATATCCGCATACGGACGGCAGGTGGCGATCCGTATGGAAGGCGGGGATTCGCCTGCACGGTTGCGGCCGCATATTCTGATCGGGCCGCACCGATCAGAATAAGGGCCAGTGTGAGTTGTCATTTGCAAAAAAGTTTAAAAAGTGTTCCTTTTTTGTACAACTTGTGTGTGCTGTATCCCACTACATGTGTTCTCAAAAATGGAAGAGCTGTGACTCCCCACGGTGTGTAAAAAAAAATAAGCCTAGGAGGTGCCATGCCCTAACACATTAATAAATATAAATCAATATGGCTTGCGATCAGTCAAAAAGCAAGAGCAGCAACCAAGTACTAGTGCTATGGCTGCTGCGTCATGATAGTATTACAACATCTAGTAAAGGTGATTCGAGCTGTAAAAGGTTTAGGAAGGGGCAGCTAAAAGTAAAGGAGTCATATTAAAAACCAACAAATCAGTGCCCCCACCCCCCAAAAAAACAAAAACAAACTGTATGTCTAGGGGTGTCCACGCTTGCTACTTTAGGTGTAAGTGAGACATTTCTCTCACTGTCCTTGTAGAGAAGTCTCTTTCAGCTTCTTTCACCATTTCTGTACCATTTACACATGTCCGGGAGAGTAGTACAAGTAAAGATGAATCTGAAAAATTTCTAGAAATTGAGATTGCCAATATGGAAGGGGTACAATATAAGGGGGATTATTTTACTTTGATGATGTTGTTTATGTAAATCAGCCACCAGTGGCAAGAGTTCTTGCCTCTGAAAAAAGATTTGTGAGGCAAATGATAGAGCTATAGACCTTCATTCTATATCCATGCTACATCATGAAATTTATTTAAAAAAATTATATTATATTATTTTGTTGTACATAATGCCATCATCATCAAACTCCTTATCAGTGATCAGAGGTAGCCCTTCCCAAAAATTGTTTTGTGGGGGCCAAAACAAACCAAGCACTTCATCCACAAAAGTAGAAGTCTATGTCACTGAAGTGTTTTGTTTATTAAACTGTGCATGGCCTTAATAAAAGTGCGTGGGAGGGCCTATGGACAAATCCATCTTGCACCACTTTTATTCTCAGAATTTTCTGTATATTAGTGGAGGCATTAGCGACGGTCATTAATTTACAGTCACAAATTATGCCTATGTCAAGTTAATTTTAATGAATTTATAATTAATTCTTGTATTCTTTAATGGCCTTGCCTCATCTGAGTTCCTGCAAAACAGAAGGTTGATATAGTCCATGTCCTAATTTAAAAAACAAACATTTTTTAATAATGAATCAATTATTCTATTAACTACCTTCTACTATATACTCCTCCTACAATTCACTGTAATTTTCTATACTCACTGAGCTAGTTCTTGGTAAATACTTTTTTTATTTTTTGGTTTATTTCCTGTGGGGAACCATTTCCCGGTGCGACAATGCATTTTGCAATCTGAAATTGGTATAAGTTGCAGCTCCCCTCTAACAGAGACAGTCTTATATTACAGTATATTTTGGGACATAACCTTATTTAGACAGCAGGTAACAAAGACATAGCAAATAAATGAATGATCATTAACTCTTGGAGTGCCAAATCCCTATTTGTACAGGGCGACTGTCGTTGGGTGCGTGCTCCAGCGACCAGCCCTGGGTCGCTGGTCACAGGAGCATACTCCTGCGACCAGCGGCTTCCCCCAGGAATCAGTTCTTTCCTTGTGCGGCAGTGTCTCCTTTCATCAGGGACCATCTCTGTTTGCTGATGAAAATAGGACATTGAGCAATATATTGCTCCATGTGTACAGAGCTTTAAGGGACCCTTACACTTGTGAGATTTTGTGAGATTTGACCCAATTCAGGTGGATTGAGTCAATTTATCTGACAAAATCTGATGTGCCTGATGTGTAGGACACAATGCTCAATCCTGTGCCATTGGGTATAACCAAGAGATTGTAAGAGATTGATCCTCCTGCACATAGGATAAATCTCGAGTCAATCAGGTCCAATTTGTTGAACAATAAGTGGAACAAGTGTAAGGGGGCTTTTAGTGTTTTTATTCATCATAATGACCTGTAATGTTTACCTTATATAGATAATATCTTTTTTACACAACATATTTTTATTTGAATTTATGTAACAAATGTGACTGACACTGGCATTTCTTACAGAGATGTTAGTACTCAAAGGGTAAATAATAATAATAATAACATAAAAAAATGCAGATGCCAAAAATGAATAGCACAATGTGCTCAAGCCAAGCCAGTGCCGGTGGAAATACAGCAGTTTAAGTAATTAACCGTGGCTAATTGAATCTGGCCCTGTTATGTCACCTCCAGCTTTGCCTATCGGACAAATTGCAAATTCTTTAAGAACGCAATTTCCGCTTACATTTACTCTCTCTTGTGTTTGCTTGGAAAAAGCATAGAACACCCAATTTATACTTTAGTTTTGCAACGCTACAAAAGAAAAAAAGAATATATCATCAAATCCACACTACTTACTATAATTGGCCGCATACTTTATTATTATATTTTACAGACATCATTTTTGCACAGCTGCCTAAAATAATCATTTTGGAGTGTGGCACCATGACAAAGAAGAAACTGCTGTCAAGAACTTTATTAATGAGTTTGTAATTACTATGTCATTGGCACTTGTAGCTATCTCCAGCAGGGGAGATAAACTGTGTGCTAGTTTTCCATTTTAACAAGCATCTACTTACATTTGGAGACTGAGCAGCATATGTGGACAGGGTCACATGAGACAAGATGCAGACAGCTGTCTTTAAATCAACTCAATGAGTCCCCAAAAAGCTATTTTAACAATAAAAAATATAATCCTAAAATAATTCAGACCATATGTACGGAGCAAGAATGTTGAATTCATGCCATATAGACCTGGAATGCCACCTCGGCTCTTAAACATGCCGCTCACTGTTGTTACAGCTGCACCGAACAGCTTATTGCTGCTGGAATCATGTGAAGTAGCAAGATTTATCCTGCTAAGCACACACACTGACATACTTATACTATTATACTATACTGTACTACACTATATATATATATATATATATCTATGTGCTTTGGATGAGCGGCGCCACTTGTGCTTGTCTAGAAAAAATATATATATATATATATAGTGGCCACAGCAATATTCCCTTATTATATAGAGGGTGTCAGCCAATTCTTTAAGAAATAGTGTCGGTATAACACTTAGGAAATATGGTTAAATGGATAAAGATTACGGCGACTAATTACTGGGCTAGGTATATAATAAATAAATGTTTATTAAGATGACAATTTTATAAGACAAAAAAATGGTACGTATAAAAGGATGGACAAAATCTTTACAATACAAGGATAAAAAAAAAAAAAAAAAATTTTGGGGGGTAAAATTACAGGTTAGTATACACAAAAAAGATATGGGAGAGGTATATAAAACACAATTTGTAAAAAAACAATTTGTAAAAAAATCTTCCTAAAATCAATAAAAAGCGTATAAAGATATAAAGGAGATTTGCTTAGCTTTTTTAAAAGGATGGAGATCAGTGGTGGGGCAACCACTGATCTCCATCCTTTTAAAAAAGCTAAGCAAATCTCCTTTATATCTTTATACGCTTTTTATTGATTTTAGGAAGATTTTTTTACAAATTGTTTTTTTACAAATTGTGTTTTATATACCTCTCCCATATCTTTTTTGTGTATACTAACCTGTAATTTTACCCCAAAAAATTTTTTTTTTTTTTTTTATCCTTGTATTGTAAAAATTTTGTCCATCCTTTTATACGTACCATTTTTTTGTCTTATAAAATTGTCATCTTAATAAACATTTATTTATTATATACCTAGCCCAGTAATTAGTCGCCGTAATCTTTATCCATTTAACCATATATATATATATATATATATATATATATACATACACACACATACATATACTGTATATAATTATATATATATATATATATATATATATATATATATATATATATATATATATATATATGCATGTTTTATATTGAAAGACATTTAACAACTCCGAGATCTTATCCTATTGTATAGGTGCAAAATTTTCTGTTGCTTCCGGAATAAAGAGATAATCTACATCCATTTACACATTACATGTTGCTATTAAGCTTCTGTACGAGTCAGGTTTAGGACAGGCATTTCCAACCTCAGCCCTCAAGGCACAATTTTTTATTTTGATTTATCCATCTGTGCTTGTTATCCCTAAAACCTGCACGGTTGGTGTGCCTTGAAAACCATGGCTGAGATGCCTGGTTGTGGATTTGGTTTAGTGATGAAAAACAGGGGTATGGCCTGTGGCCGTGACATCTCTGTGATGCCACGCCCCCTATCATAAGGCACACCCCTTTTTCAGGTGCCGAATTCTAAAGTGAAAATGTTGGGAGGAATGTATGTGTGGGCTATAGGTATGTCTATTAAATAGCACAACTGATGCTATCATTTATGGCTAATTATATACGTACATTTTAACTCCATTCTTCTTTTATGTACTCTCCCTTCTACACATCAGCTGCTGCATTTCTATATTCCATTGGTTATATATATTATAAAAATAAATGAAACATCCGGACACGCTGAAGCCGCGGACTTGCTAATTGCCGCCTGCTGCCCAGCCACATATTGGAGCTCCGATTGCATGGTTCTCCAGGTATGAATAGATAGTACAAGTATGCGCTAGGATTCCTCTCTCTGGGACTACTAATCTCAATTAACCCTGAAGGGACTGTAAACATTATCACCAGTGTTTGTCTATTTTATTTCATTTATTTTTATTTGCATTTTTATTTCTATTTTTATTTTTATTTGTTTTTCATATTATTTGATTTTCTTTTCCTTTACTCTAAATCCTTCCCACCCCTCCACCCTCCCACTCAAGCACCCGGTCACCTCAAACTTAAATGGCCAAAAACCAACAGGTTACAGCATCTCTTTGTTCACCTCTTTGTTTGCGTGCATCCAGGGCCGCCAAGAGAAATCCTGGGCCCGGTACAACAACTTCCTGGGGCCCCCCTCTGTTGACCCTTGTAAGTTCCACTTACCTAAATGCTCATTGCTATGGGCTTCATGCTCGATACCAGGGGTTAGCATGCTCTACCAGGGGTTAACATGCTCATTGACATGGGCTTAACCTGCTCTGCCAGGGGTTACATGCTCTGCCAGGGGTAAACATGCTCTGCCAGTGGTTAACATGCTCTGCCAGGGGTTAACATTCTCTGCCAGGGGTTAACATACTCTTTGCCATGGGGTTAACCTGCTCTGCCATGGGTTACATGCTCTGCCAGGGGTAAACATGCTCTGCCAGGGGTTACATGCTCTGCCAGGGGTTAACATGCTCTTTGCCATGGAATTAACCTGCTCTGCCAGGGGTTACATGCTCTGCCAGGGGTTAGATGCTCTGCATGGGGTTACATGCTCTGGCCGGAGTTACATGCTCTGCCAGGGGTTACATGCTCTGCCCGGAGTTACATGCTCTGCCAGGGGTTACATGCTCTGCCCAGAGTTACATTCTCTGCCTGGAGTTACATGCTCTGCCATGGGCTACATGCTCTGCCAGGGGTTACATGCTCTGCCAGGGGTTAACATGCTCTGCCAGGGGTTAACATGCTCTTTGCCATGGGTTTAACCTGCTTTGCCAGGGATTACATGCTCTGCCAAGAGTTACATGCTCTGCCAGGGGTTAACATGCTCTGCCAGGAGTAAACTCCCAAATCACGTGACTGGCTCTCAGCAGGCCCTGGAGTTGGAGAGCAGAAGGACCTCTGTGATGCTGCTGCCCCCATGCCAGCCCACGTCTGCCCACATCCGTACTCCCAATCCCGCTGCTTAAAAGTTGATACAGCGCAATCAGACACAGTGCACTCGCCACCAAATAAAAAAAAACTGTGTGTCCAGACCCAGGCCCCCCTGACAGGCCTGGGCCCGGGTAAACTGTTCCTGCCCCTCCTCTCTCTGCACCCCTGCGTGCATCCATTGCAAGGACACATGGTCTGTGACCCACAAACGGCGTTCAGTTTCTGAAATATCAATAACATTGTCATAAATTGGTCATCCCGCAGATTCTGAGTGCCTCTGAGCTGTTCTCCTTGGACGCAAAGGGCTGTCCAGTAGCAAGTAAGTTTGCAACTGCTAATTTACATCCATGACACATCTTCATTTATCTGAGCACTCCCCCAAAGGTTGTCTTCCTGTCACTCCCTTGGTAACTAATTCCTGGGTGTGAGCACCATTGCAGTTGAAACATAGCAAGAAAACATTGACCAATTTGCACACAGTGGGGCTAATTCAGCTTTAATTGTAGTATTGCAAAGATTCACAAAACCGCAACTGCCAGCGGTAGCATGCGGGGTGGGGCGCCAGGTCCCTCTCCATGGTGTTACCGCAGGATTTTGTGGTCACATCCATGGGGAAGCACTCGCACATTAAGGATATCCCCCAAGCAGCGCAGCCTAGCTGCAAAACCAATTGCCTGTTGTTTCAGGTCACAAATGATGTCATGCAGCCAACGCAACCTGCAAGTGGACATTTCTGTGTTTTACAGACCGCACCCCCGCAATTCTGTGTCGCTGCCTCTGTCATCCTTTTGACTGCGGGCGCATTATTCAGAATGAAACCGCAGTTTAAGGGGTCACACAGGCACATATTGCCGATAATTGCCTAATATTGATTTTTGGCAAGTTGCGTTCGATATTAAATTAGACTGAATTATTCCCTATGTTTTTACTTTTGTAGACTTGTGGATTTCCCTCGTGAACCACAAATGAACTAAATATTGTTTAAAGCATCTGCTCAATGGATAATAAAAAAATATGCAGAAATGCAGGTGTGCAGCTGGTAATGACAAATTGTTTGTGAAAAGTTTACTTTGCCTTTTTTATTCATTTTTTTACAGTTTAAAAACGTGTGGGAATTAATTTCTGTAGTATCACCCTCCCCTGATACTATTACTTTCTTATGTTGCTGCTGTACAGCCCAAAAATAAGGTATCCCTAAAAAACTGTTTCTTTTTACTACAGGTGTTTAAACAATTAAAAAAAGAAATCTATAATACATTTACTCCGTTTTTAGTTAATAAGATTAGCAGATGGCTGTAAATAACTATGGCCTGCGTACATTGCAGCAAGCACAGCATCTACAGTATACAGTACATGGCTGTTCACATGTAAAACATGGCTGGAAGAAAAATCGCCAAACTGCCGAAAGTGTCATAAGAAATCTTGCAAAAACAGGTGTTATGTCTGTAATTACTAGTTAGTGTTCCAGAGACTTAGCAGACATACACTCTACAAAATACATTGGGTTAATGGTATGAAGTGAACCAGAGTATTTTTAATGTATGAGGTAATTAAAATCTAAAATCACATGCTTAAAAATGTCCCATGAATATTTAAAAAGAAAACATAGATTTCTTAATTTTAAATATTTGTATTGAAAAAATATATGCTGCTATCTGTCACCTTATGAAAACAAAAGCTGGCAGGTTTATTACTATTAGTAAAGTTCTAGATTACATTTGTTTTAATAAACAAAAACAGTAAAAATAAAACTGGAGCCCCGTATACACGGGGTGACGGGAGCGTTGTGCTGAGCGATATAGTTAAGCTCAGATCGCTCAACACAGATCTCTCAGCAGCCAGCGCCACACCAGCGCTGAGTGCTGAGCAATCTGTCACTGCCTGTGTTCTCAATAGAGAGAACTAGGGCGATGACTAGATCGCTCAGCAGCCAGCGCCACACCATCGTTGGGTGCTGAGCAATCTGTCACTGCCCGTGTTCTCAATAGAAAGAACACAGGCGATGACTAGATTTTGACTGCATGCAGCCTATAGTTTCCATGACATGAGTTTAGTATTACTCAGGTAGGTGAGTCAATGGCAAATGGATGACTGCATGCAACTGGATAGATTCTGTAGTTCAGGGGTTTGAGTGAGGGGGAACAAGGTGCAACTGAGTTCCACCACCTCTAATGGTGAGTTGGAACATTTTAACCTCCACATTAGCCCTGGGAGGAAGGGGTGTAATTAGGTGGCATTAGGTGGCATAGAGAAATTAGTTCCCCCACCTCTGCATGACAACTTTAAACCCTGCTGTAATTATTCAGCCTGGCACTGATCTTTATATAATTCAAAACCGTATCCAATGGGGATCTTTTAAATCTCCCAGTCCCACCATACAAGTATTCCACTGGAAGTAGAGAATAGAGCATGCATAGTCCACTCTTGGCATTTCAAATAACTTGGAAATTGATGGAAATTAAATGACAGTTATTTAAAAACGGACAAGCCAAACTACATGATGTTTGAACTAGCCAACTTGTAAAGTTTCATTGAAATTAGGCTCAAACATTTCCTGGAAAATCGTTGAAATCACTGTCCAAATTCATATTTTTCTCTTTATGTCATGGTACTGTAATTAGCACTTTTTAAAAACATTGTAATTAAAGTGTGCCAGATAATTATATTGCAATACTAGAGAAGATACATAAGTAAAAATTATAAAAATATACATTATAAAAACATAAAAAATCTCCTTAGCTTCCTGGCAGTAGTAACTTTGCTTATAATAATATAATGATGTTAGTAAATTGTTATGATGAGGTGTTGGAGTGTTACAATACCCCCAAACTACTTGGACTCTAGCAAATATACTTCTTTCATCCACATGGGATAACCCCAAACAAGACACCTCATGCTGGGGCCAGTCCTCCTCTTGCCATCCTTTCCTAACAGCAATGTCATGAAAGAGAAGCGAGCTAGCGAGTCTTGGAGTCGAGCTGTACGGTCGCAGCCAACTTTCTGTCTTTGCCCAGTAGACGTACTAAAAAAGTTTGGACAGTTAATCTCGAGAAAAGAAAATTACCACACGCAAAATGTACTAATAACCACACACAGATAATTTATGCAGCCAGTGTGGACATAAGGCTTAACAAACAGTCATTATTTTAAGAGGTTATTGGGGAAAGAAAAATATACTACGGCATAAGAATAACTGTGAATATAGACCATAATTCCATGTTCAGTGTATTGGGATACACAGTCATTACTTTCCCCCAGTATAAGAACAAAGAACAAAGTCATATAACCAGAGGTTTTTGTGGCCAGAATCTTAACATATTGGTCTTATAAATCTCTCCATGATTTCTAACCACAGCCACTGACCACACATTTATTTTCCACTATTCAAACACGCATAAAACTAAGCAGGGGTAACCGCATAACGGGGCTGGACATAATGACTGCTGTAATAATATCATAACAAATAAAGGGCCTTATTTTGGTTCATTCTTTCTGACAAAATCCTTCTTAGATGGACAAAACCATGTGCACTGCAGGGGGGGGCAGATGTAACATGTGCAGAGAGAATTAGATTTGGGTGAGTAATTTTGTTTCTGTGCAGGGAAAATACTGACTGCTTTATTTTTACACTGCAATATAGATCTCACTTTGAAGTAAAACCCCACCCAAATCTTATTCTCTCTGCACATGTTACATCTGCCCCACCTGCAGTGCACATGGTTTTGCCCATCTAAGAAGGATTTTGTCAGAAAGAATGAACCAAAATAAGGCCCTTAAGTTGGCTTTGTTAGATTTGAAAAACACTTTTATGGAGATTTGTTTATATTTTGCAGTGTCACAGAATAAACGGATCCCTTTCTATTGTATTGTGCAGCTCATCAGCTGTGTAAGGACTGTTACTGCAGTACTGTATGTACAGTAAGTGAATCTATCCTGACTGCAAGTCACCAGTTGTATGCAGTGAACCAGGGGTGAACTGGGAACATAAAGTGGTTCCGGATTGGGCCTTATTTTGGTTCATTCTTTCTGACAAAATCCTTCTTAGATGGGCAAAACCATGTGCACTGCAGGTGGGGCAGGTGTTACTTGTGCAGAGAGAATTAGATTTGGGTGGGGTTTTACTTCAAAGTGAGATCTATATTGCAGTGTAAAAATAAAGCAGTCAGTATTTTCCCTGCACAGAAACAAAATTACTCACCCAAATCTAATTCTCTCTGCACATGTTACATCTGCCCCCCCTGCAGTGCACATGGTTTTGTCCATCTAAGAAGGATTTTGTCAGAAAGAATGAACCAAAATAAGGCCCAATGTTATGAAAGTGGTCTTCTTTTAGGAGGGGACACATTGATGTGGGTAGGGTCAAATCAAGTCATGCATGCACCGATGGGCACAGTAAGGTCACACTGGCTCACAGAAGTACAGGGAAAACCCTCGGTGAGCCCCACTGTTTGGTGCCCTGCTTTCTTTAGGGTCAGGTTCCAGATTGTGCATATGAATAATACATTATGTGCATTGCTGTTATTAATCTGATATTTTATCATAGATGCCCTAGCAGTATTACTATTTACCATATATATTTATCAAGGTTCCCAGATAATGTACATGCACGGGCACATTTCTATGCATGTGCAGATGTAGGGTGCAAAAGTTTGCCGGGTGCACGCACCTTAGACGGCATGCGGGGGGCGGAGAAGGGGCGGGGGCACCAGGCTGCCTCATTACCATATGGGAACGTCCAGCGTTCCATGGGCGTTCCCATGAGAATGCTGGGCATTCTCATGGTAATGAGGTGGTGACGCGGGTGTGGGGGCTGACATCACCGGATGTCAGCTGCCCGCCCATATCCGTGCAGGCGTGCACGCATATGTAAGTGACTTAAAAGTCACTTTTATATGCGTGCACGCACCACATCTTTCGATGGTAGGCTACCATCGAAAGATGTGGGAGGTTACCCACAGGCATACGAATGGATGTTTATGCTAAACATCCAATCGCAGCCTGTGCGGGTGAACCCGCGCTGAGAGGGGGGGACAGGGGGGCGTTCATTCGCCGGGTGGGGTTGGTGGATTTGAGAGGCTACGAATTAGAAGCCTTGCAAATCAACCAGAATAACCCCCTAAATAAGCTACTAAAAGACACTGTGCACTGCCTATCTGATTTATAACTTGTTCTGAAACTCATATGATATACAGTATTCCTTAACTGTTGTAACAAATGTTTTATTGTTTCTAAATAAAAAATATGTTTAGAAAAAAATGGCGTGTGACAGTTTATCATGTAGTGTACAAAGAATTCATTTTATGAAATTTAAAAAAGCTAATTGAACTTTTACCAGATATTAAGTAAGCAATCTGCAATTTGCAGTGCCAGACTTCCCCGCATAGGTGTCAGTTATCAATCAGCTGGAAACTATCATCTGTAAAATATTCCAATGGGGATTCACATGGAATCTATTTACAAGCTTCTTTTTTTTTTTTGTAGTCGTTCAACCAGATTTCCAGGTCATAGACTTTCCCATGGATAGGTCACCTAGGGTGCTGTTACTCACACCAGGTTAAACACTTCCCAAAGATATGGCAGTGTGCTTGCATAAATATTATGTTAATGAGTGTTCACTGAGGGCAACCATCCAATAATGGTATAACTCTTGAAGATGAAAGTATATCTAGTTCAAATAATTTGGCAGAAAAGACAAAACCCTAAGCCACTAAACGAGGACCTCAATGGATCCGAAATTGCTTTTATTACGGTTGATTCCGAGGAGAAAACAATGCAGATGTTTGCAGATCTGAGAGATTTTTGAGGGGACTGCACATGCATCACAGTTGCACTGAGAATGTGCCATCCTAGATTACCAATGGCAGTTGCAGTGGGAAATTAGACATAGATGGGCAGATTTATTAACCCCTTGGGTGGTATGCCCGGAAATTTGCTGCAGCAGGCTGTCCCGGAAAATTTCTGGTCATACCACTAATATAGAATAGGTTCTGTGCCAGTGGTGTCCAGGAGTGCACCACTGGCACAGCACCTCTAGAGCCTCCTCCCCCACGTCGCACACCCCCCCAACCCCCAGTCCCCCCACATCACCTTTGCTGCGGCGTACGCCGGAGCTCGTCTGAACCAGGGCAGCTGCCCTGGTAGGTTTGTCCTGCCCCAGCAAAACCCACCACTCAAGGAGTTAAACCTGGAGAAGTGATAAAGTGTTCAGTGATAAAGTGTCAGGCAATCAGATTCTAACTGCCAAGTTACAGTCTGGTTTGAAAAATGGCAGTTAGGATCAGTGCTTTATTACTGGACAATTTCGCACTTCACAGGGCTTAATAAATCTGCCCATCTATGTCTGAGAGAGTCAAATGTACTAAGCTTTCAAACGTGATAAAGTGGAGAGTGATAAACAACCAGCCCGCCAGCTCTTAACTGTCATTTTTTAAACACAGGGCCAAATGTATTAAGCCTAAACAAGTGATAAAGTGGAGAATGATAAAGAGTGATGAAGAACCAGCCAACCAGCTCCTATCTGTCATTTCTATAAAAATGGCAGTTATGAGCCAACTGCGGTTAAGACTTTATCACTCTCACCTTTATCACTTACTGCTCAGTGAGTGATTTGCAGACAGGAAGCGGTTGTGGGAGGTAATAGGGAGTGAAATGCATGTTGTGACAATTTTGGTGCCTTGCTATGTATACACTGTTACAAGGCCCTCAGTTGCTGACTTCCGTTGGTCCTGTGTACCTGATGGTGCATCTTTGTCAGTGAAGTTATAAATATAATATTTGTATTATTCTTTTTAGAGCAGGACGCATTAAGTATTGATCTCATTTTGCTTGTGATGCATCCTGGCACTCTTCACAGGCATAATGGCGTTTATTAACACGCTTTGCTTGAAGAAAACCCCCAAAAGACAGCTTGTGGTAAGAGCTACCCTTTGCGGCTACAGGACCGAATCCTATCTGCTCATGTGTAGGCTGCCATGTTCCGCAGATGGAGCTGGTGATGAAAGGACCTGGAGTCATGCTCATGCTGGGATGATGCGCGCCAGAGTTTACTAACTGGATATCCCTCAGAGGCAAATGAGATAGAAGCCCATAGGCTTCTATAGGGCAACACCATTTTAAAGATGGCATTGCCCATCACATCCAAGCACCAGAATGTAATGTATTCTGAGACTCGGTGCATATGCGGTATGTGTCCAATTTTCTCAAAATGACGTTTTCTGAATTTAGGCCACATTTTTATCCTTGGCGCTTCCCATTCTTATATACAAAACTCTGTCTCTGCCTCCCTTGCCTGAAGGTCATTGGTCTTTGTAGACAAGCAGAGTCTGAGTTGCACGCCAATGTCCGTAGTCGCTGTCTCCATGCAGGCGCTATCTAGCAGCTAAGAACCTCATTTTCCATCGATTGATAAATTGGCAGATTCCACTACTACCTCTAATTGCTAGAACTTCCCCTGTAATAAATGTCATACTCGAGCCATTTTTTTTTCCACAGTGAAATGAGTTCTACACGCTGTAAGTATCAGGGTCAAGAGTAAAAGATGCAAATTGTTTGAGTCTACAGTTTAGCTTTTATGACCCAGCATAGTCACTGCCAGCCTATTAAACGGAGTGACGACATGTATGCCGTATCACCTACAGTATCTTAGTAAGTGGGAAGTGGCAGCGTTTTAGATATAAAATAGTCGGATTGCGACTATTGGTGCTTTAGTACGGAGACACCTCTGTTGGCAGCACGCCTATACAACTAACGGAGGGACAGAGTTAGTTGACCATGATATCTCCTCCATGCTTAGATAGAAATGAATTGAGTGACAGGTTGCTAAAAGGAAACACAATTCAAATAGGCTGTTTCAGCTCCACTGAGCCAAATCTAAATGTTTGGCTTGTTCATGAGTGTAATATTATTACAGGAAATTAGAAACATGGGAAAACATTCAAAGAAAGCAGTGGTAAAACTTGAATAAATACACAGCATATACATTTTATTTATAATAGGTATTTTTTAAACAGTTTATTATACCAGAATATGACCTTGACATCTCATGACATGTTTTTATCACTGGATATGTCCTGAATGATTGCCAATGACTAAGCCGAAAACTGGACGACTACTATTATTTTACTTCAGAGCGTATTTTATTCTGCTTAGCGCTACAATTTATATAATACAATGTAAATAATATAAGGGCACAGATAGTACGTAGAGTATATTTCATACATCAGTGTTTGCTTTACATTTAGGTGAATCATATTATTTTATGACCAGGTTAATTCATATGTTTCAAAAAATTGGAAGCTGAATGGTATGTCTGTACAAGGGAGTATAGCTAGCCCCAAGCCAAGGATAACAGAATGATGTGAGGAATTAGCATGCACTCGGGCTTGTCATTCAGTGACACCTCTGTCAATATCTGGTGTTAGTGCACCTGTGACTCAGTTAATTAGTGGGAGCACAAGAGAACCAAGTATATTGACTCTTCGCGGCTTGTCTAACAATACTTTGCAAAGAGCAGCGGTATTGCAGGAGCTATGGCAACCAATGATGTATGAGCGTTTTGAAGAATAGTATCAGACTAATAAAATGAATGTCTTATTAGTTACTATGGGATAAATCACACATGTTCTACTTGCACTATTTTATTGTAAATAAGCTCTTAAAGGAAAACTAAAACACAAAAGAAAAACTGAAGCTAGATCTATTACAGAAAGAATAGTATAGTTTTGAATTTTCCCATTTTAAAAGTGTTCCCTAACTTAGTATATTTTGTCTTCATAAATCTATTATGTACATTTTATTACAATAATAGTCAGAGATAAAAACATCATACAGTCATTTTCTCACACTTCAATGTCTACCAGAGCAGGTTGAAATACTTAGTTGCACATTAATATGCCCTCATCATTAATATCTCAATATCATGAACACCAAGTGCAATTATTACTGTTTGAGGAAAGATTAAAAGAGATCACAGGTGCGGATGGTTACCTTTAATAGCCATTCAAACCCGTTTGTGTCAACTTGTGTGCATCTTATCAGGGAAAAATCTTCAGGGTATGTAAACTTTTGATCAGGGTTATTTGGGTAGTTTCTGCTGTCATTATGATTTAAAAAGAGTAAACACAGTTGTCTGACAATAAATGGCTTCACCCAACCACTAACCATGAGTGAAAGAAAAGTTTGTGAGTTATCATTCATATTCTCTGACAAATGGCCAGAAAATCACCAATTCTGCTAGGGTATGTAAAATTATGAGCACAACTGTGTGTATATATATGTATATATATATATATATATATATGTATGTATATATATATATATGTATATATATATATATAGTAGAAAAGAAATTGCGTCACTCGTGGGTCTTTTAACAAAATAACTCACACAAATCTAACTCTCTGCACATGTTACATCTGCCCCACCTGCAGTGCACATGGTTTCGCCCATTTTGAGAACAAATTTGTACTGTGATCAGTTCTGAATAAGGGTCGATTTATAAGACGTACATGGTATGTAAATATTGCTGCACCGGTAGACATAACACTCAAATAAGCATCAGGATCTAATGAACCGAGGGTTACAGTAGGTGCCGTTGCAAGAAGAATATTTATTATTTATTTACAGTTTCTTGTATAGCACAGAACTCATGCCAATTCCAAACAAAAGAAATTGAAAAGGTACAGTATGGCCGAAAACTTACAAAATGCCCTGTTTGAATACAGATCTGTGATTTATTGCTGTTATTTTGTCTGGCGAAAACAATGTTCTGAAAGAGTTCAGAACATTTTAGACACAGTGTTGTATCCACCAAGGATCTACAGTGTCACTGCAGAGAAACCAATCATAGTATGACATTGTATGACATGACAAACTAAAGGACAAATCTGGCATGTGTGTGACATTCCAGTGGGAGCTGGGAGTCAGTGTATACCATGGAACTAGCTGCTCAAAGATGGGGAATATAATTCATAAGGTACTGCTTAGATTTGCTCTACTGGAAAGTGTTCCTAATCTGTGTTAGATATAACATAAGATTTATACTTTAAATAAACATTTCAAATTTAAATTAATTATATAAAGTAATGTTATTATTTCGCTATTATCTTTATATTTAAAACCACCAACAATTTCTGCAACTCTAATATACATACTAATCCCTAGAGGAAAGTATAAATTCAGCCACTTTACTAAACTGAAAATGTACAGTGTCTGAATAATATTCACATTAATCTACATTATAGTCTTTTTTTAACTATCCATTTTCATACTGTATAAGCTTTTTCATCCATGTGTGGTCTGTCCTCTAGTGAACATCTCTGAGAACATGCAACACTTACTCCTGACCCTCATCAATTAGGAATAGGCTTTTTCTTGTTGTTAGCATCTGTTTTTCACATCTGCTAGGTTTTGTCTTAACTAATTACTATGCCCTATGCAAAAGCCATTGATTTTATTGAGTTCACTGTTCAAAGCATTATGATCTCTACAAAAAAAAAACACAGAAAAGAGGATATCTTGTAAAGAGATTTAAAGCAAACGTTACAGTACCTCCATGATGTAAAACTTGTCTGTCATTCTGTCTTTCCTTATGTTCTCTTGCTATTAAAAAAAAAAAAAAATACACAAAGTACTGTTCTACTCATGTGAGTTAACTATAAGCTGAACCTGTGAAAATAATTTTTTATATGTTAAAGTCGTCACTCGGTGTGGTTCACTTTCAGAGCGTAGACACAGTATAATATAGTTCAGGTTACTACAGGTTGAGTATCCCTTATCCAAAATGCTTGGGACCAGAGGAATATTGGATAATGGATTATTCCGTATTTCAGAATATTTTATATGTTGCATTTATGTTGTATAAACACATCAAACACATAAAATAGGCACAAAGATATTTTATTTGTGCATGAAACAAGGTTTCAAAACATGAAACAAAGTTTGTGTACAGTCAGAGGCACTGGCCTTGAATACAATCCAATCATTTTCTTGCACATATTTAGTACCAGTTACATATCATTTCCCCAGTAGTACCAGTTACAGATGTCCCAGTAGTACTATTAGCAAATAGCAAAAAAAACACATTTTGGAAACTATGGTTTTGGAATAATTTGGATAACGAATATTTGAATAAGGGGTTCCTCAATCTTTAGTGCTTTCTGCAACCTATACTACCCTGTAGCAAAAGCCAAGGTTTATTTGGTGACTGTGGTATATTTTACAGATTTTCATGTGGACGTGAGAATGCCAACAATCTTGTAATATTTACATGTCAACACTTTTAAAAGGATGTCATCATTATTAGCACAACAACATTGGCTCTTTAATAGCACCTCCTGCCCAAAAGTAATTTTACTGTAAAGGTGCCCATACACGGTGCAAGGGTGCTGTGCGATGCGATGCACGATGCACGCTCCCATGGGCATCCCATCGCACCGCACATAAAGTCTGTGCAGCCCATGCTTTTTGAACTAGTTCAGATAGCTTTGCACGCAAATCACATGCAATTTGCATGCAGGGCGATCTAGTTAAAAACGCATGAAAATATTATACTGTGTATGGGCACCTTAAGTATAAAACACGGGAAGATTTATCAAAGGGATAAACATTATATTGATGTACTAAATGGTTGTTTTTCATGGCTAAAGGGGTTGTTTTCATTTAGACCGTATATATTAACTTAATTTCCATCATTGAGTCCTGTTGGAGAAAAACGCTATACAAATTAATCTTACTTACTATTGATGAAGTTATCTTTCAAGCATTAATTCAATTATTCCTATTTTCTCTATTCCTCAAATAGTGTTCATTGTGCATTTTATTTGATGCAGAACTGGTCTTGCCTTCCAGCACTGTTATTCAACCTTTAATGTATATGTATTAAATCTATCTCACTGTATGCTCACATGTTCTCATGTTATTAGCTCCATCTAGTGGTCAGCTAAGAACTAGCTTAATGCTGAACCTCACAAGCATCCTTAGTAAGCTCCCTATGCATTATGGGTAGCAGACACTGAAGACATCTATTTTCATTTCCCACATGGCCTCAGGTAAGCCTGCTCAAAGCAAAAGCTTTAAAAGCTAGTCTGCTACCTTCTGTGTTTGTGTGTGTGGGCGGGATGTATTAATATACATCGCCGCCCTTCGCGTAACAGCCGCCGGCTGTCAGCTTCCCTCTGCGTCTCTTCCTCCCCCCTGAAGCCGGATGTCCTCCCGGCTGTGACACCTGGGGGAGGAGGAGATCAAAGGAGGATGGGAGGGGGGGGCGCGGATGGTGGGCGGCGAAAGAAGCCCATAGGCTTCTATAGGGTATCGCCACCCAGAGGGTGGCGATACCCTACAATGCGTTGACGGGGCGGCAGGGTTTTAATACATAGGGAAATGCGTTAGTACATCCCGCCCTAAGTGAGAAAGAGAGATAGTTTCAGTCCTTTTGCGGCCCGGCATTCTCCCAAATTAGTAGTATTCCCGGTGCCTTCCGGATGGCAATAGGTAGTAGATGTAGAAATCACACGGCGGCACTCAGAGGAACGTTTTTTCAAAAATATATTATGTCAAAAATAGCAAACAGTACCAATGTTTCGGGGGTTGGCACGCCCCTTTATCAAGGTAAAATTTGACGAATTTGACGAAATTTAGTCAGTGGATCTTGACGAACATTTTCACCCAGGAATGCCTATCACTTTCCACAGCACTTCAAATGCCATGTGTCTCAATTGTAACAGCACCTTTGCGAAAACACTGTGTGTTATGTAGGCGTTTTTAGGAATATTCCTGTGTGCAATTACAAAAAATACTCAAATACATGAACATCATCCTTGTATGTGGCTCTGGTCATGCCAAGTGTCTCCAGTAATTTCAATGATCAGCACAAACAACACAAAGCCGCAGGATCATTATTCCTAGCAATTCACAATGTCTTACACAAATGCCAGGGGACAACTGCAAAGAAGAACTCACGTGGATTTTACAACTAAAATCCATGGCACAACAATGTACAGTATAAACATTGGGCCTAATTCAGACCTGGTCGCACGGCTGCAGATTTTCAAAACACAGCGATCAGGTATATGAAGCCCTGCCAGAGTAAATTACTGCCCCATGCTAGCCTTCGAATTGCATAGCACTGCTTGCGAAAATATTGCAGGCCTGAGATTAGCTGCAAATACATTCGCAAGCTGCCTACCATCGAATGATTTTACCTCTGTGTGCGTAGCCCAGGACATTCTCAGCAGCTGCAATTAAAACAGGCTGATCGGGGTCAGAGCTGACATCACACAACCTCCCTCCTTATCCCAAGGTACTCCTACCTTTTCCCTGACACTCCCAAAAAACATCAAGTTATCACTCCCAAAGCCATCTTTCTGTCAATATCCTGGTGAATGGCCCGTGATAAAAAATGTAGCAGGCTTTTATCACAGTATGGCCTTGCACATGCGTACTATTGGCCATCTACATTCACAGTCTATTGATAATTCGCAGCTCTGTGGTCAAGACTGAATCCGGCCCATTGACTACAATATACAATAAATTATCTGCAAAACAAGCAATGATGCTGAGCCCAAATATAATAATATAAAGATGCAAATACCACATATAACACATTTAATAGATATTCACCCCACAAGCACTTACAAAGATATCAAAAAGATAGAACAACTTAGAAGAGAAAAGCACAAATGACCTAATAAGCAAATAATAGAATATGCAGGATATCACAAACAACACTAAATGACTGAACCTTGTTCTGTAAAACATAATTATTTAACTAAACAATAATCAAAGCTGGAGGAACAGAAGACAAACAAAACCATGAAGAAAATACACGAATACCACCACCAACCATTCATCCTAGCAACAGACAAATAATGCAACAAACAAAACAGATAAATTAATGTAAGCACAATACATTTTATAATCATAAGATACTGTAACATGTAATTACAAAACCAACGATCTACACTTAAGCCGCATAGACTGAACACACACAACTCAACAGTTACAGACAACACAAACACTCACAGCAAATAGATCATTAATATGGCATAATGATGAAACATACAGTAGGATTCCCTCTACAGCTTACCCAAGATAATAACATGATTGCAACTCACCGGACAAAGAGAAAAACTTGTCACCGCTTGTTTGCATCCTATTATTCTTAAACCTTAGTTTATAGAATATTTTATACTTTGAAAAATAGAGGATAAAATCACAAACAAAGAACAACATCTACACCTATAATGTGCTCAAAATGTAGAATTAGTGTATTAATATGGCACAAATGTAATGAATTTGCAGTCATAGCATTACATAACTTTATGTTAGTAATGGAACATAATGATTGGGTAACAATATTAAGTCTAGTATTGTGTAAGATAATGCAACACCAACTTAACATTTAATGTGATGTACATAATCAGGGACAACAATCATGCTTTAGCCTTAAAAACACTAAAACCAAATAAAAAAACAATAAAATGGGGACACATAGATTGTGAGGAAAGTGGCACATTAGGAACACAAACAATAAACATGTTATGATAGTTAAATTGTACTTTAATTAAGGGAGAAAAAATAGTTAATGTAAACCAATTACGAAACAAAGACAGGATAATTGGTTAATGGTTCCAAGGTGAGTTCAGAGCGAATACGCGCTGTGCCGTATAAACAGCAGCAGAGGCTGCCTACTCGGCCGTACGCTTACCCTTACGCTTGTAGACACACGCTCAGTCACAGAGCGAAAATGAGGAGATCCGTCTGAACACGGTAGCTTATGTGCATTCGCACGCCATTCCCCTTTGCTTGTTCGACCGACCAAACGTGTGTGGTAGCTTTAGGGGCGTGCTTTCCCTCTCCGAGTGAGTGAGCGAGGCGTACGCCCGGATACGAGCGAATGTGTATCCGAACGAATAAACCAGAATAAGGTCCTTGTGTCAGCTCGGGACCCTTTGCCGATAATGTCGCTGAACCCGGAAATAAGCTGGGTTGGGCCATAAGTTTGGAATGGGTCTCAGCCACAGCTCTTCCCACCTGAAGCATGAGAGCTTTTTAATGAGCTCCCTGTCCATTAACCAGTCAATGTAACAGAATTTTACAGATACAGGCAAAAGAAATAAGAGATATTTGAGTCTGAAGGTGCTCAATGTATCCATCTTAGTCTTTGTACATTCAGCAGCCTGTTTGTTCAACAGAGTAGTGGTTTGCCTAACATTGCAGAGTTGCAAACAGCAAAAGATGCAAATATGGATGCCACTTTGTCCAACACAGAATCAATCAATAAATCAGTAAATACAGATGTGTCCTTTACAGCTTTTCTGCCCATAGCAGATTTCTGTAGTGTGATCGCAATTCTCCCAATGAAGTGAAGGGCATAGCGGGAGCATGCACATGCCTGCTCCCTGCTATGAAGTTACTGGTGTGCGCAAATGCATATGCATCACAGCAACACAAGAGGACATGCCTGTGACTCATGATATTCTTGAAACCAATCAGTCCAAAGTCTTTATTTTGAACACTAGTCCTGTAGTGTGGAAGTTGAGAATATTACTGAAACATTCAGCTCCACTATTAGGATGACCACAGTAATGTCTTAGGAGCTAGAGTGGGTGGTGCTCCAGATATTTTATATGTATATCAGCAACAACTGGATAAGGGGTGTGCCAACCTCCAAAAGCTAGAGTGGGCGATGCTCCAGATCTTTTGTATAAACTTTTATGATGGCAACTGTGATCTCATGCTCTGTTACATTTTCTGTGGAGTATTATTACTGATGGCCATTGTGATAAGATGGCTATACAAACCAAAATATGTGTTGCCCAATTGCACTGGTGGCAACAAAAATTGGATAAATGAGAGCAACTGACAATTGACCATTTGTTTTGAAGTGCCAGAAAAGTGACAAAAATGGTAATTCAGACTAATTGGTTAACTTAATTAGATTTAACCAATTTGTCTAATTGACCATTTTTGTCTGTTTTTCAGCATTTGGTAGAAAATTATCAATTGTCATTTGCTCCCTTTTATTACCAGATTTTTATTCCAACCAGCCGGTTTATGACCATCTTTATTCAGAAGGTCAATTATCAACTGATGTTCATCCAATTTCTGCATCCTTGTACACGCACGCAGCGAATCTGAGATGCCTGCAGTATGACATTTGTGTATTTTCCTATAGGTGCTGCTTACTAAATCACACTGTAGCTATGGTGGCATTTGTGTAAACCTTTGAACCAGGCCTCAGTTATTCTAAAACAATAATCTTACATACAATAGTAGTGGCCAACTTCTTTATTATGTTTCTGATTAAAGAGCTTGTGAAACACTAGTTACTGTTGGCGACTGACGCCCCTTCTTTTATTCCTCCATTGCGGATTTCACATTTGCACGGACACCCGAACCAGGACTTGTGAACCCTAATTTGTGGACTATAATAATCAGCTAATGACCACCAGCAGCTGCCACCACTCTAGAGGGTATCAAGACTCTGCTTTGCAGGACTATTCCCAAAAATTGTGAGTGGTATGGAACTGTCCAAGCTTTCCACCTATTGCTAACTGAGGCTACAAGTCCACTATAGGAACAGCGATCCACACTGAGGTCTCAAGGGGTGCTTTTCCCAATATTTTAAGCTAGTTATTCAAAGCTTATGATCACTACATGCATGCACAATTTTGTAATCATGCATTAGAAATATATGTTGTTGTTATTAACAAAAATTGAATATAATATTGTGTGAATACCAAGTCTTTCCTCATAAAGCCAGCTTCACTTTTATTTCCAGTGTTGGGAAAGTCACCTCACTTTGACAAAACACAATGAGGCATATTCAATCAATGCTTGGAGAAAGAGATGACGTTGAGAGAGAAAAAGTACGACCAATCAATTTCTATAACTTTACAGGCTGTATTTGAAAATTTACAATTAGCATCTGATTGGTTGGTACTTTAACACTGTATTCGGAATATTTACCATACATATGGTTTATATTTAATTAACTGATTTCTTGCTTAAAATAGGGCAGATTTTGTTTCAAAGTAGCTGAGAAATGTGTTATAAATTGGCAAGTGTGCCAAGTGATTCGCTACAAAAAAATGTTGTGTATAATTTCATAATTTATTTTAATCATAGATGTGTTGATGTGCTAGAATATACTACATGCATTGTGACTTATATGCCTGGAATTTCTTCTAAATATGCTAACCAGTAATCCATGAAATTACTTTCCAGAACAGCAAGTGGTGAGACCTCTTCACATTCCTTGTCAGCACAGAACATCATTCTGTTTTACTGTACATAGTTACGGTATGTGTATTACATGATTTATTTTGCTTTCTGTATAAAGGATGTTGAGAAGCTCAAATTGTAATGATAACGCTAATATTTAAGATCCTAATAAAATATCGACTTTCTTTACAAGACTGAGAATTACTTATGTTTGCAGAGTTCTTCATGTATTAAATTGTAATTGTGCTATATTAGTTGTGTTGTAGATCTAGTTGATTCAGAACTGTTTCTAGAGAGTTTTGAGAATTATAATAGCTCTGGATGCAATTGAGCTTATAGTAATGTCCAATCAAGGCTTCCTGCTCTCTGAACACTTACTTAGGATTCAGGTGGGTTATTCTAATCCATATGCTCCCCTGCCCGTTCGCACAGGGGAGCGATGGTTTGCGACTGCACATACACATGTATGAACATGTGCAGCTGCTTGGTGCAAGGGGGCACAACCAATTGTTTATTCACCAGCCCATTAACACCTAGCAGTGTGGGCGGGGAGGTGGGGGGCAGCGGGCCGTCGCCATGCCCGTGGGAACACACCATTGCTCTCAACACGCTTTGCTCGATGTATGGAGATTCCAGAATGGATCCAGTAGGGAAAATACTTATTACACATGGGTGCATGATACCTTCACAAGATTAGACTACTTCCTCTTAGAATAATCTTTTTTTAATCATTCCTATATAGATAACATCATGATTTCTGATTTTGCCCTATAATATGTGACATGGACGGGCAAAATCCCCTTAGAACCTCTAAATTATGGTGGTTCCAGATGTACCTAACACAAAATGAAGACTTTCAAAAATATCTTAAAACTCAATGATGACAATATACAGCATTGGGAAAACATAATCTTATTCTGGGAAACATCAAAAGCACTCGTGCAAGATCACATCATATCATATGTGACCAAGCGTATCAAAGAGAAAATGAAACAACTACACTCTTTAACTAGCAAACTACGTCACTCACATCAACAATACGTAACTTCTGTCATCAGAAGACAATAAAACCATATACCTCTGGGATAAGTTTTTTTTTTTACGTAAGGCAAAACTTAAAACTGAATACATGAGAAATCGGTATAATCATATATATAAAAGTCTGGATGACTTTTGGCATTTGTGGCTAAAAAGCAAACAAAAAATGCCAAATTAAAAGACTACGATTCCAGGTCAGTCCTCACTTCCCACCTGAAATAATAAAACTGCTGGAATCATACTTCACGATATATACAAAACTAGTGAACCTAACCAAAAAGATGTGGATTTTTTCAAAAATATAGAATTACCCAGATTAACCACAATGCAAAAAGAATATATAAATTGTAAAATCACAGAACAGGAAAACCTCATAGCTATTAAATCCCCAAAATTAAAGAAAGCACCAGGCCCTGAAGGATTAAATGTTAATGATTACAAAATCCTAAAAACTAATATAATCCCAACACTTACTTCTTTATACAAACAAATATTTGGCAAGATATTTTACCCGTCCTTCAACAAACATCTTATTGCCTAAATCAGAAAAAGACGCCTTTAATTAGAATCGTATAGGCCAATTTCACTATTGAATTATGACTACAAGATTCTGACCAAGATTCTGTCTACCAGGGTGAGAGGAATGATGCCACTGTATTTACAGCTCATCAGTTAGGCTTCACAACAGATGGACATTCAGTTTTGGGAATTTGCTCAGCCATAGCGGTATTAGCCTCCTCGTTATATTATGCAAACCTAGCCCCACATATTACGAAAAATTGTGACAGAATTAGAGGGTTGGCAGCACCTTCATTTATCATACCGAGGCAGAGCCAATTTAGTCACATTAATTTTCCATAACTGTTATATCCACTCCAAGTTCTCCCCCTTGTCCTCACTTAAACAGACAAAAAATATTTACAGCTCCCTTTTTTAGGGAACGATAACTTTCAACATGGTTTAGCAACACAACCATTTATATCATGGTATTCTCAAGGAATATGTTCAGTTTGCAAACCCAGAAACTAAAAAGCAATTCACTTATGAACAGGCAAAGGCAAATTTATATCAATGTGTATGGGAATGTACAGTACTACAGCGATTCTGGCTGACAATAACACAGTTTGCAGTGGATCATCTGGTAAACTACTGTATCTATCACTAACCTCAGAATGGGCCATCTTGGGATTTTTGCCAACTACTCCAAAAACTTATATTGGGTGTTAATAAAACTATTGTTCTACCGTTCTTCGGTAGCTAAAAAATGAATAAAACAACAGTGGTATTTTACCACCCCACCCTCACTTAATATGTTTAAAAAATATATATGTTTAAAAAATATATTTCAAATATTCAAACTTGAAGGGACTGAAAACACTCTCCATAAGGAAACACAAACTGAATCATTTTTTGAGGTATGAGAAAGCTACATAGAAACGCTACCAGTTGAAACAAAGCAACAAGTACATAAATGTTTCCACATGACTCTCTGGTATGAAACCAGAATACTCTTGCAAACCCACCAATTGCCTTTTTCTCTCCTTTTTCTTTTCTTTCTCTTTATTGAGTTCTATATGTGATCTATTACTTATCAAAAAGTAGTATTAACTTATAAGAAGTTCTTACAATACCTTTAGTTTACCAAAATAAATATACATATTATAGACTCATGCATTATGTTCATTTATTAAGAATTGAATACACAACACTAACAAGTGACTGTATGTAAGTAACATTTATTGTATCGTAATCTTAAATTTAATACTGGAAATTGTACAAATAGTAACTATATAAAGAAAATGTTATGTAACATCTTTATTGTACATATTGTAACTCAATCATACAATTGTTACTTCATGAAGAAAAACTGATAAAATGTATGCAAAACGTATGCTATTCTTTATTGTAACTACTCCATTTATTGCAATAAAAATATTTTTTTTGATAAAAATTAAATTAATTTCATTTTGATTAACCCCTTGAGTGGTGGGTTTTGCTGGGGCAGGACAAACCTACCAGGGCAGGTTTGTCCTGCCCCTGCAAAACCCACCTCAGGACATTGGAAAACACCGGAGCTGCCCTGCCACTGCTGCCCCCGCTGCCCCAGTCGTCAGTCACAGTCAGCAGTGACGTAGATGGCAGGCTCGGGGATGTTCGCGGCAGCTCGGGAGGACTCAGGCACCTGAGCGCTCCCGAGTCCCCCCAAGCCGCGCCGAACATACCCAAGCCTGCCGCCGACGTCACTTCTGCTGTAAAATGAGTGACGGATGATGGCTGGCGGCTGGGTCAGCGGATTGCCTGAGCAAAGGTGATGGGGAGGGACTGGGGGGTGTGGCAGGGGGGGTTCTATAGGTGGTACACCAGTGGTGCACACCTGGACACTATTGGCGCGCACCTATTCTATATTAGTGGTATGCCTGAAAATTTTCCAGGATAGCCCGCTGCTGCAATTTCCGGGCATACCACCCAAGGGGTTAATTAAATAAAAATAATTAATTATAGATTTTTTTTTATTTGTTCCTAAAGAGTCATAAACAATGCACAGTCATCACAGAATAATGCATAGTTGCACAATACATGATTACACATTGACCAATCAACAACAGATTGATGGAGTATAAACAGAACATAGAATTGTAGGTCTATCAGTACAGGTCTCATTACTATCCAAAAATTCCTCTATTAGAAACTTTGGTGGGTGTGGCAATGTCTAGGTAAACAATTAAAAGGTCAACACCATATGGTTGTCATGCATTAGGTCGATAATGACAAAAAGTCTGCAGATAAATGGTTGATAGTGCTTAAGGTCAAGCAGAGCAAAATGTTACCACAATTAAATGGTCTAAATGGTAACTTTGTACTATAGTGTAGTGTCCATAAATCCCTTATGCAGCTCTTCAAGCACAAGGGGCAGCTCGTGTTAGATACAGATGGAGCCGGGCTCATCTATGCAGGGGCTGGAGAAATTATCGCCAGCCCCACCAGCTGCCAGCTCCCACCAGGGGGCACGCGTGCACAAGATGGGCAGGGTCCCGGCGCGGAGCCGCCGAGAGACTGGAACGCACGTGCGCATGAGACGCACGTGCGCCCAAGTTTAATGGCGTCCCACTCCGCCGGTGCTCGCCAGAGGGGTGTTCTGGTGGGCGCCGAGCAAGGACAAGGGGCGCTACATCTGTAAGTGAAACACAAATTACTAACAGCCCAAGTTGAATGCAGTGCTACAAGACAGCAACATTTTGACATGCAAATGCACCCATGTCCAACTCTAAATCTGACATTGTTTTTCTCTGGCTATAATCAGCATTTTATTTGAAATGTCACTAAATTTACATTTTTAGATCCTATCTTAAGTTATGATTCATAAACAGAAAATAAAAAATGTGTTCTTCTAAACATAATGTCAGTATGTGAAACAAATTAGATCAAGTGGCTAATCTTAGCTTAATTTTTAAAAGCTGAGTAAATTGATGCCAAATACTTTACATCTACAATATTCATAAAAGAATACCCTATTAAAAACAGAATATTACAGTACCAAAGCAATTCTATTCTTTTAAACTTAGCCCTATGTATAATTTCGAATTTCAAATTAAAAGAATTACATTGTTACATTATTATGTAAAATAACATTTTGGGAACACTGTCACAAACTGTTGTAAGCTAACATATACCTAGGTGTTTATATACTGTACCTGACACATTATCAACTTGAAATATACCAAAACATAATACACTTTAGTTTACTCTTAATTTCACATTGTAGTTTGGAACAGGGTATATGTGGAAGGGTTTATAATGTACATAACCTTTATACTGTATCTTCTTAATAATTGATTGGGTTGATTTACTACTTATTTCATACTACTCCACACTCCACTTTCATGGTTAAATAACGATACAAATCATTATACATTGGTCAGGCTACATAGCCATTCACTATATGGCGAGTGGGAGGACTTAACACTATTAAATCTTCGATTGACAGAACATTACGCAGAACCTTAATGTTCTTTGAAGCAGTTGGAAAATATCACTGCTTAACGGGACCCTCTCTGGCCTTCCTACAAGCCAAACACTATATCACATCAGTCATTTGCCAGTTTTCTGATCAAGATTGGAACAACCCCATAGACACTATTTTGCTACAACCTCCGATTTAGAACAAAGGCTATTTATTTTAGAACCATTTTAGATTATTCATCCTCTAATACCCCTTTCACATTGCAGCTGTAATACAGTATATTGCCATTTTTTTAGTGCTTTAAAACTGTTCCAGCTGCAATGTGAAAGCTACATTGTCAATTTACCGGTTACAGAAAACCGGTATTTTGACACGTGTTAAAAGCAGGATCCTACACGTTTCTGAGCCGTTTTCCCTGCAGTCTGAACAGCTCAGAAACGGTATTTGCTACAAATGATAACCACACTTGATCCCCGCCCACAAGCAGGAAAAAAACATTTAAAATTACATTGTTTGGCTTTCTATGGGTGAAACGGGTTGAATCTGAAAGGTACAAAACGGTATTTAAACTGCAATATACCTTTACATCATGCAATATGAAAGGGGTTTAACTGGCTTTTGACCAGTTTTAAGACACGTTTAGAAAAACTGGTTGAAAGCAGGTTTTTGCAATGTGAAAGGGGTATTAAAAGGGATTGACACAATGGCTTACTAAATTCCCAAACTATGGGCCAGATGCACTAAGCTTCAAAAGTGATAAAATGGAGAGTGATAAACAGCCAGCCAATCAGCTCCTACCTGCCATGTCACAGACTGTTTGAAAAATGCCAAACAGGAGCTGATTGGCTGGCTGTTTATCACTCTCCATTTCATCACTTTTGAAGCTTAGTGCATCTGGCCCTATGACACTAAGGATTTAGTCCAGGCCTTAATAAAATCCTGTAAGACTTTACCTTCTTCAGTTATGTGGAGATGTTTCTTAATATCTATAATAGAGCCTACTTATCACCCCACAGAAGCTTTCTGATGGGACGCACGGATTCTAGCACCTACTACAGGTGCGGTGAACTGGCAGCGGATTTTTATCACTGCTTCTCGGCTTGCCCAGTGGTTAGAGGCTTTTGGCTCCAAGTTAAAAGGAATGTAGAAACCCATCTACTTAATTACACCCCCTTTATGGCTGAGGGGGTGATTCTGTGCATAATCCCTTCTAATTTTAGAGTAAGCAAAGGAATTAGAAGACTATTACTAGCAATAAGTGCTGCAGCACAAAAAACAATCTTACAGGAATGGACATTTCCAACATTTCCGCTATTTAAATATAAATAATTTAATCTCTTTAGGATGAATTGGGATGAAATTACTTTGAATAAGGAATCAAAGGTTGAAAAAAAAAAGTGAGACAACAGGTGCATAAAACATCAATAGCGGAAGATCATCCTATAGATACAGGATAACAAATTTTTGGGCTGTTACAGGGTTGCGGATGTGAGACTGGACGTTCGGGGGGAGGGGGATGGCAAGGAGGGCATTATTTGAATATTTTCTTTGTGTGTTTGAATTTCTATGGCTGCTTTATTTCATGTTCGAAAATGGAAATGTACAACACTAAATTGTGTCTAGTCATGAAAACGTGTTTTTTTCTCAATAGAAGCAGAAATATATATCCCGTACCTTGTATATACCAATGCATATGTGAAATTATCCAGTTAAGACAAGGGAGTTTTAGATTGATATATACATTGACATATATATATATATATATATATATAGGTAAAGAATCAGGCTGGCACTCGAGGGTCTTGGGTAAAAAAACAGTGTATTCACAGCAAATAAGCTCCAACGTTTCGGGGGCTGCGCCCCTTTGTCAAGGTGTGTGATTGTGATCAATCACACACCTTGACAAAGGGGCGCAGCCCCCGAAACGTTGGAGCTTATTTGCTGTGAATACACTGTTTTTTTACCCAAGACCCTCGAGTGCCAGCCTGATTCTTTACCTCTACACCATCTCCGCTTGTCGGGCACCGGGGCAGTTGACAGAGAGGAGCGAGTGCCGGACCGCATTGCCCTATATATATATATATATATATATATATATATATATATATATATATATATAGAGTCACTATCAGTCCGGCACTCGACCTCTCGTCCAGCAGCAACCTGGGTGCCCTCCGGTGGGTAGTTGTAGAGAGCTGTAGCAAGCAAGCAGCGGCACTCAACAGGATTTGCAAAACAGTCAAAAGTGGTTATTTATTGCTCCAACGTTTCGGGGCTCCAAACTGCCCCTTTGTCAAGGTGTACAAACCTTTGTTTGTACACCTTGACAAAGGGGCAGTTTGGAGCCCCGAAACGTTGGAGCAATAAATAACCACTTTTGACTGTTTAGCAAATCCTGTTGAGTGCCGCTGCTTGCTTGCTACAGCTCTCTCTCTCTCTCTCTCTCTCTCTATATATATATATATATATATATAGGATAGTGAAGAAACAACAGCGGCACTCTGGGGATTTTTAGAAAAAATATATTTTCAGCAAAAAAAGCTTCCAACGTTTCGGGGTATGTGACACCCCTTTGTCAAGGTTATACGTGCAATAATAGGTACATACATGTGCTTACCTTTATCTTAACAAGTGAGAAGAGTGAGCAAATCACGTTACTGCAGCGTGCTGGCATCAAACAGGAAACGGACAGTGAAAGGAAGTGGCCAGGCAGTGGATATCCTGCTTTTGGAACGCAGCGTGGACAGCAAGCCTCAGGTCTCCTAGGAGACTGATGGTGATTGCAGCAAATGTGTCCGGTATAACGAGATGCCAGCATCACCTGACGTGACTGGCTTACCCTAGGGTGAATATTAACATAAAAAGTGTATATTAGATAATAAAAACAGTGTAGAATCAAAATGAAGATGCATTTAAAATAACGCAATATATCAGTGACAAAATCATCTATATAAAATAACGTGCTGTGACCAAATAGTGTTTAAATTATCTTAATAATACATGTAACATAGACAAAAGGCACCTCTTTGCCCTGACCCCTGTATATTAGCTATGAGAGGTATATAATGAATGCAGCTGTCCCGTGCTGTTTAATACCAAAGTATTAATGTTGACGGGAGTCAACATGTTAGCGTGTCGACAACTCTGGGGGGTAAAGTAAGCATATAAGGGGGACAAATCACTAAAAATAGAAAGGGAAAAGGATAGAGAGATAAGAATAAGGAGAAGAAAAAGCACATTGAGTTTATCCTAAGCCATTCTTGCTTATAATGTGTCAACAACGAGAGTCGACATTCGGTCCTGACTCTGTATCACACGGGTAACTAAAAATACATAAGGTGGGACAAACTAATGTAATAGAACGGGAAAAAGATAGTAAGAACAGATTAAGAGGAAGAAAAAGCACACTACGATGTCCCATGTCAGGATTAGTTGGAGCACGATGTAAGTGAGTGTCAACACTCCATGTGTCGACTTCTCTCAGGGGAAACAAAATATTTCTAAGGAGGGACAATTTAATGTAATAGAAGGGGAACAGGATAGTAAGATAAGTGTAAGAGGAAGAAAAAGCACACTGCGATGTAAATAGTAATACATGCTTACAATTATGGTATTGGCATGTGTCAACACCATATGGTGTCGGTATATGAGGTAACTCAATGTTTCTAAGGAGGGACAAAGAAATGAACTTGAATGGGAAAAGGATAGAAAGGTAAGATCAAGAGGAAGAAAAAGCACACTCTTTAAGTTTAGATATATTCTCTTAGGTAATGGGTAATCCGGTAAGGACGCCAGGTGAGACCATGGAGGTCTGTATGTCTCTTAAATTCTCTGGTGGTACAGCAAACGGGGCATAACTTAATGTATCTAATGGCCACCGGCGGGTGGCCTTCCTCCTCCTCTTCTTTTGGAGGTGGTGGGGGTTGATGCCACCTCGGAGTTCCCCAAAGGGACCGGATGCTCTGAAGTGTCGGACTCTACATTGAATTCACTGTCGCTGTTTGAGGATAGGTCTGTTTTACGTGATGGATTCTGTGCCCTTTTGAAGGGACGATGTCTCGGAGGACGGTTCATTCTTGAGGACTCAGGGTCATTGCCTGCAAGCCAGCGGTAAACTTTATTACTGTCGTAGTCATCTTTGACGGTATAATATTTGTTCTTTATAAATTTGAGTAGATCCTTTTGATAATTATCGTACTGGATCTGTAGCTTGTTCAGCCAGTCCTGCGTGGGATCTCTGATGAAATCGGCTTTATGCGAGGATTCAAAGTTGCTGACAGCCTGTTTGGCTAATTTCAACTCGCTGGCCGCTTCCTCTATGACGAGTAGAATTAAATCATGGCTGCATTTGTTTAGAATTCTGATCCATCGGGGGCAAAAACTGGGGTTATGCCGACCGATGGTCGGGGTGTTCCGTACACGGAAGCCGCGGGGGATCAGTTTCTCTTGGTGATACTCTGAAAGGGATACTCCATGGAGTAGAAAATCGGTTTCCCTCTTTTTCAAACGAAACCATTGTTTATATAGAATGTCCAAGCTGGGCTGATCCTCCATTTGATGCAATCTCTGGGTGAACAGAATTCTTTCAGGATCCTCCTCCTCCTCCTATATATATATATATATATATATATATATATATATATATGTATTGTATTGGATCCTAAGCGATACACATCCTATATATACATTAGTGGGCTGGGTACAAAGCCATAGATTCTAACTCATTAGAGCTGATTCGTTCTATAAAGGATTTCACCAATGGTTGAATATCCCTGATAACAATCGGATTTCAGATTGTTCGTGTATGATACACACCCCATTCAGCAAGAAGTTTGTTCTTGCCCCTGAGGAAGTCTTATAGACGAAACGTGTTGCGCCCTACTCTTCAACCAACTAACTCCTATAGACAAACGAACTGTGCCATGACATACTAACATCAGTTAACTATTAATCTAAGGAGATATCAAGTACCAACAAACCCTTCTAAGTGAATGCAAATTGCTTTATCAGTGTATATTTGTTTTTATGACATGTTTTATGTGTCTATACATGAATTGTATATTGTATTGTAATAAACATTGTATAACACAAGTGTTAAACATTTCTCCAGTGCCCTCTGAAGCCTCTTTTCCTTTTCATATATATATATATATATATAAATAGAAATGGAAGATCCGGCACTCCACTCGCATTAGCGTTGCAGCTTGCTCCGGTGCCTTCCCTGAACCAATAAGGCACGACAAATAGAAGACAGGCAAGGGCGTCACTCGGAGACTTGTTTCTTGCTGAAAAATGCTTTTATTGCATGGGTGAAACCGACACCAGTGTTTCGAGCGTGTAGCTCGTCCTCAGGGTACAACCCAAATGTAGTACAAACATGGCTTAATAAACCCTTGAAGATTCCCGCCAAACCAACAACAGGTACAATCAATTAGTGTGTTTAAAACTCACCTGCGCCAGGTCAGCCCGCTGCTCGCCCCATCCAGCGTACAGTCCGGCTGCCGTCAAGACACCGCGCACTTCCGGGTAGCGTCATCCGAACGCTACCATCCCGGTGGAACGCATGATGTCATCCGGCTGTCAAGACTTCCGCCTCTGTGAGCCGCAGCGTACCGCCGGCTGCAGGGAATCGCTAAAAATACAAATACAAATCATTGTTATATATTAGTGCATTGTGAAAACAAAACACTCCAACCAAAATTACATACGTGAATATACTAATAAACAAAGCAAATACAAAAATATATGAAAAAACGTGAACAAGTTCAATATTCAGTAATAATTGATAAATATAGATATAAATGTAAATCCCACATCCATAGTGCCTAACTTAATGTGAAGAAAAAAATCTTTTTTTAAAAATTAAAAAAAGAGAATGTTAAAAACATCTAAAAAAAGGGATAGTGGTACATGTTGTGGGCTACTTCAGCCAATGATTTTTTGAATTTATTCATATTATACTAACTAAACCCTTATTGTCTCACCCCAGGCCCCCTTACATGTTATACTATTTAATTTTTCAAAATATTTATTATTATTTAGGGGAATCTTTGGGCAAAAAAAAGGGCAAGAAAAATGAAAAAAGAAGCAAAAAACACCAATTATCGGCCATATTCTTACAAGAAACTATGCAAACCATGTTGCTCATTCAAACCCCGGGGAGAAATTGTGTCCAATATATGGATCCACCTCGCTTCAGCTTGGAGTAATTTTCTACCCCTATTCCCCCCCCGGATAAGAGGGGGTACATGCTCCACAATCTTTGAACGCAGACTTGCTATACTGTGTCCCATTGTGACACAGTGTCTCGCCACCGGCTGGTCACTCGAGCCACTACTTAATGCCTGTCGGATGGCGAGAGGATGGCGAATCATCGCCATGCCATCCGACAGGCATTAAGTAGTGGCTCGAGTGACCAGCCGGTGGCGAGACACTGTGTCACAATGGGACACAGTATAGCAAGTCTGCGTTCAAAGATTGTGGAGCATGTACCCCCTCTTATCCGGGGGGGGAATAGGGGTAGAAAATTACTCCAAGCTGAAGCGAGGTGGATCCATATATTGGACACAATTTCTCCCCGGGGTTTGAATGAGCAACATGGTTTGCATAGTTTCTTGTAAGAATATGGCCGATAATTGGTGTTTTTTGCTTCTTTTTTCATTTTTCTTGCCCTTTTTTTTGCCCAAAGATTCCCCTAAATAATAATAAATATTTTGAAAAATTAAATAGTATAACATGTAAGGGGGCCTGGGGTGAGACAATAAGGGTTTAGTTAGTATAATATGAATAAATTCAAAAAATCATTGGCTGAAGTAGCCCACAACATGTACCACTATCCCTTTTTTTAGATGTTTTTAACATTCTCTTTTTTTAATTTTTAAAAAAAGATTTTTTTCTTCACATTAAGTTAGGCACTATGGATGTGGGATTTACATTTATATCTATATTTATCAATTATTACTGAATATTGAACTTGTTCACGTTTTTTCATATATTTTTGTATTTGCTTTGTTTATTAGTATATTCACGTATGTAATTTTGGTTGGAGTGTTTTGTTTTCACAATGCACTAATATATAACAATGATTTGTATTTGTATTTTTAGCGATTCCCTGCAGCCGGCGGTACGCTGCGGCTCACAGAGGCGGAAGTCTTGACAGCCGGATGACATCATGCGTTCCACCGGGATGGTAGCGTTCGGATGACGCTACCCGGAAGTGCGCGGTGTCTTGACGGCAGCCGGACTGTACGCTGGATGGGGCGAGCAGCGGGCTGACCTGGCGCAGGTGAGTTTTAAACACACTAATTGATTGTACCTGTTGTTGGTTTGGCGGGAATCTTCAAGGGTTTATTAAGCCATGTTTGTACTACATTTGGGTTGTACCCTGAGGACGAGCTACACGCTCGAAACACTGGTGTCGGTTTCACCCATGCAATAAAAGCATTTTTCAGCAAGAAACAAGTCTCCGAGTGACGCCCTTGCCTGTCTTCTATATATATATATATATATATATATATATATAAAGAAGGTCCGTATTGAAACAGGATTCAGAAGATCTGGTTTGCAACAAATGGGTAATTCTGGTTAGCTCGCAGTACTGTGAGCAGTGGTGTAGCTAGGTGCCACGGTGCCCGGAGCAAGGGCATGTTTCCTGACACCCCCCCCCCCCCCCCCCCCTCCCATTACAGGTAGTGCACACACCATTACTTGACATTATACACACCCCCCAATTACACACAGTAAACACAGCATTCTATACACCCCCCCATAACATAGAGTATTATACACAGCATTTACATTATAGACTGGCACCCCCCCCCCCCCCCCACCCTCTAATTACACATAATACACAGAGCATTGTATTACATTATACAACCCCCCCCACACACACATTACATACAGTATACAAAGCATTCTATGATATTATACACACCCCAATTACATACAGTATACACAGCATTCTATGATATTATACACCCCCCAATTACATACAGTATACACAGCATTTCCATTATACACAACCCTCCAATTACAGATAATACGCACAGCTGCCACAACATATTACATTATCCCCCCCCCCCCCACATTACATACAGTATACACAGCATTCTATGACATTATACCCCCACAATTACATAACGTATACACAGCATTTACATTATACACAGGCACCCCCCACCCTCCAATTACACATAATACAAACAGCTGCCACAGCATATTACATTATACCCCCCCCCCCATTACATACAGTATAAACAGCATTCTATGACATTATACCCCCACAATTACATACAGTAAACACAGCCAATTCCCCATAATGCAGCCAGTCCCACATTATAAACAGCCCCCAATCCCCAGCACTCACCTGGCTGGGTTGCTTCTTCCAGGGACGTGCAGGGAGCTGGCAGTGGGCGTTGGGGCCGGGGGAGACATCAATAAGAAGCTGCCTGAGGTGACAGAAGCAGGAAGAGCCAGGGCTGATGCACGGCGGGCGGGGCCAGCATCAGGAAATCAGAGCCCTAGCTCCTCAATTCCGCTGCGTGCAGACTGAGCTGCTCGGCCACTGCTATCCACCTGAGCAGAGAAGGAAGCAGCGGGGAGCAGGTGAGCAGGGAGGGCAGCTGGCAGTGCACAGCTCCGGCGCCATTTGATCTCTCTGCGCCCAGAGCTCGTGCTCCACTGGCTCCGCCCTCCCTACACCCCTGTGAGTTCGGCCCGTTCCGATGTTATTGGGACTGCACATGCGCATGGTCTATTATGCGCATGTGCAGGCCTCCTTTGCGAATGGCTTTGGCAACTTGCATAGTCGTCAAGCCATTCACATACATCAGGCCGGCCCGGGGTTGGTGAGGACAGGGATCGCCCATGGGAATGACCAACATTTGTGTTCCAGGGGCAGGCGGATGATTTCACAGGACGTCAGACACCCGCACTGTCTTAATCCCGTCGCTCGCAAATTAAAGTCAATTCCCACTGACTTTTATTTGCGAATCTAGGACAAATTGTTTGATGGTCACGACCATTGAATCATTTCTCGTGCAGCGTAAACATGCAAGTCTTTGTAAACAAGGGGATTTGGAGGCGGCAGGGGGGGGGGAGGGTGGGCGTACGTTCAGACATTAAGTATAACCCTAGTTTGACAGCAGAACTGCACATTAAAGATTAGAGAGAAATATTCATAATGTCTGGCGACTCAACTTGTAGAGATACACAATCTTTCTCAATGCTGAATACATTAGTCTCATGGCTGAGTGAGCAATATTTGTGGTGAAGGACTTTGAAGTGGAGAAATTCCAAATTGAAGTTAAAACCAGCAATGTGTGACTAAGGCAAACCTGTTTTTTTAATACAACTTTGTTTTATAAAAACTGATTGATGTCTCGTACAGTAGGTTCGCAATTCAGAAAGTGAGAGATTTGTTAAGAAATCTCCAGTTTTTTTAAAGCAGCAATCATTTATACTGCAAAACCAGTTTGATTGTGCAGTGTAAATGATTGCCACGTTAAAAAAACCCTGGAGATTTCTTACCAAATCTCTCACTTTCTGAATCTCTCATCCTGTTAAATATTTCCCCTTGTTTCAGTCACCTTATTTGAAAAAGACGGAACTTGTTTCCTAGCACGGCACCAACGATTTTAATTGTATAAAATCAGGTCAATCGCATCGCATGCAACCAAATTGCATGCGATGCGATTGACCCGACCGACCCGATTTTTTACATTGGAACCAATGTTAAATGGTCCCTGAGACCCAATTTTACATTGGCCCCAATATTAAATGCCCCCCAGACCCCATTTTTCATTGTATGCCCCCCCATTGTTAACGCCACGCCACGATCAACGTGCGCCCGAAGCGTGGCGAGCGCAGCGAGCCCGCGAGGGGCAGCGGTACGCGTCCTCCGACCTTCTCATACCCCCACTATCCACATCGGCGTGGAGTTGATTTTATATAGTGTGGCGAGCGGAAGCACATTACTTCAGACGTATTACGCGTCCCCTTGCGGGGCTTGTTGCGCTCACCACGATTCGGGATTGGTGGCTCGCTGCGCTCGCCACACTATATAAAATCAACTCCACGCCGACGTGGATAGTGGGGGTATGAAAAGGTCGGAGGACGCGCACCACCACCCCTCGCGGGCTCGATGCGCTTGCCACGCTTCGGGTTGGCGTTCATCGTGGGGTGGTGTTAACAATGGGGGGGCATTTGACATACAAATTACCCATCTGGGTGGCTATACAATCAAAAATCAGGTATGGGCGGCCATTTAACATTGGTGAATTCTATTATCATGTAGTGTTCAAAATTGGATGCTAAAACTATTCAGTGTGCTGGGGGAACCAATGTCTTGTTACTTACAAACAATTGTCTTGCATCAGACTGAAACAGGCTTAATAGATCTACTCTGTATTGTTGATATTCTGATGCATTGGTTGGCTAAATGTTGACCTAGCCCCCCACACTTGCAGACTTACCTACATATGGACATGCATTTGTTGGCCGAGGTGAAATACACTACAATGATTGGCTATAGTTTGCGCTAGCACCAATGTTGCTTTTGTTTGATCTAATCCTATCAAGCATATCTAAATAATGCAAATACATGGCATATATACAACAAAAATTCCCCAAAGCTTTCAAATGGTATAAAACAGCGGCGTAACTATAGCACCGCAGCCCCCGCCACCGCGGGGGGGCGCTGTGCACGTGGGGGCGCCGGGGGCTGCGGTGCTATAGTTACACACCCCCCCAATCCCCCGCAGACTTACCTATCTTGCTGGTCCCGGCGGCTCCGTTCTTCTGCTGAGGACCACCACAAAATGGCCGCCCCCATATAGCACACAGTTCTCTGAAACTGTCTGCTGTATGGGGGCGGCCATTTTGTGGTGGTCATCAGCAGAAGAAGAACGGAGACGCCGGGACCAGCGCGATAGGTAAGTCTGCAGGGGATTGGGGGGGGGGGGTTTGCATGGGCGGCGGGGGATTGGGGGTGCTTGGCTTGGCGGGGGGGGGCGCCCACAATTTAGTTACGCCACTGGTATAAAAATATTTTTTTGATCATTTTTGAGCCCAGTAAATAATTCAGTTAATCAATGCCATTCTTTACCAAAAACTCTATAATGGAAAATAGATATTCCAGTTTCAGTTTCTGAAATATTTTTGTGCTCAAACAGTAGGCTCTAGTCGTTCTCTTGGGAGGAATTAGGAAATTGTTTCCTCCATGTTGGGCTGGCATAAATATGGAAGTTACCATTTTTTAAGCAAATTCCATTTTAGAGGTTCATAATGTTGCAAATTCCAGTGAAAGTAAATTATTTGCTGTAAGTATTTGGTTTAAAATGTATACAATCCTCTAGAGATCCATTAACCTATATTATTTGCCTACTTAAAACTGCTGCTTGTGCTTTTAAACATTGTTAATTGGACTGTACAAGATCACTTACAAATGTGTCCTGTGCTGCACATAAATTATACCATTATTTAAAGAATTAGGAGGCAATAAAAGTATTTAAAATAGATAAGCAAACAGGCTTAATTGTTAACACATGAACATTGTTTCTTAAGAGTGTAAATGTAAAAACGGTGGTGTAATATGAAATAAATATGCATGGAAATACTAGGAAACCTCTCCCAAGTTCCAACCTCTGACACTGCCTCATTTCTGCTCTAGTAATTATAATAAGTGGCTCCATTACTGGTATACGGTCACTAGGTTGACAAGGGGTAGGTCGACATGCATTAGGTCGACCACTGAAGGTCAACATGCATCAAGGTCAACACATCTGAAGGTCGACATGGGCTTAGGTCGATAGGTCACTAGGTCAACACATGCATTAGGTTGACAGTCAAAAGGTCTCATAAAAACAATGCACTGCCTAGGTCTTAATGATACAGCCCTTTCCTGGTTCTCATCTTACCTATCTGATCGCTCTTTCAGTGTTCGCTTCTCTGACTCTACCTCCTCTTCACTACCTCTGTCAGTGCTCAGTTTTAGAACCTTTGCTTTTCTCAATCTATACCTCATCTCTTGGCAAACTAATCAACTCTTTCAGATTTCACTTTTATGCAGACGATACTCAAATCTATCAACCCCAGAGTTGTCACCAGCGGTGCGCAGGCAGATTGTTGCACTTAATTTATTTTTCATATTATGCATTTTGGGGATGCGGTCAATTTGCCGGCGGTCGGGATCCCGGCGTTCAGAATCCCGACACTGGAATCCCGACCGCCGAAATCCCGAAACTTTCTCCCTCCGTGGGTGTCCACGACACCCATAGAGGGAGAATAAAATAGCGTGCCGAGCGTAGCGAGGCACCGGGCCCGCTGCGTGGCGAGCGCAGCGAGCCCGCAAGGGGGGGGCGATCCACGTCCCCCCCATGTCGGGATTTCGGCGGTCGGGATTCCAGTGTCGGGATTCCGACCGCCGGGATCCCGACCGCCGGGATTACGTATCGGATCCGCATTTTGATTATGTGTGCTAACAGTGTGATGTCTTTGAAGCCCTTGTAAGGGCTCAAACTCACTCTCATACGTGCTCAAGTGAATATACCCAGTGTAAGATTTTATATCTGACACTTACGAGCAGATACCTATTAGCTGAGCGCCCTCTTGGGGTTGAGCTTTTCTCTGACATTTAACACAGAGGAGCACCCCTAAATAGAGGGACTATCAATAGTCAGATTTGACCATATACACTGAACATTACGCTGGGCACCCCCCTTATCTAAGGTTATAGTGTCCATGCAAATAATGTCACAAACTTGAACTGTTGTTACGTATTGTAGTGAGTCTCTTGACATAAAGAGCCTTAAGAGGTCATTCTGACCCAGTCTCATTGGGCACCTGATATGAGGATCTGTTAGCAGGAATTGATTAGATCCAAAAAGATCGCAATCCATTGCACAGACCTGGGTAGCCACACACTGTTCAATCACGACACACTCTCAATATTGAATGTATTATAATACAAAGCAACGTCTACCTGCTACCTTTGTTTTAAATGTGTGAAACCCCACCCATGTATGTCTATTCTTGTTGTTTTTAAATATTTTCGTAGCCTTTTAGAATGATTCAATAAAGGTTATTTTTTACTTTCTTTTCTGAGGTACACCGATATAGGACACACCTTCTTTTCTCTTTGTGATTTGCTCAAATTTGCCATGTCCAATGGTAGCACACCCCTGTCCTTTAAAGTGATATTTTACAGTAGAAAGGATACATTAAGGGGTCCGTTAATCCACTATCCTAGTCTTGTGCGACTGACAAAACCCCCCTTTTATGTTCCACATTATTCAATGGTCGGTGAAGTTCGCAGCCATCCTGATTGTCTTCTGGTCCATGGCAGATTTGAAATGATGGCAGCCATAGGCAGACTGTATGCAGGAGAGACCTCACAGCCAAAGCTTCCTCTGCACCGCTGCCAGCCAGAGCCACTGCCACTGACCAAAGCCTCCTCTGGTCTGCTACCAGCGCCAACCTGAGCCTTCTCCACAACGCCACTGCCACAAGAGCCTCCCCCTTAGGTAATCTTCTCTGTCCCTACTGTTCTTCTCTCTGTCCCTGCTGTCACTCTCCCTGTCGCTGTGTCCCTGCCATCCCTCTATCTGTCCCTATGTCTCTACTGTCAGTCTCTCAGTCCCTGCCATCCCAATCTCTGTCCTTATCTCCCTGCTGTTACTCTCTCTGTCTCTATGTCCTTGATATCACTCTTTATTTCCCTGAATTTTGTCTCATACTGTGCTGCATAATGCAGATTTTGTCTCATTCCTTGTGGCATAATGTTTTGGCTAATTTTGTGCGAATTTTGGCTACTTCCGTCTGGCATAATATGAAATTTGGCTCATACTGTGTGGCATGGGATTTTTGCCTTCTTCTGTGTGGTATAATGTGATTTTTGGCTCATACTGTGTGGCATAATGTGATTTTTTTACTCCTAATGTGTGGTATAATGTGATTTTTGGCTCATACTAGGTGGCATAATGTTATTTTTGGCTCATTTCATGTGGTATAATGTGAAATTTGGCTTCTACTGTGTGGCATAATGTGAATTGTTGCTCATACTGTGTGGAATAATGTTATTTTTGAATCATTCTGTGATGCATAATGTGAATTTTGGCTCATTCCATGTGGCATTATGTGAATTTTTGCTCATTCCATGTGGCATAATGTGTAAGGGGTACTAGTACTAGCAGTGGCGTAAGTTTGTCCCAGTTGCCAGGAGGCACACATACACACAGCACCTAATATAAATATATATATATATATATATATATTTATATATAATATATATATATATATATATATATATATATATATATATATATATATATATATATATATATATACAGGCAATATGGCGTCGGCACTCAAAGGACTTGTCAAAATGAAACAATAGACACAAAAGTGTAGCACCGTTTCAGTCTTTTAATCAGACCTTTTTCATGCTTGAAAAAGGTCTGATTAAAAGACCGAAACGGTGCCACACTTTTGTGTCTATTGTTTTATTTTGACAAGTCCTTTGAGTGCCACCGCCGTATTGCCTGTATGTACAGAGTGGTGAAACACACAGGGGAAGGCACCTGGGCATTATTATTCATTTGACACTGGATTGGATATATATATATATATATATATAGATACAGAAGTACCAACACACTCGCCATTCCTAAGAATGGGGTGCAAACAGCACCCACTTCCCAGGATGGGGATGGGGTGTAGTGGCCTGTGACCACACACTCTAGTAAATACAAACACAGGAGGCCCAGCACTCACTACAACAAACAAACAAACTGGTACTTGTTTCCTAGCACGGTGCCCATCGGGGTTAATTGCATACATTAAGTTAGGTACTTAAGGTATACGATCAACGCGATGGATGCGATGTTCTGTCAATTAGCCTTTATTGCCGGCAAAGAGAAAATCGCGTTGATCGCGTCCATCGCATGCCATTATAATGGCATGCGATGCGACCGACGCGATCAACGCGATTTTACATAGGAATCAATGTTAAATTACCTGTCAATGTTAAAATCGCGTTGATCGCATCCATCGCATGCCATTATAATGCGCGATCAGCACGATTTTACATAGGGTACAATGTTAAATGGCTCCCACACCCAATTTTTCATTGTATGCCCCCCCCCCATTGTTAACGCCACCCCACAATTGACGCCAACCCGTAGCGTGGCGAGCGTCCTCCGACCTTTTCATACCCCCACTATCCACGTCAGCGTGGAGTTGATTTTATATAGTGTGGCGAGCGCAGCAAGCCACCGAGCCCGAAGCGCGGCGAGCGCAGCGAGCCCCACGCGTAATACCTGTGAAGTAATGCTCGCCACGCTTCGGGCTCGGTGGCTCGCTGTGCTCACCACACTATATAAAATCAACTCCATGCCAACGAGGATAGTGGGGGTATGAAAAGGTCGGAGGACGCGTACCGCCGCCCCACGCGGGCTCGCTGCGCTCGCCACGCTTCGGGTTGGCGTTCATCGTGGGGTGGCGTTAACACTGGGGGACTATGTCACCCATGAGGGGGGTATGCAATTAAAATTGGGGTTTCGGGGGCTTTTAACATTGGTCCCAATGGTAAAATGGTCTCAGGGACCATTTACATTGATTCCAATGTTAAAATCGCTGGCGCCTTGCTAGGAAACAAGTACCAACTAACTCACCTTAACATTCAAATAATTAATTAAATAAATGATGGGGTTTTAGTTCATGAATTGATCAATGCATTTAAGCTTGCAGCAAATCGCCAAGGAACCCCATTTCACTGCAAGTCCTACACTAACAACTGGTTTTCATGGGAACCTGACAACTGCTTGCGCATCATAGCTAAAATGAACATGTGTTTTTTTTCCTGGGTTAAAGCTCAACTGCCAAGTACCTTATGGCTTTTAAAGGTGAGACCATCCCAAACACAGCACTTGAATTAGTATTAAAGGGGCAGCTGTCACAGGTTTCAGGTAAATGAGCTTATCTAGGGTGCATGAGAAAGCTATGATCACAGTAACAAAGGTTAATTAGAAATCAACCCAAATATATAGATACAGAAGTACCAACACAAAATACAAAAAATTTGGAGAATCATATTCCCTTGGGTGATTGGTCTGGTATACCAATTTTTCTGTCTTGTTTTGCGATGTGTTTTTAAAGGCTTTTTGGAGTATTATATAAAATCCTGCAGGATAGGGATTTCTCCTTGTTTTACCAATAACTCCATAATACACTGATGGGAACTGGTATAAATACCAGCCAGGGGGCATTAAGCCCATACACCTTAAAAAAGGGCTATCTTAAAGCCCGAAACGCGTTGGTGAGAGGTGAGGACTTTTGGAGTATTTGAGGTAATCCGGCTACTTAACATCTTAAGCCCTGGTTTGGGGCATCCCTTCCATCCGGACAGGAGGGCACCCCATTTTTACCATCAATACCCAAATCTCCTTGCCTATTTTACTTTTTACTTTTACCATTGGACTTTTTAACCATTCTGGTTTTATCTGTATCTGCTGCTGTTTTTGGAAATAAATCCTTTTTTATTCGTGACCTGGATTTCATGATTTGAGTGACCTGGGACCTCCTGACTAAAGAAACCTTTTGATGAACATAGGGCATTAGCCCTCGGTAAGTCCTTTTCTATTGGGTCCCCCGCCGAGGAGACCAGGCTATTGTACTATATTTACCTGTTCAGGAGGAAGCAGACGTACTAAAGATACCTTGATGTGCACATAGGGCACTGGCTGAAGGTCAGTTATAAGGGTTATATATATTAGCTACTAGGCAAGGAGCTACCAGACAGAAAAAAATTGGTATACCAGACCAATCACCCAAGGGAATACAGCGCCTATGTTTCTCCAAATTTTTTGTATTGCAACTGTTTGAGATTTAAGGAGTCTCCTGGATAATCAAAGGCTGCAGTATTCAGGCGCAGTCATTATTCTTTAATTGTATTTTCCAGAAGTACCAACACACTAGCCATTCCTAAGAATGGGGTGCAAACAGCACCCACTTCCCAGGATGGGGTGTAGTGGCCTGTGACCACACACTCTAGGAAATACAAACACAGGGGGCCCAGCACTCACTACAACAAACTAACTCACCTTAACATTCAAATAATCAATTAAATAAATAATGGGGTTTTAGTTCATGAATTGATCAATACATTTAAGCTTGCAGCCCAACGCCAAGGGACCCCATTTCACTGCAAGTCCTACACTAACAACTGGTTTTCATGGGAACCTGACAACTGCTTGCACATCATAGCTAAAATGAACATGTGATTTTTTTTGGGCTGCAAGCTTAAATGCATTGATCAATTCATGAACTAAAATCCCATTATTTATTTAAATGATCATTTGAATGTTAAGGTGAGTTAGTTTGTTGTAGTGAGTGCTGGGCCCCCTGTGTTTGTATTTACTAGAGTGTGTGGTCACAGGCCACTACACCCCATTCTGGGAAGTGGGTGCTGTTTGCACCCCATTCTTAGGAATGGCGAGTGTGTTGGTACTTCTGTATCTATATATTTGGGTTGATTTTTAATTAACCTTTGTTACTGTGATCATAGCTTTCTCATGCACCCTAGATAAGCTCATTTACCTAAAACCTGTGACAGCTTCCCCTTTAATACTAATTCAGGTGCTGTGTTTGGGATGGTCTCACCAGTTGAGCTTTAACTCAGGAAAAAAAACACATGTTCATTTTAGCTATGATGTGCAAGCAGTTGTCAGGTTCCCATGAAAACCAGTTGTTAGTGTAGGACTTGCAGTGAAATGGGGTTCCTTGACGTTGGGCTGCAAGCTGAAATGCATTGATCAATTCATGAACTAAAACTCCATTATTTATTTAATTGATGATTATTTGAATGTTAAGGTGAGTTAGTTTGTTGTAGTGAGTGCTGGGCCCCCTGTGTTTGTATATATATATATATATATATATATATATATATATATATATATATATATACACACAGAGAAAAATAAAACCATGAGCTTGTGACAGTCCCAAATATCCAGTAGTACTTAAGCCCTGGTATAGCTCCAAGGGTATCAGGCACCAAAGACCACAAGCGGGAATGCTGCAGCCTTTCTCTGTAGGAGGACCTCTGGAATCCACAGAGGGAAACAATCTAGAAAATAATTGAGAAGGTGCGCTTCATGGTGCATTAAACGATAAACCATTTAATAAAGAAAACAATCTCCAGGGGAAAAATGTCAGAGACTCGTACCAAATAAAACAACACTGTGGACTGGGTACCACATGACATTGGTATAAAACCAAAAGGCAAAGCTGCTCACGTTCACCACAGGCGGATAGCCGGACATGTCCAACGAAATGCAGCAAAGCTGGCTTGCTCTGACGATAACCTGGACATCACAGACTGCCGGAGAGGGATCAGCTGGAGGTGCACGTTGTAGGCCACGCCCTGGCACGTTTCATCATAAGACTTTGTTAGAGGGCGTAGGCCACAAGGTTAAAGGGGAACAGTATCCATTTCTATACCATTCCCTGAGTTGCAACACCCTTCAACAGAATCAATAAGCAGGATAGTAGTTCTGAGTAGAAGTTTATTGATTATTATTGGAAATGACTGTAGATTATGGTTCCTACTGGTCTTAACCTTCATACAAGGATCGAGAAAATGGACTAAACTTGTAGAACAATAAACTGGACAATATTGGAGTATGGTTCTCTCCAGAGTTTACATCTGGCTCTGGAACTGCTAATTGTACCCATCTGTGGACTTTGGTGCAGTTGTTTACTTACCTAAAATAGAGTGACACGTGGTCTAGACAGTTGGCAGTAGGACTCTAGCAATCCAGAACTCTGGGACCTACGTGTGCCTCCATATTTAACAGTCACCAGCTGGCTGAGTACCATGTGCCCCTTGTATGTCACCCTCACTGATGTAGCCATGAGATTGAGAGACTGGAATTAATATTTACATTGTGACAGCCAGTGATTTTATTTACAAAAATGACTTAGTTATTGGCTATCTTTAGCTATGTAATATTAATTACTTTACTCCATGGGTTTGGAGATCACTGGCGCATGTTAGGTACAATTTATACATCGTTTAGCTGCTTATGTGTAAAATGTTGATGTTAAATCAACATTTTACACATAAGCAGCTAGGTTGAACTAGATGGACGCAAGTCTTTTTTCAGCCTTACCTACTATGTAACTATGTAACTATGTAAATGTAACAAATCAACTGTATCGGTATAAATTACATACATGTTCTTTGAATGTTACCAAACAACAACCAGATTAATCACTGTGACAGACGAGAACCCATACTGTTCACATCCTCTGAACTGGAACGCCAAATAGTTTTCGTGTTAATGAAGATGATGACAGCCAGGCATTCATTTTGAAAGCCCCTGTTTATACCTTCTGTTTTTATAGGCAATATTGCCCTGCACTTTCCTATCCACAGATCCCTACATTTAAACATGAGCCTGCTCCACATGGAATTTCAGGAAACAGTGTGCTCTTGACAGACAAGCTATAATGATGATAAATGGTGGATAAGAAAGCAGTGAGTACATGACTCAGTGTTACAGTTGTTTTCCTTACGTTAGCGTGCCTTAAATATTGTGCACTACTCTAGAAATTAAAATCATGTAAAGAACACTATATAACACCATTGAAGAAATCATATCTATAGCTAAGCCATAATAAATTAAAAATTATGATTTCTTCTGAATCTAGTTGAAATGAAGCAAATTAAATGAGTCCAAAAATATACTGGTTATTTGGCTCCTAACAAAAACAATTAACCCTAAAATGAATGAGTGTGCGTGTACAGATGGAGCCCCTCTCTGCTATGATCAGCTTTCGCCAGAACGTCCCCGCTGGCGAGAGCCGGCGGAGAGGTACACCATCAGACTGGGACGTGCGTGCGTCTCAAGCGCACGCACATCCCAGTCTCTCGGCGGCTGGGCAGCGGGACCCTGCCCGTCTCCGCTTCAGGGAAATGGGCAGGGTAAGGGGGGGTCGGTATGTCGAAGGGGACTGACAGTGGCGATGAGGGAGGCGGCGGCGGATGGCGACAAAGAGCTCCGTTGCCACGAGGTGCACAAGTGTCTTGTGCGCGCATGTCCCCTGGCAAGGGCTGGCGCCTGGCGATAGAATTGCCAGCCCCTGCAAGCATGAAACGGACTCCAACTGTACATGTGGTAGGGAATATAGATTGTAAGCTCCACTGGGGCAGGGACTGATGTGACTGTTCAAATACTCTCTGTAAAGCGTTGCAGAATATGTGTGCACTATATAAGAAACTGTTCATAAATAATAATAAAATTAGGAGATTTTGTCTTTCTTTGTGATACTTCAAAAAGTAGAAAAAAATTACGGTAAAAATTTTACAGCTTTCACTATTGTTTTTACACATTTATGTGTTTTATTCATTAGTGAGTTCCTAAAATAATACATCACTGAGTTTTTAAAGATTTCCAGGAAAAACTAATTATCACAGGAAAAGGGCTCATAGCAAAGATATGTGGAAGGTGCCGTCTCACGCAGGAGGAGCTGAACTACTGACACACACATTCTTGCTTGTTTAGGAAATGGTCCTTTAATCTAAACAAAAAGTGGATCAGTATCTATAAACCATGCCTGGTTAATAACATGTATATTTTTATTGAGTCATGGACATTTAAAATTTGCAGAGGAATTTGGTGGTGTACAACATGGCCAGAAAAGGAATAAGTCTGCTCATTGTCTATATATTGTATTTGCCATTTTCTAATGGCTAATGTATGTAAATATATGTGGTTATTAGCAATCACTGACCTCATCAGGACAGAATAAACATTGTTTGCTATTAATTATGGCTGTGTATATCCATTTAAACAGATACTATATTTGCAATGTTTAATGAGATGTATACATTAAAACCATTATCTTTACATTTAACTATTCTACCCTGATAACACTGAGATACATACATCACCTGTCTTCATACATTATTGATTCCCAAGTGTTTCATTGCTTAAACTGAATATATACAAACATTGGGAATGCTCATTATAGGCACAACGTAGCTCATAACTCCTAATAGTAAATCACAGACATAACTCACAATGGGGCAGATGTATTACGCCTTAACAAGAGATAAATGCAAGGGTGATAAAGAGAGATAAATGTCCAGCCAATCAGCTCCTTACTGACTTTTTTCAAACACAGCCTGTAACATGGCAGTTAGCAGGTGATTGGCTGGAAGTTTATCTCTCCTTATCACTTTGCATTTATCTCTTGTTAATGCTTAATACATCAGCCCCATAATAACTTATAGTGTACTGTGTAAAGCTGAAACATAAAAAAAAAATAGAACACAATGAAAGATTAGTTAAATTCTATCATACGGTACATCCTTTTTTTTCAAACTGAATAAATTTCTCCTATAACTAAAAATACATTGATTTGATTAATTAATACATTTAGCCAGGCTCACTTGATAAAACACATGCATTGGTGGTCTCCATTTTTATGGATTTGCAGTATATGTCAATTAAAGTCAATGGTTATATACTATGTATGCCCACTGTGGTTTCTTTCAGTTATAGGAAATAGCAGCACAGTCATGATCTACAGCTGGACATTGATAAGGATTTGCTGATATGCTCATAAATAATCATTTTATGTAAATGTAAGCTTGTGAGAGGTAATGGACTGAAGGGGCAATATTGCACAATGTGCTCTCTTCTGTCAATTTTTTTAATACATTCATTTTGATAAGATTTGGTGATGAGTAAAACCTACAGTGAGACAATACAGACAAATTTGAATGGCACCAGTTTCATTACAGTATTTGGACTATTTGCCATTTTCAAGCTTACCAAATGCTCCTTTGATAGAGGTTCCAGGCACCCATATACACCAAGGATAAGTTTTCCGCTCATTTTGAAATTGGCAATTTAATATTAAAACCCCTGAAGAAGAACTTTTGGTTAGGATAAAATATGGAGTGACAGAAGAAGGTCATCTGATGCAATACAAAATGATTTACTTAATGTGTTGTAAGCATCAGTATCATCGGAGGTGGCACTCACGGGACTTCAGAACAAAAAGTATCGGACACGAAGTGTCAATCAACATTTCGGTGACTTTAATAGACCTTTTTCCAGCTCACAGTAGGCCTGTGAGCTGGAAAAAGGTCTATTGAAGTGACCGAAACATTGCTTGACATTTTGTGTCCTGTACTTTTTCTTCTGAAGTCCCGTGACGCTATGGTAGCTTTGGTAGCTTTGTATGGGTTGCAACAATTTTGCTGTGAGAGACAGTGTGACTCTATATGGATGTACTTGGTATACTTGATTTTATTTAATTGAAGTACAGTATGTGCATTATTGAAGATATATAAATCAGAATACAATCTTCTATAGCATAATATTATGTGCACCCTCTTGTCCTCTTTTGCTATGGATATTTTATTTGTGTTTAGTGCTGAGTCAAAAAAGATTACAAATTACAACTGACTCATTATTGGGGTGAAATTTGCACCAGTATCACAGTTTTGCACACACACACAAAAACACAGCAGAGTGCAAACTGCAATGCCAGATTTGTGACCTTGGATCCATACAGATCGTAATGCATCAAGAAGTACTGCACATAAAGTTTCAAATGTTTTAGACCTGTCTCTAATTGGGGAAATTGGTAATTAGAATTGCAAAAGTTTTTTAAGCAGAGTCTATACAAAGATGCCAGATTTACAAAAATTCAATCACAAGCACTGGAACAATATAGCCTAGGGAGGCACACAGAGCAATGATGTTTTCGTTGTCATTATCATCACCAACTAAACTGAAACCAGTACCACAAGTATGATGATACCTAGAGACACATGTTATTCAAACTGAACATGTTACAAATGGTTTAATCAGTAGCAAATCTTTTCTTGCATTTGAACAGTTGCATATTTTATTTGAAATGTGAAAATATGGCTCTTCACGTCTTATATTTCTGTACTTTACCGCAGCATGGCACTGTTATAGAGAATTGGCCTCATGCATTTGTCCATATGTGACAGTCTTTCATTATTTTTCTTTCAAATAAACATATATAAATGTTGGTTCAATCAGTTATCTTTTAGTGGTTACAAAACTGTTGTAGTCCACCTGTGTACAACTGTACTCACAATAGTTAGTCATGGGTGGAAACTCTAAATATGGTTTAAAGATTCCAGTACTGCCTCCATGCAATACTTCTGTACACCATTCAGGACACTTACAACCACTTGAAGTAGTTTTTCTTGCAAAATGCCATACAATGTACTCGTGTAAGGTGAAAAGCAAGGAACATGTACACTGAGAAATACTCCTAATACTGCAAAGCTGCTGTGATATAAGTTAGGAGACCTAACCAGTGGCGGCTCCTACATGTGTGCTTATGGGGGGCTGCTGTTACTTCTGCTGCAGTTTCCATTGGAAATCTTATCTGCCGATCACAGCACAGCATTTTATCAGCAGATGGTGCTTCCAATAAGAAGCCTCTGCAATCAGTCATTTTATTGGTGGTGTATTTTTACCTAGGGGCCCTGCAGCCCCTAGATAAAAACCACCACTGGTCCTAACTTATATCACAGCAGCTTTGCAGTATCAGATAGCAGCACGGAACAAAAGTGAAGTAAATATAAATTCATTTAAAAACAATACAGAAATGTATAAAGAGTTTTATTTGCGTATAATAACATCTGTAACAATATTCCTTATTGCTAGAAATGATAACCTACTTAACAGAAATTTTCTATCTGACATAATACTTATAGTATTAGACACATTTGTTGGCACCCACATTAGGAAACTGCTTACGGATAAAATAATGTACTCTAAATTGGCGGAAATTGAGTCTGCTGCTTGTTGGTTCTCCTTCAAGGCTTATTTGGGTGCAGATTCATAGGAAATGGAAAAGAGGACAACTATGTGTCGATTGTGAATAAACTATAGGTCAACTACAAGAAAAAGTCCTGTAGAATGTCACTTAAAATTCACTTTTTATATTTCCATCTAGACTTTTCCCTGACAATCTTGGTAGTGTAAGTGGTGAACAAGGAGAATGTTTCCATCAAGACATTCTGACAACGGAGCATCGCTACCAATACCAATTGGACCCTGCAATGATGGAGGACTACTGCTTGTTCCTTTTTAGGGAGACCAATGAGATGCTGTACAAACATAAAGTGTCAACAATGACATCACAGCTAATTTTATTGTTAAGATATTTAGAAATTTAGTTTCTGAAGCTTTAAAGCATTTCTGTAGTTTTATTAGTACAGTATGTTATACATGACTGTGTCTAGGTCAATGGTTACCAATCTCAGTCCCCAAGGAGCCTTAAGAGTTTGTTTTCCAGGTCACCCAGCAGGTGGACTGTGTATCACCAACTAAACATTTAAAAAATCCACAGGGGACATGGAAAACATAAACTGCTAGGGGTCCTGTAGGACCGAGTTAGGAACCAATGGTCTAGGATATATACGATGAGACATAGCTATGGCACTGTATACCAGAGACTAGGGTGTGTGGAGCTTAATAAGAAAATAGGTTTCCAATTTGGATTTCTTCAGGATGCCAGTTAGCAGTACAGGACTTGGGTATCCCATCTATATACAATAATGATCATTTTGGCTACTGCAACACCATTATAAATTCAGCAACTATTCTGCACTCTATCTATCTATCTCTATCTATCTATCTATCTATCTGCAGATATCTCTCTACTTTATCTATCCATCCATCAGCCATAACATTCAACCACCTTCCTTATATTACCAGACATTATGAGCATATCTTTTGTGTCCTGTAAATTGCAAGGAAGAGCCGTCATGGTTTGGTCTTGTTTTTCCAGCCAGTCTCACAGATGCTCAATCAGATTTCACTCTGAGGAGGCCAAAACAACATCTAGAATTTTGTCATGTTTCCCAAACCATTCCTGAAATTTTTTATAGTGTGGCAGGGATTATTAACCTGCTAAAAAAGCCCACTGCCATCAGAGAGTACCAATGTCTTGAAGGCATGTATTTTGTCTGCAATGTCTGCATAAAATGTCATATCAGTCAAATACAGTAGTACAGTACGTAACGCATGTAAACATGTTAATTTATAGAAGCACACGTAAACCCATAAAGCTACACTTCTACCTTCACTTACATCTAATATTTTTCTAACCACCCCAATCTGCTGAATCCTTTACTCTTTGGCCTGTATTTAGTTCCAGAATTTGTGTTTTCCACTCTGACTCTTGGGGCCAGGTGCACTAAGCTTCAAAAGTGATAAAATGGAGAGTGATAAACAGCCAGCCAATCAGCTCCTACCTGACATTTTTCAAACACAGTCTGTGACATGGCAGGTAGCAGCTGATTGGCTGGCTGTTTATAACTCTCCATTTTTATCACTTTTGAAGTTTAATGCATCTGGCCCTTGGTCAGAGTGCTTGACCTGTTATGTTTTAACTGTTGATACAAATAAAACGTTTTTAAAAATGTGGTCATTACATGCATCTATCCGGCCAGTGCAATAGAGCTTTATGTCTCAGCGTGCCATTTGCTGAAAACGGGACGCACATGCGCTTCAGATACGCCGAGACGGAAAGCTCTGGAGCGCCAGCCCGGTAGATAACCTGGCTCCATCTGTATGTTGTTAACTGTTAAAATCATATAAAGTAACAGTATTATATAACTGTTTCACTGTCTATAAAGGTGGTATGTATTCCATGTATTTTACTTTCTCTTACAGGTTTCTCTTGCAAATAATGTACAACAATCTATGGTCTAGACAAGACAACTTTAAATATATCATGGTAAAAGTATGTACTGTATGTATTGCCCCTGGCAACCACACTTACTGCAGCTGCTTGCTATACCGATTTTCCAAGCATAATTGGGCAGTTAGTGGAGACTCCTGTGTTCTAATCATAATATGTCATGGAAGATAGATTATTAGTGAAAGCATATCAAATTAATTAAAACTGAAATTGCACCAGTCCACATTTTATTGGAGAACAAACCAGATTGCCCTTCTCCAGACAGTGTCTGGATGGGAAAATGTCTGTCCTGCCAGACCTTATTTTATTCTACAATGCTCAATAATCTAGGCAGATGTCCAATGTGTAGACATTTCCAGTTTGTTGAAAATATGGAAAATCTTTCATTTCCATAGCCACTTACAGCACAAAGACCATAAACAGCAGTGGCTCACATCAAGATATTCACTGGACAGGTTTATAAAACAAGTCCTTCAGTTAATGTTTGCTTGCCTTTGGCTGATGCAAGCAGTTTATCTAAAAATGAAAAAGCCTGAGTAATGCTTACACATTGTTGGGCTTTTTTCCTTTCTCAAGTCTAGAACTGTGCGACTAATTCGTTTGGTTACTAAATATCTTTTAGCACATTTACCCTAATAACATGTTTCTTTTTTTAGGATGATTTACAGTATACAAAACTCTGAAGCTTAATAATATTAAAACCTTAAGTAAACCTAAAACACTGTGTTTAAGAAGCTATTTGAATTATGCTAATCATAGGCCAGATGCAAAGTATCAAAGTTTTATTTTTCCTATTTAGGGCGAAATATGCCAAAGGAAAAGCTTTTAATTCCTACGAAAATGTCAAACCTGTAACAACATCTAGAGCAGTAGAGAAGTGAACATATATTAACTTAATCAGTGATCAATGCATTTTTGTTTAATCATGAGAGACCTTTTGGCTTGAGTCTGGTCCTAGAAATCTGTGATGTAAATGAGCCATTGCAAATGATGTCCAAGGAACCATGAAATAAGGAAAAGGATTGGGAGAACAAGTCAGCTATAGGCTTACATTTAACCTAGCCGGATATTTTGTTAGCTACGCAGAAATAGACTTTGTTGCTTTCTTTAGCCGAATTCTATTTACAAATGAGTAACAAAAATAACCAGCTAATTATCCCAGCTAATAAGAAAAGTACACAGGCCAAACTTCCCCTGAAAGTACATAGAAATGCAACAAAAGCATTGAGGCTGGTCTAGAACAGTCCTCATGTTATGTTTCCAGAGGGTTTCTGATGATTGGGACTGTTATGAGAGTAGAATACTGTAGCACGGGGACTACACCAATAGAAAACATACACATAAAGTAATCAGCGGCATAGACCTCTACCAGTGCAAATGTATATATGTGGAAAATCTTCAGTAAACTTTTTGAATGGATCATCGAATGATAGCAGAAATGGTAAACATCAACAAAGAAACTTAGTCATGTTTTGCACCAAGATCTTAACATGAGCAAAGTTTGTGATAAGTTGGTTCCACTGGTGAGCAGAAATAAAATCAACTCCTGTGAGCATTCAGGGAGGTGATATTGAGATTGTAAGAACATACAAGTATCTTGGTTTTCACCTGAACAATAAATTGGACTGGTCAGATAATTCTACTGCTCTATATATATCTACTGAGGAGACTGAGGTCCTTTGGAGTGCAGGGAGCGCTCCTGAAGACCTTCTTCGACTGTGTAGAGGCATCGGCCATATTCTACGGAGTGGTCTGCTGGGGCAGCAGTGTATCAACTGCCGACAATAAGAGACTTAACAGGCTAGTAAGACAGGCCAGTTCTGTCCTAGGAATGCCTTTGGATTCTGTAGAGATAGTGGGAGAGAGGAGAATGATTGGAAACATCCTTATTGGATAATGCTTCACACCCTCTCAAAAATATTTTGACAGATCTGTGTAGCACTTTCAGTGATAGGTTGCTTCACCCTCGATGCTCAACAGAGAGGTACTGCAGGTCTTAGTCAACTCCCAGTGAGACTTTGCACACGAGGTAAGAGGCTGAGATGTTTGTGCTGTGCTCTGCTTGGTGAAGCTCAACACATGCTTCTCAGGCCCATGGAGGACAGCAGCAGCAGCGGCCTCATCATGGGAGGGTTTTTAATCAGAGACAGTGCTGAGCCTGTGAGATCTCCTTAGGTACAGAGGGGACAAACACAGGTATTTCCTGTTGTATTTTATATATATAATATGTATTTATGTTTATATTAATCCCCCTCTGCAGTTACCCATTGACCAAGTTTATACTGCCTTTACTCTGTGTTTTGACAGTGTGATATTCTCCCGTGCAGTTTGCAGCCAGTAGTGACAAGTGGGAGGGGGCCCCCCTGTTTAAAGTGCCCCGGGCCCCCCCGAAGGCTTAATCCGGCCCTGGGCATGACACCCAAGCAGTAATCTTGGGGAACAGCCTGGAGGGAGATGTTGTAATGAAACAAAGAGAGTAAGAAATAGGATCTTTCCTTGGAAGGGAGGGAAGATGAGGAGTTCTGTTTGGATAGTAAAGTCAACGTCTCATTTTATATATGATCAAAGGGCCTGTGTGCAGCCTCCTCAGATTGGCCCCGTCCTCTCTGACAGGAGCTGCGCTGGGATCAGTAGGTTCAGAGGGCTCTAGTTTTTAATTTAAGGTGCTAGTTATGTTGAATCAGTTGTTACAATGATGTTGAAAAATGTAATGACTTTTGTTGCATTAATTAGTAATGAGTGGATTTTATGTGTGGTAGGCCAAAACGGCTCTGTTTTATATGGTAATCAAAAACTGCCTTATAAAGTGTATGGCAGTCACTGCAATGATAAATGTACTATAGGGCGGTCAATGAAAACTCTGTTTACAGTAAAGAAATTATTTTGTTTTGGCTGTGTTGAGTTATATTGTTGCTGTAGCTTAAGGGGGCATTAATGTATAGGTGAGGTATTAATGTATTTCTTGATGCCATTTGGAAATATATTATTTTTAATGTTGAGATTTGAATTTTGAATAACTTAGCCCTGGGGTTCCTAATTTTCCATTATGACACTGACCTTCATGTCAAAATCTGGCTATACCACTGGCAGGCGCAGATGTGAATATTTGCCTATCACAGCTTTACAGTTCTTACATACAACACACAATTTGCGTCTTGTATTTTCTTCCATTACAAATCCATTGTTTTGTGCAATTATAATTAGCTTATGCAATACATTTCTCAGCATGGCTATAGAATTCATTTTGTTTCATTGACAAATAACCAACCCGGTTTTGCCTTCTAAGTTTCAATAAACATATTTTGCACTAAATATATCACTTTGGCCAGACTGGCCAGGAATCTGGCAATGCCTGTATTCAATCTCGCAGACTCTTACATTTACCCTCAGAGATAGAAACCGATCCTGTTTTGTTTACCTTGTTGAGCCATGACCAATCAATTTCTATGGGCCCTATGTTGCGCATGTAAACATTAAAACAATTCATAATCTGTTAAATGTACTTTTATCTGTGTTGCTGTCAAAAAATATTCATAAATGTAATCCTATTTTGGCATATGTGCAATTTCAGCAGGTCATATTTCTGTGAGATAAAATAACTATGTTTAAGCTTCTATCCAAGAGAAATGTTTCACTATTCCCATTTAAGGAAAGAGATAGACTGCAATAACCAATAGCGCCAATATGTTAAATAAATAGAATTAAAAAATAATGACCTCTCTTGTGGCACTTGCATTTCAGTAAATTAGTTATTTGTGTGTATCAAGAGCTAGATAACAAAGTATAGGGCCTAATTCAACACTGATTTCGATGACTGATCACTGGCTTCCTGTCAATCATACTGTGGCTCCATTGTGTTTAAAATCCATACACATTTCCGTCGTGCAAGTGCTATGTGTATGGTACACATCTGCAGTTGTTTGATAACTGCTTGATTTGCGTATTCTCTAAACAGTTGTCTAGTCTGACTAGCAGTCAAGGCCCTTAGTTGGAATGGCGGATGTCCTTGCTCAATTTTAAAATGACAGATTTTAAATAAAGCTATCCAGTATTTGTAAGCAAAAGCATGCAAAATCTCCATTCTCCATTCCCCTTCTCACATAATGTCACCGTCCCTGTCACATGCAGCCCTGTCATCACTGACCTATCACAAATGCCTTGATATAGTCTGTGCTGCTGCCCAACCCTAGTGGTGCTAGGGGTGTGTTACTCCCACAGTGTTTGTTCACATATTTTAATTGATATGTGTACCCAGTTTGGCACTAATTGCTCCAGTCATTCCAGAGTTATGCGGTATGATGCGATCAACCTTAGGGGTGCTAGGGGTGTCTAACCCCCACAGTGTTTGTTCACAGATAGGATGTAATGTGTACCAAGTTTGTTGTAAATTGCTACAGCCATTCCAGAGTTATGCTGTCTGCTGAAATACTCTGTGCTGGTGCCTCACCCCTAGTGGTGCAAGGAGTGTGTTTCCCCCACAGTGTTTGTGCACAGATTGTAAGTATGTGTACAAAGTTTAAATTGCTGCAGTCATTCCAGAGTTATGCTGGAACATACTGTACATATGAGTGTGCAGCAAAAATTTGGGTTTTAAATGAATAAAAAATGTACTGTAATTAATTTTGATTTGGAATTTTTTTAGTTGCCTCGGCCGTGTTTTAATACGCTCGTATGTAAAATTCCAGGATCTTCCCTTGTAAACTGTGGATTTGTATAGAAAGACAGAAGGACACATTTTCACTTTTACATACTGTAGTGGATTATGATGTATGTCTAGTCAGGCATGCTTGTGCATTTACTTACCAAAAAATTATGGTATGGAGGATGACTTCAAATAAATTTCATGTTTGTGTTCCAAAGAGAAGATTGCTATAAAGTCATTAACTGCATCTCCGCCTGTCTGCTATTCATTACAGAATAGATTGCACAACTATAAAATTGCAGAACCTCAGACAAATATCTGGAAGTGCTTATAGTAGTGTGTAAGTTACCTAATTTTCAGTGGTCCATGGGTATCCAACAGAAAATCAGGGTGTGATCCAAAATCAATAAATAAGAGGATTTGTAAGACATTATTTTTTATAGTACATCTTTAAGATATGAAGTTGGTTATGATTTAGACAGCATAGATTTATGCACATTAAAATGAAAAGTACAGAAATAACCATCGGGAGAAAAACATATTAGTGGTATACATTATCCAATACTATGGAAGGTGGAATAAAACACAATGAAAAACATATATCCTATTATTCCATAAAGGGCTCTTGCTATGCCAACCAAAATGATTGGTGGGTAATACACATTGCACAATACATTAGCTCAACAAGCTTAGGGACTATTTTTACAATACGTAGTTACTATAGAGAAAAGCAGCTCTGTGCTATATTACATTATGGAGTCAGAGATGTCCGCAAAACTGATGGTTTGCATCCATCTCGATGTTCTCAGAACTGTATCTGGTGGCAGTGAAAACGTGGGGCATGCAGAGACCTCTTGCTCTGTCCTTGGAAAAGATTTTCTGGCCATCGGCTGACTGAATCCACTGGCAATCCTTGAGTAACATGAGAGTTACTCAGATGATCAATGTTCCTGCAGATTGAAAAGTTAATTTTAATGGCAGATAAAATCCTCTTGTACATCTAGTCTGCCCATTTTTTGCTTTTTTTCAACTCAAACCTTATTTGTTCCTTAATTTTGTTCTTAATGTGTATCCCAAGCAGGTTTGTATAGCTCTACTGTCTTAGCCTCTACCACCTCTGATGGGAGGCTATTCCACTTTTTTAAAACCGATTCTGTGAAGCAGTTTTTTGTCAATTTCCCTGAACCTTCCTCCTCCCAGTTTCAGTGTGTGTCCTCGTTTTCTAGTACTGTACTTCTTCCTGTAAAGAACGTCTCCCGCTGTGTAAAACCCTTGCTACTGTATATAGGGAAGTTTCTATCATGTCCCATCTTTCCCTTCTCTGCTCCAACCTGTACATAGTTTGATCTTGTAGTCTTTTCTGGGTAAGTTTTGTAGGTCATGTACTATATATACTGTATATATTCTGGAGATATGGCCTCAGAACTTAGCACAGTCCAGTGACTTACTGTATACAGTGGAATTTTTTTTGCCGCTGAATCCTCTCCCTATGCAACCACATGCATTTGACTTCTCATTTCTTAGGTTTATGATTTCCTGGTTGTATAAAAATGAAACAGGGGAATTATATTGCAAACACTGAAAGTCAAAGTCTGCAAGAAAAATGTGAACATTGTGCAAACATTTTGGCTTAATTTGCCACATATTTGGTCTTTCAGCGACAAATACAAATTGGTAAAAGAATTTAGTTATTGCTTACATAATGAGTGCCCATTGATTTTTTTATGCCATTTCAGTGGCCTATGTCTGAGTTAATGTACTAATGCAGAAGTCAGTAATAGCAGCCACACACCAGGGACGGTGGCTGCCCACTCCCTCACCTGCTATTTGTACCAGTATGCATGAAGCGCTACATGGCGTCAGCCCAACAGTCAGTCGCTCATTATGAGTTTTCCTGCTTCCTGTAACTTTCCCTACTAATGCCCCTTTCAGACCGCACTTTTTACCCATTATTTTGATGTTTTTTTATCGTTTTAAAATGGTAATTTGTGCAGTCTGAAAGGTACAGAGTGAATTTACCGTTTCTATTGAACTGGTATTTCTAAACGGTAATAAAGCAGGGTCCTACCCGTTTCAGACCCATTTTTTTTTTCATCCATTGTTTTCTATGGGTTAAAATGGGTTCAGTGTTGTGGAGGAACAAAAACTGCATTGAAATACCATTTAAGGACAAAAACTGCACTGAAATACCATTTAAAGACACCGTTTTTTTTTAGAAATGTTTTAAAATACCTGGTCAAAGCCAGTTTTGCGGTCTGAAAGCAGCATAACTGAAGTCACCAGCTGTCAGCCACATCATAAAGGTACTAGCTAGATATAGAGCCAAGTAAACTGCCAAGAATGTCACAGGTAAAAGGACCTATAGGTACATAAGGTATTGAATACATTGGAAGTTTTAAGGATTGCAGGAATGAGGAATGGTAGATAGGGTTGGGGCACTTTGTAATCTCACTAAAATGGGAGAAAGCATAATTTATTTCCATCAAGACTGAGGGGGGCATTGGGACATTTATGCCCATCAATAGGGCAGGAATGATGGGTATTTACTTACTTTCATCAAGATGAAGGGGCAGCATTTACTGTGTTCTTGCAAAGACTGTGGGTATATATCATATAACTAAAATCACTTTATTTTGAGTGAGAAACAAATGTGTGCGAATGTCACAAAGTTATGGCTGCTTGATACTCTCGCAGTTGATAGCAGTTCCCTGACATTTCTTCCCCTAATCTGGGCTTTATCGCAATGTCAATGTACTTACTTTATACACTGTAGCTGTGGGCCATGACTACTGGATAAACAAAAAATTCAATATACAATACAATATAAATTTATCTGAAAGATAAAAAGTTAACATTTTTGGAAAACATATTAATGTAGTAAATCACTGAAAAGTAACTAGAGGGTCTCTCTGCATGTGACATGGCAGTTAGGAGTTGATTGACTGGTACTTTATCACCATTCACTTTATATACATCCAAGGCTTAGTAAATAGACCGCTAGAAGGGGGCGTGGCTGGGCCGAGCATGTGAGAGGACGCAAGGAGAGTGAGCTCCGCCAAGATCCTTGAATCTATCCTTCCCAAGAAACTATAGGCTGCCTGTTGCCAGTACCTCACCTCCTACAAACAGTTCTGCTTCTCCGGTGTACCTCCGGTGAGCTGGGTGACTCCCTGGGACTGGTGTGCACCTTCTCTCCTTTTAACGCTCCTGTTAACGAGACTCCTGTCCCGCTGTGCATGCTGCTTGCTGCCCTGGGAGCCGCGTGCCTGCCGCTGCCATCCTAAGATCTGAGCGAGAGAGCTCCAGATGGAGCTGGCGGCTGGTCCCTGTTGCGTTCTACTAGCGGGGATTGTGGGCAGTGCCCAGGCGCCATCTTGTGACCCTGCTACACTCAGGGCCAGAGGAAGACTTACCGGCATCCTGAGGTCTGGCCAGCATCCTGAGATCTGTGCTGGGGTGCTCCGGATGGGGATAGTGGCTGGCCTTTGTGAGGTTCTGCGTGGGGAGACTGCAGACAGCACCCAGATGCCATCTTGGGATCCTGCTGCACATGGGTCTGATAAAGCTATAAGAGCATCTGCTCCATCATCACGGTGAGCCTGCACTAACACCTGGAGAGTGAACTTCTCAGGCACACAGGTGCACTCAACTTATTAGGCAGCTACAGTTCAGTAATATATAATTTTTGGGGAGGGTTGCAGTTGAGGTGTATATTTGAGGGCTATCCTTTTGAGTTACCCCTAGGTGCTGATACCTGAGAGGACATACAATACGAGTGCTCCCACTGTATCCCTCCTGCATTTCATATTATGGTGAAAACTGGGAATACAGCTGAAGCCTCCAAGCTGGAGAAACATGCCAGCATCTCTCAGCCTAATACCCCCCCCCCCCTTCTCAATCTTGTGACCCCCCTTCACCATCTGAACCCTTAAGGGTCTGCTCCCTCCGATACCACCACTCATTCAACTCAACAAATTCTCCTGGCCATAACGTCATCCGAACAGCGTGTTACAGACAAAATAGGTCAGGTGCAGATAGATATCTCACTGATTAGACATGACATGCAAAAGCTATGGGAGAGAGTGGGTGAAGCTGAGCACCGTATTTCTGACCTATCCTCTGAAGGGTAAAGTTGATGACCTATCGACGCAAATGTCGGCTGTTAAAACAAAATTATCTGACAAGGAGGGATGCCTGAGAAGCAATAATGTACGCATATTTGGATTCCGGAGAAGGCTGAGGGCTTCCTCAATTCCTAGAAAACTGGCTACTCAAGTCGTTTAACCGGGAGGAGTTTAGTCCACAGTTCTCCATCGAGAGGGTACACAGACTGCCTTCCAGACCACCCTCACCGGGTGCACCTGCAAATACCTTCATAGCCCGCTTCTTGCACTACAAAGTCCTTGATACTCTACTGAGACTGGCTCGGACACAGGGTCCATTAAAATTGGATAACCATACTATCTCTATCTACCCTGACTTTGCCATGGAGGATCACAAATGGTTGGAGGGTTGGAGGAGATTTTAAACTAGGCGACGGGGGGGTGGGGGTAGCAAGACATTATGGGACCATCAGGGAGAGAAGCCGGACTGGGATCAGGAATCATATGGGGGAAGGAGATGGGGGGGGGGACGGAGACATAGACAAAGCCCTGGGACATAACAAGGGTATAATCGGGGGTAACTCTCAGGGTGCATCAGGAATGTCATGTAATAAAATGTTATGTTGTAACAGTCACGTTACCCCATTACAGTTCTTAGGTACAGATGATCTTAGTATACGGGAAGGAGGGAATGACAGAGGAAGAATTCCCGGAACTATGGAGAGGGCAGGCAGTGTGCATGGTGGGGAGGCCTGTAGAGAGTCTATTGAAGGGGAGAGGGGAAAGAGGAAGCTAGTAAAGAATTCAAATGGGTCCTGGGGTGAAACTAATCACAATATTAGAGCCATATCTAAAAATAAACATAAATTAAAATGCTTACTGGCTAATGCAAGAAGCTTAGTGAGTAAAATCGGGGAGCTTGAAACGGTGATCAGTAGAGATGACTACGACATCATTGGTATTACAGAAACATGGTGTAATGAGTCGCATGACTGGGCATTAAACATGGAGGGATATACACTCTACAGGAAAGACAGGGAAAATAGAAGGGGCGGGGGTGTGTGCCTATATGTAAATAATAACTTAACATCATGTGAGAAAAATATGAGCACAGACCTGGAAGACGACAACTCAGAGACAGTGTGGGCAGAGATAACCGACAATAATAAGAAACCAAAAAACAAATTTATAATAGGGGTATGCTATAGACCACCAAATATAAATGAAAGGGAAGAGTCTCTTCTTTTAAACCAAATCAAACAAGCATCAAATCAGGGTCAGGTATTAATTATGGGGGATTTTAATTTACCCGACATTGATTGGGAAAACGAAACCGGTAAATCAGCAAGAAGCAATGGGTTCTTAAGCTTACTTAAAGACCAGTTTATTACACAAACGGTAGAAACTCCAACTCGTGATGAGGCGCTCTTGGACTTAGTATTAACAAATAACACAGACTTAGTTTCAAACACAAAAGTAATTGAACAATTAGGGAATAGTGATCACAATATGGTTTCACTGGAAATCAACTTCAGTAAATTACATCAAAAAGGATCTGCAAAAATACTAAACTTCAGAAAAGCGAACTTTGAATTATTCAGGGAAGCCCTTACAGGAATTGGGTGGAAAACGGTTATGGAGGGAAAAAATGCAGAGGAAATGTGGGATACTCTAAAAAAGGTGCTTGATTCACTAACTATTGAATACATTCCTAAAGTAATTAAAGGTAAATTCAACAAAAAAAAGCCACCATGGTTGGACAAAGAAGTAAGGTCAGCTATCAACAATAAAACCAGAGCCTTTAAATTCTATAAAAATAACTTGAATGAGGAGGCGTTCGCAAAATACAAAGAATCAAACAAAACTTGTAAAGGGGCAATCAAAGCAGCTAAAATATTATATGAAGAGTGCATAGCCACTGAAAGCAAAACCAACCCAAAGAAGTTTTTTAAATACATAAATAGTAAACGTTTAATTAAGGAAAACATAGGCCCACTAACTGATACTAGTGGAAAAAGTGTTACTGAGGACAAGGGAAAAGCAAAACTGTTAAATGAGTTCTTCTCATCAGTATTTACTAAGGGAGAGCAGACTGTGGAACGAACATTTACCACAAACGGGACAAATAAGCCAGATCTCATTGTGGATTTCACGCCGAAGGAAATAATACTGAGGCTAAGCAAACTCAAAACAAATAAGTCACCAGGGCCAGATGGGATTCATCCGAGGGTATTAATGGAATTAAGGGATGAACTAGCTACCCCCCTACATTATATTTTTAGCAAGTCACTATCGTCAGGTATAGTACCAAAAGATTGGAGAATAGCAGAGGTAGTGCCAATATTCAAAAAAGGAAAAAAGGAAGATCCCGCTAATTACAGACCCGTTAGTTTAACATCAATTGTGGGTAAACTATTTGAAGGATTTTTAAGGGATGGTATCCAGGAATATTTAGATAATCACCGTCTACTCAGTACTAACCAACATGGGTTCGTGAAAAATCGTTCATGCCAAACTAATCTACTAGGGTTCTATGAAGAGGTTAGCAAAAACCTCGATAATGGAAATGCTGTAGATGTGATTTTCCTAGATTTCGCTAAAGCATTTGATACTGTCCCACACAAGAGATTGATTAATAAAATGGAGAACCTAGGATTGGGTGAAAATATCTGCAGATGGGTAGGGAATTGGCTATGTAATAGAGAACAAAGAGTGGTTGTGAATGGTGCCGTATCAGATATGATACCGGTACTAAGTGGAGTGCCCCAGGGCTCGGTTTTGGGGCCCATTTTGTTTAACATTTTTATTAACGATATTGGGATAGGGTTACTCAGCAATGTATCCATCTTTGCGGACGATACAAAACTTAGCAAAGTCATCAAATCACCAGAAGATGTCACCATGCTTCAAAATGATCTTGCAATTCTAGATGAGTGGGCTAAAAAATGGAAGATGAGGTTCAATGTAGATAAATGTAAGGTTATGCACCTTGGGAGACACAACCAGTGTGCAAGTTACAACCTTAGCGGAGAGGAACTGGGTAATTCCATACTTGAAAAGGATCTAGGAGTCCTAATAGACAGCAATCTAGGATGTAGTGCCCATTGTAATGTAGCTACAAAAAAGGCCAACAAAATTCTGGCATGTATTAAGAGGGGAATGGAAACTAGGGACTCAAGGGTAATTATGCCACTATATAAAGCATTGGTGCGACCTCACCTAGAGTACGGAGTACAGTTCTGGGCCCCACACTATAAAAAGGACATCATAGAATTAGAAAAAGTCCAAAGGCGAGCAACAAAGCTTATTAGGGGAATGGAGAATTTAAGCTACGGGGAGAGATTAAGCAATTTGGGACTATTTACATTAGAAAAGAGACGTTTAAGGGGGGACATGCTCAACATGTACAAGTATATCAAGGGCCAATATAAGGAACTGTCACACACCCTATTTTCTACTAGAAAGGAATCTAGGACGCGAGGGCATGAGTATAGATTAGAAGAAAAAAGATTTCATTCAGCTAGTAGAAAGAATTTCTTTACGGTCAGAACAGTCAAACTCTGGAACTCTCTTCCCAGAGAGGTGGTAATGGCTGGCTCATTAAATGCGTTCAAGGCAAAGTTGGACAAACATTTACTGGAGAAAAACATCCATGGGTACAAATAAGAAATATAATTTGTCTGTAAAATAGCAGAACCTACCAAATCAGCAATGGATATCTATACCAGGTTGAACTAGATGGACGCAAGTCTTTTTTCAGCCTTACCTACTATGTAACTATGTAAATCCAGGTCTTTATTCCTGAATGTTAAGAAAAAGCTTAAGGACCATCAGATACAATATTCCATGATTCAACTCAGCGCGGGAGGCAGAGACTTGGCTGGACCACCAAGTCCAACACCAGGCCTAATTGTGTCTATTTTGTCTTCTGTTATTTGTACCATTCTCCTTTTACTTTAGGTAACCAGCACTTGGACTGAATGAGCAACTTTGGCATTAATATTCACATATGTGTGGACTGGTAACTAATATCCTATCTTAATTATGCAAATATGCCTATGGTTCCTGGGGTTTATTATTTCCATCCTGCCTCTAAGGAGCTAGATGCTAGGATATAGTTTACAGGGCTTCTTCTCTGTACCCCTAGGGTTAAGTTGTAACTTTCATATAGTTTAGTTACTTAGGATAACAGGTATATCTAGTTTTTATGGATATGCAGGGTGGGGGATGGTTGGGAATGTTTGGGATTATTGTCACTGTTATTTTTATGTGCTTGTGTCTCCGTGGATGCTATATATGGTGCAGCTGTTTGCCTCATATTTCTGCCCTAACTTATAGAATAGGTACAACTGGACTACTCCTTGACACTGTCCGGTACCTTGTTAATTACAGTTCTCTACTTTCACGATGTGAAGTCTATGCTCTATACCCGGTCCGGCTCGACTGTCAATATATAATGACATGGCGATAGATCCTAAGGTGCTTAACCTACTTAGCTGGAATGTTAGGGGGCTGAATGACTGTGTCAAAGTGCTTTGGTGCTTGCACAGGTGAAGAAATACAGGGTGGATATTGTATGTCTCTCCGAGACACACCTGGTAGACAGAAAAACACTAGCAGTCAAAAAGCCATGGGTGGGCTCCATGTTTCATTCCACTTTTTCTAATAATGCCAGGGGTGTTTCTGTTCTTATCAAGAAGTCAATAAATGTCCATGTAGTACATAGCCAAATTGATCATTACGGATGATATGTTTTTCTAAGGGCCCGTGTTAACCATATACTCCTCCATATTATTGCTGTTTACCTACCACCTCCATATAGCAATCAGGTTCTAAAGCATGCAGTTGCATTTATCTCTCCATTCCCGGACACACCTGTTCTTTGTGTAGGTGATTTTAATAACTACATTGATAAAACCCTTGACAAGTGGAATGGGGGAGTGGACCTGTTTGTTCCCCCTTGGTCTTCCCCAACACCCTTTGCATCACTGATAGCGGAGCTGGGGTTGGTGGATGTCTGGAGAATCCATAATCCATTGCAACGACAATTCTCTTGCCACTCCCCCACTTTTCATACTTTATCAAGAATTGATTTGGTACTAGTATCTCCTCATCTATTTCCTAAAATTCTAGATATTCAGCACTTACAGTGTGGCATTTCAGATCACTCCCCTTTAAATATGACTCTAGATACTCAATTGCCTTTAATAATCGCATATGGAAACTCAACCCATTCTGGCTGACTTTATTGTCCAACGACCCTGTTGTGGCTGAAGAGTCTCAAGTATTTTACTCTTTCTTCTCCTCACCGTACACTTCCAGGGTTTCGTATACGCCACATCAATTGCAGGAATATTTGACACTAGTTCTGCTCCCTTGCTTGTCTCCCTCTGCTATTGCCTCACTAGAACTAGACATCACAGCAGTAGAGATAGAGGCAGCTATAGCCTCCGTTCCCAATAGGAAAGCACCAGGGAGCGATGGCATTCCTATAGAAGTATACAAAAAATATAGGGACTTTTTTTCCCCTATCTTTTGAATTTGTTTAATGCTTTATTCCATTGCAGTGGTCTGCCACCCTCTATGATGGAAGCAATTATAATTGTACTCACAAAACCGAGTAAGGACCCTACCATCCCTGATTCATACCGCCCTATCTCATTATTATCAACTAATATAAAAATTTTAGCTAAGATTCTCGCAGTGAACCTGAACTCTGTTATGGCCACCATAGCGCATGGTGATCAAACGGGCTTTATGCCAGGCAAGTCAACAATACAGAACATGCGCAGACTATTCTGTCATTTGCAACAGGGGGATGTGGCAGGGTCGGGGGCAGTGACGGTGTCTCTGGATGCCGCCAAGGCCTTCAACTCAGTAAAGTGGTCCTATCTATGGGGGTTATGCGCAGATTTGCTTTTGGCCCAAATTTTATAAGGTGGATCCAGTTACTTTACTCCTCCCCTAGAGCCAGGGTATCTGTCAATGCTTTTATTACCTCTCATTTCCCCTTAGGCCGTGGTACTAGGCAGGGGTGTACGCTCTCGCCAGCCCTTTTTGCATTAGCTATTGAGCCCCTGGCCTGCATAATTAGAGAACACCCAGATATCAAGGGTATTACCATGGGTGGATGTACTGACGTCATTGCATTATATGCTGATGACATGTTACTTTTCCTGGAAGATGGGGGTCCTTCTTTAAAAGCAATGCTTGAAACAGTTAATTTATTTGGCACATTCTCATGTTTACTGATTAACTGGGACAAGTCCAGCATCTTTCCACTGGGGGGTAGTATCCCTGCTAGCTTCCCCACTGCTTCCCCATTTCAATGGACCCTCTGTTTCAAATATTTGGGAGTCTGGGTTACACCAGAGGTCAAAGAGTATGTAACTCAGAATTTGGATCTGGTCAATGCAAATCTCCAAAAGAGAATCAATGTTTGGAAGAAACTTCCCCTTACAGTCACTGGCAGAATTAATCTCCTTAAAATGGTAATACAGCCCAAATATATTTATCTCATGCAGCATTCCCCTGTCTATATCCCAAGAAAAGTTTTTGCTAAGATACACAGAATATTCTCAACATTTATCTGGGGCGGTAGGACTCCTAGGGTAGCCTTGGGAACACTGAAGCGAGCCAAGTGCGATGGCGGTCTCAGCCTTCCTGACCTACGTATGTACTATTTAGCTGCTCAGTTAATGCACATAACTAATTGGGTGCAGGGACGTGATTGGCCTACATTCTCTGGGTTTTTTATTGAGAGGGTAGGCCCCTCGTTATCATCACTACATTTTCTCTTAACCGGTGCTCCACATGGGGTCTTCCACATACACTTAGGCAGACCAGGATTGTATGGAAACAGTCCCATTCATATTTCACATGGAAAGACATTGACAATGATACCCCTCTATGGCATAATGCTACATTTAAGGAATTATTACCTCTGGCGGAGGAGAACATTTGGTTGAAAGCAGGGCTTATTTTGGTTGCACAGTTATATACGGACAATACTCTTAAATCCTTTCAACAATTGTGCAAAGAGTTTCACATCCCTAACAAGGCTTTCTTTGGATATTTCCAAATGCGTCATGCAATACAGCCACAATTTGGCGGGACTACGCCTCATATTTCACCCTCTCCGATTAAAATGTTGGTCATAAACCTGGGCCAGACTAAGCAGATCTCCAGTATATATATGCTACACTTAACTCCAATGTTTCCTCACAAAGCCTAGATAGGTTAAGGGCCAAATGGGAGGCCGATCTTGGTATCCTAGACGAGACCCAATGGGCGCAGATACTGGGCTCAATGAGGTTTTCTACCCCCTGTATAAAATACCAAAAAGTATTATTTTACGTTCTTCATCGTTCTTATCGTACACCTGTGACTCTCAATAGGGCAGGTCTGAGACCGGATACTAAATGCTCTAGGTGTGGGACAGGAGATGTGGACTTCTGGCATATGCTGTGGAAAGCCCTACAATACTTGATCTTTGGAAGGAGGTATGGTCGGATGTGGTTTTTACAGAGCCTACTCTTCCACCCTTATCGCCTGCCATGTTCGGTTTTGACTTGGAGGAAACACATTCCATTATGGTATGCAAATATGCCTTGTGCCTCATCACTTTCGCTAAAGTAATAATTGCACATAATTGGTTCGCTAATATCAATCATTGGAGGGCACTGGTCAACGATGGTTCGGGACATGAGAAATGTGTCTACCAGACACGCTGTTCCCTAGCACAATACCATGCAAAATGGGACAGATGGAATGACTCCATTCTGGCCAATAGCTCGTCCACTTAGAGGCTCCAAAGGGCTCTCTTAATATACTGTAATGCTTTCCTCCATATCGTTACATTTCTGTCTTTATTATTGCTGCACCCCTATAAATTTTATGCTATTCAAACATTCTCAGCATAATTACTATGTATACTTATATTTGAAAGAAGACACTGCAAATGTATTAGAACCAAATCTCTTCCGCTTTATTGATATTATGTATTATGGATGCAATTTACAGAGACACATGTCAATGTCTGTGTTCGCTTCTGTTTTGTTTGTTTTTTTGTTGAAAAAAAAATTGACACAATTAAAAAAAATAAAAAATAAACCGCTAGAAGTGGAAGAATCATAGAAGAGTAATTATTTTTTATTTATTTTTTGCATATTTGGATATTTTCAATGATTCTTCCAAAAGGAAATTCTATCAGTTACAGAAACAGAAATCTAATAATCTTTATATACTTCAAATATGGGAATAGCTCTTTGCTGTAAAAGAATTACAATGCCAAAACGTGACGTGACCCAGTCATGATATACAGTAAAGACCATGAAGAAATGTTTCTAAAATGAAAGGACGTTGTTGCTATATTATGGTGTTATATTGTTGCTAAGTAACAGTTCTCCGCAAAATGCAATCAGTGTACATATACACTATATAATGTGAACTACTATCTGCATCTTTCTTACTGTACTTTAGGACTCTTCCAGATCATTAAGGAAGGATTATATCTTACTTCTTATTTCAATCCAATGAAAAAATATCTCTATATTTTTTTAATATGCATATAAATCCACAGAGTATGCCATGTGCCAACACTCTGAAAAAATAATCTTCAAAATTCTTCCAAACCCGCTGTGTTATGATTTCATCTCATGAAATACAACACCTTTTCATTAAAACTCATAAAACAAAATCCTAGTGGATCTTATCCAGGCTCAAAAAATAAGCAGTTATAGTGGTGATACTTAAAACAGTGAGAGCTGGACAACTGTCAGATGGCATGTTCTTGGAATGATGTTACAATACTTTCTTTATGAGTATAGGCAAGGTCAATCTGCTGGTTAATTCCGTTAGATTGGTACAACATAATGTAGGAGCTCTCTACCTAAACATGTTTTCTGCATAATTATACTGTACATTGAGGTCTGATGATGTACTTTAAATCAACATTAATAACACGGCAAATGCAAGAGTTGAGATCTATAGTTTATAATATAATGGCACAGTACACCAGAACTTGTGAACTAGTCCTAAAGGACTCATGATAAGACGGCAGTATAGGTTTATTGCTTTACAGAACTACTGTATTAAAAATGATTAATTGAACAGCTTGGGTGACATGTAATAGGATGAGGTTTTTAGTAAGTTCTGAAATCGCACTATATTGCATGTTTGAAAAAATGCACATGTAATAGAAAGCTGTTTCAGGTGTAGAAATGGAATTCGCACGCGATTTCTGAATATTTTTGGTCACGGAAATGTGCGAATATTTGGTCCCCCATATTTTCGGAACCAGGACCGGCTCAATGAGTCCAGGGCTGGTTTGGCTCAGGAGGAGGGACCCGACACCGTGTTTTTTTATTATAACTTTTACACATTTTTGGGGACAGAATGTACAGATCTCATCAAAATTGCCAGAAAGAAACTGGTCTATGCGTTTGCGGATTTTGGTAACGTTTACCTAAAACTGCACTCTATTACATTTGCAAATTGAATGCTTTATAATAAGAAAACATCTGGATGCGATTTGAAGTATGCGACAGGCCAAAATGTATGATTTCACCAACAAAAAGTACGATTTATACTGCAATTTGCATCCTATTACATGTGCGAATTACACAAAATAGGCGAATTCGGCCTCTTTTTGCCCCAAACTCTCAAAAGTCAGAAAATCTCATCCAATTACAGGTCACCCATTATATGTTAAATATCTCTTCACTTAAAAGGGGAAATGTATCAATCATTGAGAAAGAAAAAGAGAAGTTGCACAAAGCAACCAATCAGCTTCTATCATTTATCTAGCACAGTCTTTGAAAGGACAGAAACTGGTTGTTTCTGGCAACTACTCCACTTTTATCTATCTCTTATGCATCTACTTGAAAGTATGCTAACAAACTGTGTATAATGTGTAGCCGAGCTATATTATTTTACGCAATGTATTTCATTGCTGGTGTGTAGCTTACATGACTGTTGGCAGTGAGTTTGTACATGGTGCCAATACTCATCTGGCAAACTAATTTCACAGACCTAGTAAATAATACATGTTAATTATATGTGAAGAACCTATAACCATTTAATTTATTAACAAAGACTAGCTGCAAATATAGTAAACCACATAAATGGTGTCTAGATAGATAGATAGATAGATAGATAGATAGATAGATAGATAGATAGATAGATAGATAGATAGATATTTTAATTATTCTTAGCTTTATACCATCTAGGGTAGTGATTTTCAACCTTTTTACCTTTACCTTGCTAACACTAAATAACATTTTAAAATTGCCAAGGCACTCCATGAGATCCCCACAGGGAAAAACACATTGGCTCCCACATGAAAAACAAACCTATTGGACCCATATAGAAAAACAATCACACTGGTCCCCACAGGTAACAAAAATAAAATACATAGGCCCTTTACAAGTAACAAAGAGACCAGTAAATAACAGTTGAACTGGTGGTGACTGTAAACTGGTTTGGGCCACACTTGAGAACAGCATAAGGCACACTAGAGTGCCACGGCACAGTGGTTGAAAAACACTGATCTAGGGTATTATTGTAAATATAAAAAGGTTCTAGAATAAAGTTAACCTTTCCTGGTTAAATATGAATTCACATAATGTTTTCTCCACCAGTGGTTGCAAATATCAAATTGCTCTAGAATAAAATTAACCTATCCTGGCAGAATATGCATTATTAACATGTGTGATTTTTTTTTCTTTACTAATAGTTGTAATTGATTCATAAGAAAACAAGGTACTTATGTAGTATCTGGGCTGCCGATTTTTTGATTGTATGCCTTAAGTTAAGGCATACAATCAGATGCGATGCGATGCGATATCGCATCGCATCGCATCCGATATCGCATCCGATATCGGATGCGATGACCCGATTTTTCCATAGGAATCAATGTTAAAATGATTCCTATGGAAAAATGGGTCCTTTTCATACCCCTACTATCCAAGTGGGCATGGAGTTGGATATAAACCTGTGGCGAGCGTAGCGAGCCACCGAGCCCGAAGCGTGGCGAGCGAAGCGAGCCCCGCGAGGGGACGGTATTCGTCCCCTCGCGGGGCTCGCTTCGCTCGCCACGCTTCGGGCTCGGTGGCTCGCTACGCTCGCCACAGGTTTATATCCAACTCCATGCCCACTTGGATAGTAGGGGTATGAAAAGGACCCATTTTTCCCATTGAATTCCATGTTAAAATGGACTCAGTCCATTTTAACATTGATTCCTATGGAAAAATCGGGTCATCGCATCGCATCGCATCGCATCGAATCGCATGGTCGCATGCGATGCGATGCGATCTCCCGATCCGACCCGATTTAGAAATCGGCAGCCCAGATACTACATAAGTACCGAAAACAATAATTTAAATATATGTTTTACAATTTCCACAGCCACAGCTATGTCCAGTTATACGGAGTTCCAATTCAAATGGTATATATATATATATCTATATATATATATATATCTATATATATATAGATATATATATAGATATATATATATATATATATATATATATATATAGATATATATAAAAAGATATATAGATATATAGATATAGATAGATAGATAGATCAAATTTGAAAGCATTTAATATTGATCCAAAAGGATGGATTTTTTTTTTAATCTATAGATATATATTTTTTTTTTCATAAAATGTTTCATGTGTAACATCTAAAATGTGAAAAAAAAAAAAATGGGTTCAGAGACATGTCTGCCAGATTCCTGGTTCTCTTTATGTTATTAGCAGCCTAGGTGGGCTAGCAGTAAAATCTTATGATTTAATGTTTTAAGTTATGTCATAGCTACAAAGTCACAATTCTTATTTTTATCACTAAATATCAGACCATTAGATATTCTAAGAGGTAAAGATTATTGTTGTTAATAGTTTGTGAGTTGAGGTCTCCATCTTCTGCACTAACCCATTTGATTAATGTCTAGGTCAGACCATCCTTTGGCAAGACATCAAAGAGAGATGCCATTTTCTTCAGAGGCAAACAGCAATAATTTATTAGAAAAATCTATATTCTCAAGAAAAAGGTCTGGAAAGTGAAAAAGAATAAATGAACTGTGTATATATTATTAAACACACATTGCGGAAATCTCTTTTTTATCTTAGTGGTCAGCATCTTATTATTTGTACATTTTATTGTCATGCTAGGCAGGCAAACTACTGTCTATCTATCTATCTATCTATCATTTTTCCATCCTGATTAACATGGGAGTATATTAGTAAATATGTCTACATTTTAATATCAAATGTTCTTTGCATAAACAGACGTGCCAAGAGGCGGTTGGATGAGGCAGGTGCAGATTACCTAGGCACAAGCCTGTCTAGGGGGTCAGCTTGAGAGGTGGACCAGCAGCACCCATTTAGGGGGTATTCAATGTGAGGGTCATGGCAGTCAAGCCTGCTCGACCGCCGTGACCCAGTCCCGTTCTCGATTAGCTCGAACGAGAACATGCAGGCGGGATTCAATGTCCCACCTGCCGGGGAGTGAGAAGGGGGCGTGGCCGCAAGTTGTGGCCGAGAAGAGGCGAGCTGCAGCCGGCAGCTCGTCACTTCCCAGCGGTTCTTGGCAGAACGAGCCCGACAGCTAGTGATAGGGCCCGGCGGGCATCTCCCCGACGGGAGATGCTAGTCGGTGATTGAATATCCCCCTTAGTGTTATAAAGGACATTTTACTACACCCCCTATCTATTACCAGAGCCTGCCTGATATCTCCCGGGTTACTCTGTGTAAAAGTTGTAACTTTTACTGTGAGATCATGTGGACAGTTAGATTTCTGTCTGTTAAGCAAAGAAAGTTTGCTGGAGATATGGGCATAATAAGCACTGCAATAGGCATCAAAACTCCAGTGAGTAACTCACTACATATGTAAAGAAACAAATGGTCTATTGTGATATTTTGTACAGCTACAAGGTTTACTTAAAAAGCAATTGCACATATATATTTGTATTATATTAAATATGCTCCCCCCTAACCCTGCCTACCTGCAGCCTAACTCCAACTCTCTCATCCTGCAGCCTAACCCTAACTCTCTCCTCCTGCAGCCTAACCGTAACTCATCCCTCATGCAGTCTAGTGGTAACCTTCCCCATAGTGCCTATACATAACCTCAAACACACACACTCACACACATGCCTAACACTACCCTCCCCATAGAGAATAACCAACGCACCACATATACGCATACCCACATCCTAACACTAACACTCCCACTAGGGCCCTACCTTATCCTCTCCCACACACACCTTCAGCCTAACCTGTAAGTATCCATATGATACTTACATAGTAATATAGTAATTAAGGTTGAAAAAAAGACGTTAGTCCATCGAGTTTAACCTATTTGACTTGTAATTACTGAATTGAGTTAGTCATATCTATAGGATTCCCTTAGTAGCCAAAAATGTATCCCGTTTTGATTTAAATTCATTAACAGTAGTTGCCAAACCACCCCCTCCGGCAATGAGTTCCAGAATTTTACTGCTCTAATGGTGAAGAATCCTCTTCTTAATTCAGTACGGAATTTCTTTTCCTCGAGCCTCAGTACATGCCCGCGTGTCCTAAGTACTGTATAGGTCTGTTAGTGAACATATCATGTACCAGTTCCATATGATTCCCAATCCTGTATTTGAACATACTAATCATATCAGCTCTCAACCTCCGTTTCTCCAGTGAACACATATTCAGCCTTGTTAGCCTATCATTGTATTCTAGTTAATTGAGACCACTAGCTTAGTCACCCTTCTCTGTACCTGTTCCAATTCATTTATGTCCTTTTTAATGTGTGGTGCCCAGAACTGAACACAGTATTCAAAGTGTGGTCTCACCAATGCCTTGTAAAGAGGCACTATCACATTGGCATCCCTTGAATCCATTCTCCGTTTAATGCATGCAAGTGTCCTGTTTGGTTTTGCTGATGCACTTGAGCAGTGTGCACTATTACCCATTTTTTCCCCCCAATTATGGTCAGGAGTCTGACTGTCAGGGCTCCACTGGCGGGATTCTGAGTGGTGTTGGGATTGCAGCACCAATTTTCTGACCTCCAGGATCTTGACCATCAGGATCCTTCCTTAATAATATGATGGTTTGGTTCCTTTTTAAGGTACAGTAAGAAAGATGCAGGTAATAATTGCAGGCACATTATATTATGTATATGTGCACTTTTGCATTTTGTGGAGAACTGTTCCTAGCAACAAAGTAACATCACAATATAGCAATAAGGTCCTTTTTATTTTAGATATAAAAAAAATGGTATTTACTGTGTTTCATGACCGAACTTTTCATGTTTTGGCATTGTAATTATTTTCCAGCAATAGCTATATTGTTATTCAAATGTATATAAAAGTTGTAGACTTCCATTTCTGTACCTGATAGAATTTCCTTTTGGTAGAATTATTGAATAACTATTTTGGGGGGATGCCAACTACAGTACATCCTGATGTCCCAGTGTCATTTTCTGCCTGCTTTACAAATGAATGTTGGGCTCCATTCAGGAAAAAAAAATTCTTTACCACCGTCCGATCAGATGGTTTAGCATCCGATTGGCAACTTTGGAACAGTATAAATCAAAGCATTGTCGGAGGTGCCTACGGTAACTTGTGACAGTATGGAAAGAGTTCCGCAGAGTAGTTGAACATGACTGCACCTGAACTGATCCCATTGGATGAAATGCTTTGCAAGTGTATTTTCTGCAAAAAAAAGAGGTTTCATTGCCACTTTCCGATCATTAAATTCAGTGTCCACTGCAGAATGGGGACATACAATAATTTACAGTAACTGTAGAAGTCAAAGGTGCATACAGTAGCTTGTGACAGTATGGAAAGTATAGTACCTGAACATAACTGCACCTGACCTGAGCTTTCTGTGTGAAATGCTTTGTGGTGTATACTGAAATAAGTCTTACATACTGTATTCATCATAAAATTGATAGCAGAGCAGATTTTTACAACCAAATCTTAAGGCAAAGACATGGTAACCATCGCAATACTCGCTAAGCCAAGACAGACATTTAGGCAGGTGAGGATCACCTGCAGTGCTATAGTGACACTCAGTGAATTTCATTGGCTGCGGGCATCCTGATCACTAAAACAGCATAGTGAAAGAAAAAATGTTATTATGTTGATATTCATAATTACAATCCTGGTGAATTTATAAAGCGACCTGCAGCAAGGCATCCAATTGGAAGGCAGGCAGAAAATGATGCTCCACACTTGTACAGCATGTACTGTATGTTTACATGAATGTGATCTGTATTCAGCGATCAAGTAGCCTAGCACTCATCTGTAAAGTATGTTATAACTCCATGTCTGCCACCACACCGATACTGCATTTAACATAAAGTAGTTCTCTTGTACTATTTTACTATACTGCATTTCATTGGAGACCTCATGTATATGGGGATATTGAAAAGCAACATCTGGTGGACAAACATATGTATTACACTCAGCATCAACTTCAAGTGGGGGATTTAATAGGATGGGAGATTCAGAAAGTGAGAGATTTGGTAAGAAATCTCCTGTTTTTTAAAGTAGCAATCATTTACACTTCAAAAGCAGTTTGATTTTGAAGTGTAAATGATTGCCGCTTCTTACCAAATCTCTCACCTTCTGAATCTCTCATCCTTTTCACCCCATGGCCTTTCTTCTGATTGAGTATTCCTGCAGAGTTACACATTCCTTCGGATTGCGTATTCCTGCAGAGTGCGCATACGTAGCCTACGCATTGCGCATGTGCAATGGCGGCATTCTGAACTCGGTCAGATCGCTACACAATTTTTTTTTTCCACCGAACACTCTCGGACAATATGGGTGTAATGTGGGCGTATCAATGGGCGCGGTTTGGAAGTGGGAAAAACTGGGCATAAATCGGGGTATCAACATGGGTGTGGTCAATAAGTGGTAGGCGTGCCCTCGGACCGCTCACCGAGTGGCCATGACCATATAAACATTGCACATAAATCTAGCTGCAAATCTGCAGATATATAATTTCACAAACAACACAAAGGTTACTTTAAATCAGTATTTTAGTTGTTATTTTTTCTTGTTCAGTTTCACAGCAAACATCGTAATGTCAAAGTAGAACATAACTGAAATCAAAACACAGGCAGGACAAAATATAGCATCAGCAGAATCATCTCCCACACAACAGGTGTTGGCCCAAGTGATACACCACACCAGCACTGATTGGGCATCAGCCAAGAATCCTGACAGCCAGGGTCAACATGAAGAAACAAAGAAATAGCACTTCAAGAGAAGGTACCTGCAATATTGGTACCCTTTGCCGGAATTAAATAGAGATTGGCCACAAGAAGCTGGGCCACACAACAAGGGACAAAATAATGGAGATCAATACAGATGGCACCACATCATTTGTTTCGGGCACTTTTGGGCTTGGTTAGTGATACACTCCACTATACAAGGAGTTTGACCAGACCTGGATCTTTTTGGGGCACCTGAGACCTATGGTTTTTCCGAAGAACCAGTAGATCGTGAGAATTAACATCATCTATTCTACAGGCGCAGAAAAATCCAGACTCTGGTAAACCTCCAATTTTAATGTTTCCCGTATAGCAACAGGGTTGCTTTGTGTATATATACGGCTTTTTTATTTGTGTGAAATTTTGTATGTATGAATAAAATTTTGTGACAATATCACACTATATCATATATCTTATCTTTCATATATCTCCATCATATCAAAAATTGGAGAGCCCCCTGGGAGGCGAAGAAACTCCACACAAGGAGAGTATTATTTTCTTTTATTTATTCATCACCTTTTTTCACCTCACGGTGTCTTTTGGAACAAGACCAGCTCAAATAATCACTTACCTTTTATACTTGAATCTATGTTTTCCGTTACTGGGGAGTAACTTTAGTGATTGATTGATTGCTGCAGGTACCATATTCAGCGCATAGTGCCTAAACTTGAAATGTATACATAAAGTTTGGATATGATGTCTGTCTCAAAGTTAAGAATGACAATTTTCTAACATTGAATTTTTAATTTTTCTATATAGCTGATTATTGAGGCCATATAAGGTGAGGTGATTTGTATGTCTATTCTACTGTAACAGTCATGTTTGTATTTGTAGTTTGTGTTTGCTGTACGTAGGTATTATATGGTGCTTAATATTTTAATAATGTCCCAAGGCATATTTCAGTGGCTATAGAGTCAGGCAGATATGGGCCCTTATTCAGATCGGTGCGTAATTTACCGAATTCTTACGGAGCGGCCCGCACGCAACGCTATGCGGACATTGTCCGTAGAAACGCCCACCGAGCCTCCGCATTCGGACGGACTCACTCTTTAAGAAGAGGGCGTGTGTACGGACGACATACAAACCTTGCGTGTGCGGTGGACACGCACAGATTCTGCACGGTCTTACAGCGTAAGCACGGTCTTACCGCGTCAGAACTTACGGGAACCTGGCCGTACGCACCGATGTGGAGTATTTACGCTAAATACAACACTATTTATCTGAGCACAGAAATCGATCACATGACCCACTTATGCAATTAGAAAACAATCCCTTTTTAATGAGGTTGCCTATTTGAATCAATTAAATCCTAATACATACTGAACCACATTACTACTACATTCATTACACACATTAACCCTTACATCATGTGAACATAACATACATCTATATACAGTATGTACATTTTACTAATTTAAAATAATCTAAACAATTTACACATATACTGTTTAATGTAAAAAAAACACACAGACAACTTCTAACTATTTACAACTATTTATTAATATTTTTTTATTTATTTTTTTATTCAAATTCCCAACAAAAATTTACTGTAGCAGGTCCGTGAGGTCCTGGATAGCCACAAGCGCCAGCTGCATGTGGGTCTTTACTCGCATTAGGGGCCCCACGGATACCCTCATCTGCTTGGGGTGGCTCATCTGTGGGCATGTTAAAAAGGGTACAATTAGTAATGATAATCATACATACATTTAACATAGTCATACATCAATTAAATAATCTCAGGAATGCACAGTACATTTGTGCAATCAAGCATGGCTTGCCTGCTGATGGTCTGCTCCATAAATCATTGTCATAATGCCAGGTAGGTGAAGCTGCAGCACTAACCCACTCCCATGCACAAAATCATTACTAAGACCAAATCAACACAAAATTATGGTGCCAACAATACATGCAGACCGCAGGGGGTGGTTAGCTAGAGGAGGGCCCAGGGGCACTGACCACCTGTTACTCCATTCTAAGCCACGCCTGTCCATACTCCATTTATGCCATACTGAATCTAGTTTTGAAAAATCAATCACCTGTAAACTCTACTCACCTATATGAGGCTACAGATTGTACGCTTGCAGCAGGGACATGTAACCCTTACATGAGCACGTCATTACTTTCTTCCAGGATACAGATTAACTACACTGGTTCAGTGGCACTTAAAATCGACCTGAAAGCCATCCCCACAACCTGTGTCATTAATATGTGTCCAGGATGAAAGGGATGGTTTGCCCACCCTATCTAACCCCTAAGTGTCTGTTGCTACCCAGTTTGTTTTATGACTTTATAGTATTTTAAAACACAATTGAATCACCAGTGCTACATAGCAAATAGTAGATGACAAAAGGAATAATCATTCTTTATCTATACATACCAATTTCGGGCGCCTGCACCACCTCACAGGCCTCCTCATCCTCCTCTTCTTCTAGGGCCTCCTCAGCTGGCACCTCCTCCTCCACTGGCACCACCTCCGCCTCCACTGCCCACACCTCCTCCTCCACTTCCTCCCTTTCCTCTGCCACCTCCTCCTCCTCCACTTCCTCCCTTTCCTCTGCCACCTCCTCCGCCTCCACTTCCTCCACCACCCCTTCTTCAAACACCACCTCCTCGTCCATAGCTTCTTGCGCCTCCTCCTGGGCCTGGGACGCCTCTGCCTCCTCTCGGGCCTGTCTTGCTCGTTCCTGTGCTGTGTTTGAGAAAAAACAAAAAAGTGCCAATTAGGGGTCATTTGTATTAAGCCTTATCAAGCTATAAATCCAAAGGTTATAAGTAGAGATAAATGTACAGCCAATCAGCTCCTTAGTGGCTTTTAGAAAACACAGGCTGTAACATGGCAGTTATGATGTGACATTTGGGCCATTGTAAGCATCACAAACATTAATCCTACCCAATTACATATTTTATCACCATTACAGGGTGTCAAACAGGAAGTACCACACTGCCCATGTTATGCCAATTGTTTGTATTAGTGTGCGATTTGTAAAACGAGTGTGAGTGTGTGTCAGTGTGAATTTTTTTAATTTGTTTAATTTAAATTTTTATTAGAAATTTAGGTACTTATGTAATATCTGGGCTCCCGTTTTTCTTATGAGACCGCGTCCCCTCACGGGGCTCGCTGCGCTCGCCACGCTTCGGGTACGGTGGCTCGCTGCGCTCGCCACACTATATAAAATCAACTCCATGCGTAGTTGGATAGTAGGGGTATGAAAAAATGGGGTGCATTTAACATGGGAGCCCAGATAATACATAAGTACCGAAATTTATCCTAACCTCAGTTTTATTGTTTGTAAAGAGTACTGTGTACTGAGTACTGTGTATTTCCTTTTAACTTCTGCAGTAAAACTATAATGTTGTTGTTTTTTCATAATCCCCATGGATTCCACCTACTATCCCGAAAATACGGCAATTCGTAGTCATATTGATGTGCTATCAATACGAATTGCCGTATTTATGGGATAGTAAATGTCAAAAATAAGTGTATTTCTGGATACAAATACACCTATTTTTTTTACAAATTTCCTTTAGTAAATTTCCCCCATAATCTACAATTGAACAAAATATACACAGCACGACAAAGATCACATCAGCAACAGCGGCAGGTGGAGGAGGCAGAGCAGGAAGACACGGCCAACAGGCAATCCCTACCCGCTCCCAAACCCCTACCCGCTGCCAATCCCCTACCTGCTCCCAATCCCTTTGTCACTCACCTGGGGAGAGTGGTAAGTACACAATATGTCTCATGTACTTGAACTCTTGTTTTTGCCACATGTAAGCTACTATGGTGCCCATTTATCACACTATATTTGTGGCTAAAACCCTGAAAACACCAGTTTTTGGGGTTTATCAACAAATATTAAGTGACCCATAATGTATCGATGTGGTTCCACAGCATGAATCTAAGATCCCTGCAGCAAACCCCCTTCACCGCCGGTGGCAGCATCCCCCATGCTGAGGAGACTGAGATCCTTTGGAGTGCAGGGAGCGCTCCTGAAGACCTTCTTCAACTGTGTAGTTGCATCGGCCATATTCTATGGAGTGGTCTGCTGGGGCAGCAGTGTTTCAACAGCCGACAGTAAGAGACTAAACAGACTGGTAAGGAAGGCCAGTTCTGTCCTAGGAATGCCTTTGGATTCTGTAGAGGTTGTGGGTTAGTGAAGAATGATCAACAAGATGACATCATTATTGGATAATGCTTCACACCCGCTCAAAAACGTTTTGACAGATCTGTGTAGCACTTTCAGTGATAGGTTGCTTCACCCTCGATGCTCAACGGAGAGATATCGCAGATCGTTCCTTCCGGCTGCAATTAGAATGTACAACTGTCATGGTCTGAAGAAGACCTGCATGTTCCTAGATTCTTGAGTTATATTGTTTGGATCTTATCTTATTATGTGTGTTCTTATTATTATGCTACTATTTTTATCTGTACTTGAACCTTGCTGTAACACTGAAATTTCTCCATTGTGAGACGAATAAAGGGATTCTATTCTATTCTATTCACATCCCTGGGCTATTGCCATTCTGAAATGGCAATAGGGCATTGTAAGGTATGGCTACAGGATTGAACTGCCGGTGGGGAGTGGGGTCAGCAGGGGTCAGCGCATAAGCACACATGCGCACACACCCCCAGCTTCTGGGTCTGCGCTTCGCAGGGACAGGCTCCTTTTGAAGCCCTGTTCCTGCACTGTCAGGTAAGATACATCCCTATCAAATGATTACATTTTACAATGCGATCCTGGGTGGTAATTTTACACCCAAATTGCATTGTAAATGCAATCATCATAAATGGGCCCCTATGTGCACAACATGCCACAACAACCATTATCTTGCACACACACCACTCCAGTTAAAACACCAGTGGTATTTTGTGTGAGCCAGCCCAAACACACCAATGACTATTGTGTGTCCACCACAACAAACACCGGTACCCTTGTTGAAGCTTGAAATTGTGTCCATGCAGTAAGCCTTCAAGATAAGCCACACCTTACCCCCATTACATTGCCATATAGTTGGTGATGGTTCAAAATGGCAAGGAGCTCCAATTTTAGGGCCTTATCAGTACATTGGCTACTGCAGAGGGGCTACTTGTTTCCTAGCACGGCGCCCATCGCATCGCATACCATAAGGCATACGATGGTATGCGATGCAATGTTACGCGATGGCAGCCGATGTTATACAATTTTAAATTGTATACCATCGCATTGTATGCCATTGTATGGCATATACAATGGTATACAATTTAAAATTGTATAAGCACCCTAATGGGTGTTTTCATTGTTAAATGTGCCCCCTATAAGATAAATAATTGTATAAGCACCATAATGGGTGCTTACAATGTTAAAAGCACCCCCACTTCACCCGTACTATCAACGCCAACCCGAAGGGTGGTGAGCGTAGCAAGCCCGCGAGGGGCGGCAGTATGCGTCCTCCGACCTATTCATACCCCCACTATCCATGTCGGCGTGGAGTTAACTTTATATAGTGTGGCGAGCGCAGAGAGCCACCGAGCCCAAAGCGTGGCGAGCGCAGTGAGCCCCGCGAGGAGACGCGGAATACATGTGAAGTGATGCGCGTCCCCTCACGGGGCTCGCTGCGCTCGCCACGCTTCAGGGTTTGGTGGCTCGCTGCGCTCGCCACACTATGTAAAATCAATTCCACGCCGATGTGGATAGTGGGGGTATGAAAAGGTCGGAGGACGCGTACCGCCACCCCTTGCTGGCTCGCTGCGATCGCCACACTTCGGGTTGGCCTTGATAGTGGGGGTGGCGTGGGGGTGCATTTCACATTGTAAGCACCCATTAGGGTGCTTATACAATTAAAAATTGTATAGGGGTTTATACAATTTTTAATCGCATCACATTGCATGCCATATGCCCGCATGCGATGCGATGAGATACAACTTAATATCGTGGGCGCCGTGCTAGGAAACAAGTACCGCAGAGGGTTGTCCAGTTTGAAGCCGCAAGCCTAGGGCAGCATTTCCAACATACATTGGTATTTGGTGGCACAAGCCATACAATTAATGCACTAGACATCTGTGTGTCTCCCAATCATCGTAGTTAGTAACATGCAGCTCTTTAATTCTGTATAGAAATTACTGTAGGGTTCCTAGCTCAATTGAAACAACTTGAGACAAAAAATATGGTACTTATGTTCTAACTGGGCTGCCGATTTTGAAATCGGGTCCATCGCATGCGACTCAGTCCATTTTAACATTGAATCCTATGGAAAAATCGGGGCATCGCATCGCATCGCATCTGATTGTATGCCTTAAGTTAAGGCATACAATCAAAAAATCGGCAGCCCAGATAATACATAAGTACCAAAAATATTAACATGTGTAAATCTTTAACACTAATGTGAAACCCCATTTCCGATGCCAACAGATTACCTGGCCCAAGTTTATGAAGCGGTGCAAGGGACACTGGCCAGACTGCCCCATTACTTGCTGGCGGCAGCGCAAGAGGTCACCTACCTTTCCGACCTACTTTTAATTTTAAAAAAAATTCACTTTGTTCAAATAAAAGTTTATTCTAAGTTAGAAGTTGTCTGTGTTTTTTTAAATATGTTTGTGTATTGTGTTAAGGGAAGTGAAATAGGTACATATACACATGTGTGATTGCATTTTTATGTGTGGTATAAAGTGGAGGGTAATGAATACATGTTGGTGAACGTGTGGTGGGGTGTGTGGTGGGGTGTGTGTATTTTCAGAATAAAGGGTTAGGTTAGTGTGTGATAGGCATAAATATGACCATCATAATTAATGCATGAGTGTATACACTGGTAACAGCAGACACTGGTTTTCCAAACACATGTACACATAGGCACACATTTGAGTCCAATCCCGAAATTGTGTTTTGCTAAGCTATCATAGATAAGTGATTAAGTACACACACGTACTGTGCCACATATGTATGGAAATGTAGTATATGGAAGTGACAGCATTACATGACACAATATTTGAATACTCAAAAATGACACACATTTATCTATTTTGTGTAATGTTTATGAAAAATATTAGATGTAGATTACATAATGGGTACACAACTGTGGCAGTTATGCAAATTGAAGGGGTGTTGTTTAAACATTAGATTGTAGTGGTGCAAAGGTCATTGCAGTATGTGAAATTGTTGGACACACAAAAGTTTGGGAAATGCCACATTCTAAAGAATACATAGAAATGTCGCAAGGGTTAATGTAAAGTGCAATTTGGGTAGAAAAGTATTTAATTGAAAGTAATAAAGGCCATAGAGTTTGGATAATTGTTTAATGAGTTTCAAGCATGAGTTTCGTGCGGATTTGTGCTGTGCTGTGTAAATCAGAGGGCGTTTGGTCGGTTGTCCGGCCGCTTGGACTCTGAAAGACTGTGCAAACTTTGTGAGTTCCGTCCGCACACGGTGGTGTTAATGCAGAACCACGCCACCCCCTCTTATGTGGTAGTCCATCCGAAAGGATGCAGAGGCCTTGTAGGTGTGTCTTCGCTCACCGTGTGGCTGTGCGGTGCGTTCGGTCCGATACGACCGAACGCACATCCGACCGAGTGAACCAGAATAAGGCCCCATATGTCACACTAAACCACAATGCGTCACACTGTGACATATTATGCTGCCTTACTTCCTATGTGCCCTAGGAAGGATACATGAACATGGCTACATCTGTATATGATGTTATTGCTTCATTTTTGTAAGATTTACTTGTATAGATTCTGTAAACAAAATTAAAATTAGTTTCTACATTTACTTTATAAATGGGCAGGCAATCTGGAGCAGTCTTTGATAAGTCACATGAAAGATTATTCCTGATTGGCTGACCTTCTATAAAGAGCAAAGAATTCTAAACATTAAAATAAATGGGGAACTTCTTGTGAACAATCCTGTGCTCAGAGGTTTTTTTTTCCTTTAACATATAGGATTATGTTTAAGCAAAAAATGATGATCAATTATTTATTTCTTTAAAATGTATTAGCTGTAGTTTATATAAAGTGTATACATAATACACCATGTTTGACATCAATTGTAAGCAGTGGTAGCTGCTGACACTGGGCTACAGCCCAAACACACATTGCTGGGCACAAACGCCCAATGTGTATGCACCTTAGGAGTTGAAAATCTTGCACCAGATCAAGGGCCGGACTGGGACCAGAAATCTGCCCTGGCTCTTTGAGTACACTGGCGGGACCCTTGGGTGTCGAAAAGGGGGCATGGCCTCATGGAAAGAAGGCATGGCATTACAAAAAGGAGGCATTACACATTTATGGGACACACCGTTATGCCCATTACACATTATGGAACACATCGTAATGCCCATTACACATTATGGAACACACCGTAATGCCCATTACACATAATGCCAACCAACATAATGCCCATAACACATTATGCCACACACCATAATGCCCATCACACATGCCACACACAGTAATGCCCATTCTACATAATGCTAGACACCATATGGCATTACAAACATTACACATTATGCCAGGGCTTGAGAATTTTTTGTAAAATAGGGTCAGTAGGGACAGTTCAATGCCCATTACATGTTGCACCTCACACCGTGATGCCCCTTGCACATTACACCACATACCATAATGCCTGTTACACATTATGCCACACACTATGATACCCATTGCACATTATTTGACATGCGTGATGCCCATTACACACTATGCACACGCCGTAATGCCCATTACATATAATACCACACACCATAACAGCTGTTACATAAGTGTCGCTTACCTTCATGATAATTGCTAGGGGTTTCATGCTTAATGCAAGGCTTTCATGCTCAATGCCCATTACACATTATGGAACACACCGTAATGCCCATTATACATTATGGAACACACCGTAATGCCCATTACACATAAAGCCAACCATCATAATGCCCATTATACATAATGCCATACCATAATGCCCATTACTAGAGACAGGATTATATGCAACATAAAAAGCTTGAAATATGCATGCTAATATGCATGAAAAATACTTAAAATATGCATAAAAAGTGTTAAAATATGCTACATTAAATAATAATAAAAAAGTAATTTTTTACTAATTTATTTAAAAATCAGCATACAATTAGTTGCAAATAAACCTCAAAAATAGGCCCACAGCATATGCAGATGTCTAGTGCTGTACACAGGATTTTTTTTCTTCCTGGCTGCTACAGCATACTGCAGCGTCCAAAGCTCTTCTTGCATCAACTACACCGACCCTCATCTCCAGCGCCGATGGATCAAATGTCAGCATAGCATGTGAGGGCGGCGCAGTGGAAGGCCTCCTCCCTGCGGTGCATACTCACTGTGACACGGCATTTCCTCCACGCCGCGTGATGTCACAACCCTTCCGCCTGCCTCCTCTGCTGCAGAAGTCTGTCTCTTGGTGTAAGGTCCCAGGCCAGTGGCAGGCAAAGGTTCAGGAACTTTGTAATGGCATCCGCCCCAACTGACTTTTATAGACATGGATTGGCAGCCTAGAGCAGTGTCAGACATAGCGTACATCCAAGGTTCGCAACACTGTGCATTGCCCCAGCCTGCACACCCTACCACTACCTGGCCAGCAGCAGCAGGGAAAAGCAGTGCTGTAACTCATGGGTGGGAAGAGGATGGGGCCTAAAATATGCACCATTACTAGATTTTAGGTAAAATATGCAATAACCAGTGAGAATGGGCAAAATATGCAAATGCATATGCAAATATGCAAATGCATATAATCCTGTCTCTACCCATTACACATGCCACACACAGTAATGCCCATTCCACATAATGCCACACACCATATGGTATTACGGACATTACACTTTATGCCAGGGCTTGACACATTTTTGTAAAATAGGATCAGTAGGGACAGTGCAATGCACATTACGCCTCACACCATATTGCCCATTACATGTTGTGCCTCACACATTGATGCCCCTTACACATTACGCCACACACTGTGATGCCCATTACACATTATGCCACATGCTGTGATACCCATTGCACATTATTTGACATGCGTAATGCACCATTACACATTACACCTCACACTGTGATGCCCATTACACATTCCACTTCACACCGTGATGCCCATTACACATTACACCTCACACCATGATGCCCATTACACATTATGCCACACACTGTAATGCCCGTTACACATTATGCCACAAACTGCGATACCCATTGCCCATTATTTGACATGCGTGATGCCCATTACACATTATGCACAAGCCGTAATGCCCATTACATATAATACCACACACCATAATAGCTGTTACATATGATGCCACATAAGCGTTGCTTACCTACATGATAATTGCTAGGGGTTTCATGCTTAATGCAGGGCTTTCATGCTCGATGCCATGGGGGCTTTCATGCTCAGAGGGCTCAGGAGGACTCTGGGACAGCACACACAAGGCTGGAGCCTGGAGCACAGTAGCACTGCACTTGCTATTGACTTACTGGGGCAGTGGACTAGGCACACTGGGACTGGCTGGACATGGACAGGCAGCAGCCAGCGCAGCCAGATGTCAGCCGGCCTTGTCAATTTAAATGGCGCTGGTTGCAGCCCCAGTGTCCTTCAGTAGCTTTTGCGCATGAGCCAGACACACAGTGGATGGGGACAGAGTGCCATGGAGACAGGGGCAGAGTGCCATGGAGAGGGGGGCAGAGCGTCAGTCAGAGGGGGGACAGAAAGTCAGGGAGAGAGGGGGAGCAGTGTTAGGGAGAGGGGGGCAGTGTCAGAGAGAGTGGGGCAGTGTCAGGGTGAGGGGGCAGTGTCAGAGAGGGGGGGGCACTGTCAGAGAGAGGGAGAAGTGTCAGAGAGAGGGGACAGTGTCAGAGAGAGAGGGGGCAGAGTGTCATAGGGAGGGGGGGCAGAGTGTCATAGGGAGGGGGGCAAAGTGTCAGAGAGAGAGGGAGAGTGTGTGAGTGTTAGGGAGAGGGGGCAGGGGGTCCATCACACTAGCTACCGGATCCAGGCTCCAGCCAAGGTATCTGATGGGGGCGGGCATTTTGCAGCATTAAGCCCCTCCCCCTTAATACCCACAAATCACGGAACTCTCCCCCCTCTGAGCGGCTGCAATGCTTCAGCCTTGTTGTTAGGACTGGGAACTTGAACTTCCTCCCAGATCAGCGCCTGTCACTAGGAGGTGCTGCAATAGTGTGGGGGATGCCGCTCATTGGGAGGTGCCTGTGCACACCCCCCATGCGCATGCCTATGCCCACAGAGAATCTGAGCATGCTCCGGCTCTGGGGGTGCTGCTGCGGGCCAGGAATCCGCTGCAGCACGCCTACACATGACGTCATATGCAAATGACATGGCTCAGGCTGCGGTGCTGAGCTGACAGACAATCGGCCCTTCTGGCATTTGCCAGAAGTGCCAGATGGCCAGTCCGGCCCTGACCAGATCCCAAAAATACCAGAAAGATCTTATACAAAGGGTACATTTCCTCAATTTAGCTTTCCAAACACTGACTTTTGTCAGAATCCATTCTCCTCCACACTGAGGAAAACTTGTCATGGCCTATAAAATACAGCTGTCATTACTACAGTATGCAACGCATCTTGGGCAAGATGTACTAAGCTTTAAAATAGGGTTAAATGGAGAGTGGTGCAAAGGTCATTGCAGTATGTGAAATTGTTGGACACACAAAAGTTTGGGAAATGCCACATTCTAAAGAATACATAGAAATGTCGCAAGGGTTAATGTAAAGTGCAATTTGGGTAGAAAAGTATTTAATTGAAAGTAATAAAGGCCATAGAGTTTGGATAATTGTTTAATGAGTTTCAAGCATGAGTTTCGTGCAGATTTGTGCTGTGCTGTGTAAATCTCCAACAGAGGGCGTTTGGTCGGTTGTCCGGCCGCTTGGACTCTGAAAGACCGTGCAAACTTTGTGAGTTCCGTCCGCACACGGTGGTGTTAATGCAGAACCACGCCACCCCCTCTTATGTGGTAGTCCATCCGAAAGGATGCGGAGGCCTTGTAGGTGTGTCTTCGCTCACCGTGTGGCTGTGCGGTGCGTTCGGTCCGATACGACCGAACGCACATCCGACCGAGTGAACCAGAATAAGGCCCCATATGTCACACTAAACCACAATGCGTCACACTGTGACATATTATGCTGCCTTACTTCCTATGTGCCCTAGGAAGGATACATGAACATGGCTACATCTGTATATGATGTTATTGCTTCATTTTTGTAAGATTTACTTGTATAGAGTCTGTAAACAAAATTAAAATTAGTTTCTACATTTACTTTATAAATGGGCAGGCAATCTGGAGCAGTCTTTGATAAGTCACATGAAAGATTATTCCTGATTGGCTGACCTTCTATAAAGAGCAAAGAATTCTAAACATTAAAATAAATGGGGAACTTCTTGTGAACAATCCTGTGCTCAGAGTTTTTTTTTTCCTTTAACATATAGGATTATGTTTAAGCAAAAAATGATGATCAATTATTTATTTCTTTAAAATGTATTAGCTGTAGTTTATATAAAGTGTATACATAATACACCATGTTTGACATCAATTGTAAGCAGTGGTAGCTGCTGACACTGGGCTACAGCCCAAACACACAGTCCGGCCCTGACCAGATCCCAAAAATACCAGAAAGATCTTATACAAAGGGTACATTTCCTCAATTTAGCTTTCCAAACACTGACTTTTGTCAGAATCCATTCTCCTCCACACTGAGGAAAACTTGTCATGGCCTATAAAATACAGCTGTCATTACTACAGTATGCAACGCATCATGGGCAAGATGTACTAAGCTTTAAAATAGGGTTAAATGGAGAGTGATAAATGACCAACCACTGTGCTCCTAACTGGCATTTTCAGACTCAGTCTGTACCATGGCTTGTACTTTATCACTCTCCGCTTTATCACTTTTCAATGCTTTTTCCATCTCGCCTCATGTATATGCCAGGTTGCACAAAAAAACCATGTGCCAAATACAATTTGCCTCTATAGTACTCTTTTCCAGCTATAACCCTTACGATTTACACTATTCGAGAGACTCCCTGCTCCGATAACTTTTGGGGATCGAGTTTACCTAGTCCCGGTTTGGGTCTTAAGTTTGAAGCACAGATTTAGGGGAAAAAAAAAAACCTTGGGATTTGGATTTCGTGTAAGGCTTGGTACACTATTTGCCACATCAGAACTATGAATAGTGCTGATCATGTAAGCAGGAGTAGCCACAGGGCAGTCTTAACGCATGTGCTTGAAGGGCAATTGCCCAGGGGCCCCAAAATGCTAGGGGCCCAAAGCCTGCCACTCCTGTCGGCAAAGCCCAGGCAACCTCATTCGCAGCCTGTACCCCCACACACCACCCACCCCTGTCATGAAGGGCCCCCAGCACACCAGCACATATCCCCTGAACTGCTGGTGCCTTCGGGTGCCCAACACCCCAACCTTTTTCTTCCTGACAGTTGCATCACTACTATTATGTATTTATTCATTACACTTTTAATTTATTTTATTTGCAATCCTTTCATTTTATTTTTATTATTTTATATTTCCCATCCTTTCACGTTCCTTAACCCCTTCCCGACATTGCCTTTTTTGTTAATTTTTTTTTTTTTCCTCCTTGCGTTCAAATAAGCGTAACTTTTTTAATTTTCCGGCTATATAGACACATGAGGGCTTTTTTTTTGCGGGACAAGTTGTACTTTGTAATGGTACCATTTACTATACCGTATAATATTCTGGGGAATCAGGAAATAATTCAATGTGGGGTAAAAAAAAAAAAAAAACGCCATTCCACAATTTTGCGCTGGTTACGCTTTTTTTGGAGTTCATAGTTCGTTTAAAATGATGGGTTATCTTTATTCTATGGGTCGTTACGATTCTGGTGATACCAAACTTATATAGTTTTCGTTATGTTTTACCACTAAAAAAAAAAATAGCAACTTTTACGGTTTTTCTAATTTGCGTCGCGTCGCCATGTTCTGCGGCTTATAACTTTTTTATTTTTCCACCTACAGACCTGGGTGAGGGCTCATTTTTTGCGGGCTGAAGTGTACTTTTTAATTAATACCATTATGGGATATGGGCGACTTTCTGATCTCTTTTAGTTATTTTTTTTTGGGTAGGCGATGCGACCAAAAAACGTAGTTTTGGCGTTGGGAATTATTTTCCGTTTACGCCTTTAACCGTGCGGGATAACTAATGTTATATTTTAATAGATCGGACTTTTAGGAACGCGGCGATACCAAATATGTTTATTTTTTTTATTTTTTATTTATTTTTATTTGTGAAATGGGGAAAGGGGGGTGATTTGAACTTTTAATATTTTTTTATTTTTTTTTTATTTTTAAACTTATTTTTTTTTTTTTTTTTTACTTTTACTACAAGGCCCTCTAGTGTACTTGACCACTAGGGGGCGCGATCGCCTGTACTAGGTTCAGCCATAGAGCTCTATGGCTGAACATAGTGATTTTCAGCACTTTCTATTACATCCTGCCTCAGGCAGGATGTAATAGGAATACTGACACGGCCAGCACAGGGGTCTACATTAGACCCCTGGCTACCATGGTAACCGATCGGCACCCTCCGATCTCGCCGCGGGGGGCCGCGATCGGAGCCGGAGGGGGACGCCCCCCTCCGATCAGCTATTTAAGCACTGCGGGCGCTTTGCCCGCGGTGCTTAAAGGGTTAAACGGCCACGATCGGCGAACTCGCCGCTCGTGGCCGTGAGAGCAGGTGCCTGGCTGTAATATACAGCCATTACCTGCTCTCTTTCAAGCCAGCTCACTCCGTGAGCTGGCTTGATTCCCCCGCAACCGACATATGACGTAAATGTACGTCATATGTCGGGAAGGGGTTAATTAGTGCTCAGTATTTATTTGTATGTGATATTTCCAATTGAGCTGCTTTTTTCTTAGCGTAGCGTGACATTTTATTTAATCATGCGGCGGCACCAACGGCTGGAGATAGGATGCCAAGTTCTGCTCTGCTCTTAGAACAGTGAAGAGTGGCAGGCAGCTCAGCAGTGTCCCATAACTGAGGACTCCCTGAAAGTGTCTGACAGCTGACGGCGACTGAGCGGCCAGAGAGGGAGAAGGAGCCACAATGCCCTCTCCGCTCCTGATTGCTCCTGAGGCTGAGGGTGCTGTTCTTGGTGCCGGGGTTCTTGTGAAGCCTCATGCGCTGGAACCACTTTCCCTGTGCTGCAGTACTGGACCAAGGTACGATAATGAAATAGTAATACTTGTCTCCAGCTGTCTGTTACCCTCACGCACTGCCCCTCACCCTCATCCACTGCCCATCACCCTCTTCCAGTGCCCATCACCTTCACCCACTGCCTAATACCCTCATGCTGCTGTACCCCACTGACCATCACCCTCACAGTCTCACCCACCACCTTCATGCCCATAACCCTCACACTACTGTCACCCACTGCCCATCACCCACTGCTCGTCACCATCACCCATCACCCTCATGCTGCTGTCACCCACTGCTCATCACCTCACCCTCATGCCCATAACCCTCACACTACTGTCACCCACTGCTCGTCACCATCACCCATCACCCTCATGCTGCTGTCACCCACTGCTCATCACCTCACCCTCATGCTGCTGTCACCCACTGCTTGTCACCCCTACCTGTCATCCTCACTCATTGCCCATTACTCTCATACTGCTGTCATCCACTACCCATCACCCTCACCCACTGCCCATCCCCCTCATGCTGCTGTCACCAACCTCTATAGATATATATATCAGGTATGGGCCCCACGGCACTGCTTTGCCCGAGGGAACATACTGCTGTTAAGATGGCTCTGGGTAGCTAACTCCAGTCCTCAAGAGCTACCAACAGTTAAGGTTTTCCATGTCTCCTCACAGAATCACAAGGGAAGTATTTAGCTCCACCTGTGGATCTTTTAAGATGTGTCAGTCAGTAATGAGTGCACCTGTGTACCTGAGAGGTGAGCTGGAAAACGTGAACTGTTGGTACTGTAGCTCTCGAGGACTGTAGTTGGCTACTCCTACATAGTTACATAGTTACATAGTAGGTAAGGCTGAAAAAAGACTTGCGTCCATCTAGTTCAACCTGGTATAGATATCCATTGCTGATTTGGTAGGTTCTGGTATTTTACAGACAAATTATATTTCTTATTTGTACCCATGGATGTTTTTCTCCAGTAAATGTTTGTCCAACTTTGCCTTGAACGCATTTAATGAGCCAGCCGCTACCACCTCTCTGGGAAGAGAGTTCCAGAGTTTGACTGTTCTGACTGTAAAGAAATTCTTTCTACTAGCTGAATGAAATCTTTTTTCTTCTAATCTATACTCATGCCCTCGCGTCCTAGATTCCTTTCTAGTAGAAAAGAGGGTGCGTGACAGTTCCTTATATTGGCCCTTGATATACTTGTACATGTTGAGCATGTCCCCCCTTAAACGTCTCTTTTCTAATGTAAATAGTCCCAAATTGCTTAATCTCTCCCCGTAGCCTAAATTCTCCATTCCCCTAATAAGCTTTGTTGCTCGCCTTTGGACTTTTTCTAATTCTATGATGTCCTTTTTATAGTGTGGGGCCCAGAACTGTACTCCGTACTCTAGGTGAGGTCTCACCAATGCTTTATATAGTGGCATAATTACCCTCGAGTCCCTAGTTTCCATTCCCCTCTTAATACATGCCAGAATTTTGTTGGCCTTTTTTGTAGCTACATTACAATTGGCACTACATCCTAGTTTGCTGTCTATTTGGACTCCTAGATCCTTTTCAAGTATGGAATTACCCAGTTCCTCTCCGCTAAGGTTGTAACTTGCACACTAATGTGTACCAGCATTTGCACACTCCTATGGGTACAGCACAGTCAACCAAGAAGATATCGTGTGAGAACTGGGGCAGTATCATGAAGGATGGAACAAGTTGTCATTTTGTCGTTCATTACATCGCTTAGTGTATAACAGTAATCTTGTGTGGTGCCCCGACCATCGAGACGATTGCCAATTGTCTTTGTGTGTACCCAGACTAATGTTCTTCCCTTGTAATTTTAGGTGTTATTTCACTCATGAGAGTGAAAGTTGTAGTGGGTAAAAATGAAATATAAATAAAACAGGTTTAAATTACATGATTTAGCTCTTTTTTATATTTAAAGAACCCAGATCTACAAACCCTCCTGTTTTTTGCATATCATGCATGCACGCAAGCATGAGTGCATGAACGCATACACGCGTGCATTGAGACCGGATGTTCTGCCTGAGTATCAGCACAGATAAACATCTCCAATTCTGTAATGCACATGGAATGCATCAGCAGCGTATTTCCAGTCTCTGCAATCGCGAAGTTTCAGCTGATGCGTTCCATATGCATTCCAGAACTTCACTAGACCAGAAAATATGGCCCTCGGCTGCAATCCAGGCAGGACATCCGGCCTCAGTGCACATAGAACACAATGTGGATGCGCGGTACAGCAAACAGGATGGTGGAAGTGGGTGCCGCCATGCCTCCAGCGCCGAAGAACACTGCACATTACAGAAGTTTTTAATGACCTATATGCCTTGTTTTTATGTTTTATATAAATTATCTCCTCAAATATTATGTCCCCAATCTATACATATAAACCCATGGTGTTTTTTTACATCACTTTGATGCACATATTCTGCTAACAGGAAGTGATGCAGATAAATGTTTCATCCCAATGTGGGTATAAATATGAGTCCTAGCCTGTTATGACCCTACCCCATAACTGTGATGAAGTCACATTGACGAAATGCTTTGGGAAACTTCCGACACCTACCTAACCCAGAAGGTAAGCTACCCCTCTTCTTTTATCCATATTGTAGTCTTCATGTTTTTATCCTTTATCTAAATTCCTATTTTTACATGTACTGTAAGGTCTATTTTTGTGGTTTCAACAGTCTAGCCACTCTGTTTTTGGGGGTTATTCTGGTTGATTTGCAAGGCTGCGAATTCAGCCTCGCGAGTCCACCATACCCCACCTTGTGAATGATGGCCTGGCCGCCACCCATTGGAAGCATGTGTTCACACGCACTGGCTGCGAATGGATGTTTAACATAAACATCCATTCGCAGGCTGCAGGGTAACAGCCACATCTTTCGATGGTCGCCGACCATTGAAAGTGTGGTGCATGCACGCATATATAAAGTGACTCTCAGGTCACTTATATATGTGTGCAGTTTCAGACTGAAATCGGCGGGCAGCTGAAGCCCCTGGAGCCCATGTCACCCGGCGAATACCATGGAAACACCCAGCATTTTCATGGGAACGCCCATGAAATGCTGGGTGTACCCACTGGTGAGTACCCTGGCCTGCCACCCCATTCCTCCCGCACGCACCCAGTGTATGCACATGCGCAGAAATGTTGCTGCGCATACGGAAAACATTGAGCTTGCATGCAAATTTGCATGCGAGCGTACGGACCTGAATAAGGTCCTTTATATATAATTTTTTAATATACTTTTATTGATAATGTTACTTTTTTAAATGTTCATCTGATAACATTTACATATATTGACATACAGTTTGATAGTATTGCTATATTATATTCTGACAACACCAGTTGCCAATATACTCCTATTCCTACTGTCAATAAATAAATATAAATATATATATATATATATATATATATATATATATATATATATACACATCTACCATTATTGTCTTCCATGGATCTTTGGGGTTTTTTGCAACCTAAGAACTGGAAAATCAGACCCAGATACAGTACAATGCATAAAAAATGCCAAAGCAACACACATTGCATTGAAATGCCAGACCCAAATATAATGTATTAAAAAAGCTAAATCCACATAAAAACCATTGAAAAAGCCAGATCCACATAAAATAGGTATTATGGCAATATTAAGTACCGCCATAACACTTATGCAGTTAATAAGGGGAATCATTCACTGCCATCAGAAATTTCACCAGCAATTGCCGCGTCAGCTAGCAAGATTCCATTGCCTTCAGCAGCAGTAGAGGAGGAGGACGCTAAGGGATGAAAAGTGGAAGGAAAGGGATATTGGGATGAGGCTAGGGCAAGAGGAAAATGGGTTTGTAAAGCGTACAGGAGAAAGGTGGGTGGTGTAGGCACAGAGAAAAAGTGCATGCACACACACCTGGGCATGCTAGTCACTGCAAATGACACCCTGGTAACTGGAGGGAAATAGAGATATAAATACTTATGACTGGGGATAACATTATTATTATTATTATTTATAAGGCGCCACAAGTGTTTCGCAGCGCTGTACAAAGGAACAGTACAGGGAGACAAACTTGGCATAACATTGAATAAATAACAAAAATAGAGTACAGGTAAAGAGCGCCACAGTTCAATACACATTACAGCTTAAATATAAGTAGTGAGGACTCAATTAACATACAACTAGAGGCTTGTGGCCAATGATGGAGATGAGTATGTGGACGAAGATGGTCACTGAGTGTTTTAGTATAGGAGAGCTGTGAGTGACATGTAAAGAGAAGAGGGCTTTGACAACAGGAGGGAAGAAGGCCCTGCTCCGAGGAGCTTACAATCCAATAGGAAGACATATGCACTGTGGCCTGAGCAGGGACATAGAGGCATTCATATTGATGGTGAATGGGGTGGAGCTCGGGAGTATGGAGCCACACTAAAGACTGGAGAAGCGGCATTAGGGGAGACATACTGAATACACTGGAGACTGGGCGAGACAGATTGATGTACAGAGAAATTAAAGAGAGCAGGGCAGATGTGCTCAGACAATAGCAGAGCACAACGGGGAGGAGGGGAAAACCACAGATAGAATCTTATTTTCTATAAAACATGGCCATCTGTTGGACCTAAATGGAGGAGATCATCATGTTCCACTGACCCACCATCCCTGGGATAAAGGTGAGAGGCAAAGCACAATGTATAATTGTGCCAGCATGCAGCATCGTTCCCAACTCACCAACAGTGATGGCTGCTCAGTGCATGCTGCACCACCACCTGGAAGAAGCAATTTCAGCATCATACCATTACTAATACTAAACACATTTCCAAAACACAGTACAGCTAATGGGTTAGTATGAGCCAACAGAATAATGGAAGCAAAATTGACTTCTTACTTTTCGTAGAACATTTAAATATGAATAACGTAATACAAATATTTTCACTCCAACCCCATGCAATATTTCTATTTGACTATTTCAAGACTTTTAAAGACCAATGTCACTATTGTAACCTATAACATATCCTGCACCAATTACTATGTATAAGGATATTGGAAGTCACCAGATGGCGCAATGAGTTGGGAAGAGGTCACATGACTCCTCTAAGTATATCATATGTAGTAAATGTTAATTATTTCATTCAATTTCAAATGTTAACAAATATAAGGATTTTCTAATCCTCCAACTCATGGTTTACAGTAAAAGAAAAAAACACATAATTGCTTAATATGCCATAAAAAAGATTCTCTAGCATTTACTTATCCAGCTGTTACACAGTTAAAAGCTGCATTTCTTTAACAGGCTATTTGCAATCATGCTGTTTTTCTTAAGAGCAGTAAAAATTTGATTTTAGCTTTGTTGCTGTGAAGGCCTCTGCTTTTAATTTAGGACTTTAATGCCTATAGCAGATGCTGTAGAAAATAAATATCAAGGGAGGATATGTTACAGCCAGTCAAAAACATTGAACCTAGTGACCTTTAGCGACCAGACCAAGTCCATGTTTCAGCTTTGATTTTTTTTACATCAGTTGTTAGAATGCATGGAGGAAAATAGGAAACTGGCGATTTTAGCTGTGTACACTTGCGATTTGCATTATCGATTTTGCCAATAGTCAAAATCGCATAGCAATAGTGCAAATCGTACTGTGCTATGCAGCACCCGATCTGGATTTGATCCCTATGCGCGGAGTAGAACAGACTGAGCAGCACAGTCTATTTCTACTGCTCAATGAAGCATGGCACCCGCTCCACCCGCCAACCCGTCCCTCCAACCTTGCCAGACAATGTAGGCACCCAGCCGGTCGTCGATATTATTTTGATATTGTTGATATTTCGGATCATCCCGTGTGTCCACACCTTTAGTCTGTGAATGAAGATACTGTAGGTATACTGTAATAGTTATTGAAGTAACCATTTCATATTTCTAGCTCAAATTTAAAACAGTGCAGCTTATATGTCTACGCAGATGTTTATACCACTATATATATATATATATATATATATATATATATAGAGTCCCGGAAGGGCAGCACACACGCAGTTGAATCGGTGTAATGGTACCGGTGCCCGGACCGAAGGTGGTTCAGGAGGAACCCCACAAATATCTTCCAAGAAGGGGAGCGGCACTCGGTCAGTGAAAACACGATACACAGGATTTCTGCAGAAATCCTGTGTATCGTGTTTTCACTGACCGAGTGCCGCTCCCCTTCTTGGAAGATATATATATATATATATATATATATATATATATATATAAATAGATAGATAGATAGATAGATATACACATATATCTATCTATATCTATATATATATATATATATATATATATATATATATATACAGTATATATAGTCCAGGTACAGAGCAGCACTACCTTAACCCGTAGAATATAGGTGCAGTGCCTTCCAATCCCCTCAGGGTACACACATCTCTCCAGATGGCGGCACTCAGCAAAATAAAGGAATGTCCAAGCAGGTAAGTAAATCAATCGATTTACTTACCTGCTTGGACATTCCTTTATTTTGCTGAGTGCCACCATCTGGAGATATATATATATATTGAATATGGAGTCAAACTTTTTTAAATGATTCATTTAAATAAAATTGTTGGAAGTTAGAGAGAAGCAGAGGGTGATAGGGAGAAACAGATAGGCTGAGGCAGTGAGTGACAGAGAGAGGCAGCTGGTAACAAATATAATACATATTGGTGGCACGTATAGCAAGAGAGTGATAGGGAGAGACAGACAGAGATGCAGCAAGTGACGAAGAGATACAGAGGATTACAAATCTATCGTGGGCATTTATTATGTGTATAAGTGGCACTGCTACCATGGGGATTATTCTGAGTATAAGTGGTTCCATTAGACCAGTGGTAGCTAACTTCATTCCTCGAGAGCTACCAACAGTGCACATTTTCCAGACAACCTAGCTGCTGCACATGTACATTACTCACTAACACATTTTAAAACAGGGGTGTCAAACTCAAATTCATCGGGGGCCGCATCAGCTGTTTGGTCACCCTCAAAGGGCCGGTTGTATCTGTAGGTCCCCCTGTATAATTATAATGCCATGACACCACAGGCTGCTCCCCCTGTATAATATAAAATGAATGCCATGACACCACAGGCTGCTCCCCCTGTATAATAATAATTGCATGACACCACAGACTGCTCCCCCTGTATAATATAATAAAAGTTATGCCATGACACATAAATGATTATACAGGAGGAGCAGCCTGTGGTGTCATGGCATTATTATTATTATTATACACGGGGACACCTCAGGAAACAGCAGATATATCTTTTTTTTTATTGTGAGTGTGATCCTCATCCTCACTTACTGTTTCTCCGTCTGTCCTGCAGCTGCTGCGGCTTCCAGCTTTTCTTCACTGCTTGCTGCGGCCACACTGTCCCCGACTCCTGGTCCAGCTTCCCTGCCTGCTCCTACTTCTCTACAGACGCATGGGCGGGCGGCGTCATCGTCATGACGTCCCCACCCAGTGTCTGTCACTGCCGGGCATCAGAGGGAACAGGCGGCCGGGCCCTCCTCCACGTAGCCGTGGAGGCCGGCGGCCATGTTTCTGTAGCTGCATACATATGTGCCAACAGGAACATGGCCGCCGACAGTGGAGGAACAGGTAAGGCGGCCGGGGTGGGGTGGGTGAGAGGAGGTGGCCTAGGCAGGTGCTGGGACACACTGCCCTGCGTGCTATCTCCTCGCGCGGGCCACATGACGAGGTCTGGCGGGCCGGATTTGGCCCGCGGGCCTTGTGTTTGACACCCGTGCCCTACCCCATGCATTCCCAACCACGGTCCTCAAAGCACACCAACAGTGCAGGTTTTAGTGATGTCCAGGCTTCAGCACAGATGGTTTAATCTGAATCCCTCAGATACTAATTTCTTTAATGTCCTTTCTGTAGTGTGGCCTAACCCCATACTGTCTAATGCTGGGGTAGCCAACTCCAGTCCTCGAAAGTTACCAACAGTTAATGTTTTCCAGATCTCCTCACAGAATCACAAGTGAAGTAATTAGCGCCACCGGTGGATCTTTTAAAACACGGGTGTCAAACACAAGGCCCGCGGGCCGAATCCGGCCCGCCAGACCTCGTCATGTGGCCCGCACAGCCGCCGCCACCCACCCCCGCCTGGCGCCGATTACATTACTGCGGGAAGCCATCACAGTGTGAGTGTCACATCATATTCAGTGACACTCACATGACGACTCGAGACTGAGAGACATACCTAACAACGTGAGGAAGCCGGGTGACACAGTCACTCCGCCGCGGCACTCGCTGGGAGGAGGAGGGAGGCAGGACAGTGGACACAGACTTGTTAGTGTCACTGTGTGACGTGCCCGACTCCTCCCCGGCTCCTCCTGCGGGCAGCGGCTACGGTGCTGCCATGTGTGACACACGCCCACCTGATAGCAGTGCCAGTGACACCGTGACGTGCATGCTGCTGCGGCTGCCTGTCGGACTTGGACGCCGGCCCGGCGGTGAGCTGCCTCCTGCCTGTGGTGCCGCGGTGCGCAGCAGTGGCATCAGTTGGTTCAGTATATTTACTGTAAGTTCGGCAGTGGAGTGGGCACAGTTGTGTTGTCTCTTGTTGTCCAGACCAGTCTGTCCAGTCCAGAGTCCGTGGCCGGGTAGGCAGAGAGCCAGGCCAGCAGCACACAGCCGCAGCCTGAGCCCACAAATCTGCAGTGTGGCTGCCTGTGTCCAGGGTCATTATCATTATCTGTCCCACTGTCACCACCAGTCCATAACTCTAGCCAGAGTCCTGCGAACCCAGAGGCCCAGGTCACCTGCTGGGCGATCTGACGTCACGTCACTGTGCCCTGTCCCAGGCCCCCAGCCAATCTCCCTGCTAGTTATTACTTACATTATTACAAAAAACAGTAATAATTGAATGCAGTGATAATAATTTATGATAATAAAGAGTGGACACATAGTCCTACAGATACAACTGGCCCTTTGAGGGTGACCAAACTGCTGATGCGGCCCACGATGAATTTAAGTTTGACACCCCTGCAGTAGATGGATCTGTTACTGTGGGCATTTATTATGTATATAAGTGGTTCTGCTACTGTGGGCATTTAAAATGTAAATAAGTGCTTCTGCTTCCATAAGCATTTATTATGTATACACAGTAGATGGATCTGTTACTGTGGGTATTTATTATGTAGATAAGCGCTACCGTGGGTAATTATTATATAAATAAGTGGCCCTGGAACCGTGGGCATTTCTTTGGTACATAAGTGGTTCTGGTACCATGGGCATTTGGTATATAAGTAGATCTGCTATCGTGGGCATTTATTTGGTATATAAGTAGATCTGCTATCATGGGCATTTATTATGTATATGAGCAGCAATGCTACAGTGGTCATTTAAAATTTTGTACATAAGTGGTTCTGGTACCATGGGCATTTGGTATATAAGTAGATCTGCTATTGTGGGCATTTATTTGGTATATAAGTAGATCTGCTATCGTGGGCATTTATTATGTGTATAAGTGGCACTGCTACCATGGGGATTATTCTGAGTATAAGTGGTTCCATTAGACCAGTGGTAGCTAACTCCATTCCTCGAGAGCTACCAACAGTGCACATTTTCCAGACAACCTAGCTGCTGCACAGGTGCACTCATTACTCACTAACACATTTTAAAAGATCCACCGGTGGCGCTAATTACTTCACTTGTGATTCTGTGAGGAGATCTGGAAAACATTAACTGTTGGTAACTTTCGAGGACTGGAGTTGGCTACCCCAGCATTAGACAGTATGGGGTTAGGCCACACTACAGAAAGGACATTAAAGAAATTAGTATCTGAGGGATTCTGATTAAACCATCTGTGCTGAAGCCTGGATATCACTAAAACCTGCACTGTTGGTGTGCCTTGAGGACTGTGGTTGGGAATGCATGGTGTAGGGTGTTAGAACGGTCGAGGATGTCTCCACACTACAGAGAGATTTAAACAAACTAAATACGTGGTTAAATAGATGGAAAATGAGGTTCAATGTTGTTAAATGTAAAGTTATGCATCTTGGGAGACATAACCAGGGTGTGACTTATAAACTAAACAGGATAGATTTGGGCAAATCAGAAGTAAACAAAGACCTAGGAGTCCAAATCATCAAAAAAGTGGGGTGCAGGGGTCAGTGTCATAGCACGGTCACTAAGGCCAACCGGATTCTAGCTTGTATAAAAAAGGCCATGGAAACTAGAGAAAAATATGTAATTAGACCTCATCTGGAATTCTGTGTGCAATTCTTGTCCCCACACAGTGGCCTTTTGTAAATTGCAGCTCCAGGCCCATGTGGACCTTAATCTGGCACTGACAGTGTGCGCAGCCTATCTATAAAAGTCAGGTCTGTCAAATCGCAGTCCTGCAAATGGGTCTCAAATCAGGCCCAATTTGTAGGGTGGATCTATTTATGAGAGGAAATGCAGAGATTTTGTACGGGCGCCGCTTTCATAGGATAGGCTAAGTTACTGTACTCTCCTCCTCTATTACAGCCTGTGTGTATTTTTTTTACATTTTTTTTTTACAAAATATTAAAACTTTATTGACAAAACCAATATATGCAGAGGGACAGGCTGCTATTATGATGTCACAATGGCTTTGTGCTACATAACCCAGCTCACTGCACAGACAAGTGTCTTTGCTGTAGGCTCACTGGACAGTAAGCATCTATTACTCACTGTACAGAGTTAGCAGCTATTACTTGGTATTTGCTATTAATTAGTATCAAGTTAATATTAAAATGGATTCCTCTAACAACAGCTATTGGGAATCTACCAGTCCATGGACTGATGAAGAAGAATATAATGAAGAACAGGGTGTAGGTCCTGAGGGAGAACCACCCACTAATAATTCTGTTTTTACTGGATCTATGACCGAAGATCTGGGAGAACAACAATGCGGCGAGCATTTCTATGAGTTAAGACCGGCGACGGCTGCAGAAACTGAGGAGGAAACTCTCATGGTGACCAGAGAGAATGGAAAAGTGGAGATTGCGATGTTCGGTGATACTATCATGCATCGCTTTGACCGCTATGCTCCTCATAATGGCTGGATGGAAATGCACATGGAGTACTATTCAACGTGGACCTTCGATGTGAGAGCAGAAAGGGACACCAATGCCACTGATGAGCCTGACACCGGGAATGGAGATAATGGCAGCCTGGTTGCAGAGACCAATGCCAAACTGGAGGAAGTGGTAGAATCTCTTCCCAATGACACCGTACAGGCAATAGAACACCATGCTGAAATAAAGCACAAAAATGCTGAACTGAAAGATCTGCAGCATCAGCAGAAAGAGATCCGTGGCAGACATTGTGATCAGACCACACGCTTCTGGTGGCAACGACTAATAACACGGATTGGAACATCAGTGCTGAATGTAATCCACAGACGCAACAGGGTCGCGCCCATTGTATGAAGGTTTAAGGGTGAGCTCCAATATATTCCAACTGTTCCTAATGGACCATTATTGTTGGTGCTCTCATGCCCAAATCATCATAAACCTGAACAGAAAAGAAAGCTGGGGATTAGGGCTACTGGCGACACCCCAATAAAAAAAACGACATTAGGCAGCCACCCCATGGGTGTGTTGGAAGAGCTGCTAATCCTAACCATACCCCCTTAGTGCCTATCCCTACACCTCCCTTCTTTTTTCCTAATTCTAACTATACCACCTTAGTGCCTAAGCATACCCCCTAAGTGCCTTACCCTAAGATCTCTCCCCATCCCATTTTCTCTCTCTCATATTTTTCTCTACCCATGCCCCCCCCCCCCCCCACACACACATACACACATTTCTCTCACTTCTCTTTCTCTCTCTCCTGCTCTCTCTTCCCGCTGCCCATTCTCTTTCTCTTAACACTCTCTTACTCCAGCTCCATCTCATCACTTAATTTCTCTCTATCCCTGGTCTGTCTTTCTCCTCAATCTCTCTCCTCTTTCCCCACAGTTTCCCTTCCTCTCCCTAATGGCGGGATGTATCAACATACACCTCCGCCCTTCGCACGGCAGCCGCCGCGATGCTACCGCATATGAACTAACATATGCGGCCAGCATCGGGCTGCGGTAACGGAGACCCCCGCGATACCTGTGATGTTGGCTGCGGGGGTCTCCGTCACCTCCCGGCGGCTGCCAGCGTCCCCCTGTGTCTCCTCCTCCCCCCTGAAGCCGGATGTCCTGCCGGCTGTGACACCAGGGGGAGGAGATGATCACAGGAGGACGGGAGGGGGTGGGCGCGCAGACGGCGTTCGGCGGGCGGCGAAAGAAGCCCATAGGCTTCTATAGGGTATCGCCACGCTGCGGACGTTTATTGATACATAGGAAAATGCCGTAAAACGGGGGTTTTACGGCATTTTCCCTTTAGTAAATCTCGCCGTAACAGTCTTTCTCTCTCCCCCTCTCTCTTCCTGAGACCTTGTCTCTCTCTCTCTCCCTTTTACCCTCTCTTACTCACCGTCTGTTACACCGTCTCTCTCTCTCTCTCTCTCTCTCTCTCTCTCTCTCTCTCGTGGTGGGGCTTTCAAAATGTTGCTATAGTTAAACCAATGTGTGTTTGTACTGTGTGTGTGCATATATTTGGTGGTGTATATATGTTTGGTAACGTGTGTGTGTGTGTGTACTGATTCTGGTTGAAGTGTGTAAGTGTGAGGCATTTATTATGTATTTAAGCGGCACTGCTACCGTGGGCATTTATTTTGTATATACAGTAGATGGATCTGTTACTGTGGGCATTTATTATGTATATAAGTGGTTCTGCTACTGTGGGCATTTAATATGTAAATAAGTGCTTCTGCTTCCATAAGCATTTATTATGTATACACAGTAGATGGATCTGTTACTGTGGGTATTTATTATGTAGATAAGCGCTACCGCTACTGTGGGTAATTATTATATAAATAAGTGGCCCTGGAACCGTGGGCATTTATTTTGTACATAAGTGGTTCTGGTACCATGGGCATTTGGTATATAAGTAGATCTGCTATCGTGGGCATTTATTTTGTACATAAGTGGTTTTGGTACCATGGGCATTTATTATGTATATGAGCAGCAATGCTACGGTGGTCATTTCATATTTTGTACATAAGTGGTTCTGGTAACATGGGCATTTGGTATATAAGTAGATCTGCTATTGTGGGCATTTATTTGGTATATAAGTAGATCTGCTATCATGGGCATTTATTATGTATATGAGCAGCAATGCTACAGTGGTCATTTAAAATTTGTACGCAGCGCTGCTATCGTGGGCATTTATTATGTGTATAAGTGGCACTGCTACCATGGGGATTATTCTGAGTATAAGTGGTTCCATTAGACCAGTGGTAGCTAACTCCATTCCTCGAGAGCTACCAACAGTGCACATTTTCCAGACAACCTTTAGATTTAAACAAACTAAATACGTGGTTAAATAGATGGAAAATGAGGTTCAATGCAGAGCCGGCCTTAGGCATAGGCAAACCAGGCAATTGCCTAGGGCATTTGGAATGCCATGGGGCACCAGCAGCTTCTGCTGATTAAAATGATATGCAGCATGCCTATATTCTGTGTGTGAGTGAGGCTGTATCTGCATATGAAATAGTGTATTCATGGAAATCACTGTAACAGCATTCCGTATGCAGGTACAGCAACAGTCGCACACAGAATATAGGCATGCTGCATATCATTTTAATCATTGGAAGCTCCTTATGTGTACTGGTCACATAACAATGCAAATAAAACAAATTTTCAGCAAAAAAGGCACCCAACGTTAGCAGAACTGGCCAGGAGCTGCATGGCCTATTGAGGCTAAATGTATGAGGAAACATCTGTATCCAAGCAGAGGCAGAGGTCGTGGCCATGCCCCTTCCCAGCAAGAACACACCCCTGTTTGGGCTGCGCACCGAATGTGTGCACTGTTTCTATTTAAAATATTGAGGGTAGGAGCACCAATATGATGACTGCTGTGATGAGGGTTGATGGTGCTGGGGAAGGGGAGCAGGGTCAAAGGCGGAACTATTGGCAGTGCTAGGGGGCACCAGCGAAAATCTTGCCTAGGGCGTCATTTAGGCTAGGGCCGGATCTGGCAGAGCCGGCCTTAGGCATAGGCAAACTAGGCAATTGCCTAGGGCATTTTGGAATGCCATGGGGCACCAGCAGCTTCTGCTGATTAAAATGATATGCAGCATGCCTATATTCTGTGTCACAAACCGTGGGTCTCAGCCCCGTCTGAGACCACGTCCATTACCTTCCCGGTGGTCAGCGGTGAGAGTAAGGCCTCTGGTAGCTGTCAGCGCCTGGCGAGATGTCCCATGTTTGGCTGGTGTTGACCCGTGCAATCGACATGCCGGCACGCTGGAGCCCGCGCGTCATGGGCGCCGCCATGACACATGCGCTCAGCTGACCAGAGGGTCCAATCCCGCGGTCCAGCCAGGGTGACCTCTGAACCACACACCTGCACACCTCTCAGGTGTACTCACTCTTTCCCTGGACTGATTGGTGCTGCTGACGCTAACCAATCAGTGCGCAGCAAGGGGGATATATTCCGGCTTCTAACTCACAGTCATCGCCTTGAATATGTGTTCATCTGACCTCAGTCCCTCCTGTGTTCAGCTGTTTCCAAAGGCTCCTGGTTATCCGGTCTCCCCGTGTACCTCTCGCAGTTTCCTGCATACTACCTGGTTTGTCATCTCCAGAAGACTCCTGCCATTCCACTCTGCAGTCGAGTATTACTCCTGTTACCATCTTTACCTGGCATACCATCTCCAGAAGCCTCCTGCAAAATAACCATCGTGCAGTTGAGTGATCTCATCGACCCTGCTGTCGACATCAGTGTTGACACTTTCACACTGTGCCCTCCAGAGACTATTCCAATTCCCAGTGTCTCCAATATCACTACCACTCTCCGCCTACGTCCAGAGGACCAGGGCAGAGGGCCGCGACCTGCCTGTCAGACGCAGCGAAGTCCATATCCCCTTGCGGGGGTCTCTGGTGAATACCGCTGGCAGGTTAGACTCCGCGCCTCTGTTTCTGGTTTCAGCCAACACTCTGGTACGCAAGGCAGTGCCTCTGTGCATGTCATTCATCAGGCCTCCGGCCTTCCGCTACACAGCGCCCTCCACTGGTTCACCACGGTCAGGGCCGGGAACACAGCAGACCCAGAACCTGACAGTATATTCAAGGCCGATGGACTCGGTCCAAGACCCAAGTGTGGGACCAGCGGTTCTTCAAAATGTTGCTGCCAGAATGGAGACCCAAGAAGCTACTCAGCAGCAGGTGATTAAATTCTTACAAGATGTATCCAGTCGGTTGGACACCCTGCAACAGTCCCTGTCGACTTCTGTGTCAACCACTACCGTAAGATCAGCAACACCAGCTTTATCATCCCGTCTCCACCTGCCAGCACCCACCAAATACGATGGTGACCCCAAGACCTGCAGAGGGTTTATCAACCAGTGCCAAATTCAGTTCGAATTGGTTCCTCATAACTTTCCTACGGCCAGAATTAAAATCGCATACATGGTGTCATTATTAACTGGCTCGGCCCTGAAGTGGGTATCACCCTTATGGGAAAAAGCAGATCCTCTGCTGACAGACTATGACCAATTCCTCCTGACCTTCCGCCGCATATTCGACTTGCCAGGTCGACCCGTGTCAGCAGCTACCGACATCCTCCAGGTTAAGCAAGGGTCCCGCCCCATGGGGCAGTATGTAATCCACTTTCAAACTCTCGCGTCTGAATTACAGTGGAACAATGAAGCCCTGACAGCTGCCTTCTGGTTAGGAGTTTCTGACCGGATCAAAGATGAGCTGGCATCTCGCGACCTTCCTACCCCCTTGGAAGATCTCATATCTCTATGTGTCAAGATTGATCTACGTCTTCGTGAGAGAGGACTAGAAAAACACAAGAAGTTAATTCCCAAAGTTTCTCCCAAGATTCGTTCTGAGTCTCCTACGCGTGAAGAACCAATGCAAGTGGGTAGATCACGACTGACTCCCGAAGAACGCACCCGTAGGCAGCGCAATCGCCTGTGCATATATTGTGCTGCTCCTAGCCATTTCATTAACAATTGTCCCGAGCGTTCGGGAAACGACCGGGCCTAACCTGCAAGGGAGGAGTCAGGTTGGGTCAAGTGGCAAAATCTCCTCCAGAATATGACTTTGTCTTACCCGTATCTTTGGATACCCCTACTGGTACCCATTCCAGTACCGCCCTGGCAGACTCCGGCTCGGCCGGGAACTTTATTTCTCAAGACCTGGTCACTAAACTGAAGATTCCAATGGAACCATTAGTTCCACACCTAGCTGTGACAGCAGTTGACGGCAGCAGAATCCCAGGCAGTGAGGTTCGCTTCTGTACCAGTCTCCTCACCCTCAGAGTCGGCATGCTGCACCAGGAACAGATCAAATTTCTCGTTATTCCCAAATCTTCTTATGAAATCGTCCTTGGTCTTCCCTGGTTTCGTCTTCATAACCCAAACATCAATTGGAAGACGCTACAGATCGAGCAATGGAGTTCTCATTGCCAACAGCAGTGTATCAAGTCAGTGGTGCCCACTCGTTCAGCCAATGTAAAAATTCTTCCTGGCCTCCCTGAAGTCTATAGTGAATTCGCTGATGTGTTCTGCGAGCAGTCCGCTGATACTCTTCCTCCTCATCGTGATTGGGACTGTAAAATTGACCTTCTCTCAGAGAAATTCCCCCCTAAAGGTCGAACTTACCCATTGTCCGTTCCTGAGACACAAGCCATGTCGGCATACATACAAGAGAATCTTCAGAAAGGCTTCATCCGGCGCTCAAGTTCACCAGCAGGCGCAGGTTTCTTTTTTGTAAAGAAAAAAGATGGAGGCCTCCGTCCGTGCATCGATTACCGGGGTTTAAACAGTATCACAGTCAAGAACAGTTACCCTCTTCCTCTTATTACAGAACTTTTTGACCGAGTGCGAGGTGCCCAAGTCTTCACCAAATTGGATCTCCATGGGGCATACAACTTAATAAGAATCCGTGAAGGTGACGAGTGGAAGACCGCATTTAACACCCGGGATGGTCATTACGAGTACCTGGTAATGCCTTTCGGTCTTTGTAATGCCCCAGCAGTATTCCAGCAATTTGTAAACGAGGTCTTTAGGGACATGCTCTACGTTTGCCTTGTGGTATACCTCGATGACATTCTCATTTTTTCAAAAGACTTATCCTCTCATCGAACTCAGGTCAAGGAAGTATTGTCTCGTCTTCGCAGAAACAAACTGTATGGCAAAATCTCCAAATGTACTTTCGAAGTCCCTTCTGTGCCCTTCCTCGGATACATCATTTCTGGGTTCGACCTACGTATGGATCCAGAGAAGTTAGAGGCTATTAATGGGTGGTCACAACCCACTTCCCTCAAAGCAGTCCAACGCTTCATAGGGTTTTCCAACTACTACAGGAAATTCATTCGAGGCTTCTCCACGCTGATTGCACCCATCACCGCACTCACAAAAAAAGGGGCTAATCCAGCCAACTGGCCCTCAGAAGCCATCGCAGCCTTCCAGTTTTTAAAACAAGCTTTTGTCACTGCTCCTATCCTGTCCCAGCCTGATGTCGACAAACCCTTTTTTCTTGAGGTAGATGCCTCTCACATAGGAGTCGGTGCTGTACTATCTCAAAAGAACAGTGATGAAAAACTCCACCCCTGTGGGTTCTTCTCTCGCAAGTTTCTTCCAGCAGAAAGAAATTACTCCATTGGAGACCAAGAATTACTGGCCATCAAATTAGCTCTCGAAGAATGGAGATATCTTTTAGAAGGTGCTAAGTTTCCCGTGACGATCTTCACAGATCATAAAAACCTCCTGTACCTCCAGTCTGCCCAGTGTATGAACCCCCGACAGGCTCGTTGGTCCTTGTTTTTCTCTCGTTTTTCTTTCAAGCTGTTATACCGTCCTGGCACTCAGAATGTGAAAGCGGATGCCTTATCACGTTCCATGCAAGAAGATTCTGACCTACAGGAAAATCGGCCCATTCTGGACCCCATCGCCTTTGCTCCCACTCAGGTGTCGCCTGTGCCTCCTCCTGGTAAAATCTTCGTTCCCACTGAATTACGTCAGAAGCTTCTTTCCTGGGCTCACAAGTCATTATTCTCTGGGCATCCTGGCGCTCAAGGGACATTAAAAATTCTTCAGAGATCCTATTGGTGGCCACAGATTGGCAAAGAAGTAAAAGAGTTCGTGGCATCATGTCCAGAATGTGCACAGCACAAAGTATCCCGACAAGCCCCAGCCGGCCAGCTCCATCCTCTGTCCGTTCCATCTCGTCCCTGGACTCACATCTCAATGGACTTTATCTGTGACTTACCCAAATCCCAAGAGTACAACACCATATGGGTAATAGTTGACAGGTTTTCCAAGATGGCCCGATTCATCCCATTACCCGGCCTACCGTCCGCTCCCACTCTGGCTCAGCTGTTTGTACAGCATATCTTTAGAAGTCATGGCTTGCCTAGCGAAATTGTGTCCGATCGGGGGGTACAATTTGTGGCACGGTTCTGGAGAGCTCTGTCTCATGCATTCCAAATCAAATTAAAGTTTTCTTCAGGCTATCATCCCCAATCCAACGGTCAGACAGAAAGGGTGAACCAAGATCTGGAGACCTTCCTTCGTCTTTATATATCATCCTCGCAAGATGACTGGTCGAGACTCCTCCCGTGGGCAGAATTTGCTCATAATTTCAGGTACCACACAACCACTGGTCATTCCCCTTTCTTTATAGTCTATGGACAAAACCCCCGGGCCCCCAATTTTGAAATGTTACCAGCGATAGAGGTACCTGCAGCCGCAGCAGCCATTAACCATTTCTCTCAAATCTGGCGAGAGGTTCATTCCAACATCACGAAAGCCTCAACAAGGTATAAATTCTTTGCAGATCGCAAGAGAAGAGCTGTTCCTGAGTTGCACCCAGGAGATAGAGTGTGGCTTTCCACACGGAATCTCAGACTGAGAGTTCCCTCTATGAAATTTGCTCCCAGATTCATTGGTCCCTATACGGTTCTACAAAGGATCAATCCTGTCGCATACAAACTGAAGTTGCCCAAATCTTTACGCATCCCCAACTCATTTCACATCTCTTTGTTACGTCCTCTCATCCTGAATCGCTTCCATACTTCCTCACCCTCACTACCCAAAGTTCAAACCAGCAGGGGAGTAGAATTCGAGATTAATAAAATTGTTGATTCTCGTCGGAGGTATGGGCATCTCCAATATCTCGTTGATTGGAGAGGATATGGTCCTGAGGAGAGGAGTTGGGCAGATGCAGAAGATGTACATGCCCCCCGACTAATCAAAGTATTTCACGAAGAGAACCCGTCCAAGCCTAAAGGGTGTTCGGTGCCCACCCTAAAAGGGGGGGGTACTGTCACAAACCGTGGGTCTCAGCCCCGTCTGAGACCACGTCCATTACCTTCCCGGTGGTCAGCGGTGAGAGTAAGGCCTCTGGTAGCTGTCAGCGCCTGGCGAGATGTCCCATGTTTGGCTGGTGTTGACCCGTGCAATCGACATGCCGGCACGCTGGAGCCCGCGCGTCATGGGCGCCGCCATGACACATGCGCTCAGCTGACCAGAGGGTCCAATCCCGCGGTCCAGCCAGGGTGACCTCTGAACCACACACCTGCACACCTCTCAGGTGTACTCACTCTTTCCCTGGACTGATTGGTGCTGCTGACGCTAACCAATCAGTGCGCAGCAAGGGGGATATATTCCGGCTTCTAACTCACAGTCATCGCCTTGAATATGTGTTCATCTGACCTCAGTCCCTCCTGTGTTCAGCTGTTTCCAAAGGCTCCTGGTTATCCGGTCTCCCCGTGTACCTCTCGCAGTTTCCTGCATACTACCTGGTTTGTCATCTCCAGAAGACTCCTGCCATTCCACTCTGCAGTCGAGTATTACTCCTGTTACCATCTTTACCTGGCATACCATCTCCAGAAGCCTCCTGCAAAATAACCATCGTGCAGTTGAGTGATCTCATCGACCCTGCTGTCGACATCAGTGTTGACACTTTCACACTGTGCCCTCCAGAGACTATTCCAATTCCCAGTGTCTCCAATATCACTACCACTCTCCGCCTACGTCCAGAGGACCAGGGCAGAGGGCCGCGACCTGCCTGTCAGACGCAGCGAAGTCCATATCCCCTTGCGGGGGTCTCTGGTGAATACCGCTGGCAGGTTAGACTCCGCGCCTCTGTTTCTGGTTTCAGCCAACACTCTGGTACGCAAGGCAGTGCCTCTGTGCATGTCATTCATCAGGCCTCCGGCCTTCCGCTACACAGCGCCCTCCACTGGTTCACCACGGTCAGGGCCGGGAACACAGCAGACCCAGAACCTGACATTCTGTGTGTGAGTGAGGCTGTATCTGCATATGAAATAGTGTATTCATGGAAATCACTGTAACAGCATTCCGTATGCAGGTACAGCAACAGTCGCACACAGAATATAGGCATGCTGCATATCATTTTAATCATTGGAAGCTCCTTATGTGTACTGGTCACATAACAATGCAAATAAAACAAATTTTCAGCAAAAAAGGCACCCAACGTTAGCAGAACTGGCCAGGAGCTGCATGGCCTATTGAGGCTAAATGTATGAGGAAACATCTGTATCCAAGCAGAGGCAGAGGTTGTGGCCATGCCCCTTCCCAGCAAGAACACACCCCTGTTTGGGCTGCGCACCGAATGTGTGCACTGTTTCTATTTAAAATATTGAGGGTAGGAGCACCAATATGATGACTGCTGTGATGAGGGTTGATGGTGCTGGGGAAGGGGAGCAGGGTCAAAGGCGGAACTATTGGCAGTGCTAGGGGGCACCAGCGAAAATCTTGCCTAGGGCGTCATTTAGGCTAGGGCCGGCTCTGGTTCAATGTTGTTAAATGTAAAGTTATGCATCTTGGGAGACATAACCAGGGTGTGACTTATAAACTAAACAGGATAGATTTGGGCAAATCAGAAGTAAACAAAGACCTAGGAGTCCAAATCATCAAAAAAGTGGGGTGCAGGGGTCAGTGTCATAGCACGGTCACTAAGGCCAACCGGATTCTAGCTTGTATAAAAAAGGCCATGGAAACTAGAGAAAAATATGTAAATATACTACTCTATAAGACACTGGTTAGACCTCATCTGGAATTCTGTGTGCAATACTTGTCCCCACACAGTGGCCTTTTGTAAATTGCAGCTCCAGGCCCATGTGGACCTTAATCTGGCACTGACAGTGTGCATGCGCAGCCTATCTATAATAGTCAGGTCTGTCAAATCGCAGTCCTGCAAATGGGTCTCAAATCAGGCCCAATTTGTAGGGTGGATCTATTTATGAGAGGAAATGCAGAGATTTTGTACGGGCGCCGCTTTCATAGGATAGGCTAAGTTACTGTACTCTCCTCCTCTATTACAGCCTGTGTGTATTTTTTTTACATTTTTTTTTACAAAATATTAAAACTTTATTGACAAAACCAATATATCCAGAGGGACAGGCTGCTATTATGATGTCACAATGGCTTTGTGCTACATAACCCAGCTCACTGCACAGACAAGTGTCTTTGCTGTAGGCTCACTGGACAGTAAGCATCTATTACTCACTGTACAGAGTTAGCAGCTATTACTTGGTATTTGCTATTAATTAGTATCAAGTTAATATTAAAATGGATTCCTCTAACAACAGCTTTTGGGAATCTACCAGTCCATGGACTGATGAAGAAGAATATAATGAAGAACAGGGTGTAGGTCCTGAGGGAGAACCACCCACTAATAATTCTGTTTTTACTGGATCTATGACCGAATATCTGGGAGAACAACAATGCGGCGAGCATTTCTATGAGTTAAGACCGGCGACGGCTGCAGAAACTGAGGAGGAAACTCTCATGGTGACCAGAGAGAATGGAAAAGTGGAGATTGCGATGTTCGGTGATACTATCATGCATCGCTTTGACCGCTATGCTCCTCATAATGGCTGGATGGAAATGCACATGGAGTACTATTCAACGTGGACCTTCGATGTGAGAGCAGAAAGGGACACCAATGCCACTGATGAGCCTGACACCGGGAATGGAGATAATGGCAGCCTGGTTGCAGAGACCAATGCCAAACTGGAGGAAGTGGTAGAATCTCTTCCCAATGACACCGTACAGGCAATAGAACACCATGCTGAAATAAAGCAGAAAAATGCTGAACTGAAAGATCTGCAGCATCAGCAGAAAGAGATCCGTGGCAGACGTCGTAATCAGACCGCACGCTTCTGGTGGCAACGACTAATAAAACGGATTGGAACATCAGTGCTGAATGTAATCCACAGACGCAACAGGGTCGCGCCCATTGTATGAAGGTTTAAGGGTGAGCTCCAATATATTCCAACTGTTCCTAATGGACCATTATTGTTGGAGCTCTCATGCCCAAATCATCATAAACCTGAACAGAAAAGAAAGCTGGGGATTAGGGCTACTGGCGACACCCCAATAAAAAAACGACATTAGGCAGCCACCCCATGGGTGTGTTGGAAGAGCTGCTAATCCTAACCATACCCCCTTAGTGCCTATGCCTACACCTCCCTTCTTATTTCCTAATTCTAACTATACCACCTTAGTGCCTAAGCATACCCCCTAAGTGCCTTAACCTAAGATCTCTCCCCATCCCATTTTCTCTCTCTCATATTTTTCTCTACCCATGCCCCCCCCCCCCCCCACACACACACATACACACATTTCTCTCACTTCTCTTTCTCTCTCACCTGCTCTCTCTTCCCGCTGCTCATTCTCTTTCTCTTAACACTCTCTTACTCCAGCTCCATCTTATCACTTAATTTCTCTCTATCCCTGGTCTGTCTTTCTCCTCAATCTCTCTCCTCTTTTCCCACAGTTTCCCTTCCTCTCCCTAACAGTCTTTCTCTCTCCCCCTCTCTCTTCCTGAGACCTTGTCTCTCTCTCTCTCCCTTTTACCCTCGCTTACTCACCGTCTGTTACACTGTCTCTCTCTCTCTCTCTCTCTCTCTCTCTCTCTCTCTCTCTCTCGTGGTGGGGCTTTCAAAATGTTGCTATAGTTACACCAATGTGTGTTTGTACTGTGTGTGTGCATATATTTGGTGGTGTATATATGTTTGGTAACGTGTGTGTGTGTGTGTACTGATTCTGGTTGAAGTGTGTAAGTGTGAGGCATTTATTATGTATTTAAGCGGCACTGCTACCGTGGGCATTTATTTTGTATATACAGTAGATGGATCTGTTACTGTGGGCATTTATTATGTATATAAGTGGTTCAGCTACTGTGGGCATTTAATATGTAAATAAGTGCTTCTGCTTCCATAAGCATTTATTATGTATACACAGTAGATGGATCTGTTACTGTGGGTATTTATTATGTAGATAAGCGCTACCGCTACTGTGGGTAATTATTATATAAATGAGTGGCCCTGGAACCGTGGGCATTTATTTTGTACATAAGTGTTTCTGGTACCATGGGCATTTGGTATATAAGTAGATCTGCTATCGTGGGCATTTATTTTGTACATAAGTGGTTCTGGTACCATGGGCATTTATTATGTATATGAGCAGCAATGCTACGGTGGTCATTTAAAATTTTGTACATAAGTGGTTCTGGTACCATGGGCATTTGGTATATAAGTAGATCTGCTATTGTGGGCATTTATTTGGTATATAAGTAGATCTGCTATCATGGGCATTTATTATGTATATGAGCAGCAATGCTACAGTGGTCATTTAAAATTTGTACGCAGCGCTGCTATCGTGGGCATTTATTATGTGTATAAGTGGCACTGCTACCATGGGGATTATTCTGAGTATAAGTGGTTCCATTAGACCAGTGGTAGCTAACTCCATTCCTCGAGAGCTACCAACAGTGCACATTTTCCAGACAACCTTTAGATTTAAACAAACTAAATACGTGGTTAAATAGATGGAAAATGAGGTTCAATCAATGTTGTTAAATGTAAAGTTATGCATCTTGGGAGACATAACCAGGGTGTGACTTATAAACTAAACAGGATAGATTTGGGCAAATCAGAAGTAAACAAAGACCTAGGAGTCCAAATCATCAAAAAAGTGGGGTGCAGGGGTCAGTGTCATAGCACGGTCACTAAGGCCAACCGGATTCTAGCTTGTATAAAAAAGGCCATGGAAACTAGAGAAAAATATGTAAATATACTACTCTATAAGACACTGATTAGACCTCATCTGGAATTCTGTGTGCAATTCTTGTCCCCACACAGTGGCCTTTTGTAAATTGCAGCTCCAGGCCCATGTGGACCTTAATCTGGCACTGACAGTGTGCATGCGCAGCCTATCTATAATAGTCAGGTTTGTCAAATCGCAGTCCTGCAAATGGGTCTCAAATCAGGCCCAATTTGTAGGGTGGATCTATTTATGAGAGGAAATGCAGAGATTTTGTACGGGCGCCGCTTTCATAGGATAGGCTAAGTTACTGTACTCTCCTCCTCTATTACAGCCTGTGTGTATTTTTTTTACATTTTTTTTTTACAAAATATTAAAACTTTATTGACAAAACCAATATATGCAGAGGGACAGGCTGCTATTATGATGTCACAATGGCTTTGTGCTACATAACCCAGCTCACTGCACAGACAAGTGTCTTTGCTGTAGGCTCACTGGACAGTAAGCATCTATTACTCACTGTACAGAGTTAGCAGCTATTACTTGGTATTTGCTATTAATTAGTATCAAGTTAATATTAAAATGGATTCCTCTAACAACAGCTATTGGGAATCTACCAGTCCATGGACTGATGAAGAAGAATATAATGAAGAACAGGGTGTAGGTCCTGAGAGAGAACCACCCACTAATTATTCTGTTTTTACTGGATCTATGACCGAATATCTGGGAGAACAACAATGCGGCGAGCATTTCTATGAGTTAAGACCGGCGACGGCTGCAGAAACTGAGGAGGAAACTCTCATGGTGACCAGAGAGAATGGAAAAGTGGAGATTGCGATGTTCGGTGATACTATCATGCATCGCTTTGACCGCTATGCTCCTCATAATGGCTGGATGGAAATGCACATGGAGTACTATTCAACATGGACCTTCGATGTGAGAGCAGAAAGGGACACCAATGCCACTGATGAGCCTGACACCGGGAATGGAGATAATGGCAGCCTGGTTGCAGAGACCAATGCCAAACTGGAGGAAGTGGTAGAATCTCTTCCCAATGACACCGTACAGGCAATAGAACACCATGCTGAAATAAAGCAGAAAAATGCTGAACTGAAAGATCTGCAGCATCAGCAGAAAGAGATCCGTGGCAGACGTCGTGATCAGACCGCACGCTTCTGGTGGCAACGACTAATAAAACGGATTGGAACATCAGTGCTGAATGTAATCCACAGACGCAACAGGGTCGCGCCCATTGTATGAAGGTTTAAGGGTGAGCTCCAATATATTCCAACTGTTCCTAATGGACCATTATTGTTGGAGCTCTCATGCCCAAATCATCATAAACCTGAACAGAAAAGAAATCTGGGGATTAGGGCTACTGGCGACACCCCAATAAAAAAACGACATTAGGCAGCCACCCCATGGGTGTGTTGGAAGAGCTGCTAATCCTAACCATACCCCCTTAGTGCCTATCCCTACACCTCCCTTCTTTTTTCCTAATTCTAACTATACCACCTTAGTGCCTAAGCATACCCCCTAAGTGCCTTAACCTAAGATCTCTCCCCATCCCATTTTCTCTCTCTCATATTTTTCTCTACCCATGCCCCCCCCCCCCCACACACACATACACACATTTCTCTCACTTCTCTTTCTCTCTCACCTGCTCTCTCTTCCCGCTGCCCATTCTCTTTCTCTTAACACTCTCTTACTCCAGCTCCATCTTATCACTTAATTTCTCTCTATCCCTGGTCTGTCTTTCTCCTCAATCTCTCTCCTCTTTCCCCACAGTTTCCCTTCCTCTCCCTAACAGTCTTTCTCTCTCCCCCTCTCTCTTCCTGAGACCTTGTCTCTCTCTCTCTCCCTTTTACCCTCTCTTACTCACCGTCTGTTACACTGTCTCTCTCTCTCTCTCTCTCTCTCTCTCTCTCTCTCTCTCGTGGTGGGGCTTTCAAAATGTTGCTATAGTTACACCAATGTGTGTTTGTACTGTGTGTGTGCATATATTTGGTGGTGTATATATGTTTGGTAACGTGTGTGTGTGTGTGTACTGATTCTGGTTGAAGTGTGTAAGTGTGAGGCATTTATTATGTATTTAAGCGGCACTGCTACCGTGGGCATTTATTTTGTATATACAGTAGATGGATCTGTTACTGTGGGCATTTATTATGTATATAAGTGGTTCTGCTACTGTGGGCATTTAATATGTAAATAAGTGCTTCTGCTTCCATAAGCATTTATTATGTATACACAGTAGATGGATCTGTTACTGTGGGTATTTATTATGTAGATAAGCGCTACCGCTACTGTGGGTAATTATTATATAAATAAGTGGCCCTGGAACCGTGGGCATTTATTTTGTACATAAGTGTTTCTGGTACCATGGGCATTTGGTATATAAGTAGATCTGCTATCGTGGACATTTATTTTGTACATAAGTGGTTCTGGTACCATGGGCATTTATTATGTATATGAGCAGCAATGCTACGGTGGTCATTTAAAATTTTGTACATAAGTGGTTCTGGTACCATGGGCATTTGGTATATAAGTAGATCTGCTATTGTGGGCATTTATTTGGTATATAAGTAGATCTGCTATCATGGGCATTTATTATGTATATGAGCAGCAATGCTACAGTGGTCATTTAAAATTTGTACGCAGCGCTGCTATCGTGGGCATTTATTATGTGTATAAGTGGCACTGCTACCATGGGGATTATTCTGAGTATAAGTGGTTCCATTAGACCAGTGGTAGCTAACTCCATTCCTCGAGAGCTACCAACAGTGCACATTTTCCAGACAACCTTTAGATTTAAACAAACTAAATACGTGGTTAAATAGATGGAAAATGTAGGGTGGATCTATTTATGAGAGGAAATGCAGAGATTTTGTACGGGCGCCGCTTTCATAGGATAGGCTAAGTAACTGTACTCTCCTCCTCTATTACAGCCTGTGTGTATTTTTTTTACATTTTTTTTTTACAAAATATTAAAACTTTATTGACAAAACCAATATATGCAGAGGGACAGGCTGCTATTATGATGTCACAATGGCTTTGTGCTACATAACCCAGCTCACTGCACAGACAAGTGTCTTTGCTGTAGGCTCACTGGACAGTAAGCATCTATTACTCACTGTACAGAGTTAGCAGCTATTACTTGGTATTTGCTATTAATTAGTATCAAGTTAATATTAAAATGGATTCCTCTAACAACAGCTATTGGGAATCTACCAGTCCATGGACTGATGAAGAAGAATATAATGAAGAACAGGGTGTAGGTCCTGAGGGAGAACCACCCACTAATAATTCTGTTTTTACTGAATCTATGACCGAAGATCTGGGAGAACAACAATGCGGCGAGCATTTCTATGAGTTAAGACCGGCGACGGCTGCAGAAACTGAGGAGGAAACTCTCATGGTGACCAGAGAGAATGGAAAAGTGGAGATTGCGATGTTCGGTGATACTATCATGCATCGCTTTGACCGCTATGCTCCTCATAATGGCTGGATGGAAATGCACATGGAGTACTATTCAACGTGGACCTTCGATGTGAGAGCAGAAAGGGACACCAATGCCACTGATGAGCCTGACACCGGGAATGGAGATAATGGCAGCCTGGTTGCAGAGACCAATGCCAAACTGGAGGAAGTGGTAGAATCTCTTCCCAATGACACCGTACAGGCAATAGAACACCATGCTGAAATAAAGCAGAAAAATGCTGAACTGAAAGATCTGCAGCATCAGCAGAAAGAGATCCGTGGCAGACGTCGTGATCAGACCACACGCTTCTGGTGGCAACGACTAATAAAACGGATTGGAACATCAGTGCTGAATGTAATCCACAGACGCAACAGGGTCGCGCCCATTGTATGAAGGTTTAAGGGTGAGCTCCAATATATTCCAACTGTTCCTAATGGACCATTATTGTTGGAGCTCTCATGCCCAAATCATCATAAACCTGAACAGAAAAGAAAGCTGGGGATTAGGGCTACTGGCGACACCCCAATAAAAAAAACGACATTAGGCAGCCACCCCATGGGTGTGTTGGAAGAGCTGCTAATCCTAACCATACCCCCTTAGTGCCTATCCCTACACCTCCCTTCTTTTTTCCTAATTCTAACTATACCACCTTAGTGCCTAAGCATACCCCCTTAGTGCCTTACCCTAAGATCTCTCCCCATCCCATTTTCTCTCTCTCATATTTTTCTCTACCCATGCCCCCCCCCCCCACACACACATACACACATTTCTCTCACTTCTCTTTCTCTCTCACCTGCTCTCTCTTCCCGCTGCCCATTCTCTTTCTCTTAACACTCTCTTACTCCAGCTCCATCTCATCACTTAATTTCTCTCTATCCCTGGTCTGTCTTTCTCCTCAATCTCTCTCCTCTTTCCCCACAGTTTCCCTTCCTCTCCCTAACAGTCTTTCTCTCTCCCCCTCTCTCTTCTTGAGACCTTGTCTCTCTCTCTCTCCCTTTTACCCTCTCTTACTCACCGTCTGTTACACCGTCTCTCTCTCTCTCTCTCTCTCTCTCTCTCTCTCTCGTGGTGGGGCTTTCAAAATGTTGCTATAGTTATACCAATGTGTGTTTGTACGGTGTGTGTGCATATATTTGGTGGTGTATATATGTTTGGTAACGTGTGTGTGTGTGTACTGATTCTGGTTGAAGTGTGTAAGTGTGAGGCATTTGTTATGTATTTAAGCGGCACTGCTACCGAGGGCATTTATTTTGTATATACAGTAGATGGATCTGTTACTGTGGGCATTTATTATGTATATAAGTGGTTCTGCTACTGTGGGCATTTAATATGTAAATAAGTGCTTCTGCTTCCATAAGCATTTATTATGTATACACAGTAGATGGATCTGTTACTGTGGGTATTTATTATGTAGATAAGCGCTACCGCTACTGTGGGTAATTATTATATAAATAAGTGGCCCTGGAACCCTGGGCATTTATTTTGTACATAAGTGGTTCTGGTACCATGGGCATTTGGTATATAAGTAGATCTGCTATCGTGGGCATTTATTTGGTATATAAGTAGATCTGCTATCATGGGCATTTATTATGTATATGAGCAGCAATGCTACAGTGGTCATTTAAAATTTGTACGCAGCGCTGCTATCGTGGGCATTTATTATGTGTATAAGTGGCACTGCTACCATGGGGATTATTCTGAGTATAAATGGTTCCATTAGACCAGTGGTAGCTAACTCCATTCCTCGAGAGCTACCAACAGTGCACATTTTCCAGACAACCTTTAGATTTAAACAAACTAAATACGTGGTTAAATAGATGGAAAATGAGGTTCAATGCAGAGCCGGCCTTAGGCATAGGCAAACCAGGCAATTGCCTAGGGCATTTGGAATGCCATGGGGCACCAGCAGCTTCTGCTGATTAAAATGATATGCAGCATGCCTATATTCTGTGTGTGAGTGAGGCTGTATCTGCATATGAAATAGTGTATTCATGGAAATCACTGTAACAGCATTCCGTATGCAGGTACAGCAACAGTCGCACACAGAATATAGGCATGCTGCATATCATTTTAATCATTGGAAGCTCCTTATGTGTACTGGTCACATAACAATGCAAATAAAACAAATTTTCAGCAAAAAAGGCACCCAACGTTAGCAGAACTGGCCAGGAGCTGCATGGCCTATTGAGGCTAAATGTATGAGGAAACATCTGTATCCAAGCAGAGGCAGAGGTCGTGGCCATGCCCCTTCCCAGCAAGAACACACCCCTGTTTGGGCTGCGCACCGAATGTGTGCACTGTTTCTATTTAAAATATTGAGGGTAGGAGCACCAATATGATGACTGCTGTGATGAGGGTTGATGGTGCTGGGGAAGGGGAGCAGGGTCAAAGGCGGAACTATTGGCAGTGCTAGGGGGCACCAGCGAAAATCTTGCCTAGGGCGTCATTTAGGCTAGGGCCGGCTCTGGTTCAATGTTGTTAAATGTAAAGTTATGCATCTTGGGAGACATAACCAGGGTGTGACTTATAAACTAAACAGGATAGATTTGGGCAAATCAGAAGTAAACAAAGACCTAGGAGTCCAAATCATCAAAAAAGTGGGGTGCAGGGGTCAGTGTCATAGCACGGTCACTAAGGCCAACCGGATTCTAGCTTGTATAAAAAAGCCATGGAAACTAGAGAAAAATATGTAAATATACTACTCTATAAGACACTGATTAGACCTCATCTGGAATTCTGTGTGCAATTCTTGTCCCCACACAGTGGCCTTTTGTAAATTGCAGCTCCAGGCCCATGTGGACCTTAATCTGGCACTGACAGTGTGCATGCGCAGCCTATCTATAAAAGTCAGGTCTGTCAAATCGCAGTCCTGCAAATGGGTCTCAAATCAGGCCCAATTTGTAGGGTGGATCTATTTATGAGAGGAAATGCAGAGATTTTGTACGGGCGCCGCTTTCATAGGATAGGCTAAGTTACTGTACTCTCCTCCTCTATTACAGCCTGTGTGTATTTTTTTTATATTTTTTTACAAAATATTAAAACTTTATTGACAAAACCAATATATGCAGAGGGACAGGCTGCTATTATGATGTCACAATGGCTTTGTGCTACATAACCCAGCTCACTGCACAGACAAGTGTCTTTGCTGTAGGCTCACTGGACAGTAAGCATCTATTACTCACTGTACAGAGTTAGCAGCTATTACTTGGTATTTGCTATTAATTAGTATCAAGTTAATATTAAAATGGATTCCTCTAACAACAGCTATTGGGAATCTACCAGTCCATGGACTGATGAAGAAGAATATAATGAAGAACAGGGTGTAGGTCCTGAGGGAGAACCACCCACTAATAATTCTGTTTTTACTGGATCTATGACCGAAGATCTGGGAGAACAACAATGCGGCGAGCATTTCTATGAGTTAAGACCGGCGACGGCTGCAGAAACTGAGGAGGAAACTCTCATGGTGACCAGAGAGAATGAAAAAGTGGAGATTGCGATGTTCGGTGATACTATCATGCATCGCTTTGACCGCTATGCTCCTCATAATGGCTGGATGGAAATGCACATGGAGTACTATTCAACGTGGACCTTCGATGTGAGAGCAGAAAGGGACACCAATGCCACTGATGAGCCTGACACCGGGAATGGAGATAATGGCAGCCTGGTTGCAGAGACCAATGCCAAACTGGAGGAAGTGGTAGAATCTCTTCCCAATGACACCGTACAGGCAATAGAACACCATGCTGAAATAAAGCAGAAAAATGCTGAACTGAAAGATCTGCAGCATCAGCAGAAAGAGATCCGTGGCAGACGTCGTAATCAGACCGCACGCTTCTGGTGGCAACGACTAATAAAACGGATTGGAACATCAGTGCTGAATGTAATCCACAGACGCAACAGGGTCGCGCCCATTGTATGAAGGTTTAAGGGTGAGCTCCAATATATTCCAACTGTTCCTAATGGACCATTATTGTTGGAGCTCTCATGCCCAAATCATCATAAACCTGAACAGAAAAGAAAGCTGGGGATTAGGGCTACTGGCGACACCCCAATAAAAAAACGACATTAGGCAGCCACCCCATGGGTGTGTTGGAAGAGCTGCTAATCCTAACCATACCCCCTTAGTGCCTATCCCTACACCTCCCTTCTTATTTCCTAATTCTAACTATACCACCTTAGTGCCTAAGCATACCCCCTAAGTGCCTTAACCTAAGATCTCTCCCCATCCCATTTTCTCTCTCTCATATTTTTCTCTACCCATGCCCCCCCCCCCCCCCCACACACACATACACACATTTCTCTCACTTCTCTTTCTCTCTCACCTGCTCTCTCTTCCCGCTGCTCATTCTCTTTCTCTTAACACTCTCTTACTCCAGCTCCATCTTATCACTTAATTTCTCTCTATCCCTGGTCTGTCTTTCTCCTCAATCTCTCTCCTCTTTTCCCACAGTTTCCCTTCCTCTCCCTAACAGTCTTTCTCTCTCCCCCTCTCTCTTCCTGAGACCTTGTCTCTCTCTCTCCCTTTTACCCTCGCTTACTCACCGTCTGTTACACTGTCTCTCTCTCTCTCTCTCTCTCTCTCTCTCTCTCTCGTGGTGGGGCTTTCAAAATGTTGCTATAGTTACACCAATGTGTGTTTGTACTGTGTGTGTGCATATATTTGGTGGTGTATATATGTTTGGTAACGTGTGTGTGTGTGTGTACTGATTCTGGTTGAAGTGTGTAAGTGTGAGGCATTTATTATGTATTTAAGCGGCACTGCTACCGTGGGCATTTATTTTGTATATACAGTAGATGGATCTGTTACTGTGGGCATTTATTATGTATATAAGTGGTTCAGCTACTGTGGGCATTTAATATGTAAATAAGTGCTTCTGCTTCCATAAGCATTTATTATGTATACACAGTAGATGGATCTGTTACTGTGGGTATTTATTATGTAGATAAGCGCTACCGCTACTGTGGGTAATTATTATATAAATGAGTGGCCCTGGAACCGTGGGCATTTATTTTGTACATAAGTGTTTCTGGTACCATGGGCATTTGGTATATAAGTAGATCTGCTATCGTGGGCATTTATTTTGTACATAAGTGGTTCTGGTACCATGGGCATTTATTATGTATATGAGCAGCAATGCTACGGTGGTCATTTAAAATTTTGTACATAAGTGGTTCTGGTACCATGGGCATTTGGTATATAAGTAGATCTGCTATTGTGGGCATTTATTTGGTATATAAGTAGATCTGCTATCATGGGCATTTATTATGTATATGAGCAGCAATGCTACAGTGGTCATTTAAAATTTGTACGCAGCGCTGCTATCGTGGGCATTTATTATGTGTATAAGTGGCACTGCTACCATGGGGATTATTCTGAGTATAAGTGGTTCCATTAGACCAGTGGTAGCTAACTCCATTCCTCGAGAGCTACCAACAGTGCACATTTTCCAGACAACCTTTAGATTTAAACAAACTAAATACGTGGTTAAATAGATGGAAAATGAGGTTCAATCAATGTTGTTAAATGTAAAGTTATGCATCTTGGGAGACATAACCAGGGTGTGACTTATAAACTAAACAGGATAGATTTGGGCAAATCAGAAGTAAACAAAGACCTAGGAGTCCAAATCATCAAAAAAGTGGGGTGCAGGGGTCAGTGTCATAGCACGGTCACTAAGGCCAACCGGATTCTAGCTTGTATAAAAAAGGCCATGGAAACTAGAGAAAAATATGTAAATATACTACTCTATAAGACACTGATTAGACCTCATCTGGAATTCTGTGTGCAATTCTTGTCCCCACACAGTGGCCTTTTGTAAATTGCAGCTCCAGGCCCATGTGGACCTTAATCTGGCACTGACAGTGTGCATGTGCAGCCTATCTATAAAAGTCAGGTCTGTCAAATCGCAGTCCTGCAAATGGGTCTCAAATCAGGCCCAATTTGTAGGGTGGATCTATTTATGAGAGGAAATGCAGAGATTTTGTACGGGCGCCGCTTTCATAGGATAGGCTAAGTTACTGTACTCTCCTCCTCTATTACAGCCTGTGTGTATTTTTTTTACATTTTTTTACAAAATATTAAAACTTTATTGACAAAACCAATATATGCAGAGGGACAGGCTGCTATTATGATGTCACAATGGCTTTGTGCTACATAACCCAGCTCACTGCACAGACAAGTGTCTTTGCTGTAGGCTCACTGGACAGTAAGCATCTATTACTCACTGTACAGAGTTAGCAGCTATTACTTGGTATTTGCTATTAATTAGTATCAAGTTAATATTAAAATGGATTCCTCTAACAACAGCTATTGGGAATCTACCAGTCCATGGACTGATGAAGAAGAATATAATGAAGAACAGGGTGTAGGTCCTGAGAGAGAACCACCCACTAATTATTCTGTTTTTACTGGATCTATGACCGAATATCTGGGAGAACAACAATGCGGCGAGCATTTCTATGAGTTAAGACCGGCGACGGCTGCAGAAACTGAGGAGGAAACTCTCATGGTGACCAGAGAGAATGGAAAAGTGGAGATTGCGATGTTCGGTGATACTATCATGCATCGCTTTGACCGCTATGCTCCTCATAATGGCTGGATGGAAATTCACATGGAGTACTATTCAACATGGACCTTCGATGTGAGAGCAGAAAGGGACACCAATGCCACTGATGAGCCTGACACCGGGAATGGAGATAATGGCAGCCTGGTTGCAGAGACCAATGCCAAACTGGAGGAAGTGGTAGAATCTCTTCCCAATGACACCGTACAGGCAATAGAACACCATGCTGAAATAAAGCAGAAAAATGCTGAACTGAAAGATCTGCAGCATCAGCAGAAAGAGATCCGTGGCAGACGTCGTGATCAGACCGCACGCTTCTGGTGGCAACGACTAATAAAACGGATTGGAACATCAGTGCTGAATGTAATCCACAGACGCAACAGGGTCGCGCCCATTGTATGAAGGTTTAAGGGTGAGCTCCAATATATTCCAACTGTTCCTAATGGACCATTATTGTTGGAGCTCTCATGCCCAAATCATCATAAACCTGAACAGAAAAGAAATCTGGGGATTAGGGCTACTGGCGACACCCCAATAAAAAAACGACATTAGGCAGCCACCCCATGGGTGTGTTGGAAGAGCTGCTAATCCTAACCATACCCCCTTAGTGCCTATCCCTACACCTCCCTTCTTATTTCCTAATTCTAACTATACCACCTTAGTGCCTAAGCATACCCCCTAAGTGCCTTAACCTAAGATCTCTCCCCATCCCATTTTCTCTCTCTCATATTTTTCTCTACCCATGCCCCCCCCCCCCACACACACACATACACACATTTCTCTCACTTCTCTTTCTCTCTCACCTGCTCTCTCTTCCCGCTGCCCATTCTCTTTCTCTTAACACTCTCTTACTCCAGCTCCATCTTATCACTTAATTTCTCTCTATCCCTGGTCTGTCTTTCTCCTCAATCTCTCTCCTCTTTCCCCACAGTTTCCCTTCCTCTCCCTAACAGTCTTTCTCTCTCCCCCTCTCTCTTCCTGAGACCTTGTCTCTCTCTCTCTCCCTTTTACCCTCTCTTACTCACCGTCTGTTACACCGTCTCTCTCTCTCTCTCTCTCTCTCTCTCTCTCTCTCTCTCTCTCTCGTGGTGGGGCTTTCAAAATGTTGCTATAGTTACACCAATGTGTGTTTGTACTGTGTGTGTGCATATATTTGGTGGTGTATATATGTTTGGTAACGTGTGTGTGTGTGTGTACTGATTCTGGTTGAAGTGTGTAAGTGTGAAGCATTTATTATGTATTTAAGCGGCACTGCTACCGTGGGCATTTATTTTGTATATACAGTAGATGGATCTGTTACTGTGGGCATTTATTATGTATATAAGTGGTTCTGCTACTGTGGGCATTTAATATGTAAATAAGTGCTTCTGCTTCCATAAGCATTTATTATGTATACACAGTAGATGGATCTGTTACTGTGGGTATTTATTATGTAGATAAGCCCTACCGCTACTGTGGGTAATTATTATATAAATAAGTGGCCCTGGAACCGTGGGCATTTTTTTTGTACATAAGTGGTTCTGGTACCATGGGCATTTGGTATATAAGTAGATCTGCTATCGTGGGCATTTATTTTGTACATAAGTGTTTCTGGTACCATGGGCATTTATTATGTATATGAGCAGCAATGCTATGGTGGTCATCTAAAATTTTGTACATAAGTGGTTCTGGTACCATGGGCATTTGGTATATAAGTAGATCTGCTATCGTGGGCATTTATTTGGTATATAAGTAGATCTGATATCATGGGCATTTATTATGTACATGAGCAGCAATGCTACAATGGTCATTTAAAATTTGTACGCAGCGCTGCTATCGTGGGCATTTATTATGTGTATAAGTGGCACTGCTACCATGGGGATTATTCTGAGTATAAGTGGTTCCATTAGACCAGTGGTAGCTAACTCCATTCCTCGAGAGCTACCAACAGTGCACATTTTCCAGACAACCTAGCTGCTGCCCCATACTGTCTAATACTACCCCAGCATTAGACAGTATGGGGTTAGGCCACACTACAGAAAGGACATTAAAGAGCTGGAAAAAGTCCAGAGAAGGGCGACCCAACTGATAAAAGGGAGGGCTTTCCATAGCAGAATGGAAAACCCTCCCTTTTTTTTATTTATTACTATAGCAGAATAGAAAACCCTCCCTTTATTACAAGCAGCCGTTTAGGCTGCCGGTGAGGGGCGGCCACCGGCAATGGTACATGAGCGCTAATCGTCTACCCATAACCACACTGGCTTTTGAGCTGAAAGCAGCTTAAGTGGTGAAACTGAGGTGCTTTCAGCTCAAAATCGCAGAGTGCGTATAAGCCTTAAGGTTGTGGCTTCCGGCTTGAGCTAGGGATGCCATTAGAGTAAGGGACATACAGCAATTAGAACAAAACTTACATGAGAACATTCTAACAATGTCAACATAAACTCCATGTTAACATGCTCAACAATATCATGTCAACATGATGACTGTCAACATGCTAAATGTCATTACAACCATGTTGACGATATCATGTGGACATGATGAATGTCAACATTGTGACTGTCATTCTATTATGCCACACCCATATGCAACATCACCATTCATTTTCCTCACAAAGGATACAGAGTTAAATGTAAAATCTAAACAGTTGCTATAGGCAACATATCCACTTTTCATTCATAGAAGTTTTAGTTTAAATCTGTGTGTGTCTATCAGGGTGTGGATCAGTTGGTCACCAGCAAGTTGTTAGGCAGTCATTAGGTCGACACCATTAGGACGACATGCATTTTAGGTCGACATGTGTCTAGGTCAACATGCAGGAAGGTCAACATGAGTCTAGGTCGACATGGGTTAGGTCGACAGGGTCATAAGGACGACAGAGTCATTAGGTCGACATAGGTTAGGTTGGCAGTCAAAAGGACAACATGGGGTCTTTCACAGTTTTTTAGCCGAATGTTGACACAGTCGACATGGACACAGGTTAAAGTGCACCGCAACCCCTCGCATGGCTCGCTGCGTTGGCCATGCTTCGGGCACGGTGTCTCGCTATAATCAGCACACTATTTTATTCTCCCACCATGCCCTAGAGAATGGTAGGGCATGAAATACCGCCTGTCGGCACATCTGACTTGCCTTCTTCATTGCTTTTCCCACCGTTGTGCTGAGGTCACACATTTGCACTTGTTACATTCCAAAATCAATATCAATTATATTTTTATTCGGTGACTACAAAAATGACACCTTGTTTTCTTCAGGAGACTTTGTATTTTCTAAAAAATATCATTAGTCTTTTTACTCATTGTAACATGACAAAAAAGTAACTCACATTCCCACAATAAAATAAAAATGCATATTAAATTTTAGGAACTCGTTTTTGTTTCACCAGTAATTGACAAAAATGTCAAAAAGATTAGACAATTTAGTGTCCGATTTCAACAATGCAGATTCGGCTTTTAAAAAAGTCGAATCTGCATGGATGATAATGCAGCCGAAAAGGGCTGCATTGAATTGGTGTGTGATGATATTTCAGACTTTGGGAAAACAGTGATACGCTGGCCTTTGTGAACTATTTCAACTCCTCCCTAACCTCCAAATATTCTTTACATTTCTTTCATTTTACTTAAATTTTCTATTTTTTATTTTACATTTACTGTAATTATTTTAAATTTTAATTTTAATTGTTACATCTTTATCTATATTTGAACCTTATTTTAGTTATATATACTTTTCCTCTATATTGCTTATTTATAATACCAATTTACAGTGTGTCAAAAACATTGGTAATGCTGCTTTCAGACCGCAAAACTGGCTTTGACCAGGTATTTTAAAACGTTTCTAAAAAGGGGTCTGCCGAAAGGTCGACATTGGTTTTTTTTGGTCGGTGTGGACCAAAGACTGCAGGCATGGAGAAGCTTTCTGGTAGACTGAGCAAGCTTTTCAGCCGGAGCAGTGGATGGCATACTTTTGGATGTCCCATACCACATCCAATTACCTTGAACTTTTCACCCGAGCACTCACCAGGGGGAGCATCAACTACTGCAAGACCATCATGCCATGCAGGAGACTGGCAATTGTGATCTGGTGTTCCGCAACCCCAGGGGGGAATACCACACCATCTTCTACTTGTTCAGTGTTGGCATATCGACGGCGTGTGCGCTAGTGTGTGAAGTGACCCAGGCATTGGTGATAAGAAACAATTTGAGGAAGATGTGTGTGTGCGTGTGTGTCATAAACCTCAGTAGGTGCTGTGCCACACTGTTAGTCCTCAGTGTGAAGTCATTTGTGTTAAAACAAAAAAAGGTTGTACTATTTTTGTACAATGTCAAAAGAAAGTGGTAGAAGTATCACAAATAAAACATAAAAAAACAGTGCCTGTAAAAAGAACACTAAAGAAAAACCGTGTTCACAAATTGCTGAGGAGAGACTAGTTAAGTTCACGTTAGCTTTGTGTGAGTCTGACATTTCTCACACTGTACTCATACTATACTACATAGCCTCCTTCCACCATTTCTGACCCATCTGCAAATTTGGGGGATGAGCAGTACAATTTAAGATGGTGATGACGGCATAATATTAATTGAGATTGACAGTGTGGAATTGAATTAGGATGAGGGGATATATAATGTGTAATTTAGCCACCAGTGGCAATTATTACCTATGATAAAAAGAAATCCATTGTGAAGCCACCTCTTGTGTGTTACATTATTTTACCCAAATCTTGGCAATAGCATCTGCTCTATTTGTGAGGCTAAAGTTAATAGCTGTAGGGATGTTAACCATTTATCTTTTTTTTTATTACTATTTTGCAGCAAATGAGGAGAGAAAAAGCCATAACAGAACACCAAAATGATCGATTGATTGATGGAGTTACTAATTAAAATTCATTGTGAATAAATAAGAGTTTTTCCCCATAATACAGAAACTGGGGAGAGAAAAGATTGAAGTAAATCTTACCCAATGCCTCATTGATTAATTTAAAATGTCTTCAATTTTCTAAATCAAAACAATTAAATTGACTTATGATTCTTCCTTCCTTTACTTGTCTTCCTCTTCATACATACTCATCCTCCCTTAGGCCTTTGATCTAGTTTTTCATTAATGAAAACATGAAATTAATACAGATCCAAATCTTCCGATATTGATTGAATCCATCCATCGAGACATGTCCACTCATCAGTCACCTGTTTAGTTGTCTATCTGATCTTATAATCTCCAAACTCTTTTGCTTATCCCTGTCCTCTGGCAAATTACACCTTTAAGCTTGCCATCATTACACCAACACCTAACTCTCCATGTAACTAGTATGCTCTCACTTTGCCTCCAATATTCTTTAGTGGCTTGTCAGCCATATCTACCTTTTCCCTCATTTATCTACATTATAAGGCTTTCATTATTTAATGTTCAACAGAAAATGATCTGACTAAGGTCACCAATTAACTTTTCACTGCAAATCTAAGGCTATTTCTCCTTTCTTATCATCTTGGCTTTAACACTGTGGACCAACCTCTACTGCTTCAAAACCTCTTCATTGGTCTCTTCTCTTCCCTTGGTCGTCCCTCTACCTTTCCAACTGAGCCACACACAAACTTATCCTATTTTACTCTGACACACACACAACCCCCCCCCCCCCCCAACACACACACTCACATTCACATCTCCTGTTGGATGTGCCAGCACTCTTCTAAAGCTGAAGTTATCTTCTTGCCCCTCAAAGTTCTCCTCGCCCTCCATACTCTCTGTATACATTGGCAACTATTCCTTCTCCTCTATTCAACAATTTCCCTGCTTAGACATCAATCTTGTGCTGGTTGACAAATATATGATATGTATACTCACAAGGTTCTACAAAGCTACAGTATCATTCTAAATATTCCTCTAAATAACACTTTGCAAGTGTAATAAGATCTTCAAATGACAAAAAAAAAACATATTGGACCAGATGCACTAAGCTTCAAAAGTGATAAAATTGAGAGTGATAAACAACCAACCAATCAGCTCCTATCTCCCATGTCACAGGCTGTGTTTGAAAAAAGTCAGGCAGGAGCTAATTGGTTGGTTGTTAACACTCTCCATTTTATCACTTTTGAACCTTAGTGCATCTGTCCCATTATCTTTGTATTTTAGTTTGTTTTGGGAGGATCGGCACTCACCCAAATCTTAGGAGCAGCAGCTCCGCTGCCCTCTAGTATAGTATGCAGGAATCTGTAGTGAAAGCGGCACTCAGAGACTTAGCAAATTATCTAATTAGTGCCATTCTACCAAATTTATACCTTGACATGCATGTGTCTGCTGCAGTAGCACATTATGTCACTCTGGCACACGTGTCCAATCACTTTTGTCTACATAGTGGATATTGCAGACCGTTTGATTAGTCAAATCAAAGTGCATGCGAGGCTAAACAAAAGTAATGATTTCTTTGTCTGCAAACTAGGAGAACATGTATAATAAGATTCAAACACAACTCTGAAATTCCAGTTTGGCAAAAGATACTGACGCCACATGTACTGGAAAACAACATGAGCATTACTGGAGATGGATAGCAGAAAGGCAAATCCTTTCCTTTATAATGTGTTGCAACACCTCATATAATATCTTCATAAAATTCCACAATGCAGACTGCTATTCATACGTGATATATGACAATATATCATATAGAATATTTTTAGCAGAGAATACACCATTTATGAAAAAACGTAGTTGTATAAACTTGGTCAGATCAACCTTCAAATTCCCCCGCCAGCTCCCCCCCTTCTGACTAAATTCATCCAGGTACTGGAAACATTCCATAGAGATTCTGGTCCATTCTAACATAATAGTGTAGGGGGGTAGTCACCTGCTGAGATGCTGAGACAGAGCACAGTGACTGACTATCGCCACCTTATCATCTCTCACAATGGCGTCATGCAGCTGATGCAGATTTGTCGTATGCTATGCCAATGTCAAATGCAATTCAGGAATCTATTTTAAAATCTAAATCATGACATCCAATTGTGTTAGTACCAAGCTGCAGTAGCGATTTTTGATGCACTAATACAGAAGTGCATTATTGGGTGTTCCTGGGCACTGACTGGGTGATGAAAAGCAGGTGACTATTCAGATGTTTCTGATTGGACACCATAAAAAATTTGATCCGTAACCATGAACTCAAGACACCCCTGCGAGAGCCTCGCGGCATCCCAGGGTCACTAGTCAAAAAGTTTGGAAACCATTGCAATAGACACATTAACCTAGACTAAGGTCCAGAAGCAAGATGTGGTGTGCAGTACGGATGGTGTAATGGTTAGCATTACTGCCTCACAGCACTGAGGTCATGGGATCAATTCCCGCCATGGCTCTAACTGTGCGGAGTTTGTATATTCTCCCTGTACTTGTGTGGGTTTCCTCTGGGTACTCCCGTTTCCTCCCACAATCCAAAAATATACTGGTAGGCTAATTGGCTATCAACAAATTAACCCTAGAATGTCTGTATGTACATGTGGTAGGGAATATAGACTGTAAGCTCCACTGGGGCAGGGACTGATGTGAATGTTCAAATATCCTCTGTAAAGCACTGCGGAATCTGTATGCGCTATATAAGAAACTGTTAATAAAATAATAATAAAATAAAATAATACATGAAGTCATCATGATAATCGTCAGTGGGTTTTTTCATAGGGTACCATAGATTTTGTAGCACATGAAGGGGGAGATTCTCTAAACAAGAAATGCGGTAGCCCTGGTCCTGATGTCCTGTGTCGTCCTCCAGGTCCATGTCGGCTGTCTGCGTCGTCCTCCAGGTCCATGTCGACGGTCCGTGTCGTCCTCCAGGTCCATGGCGGTGTCCGGGTCCGAAGAAATCCATGTTGGAGCTGTGGAAGGAAATCCTACTCACCTGGTCCTGCGCTGAAGAAGTCTTCTCTTGATCCGACGTAATCCAGGTAATGTTGAAGCTGTCGGCTGTCTCCGCTGTCTCTGCATCGCGCTGAGGAGAGATGCTGAGATGTTTCATATTCGGCGCCTCTCCTCAGACTGAATTCTATTGGCCGCCTAGCGGCCAATCAGGAGCCGAGAAAGTCGGCTCCTGATTGGCCGCTAGGCGGCCAATAGAATTCAGTCTGAGGAGAGGCGCCGAATATGAAACATCTCAGCATCTCTCCTCAGCGCGATGCAGAGACAGCGGGGACCGGCGACAGCTTCAACATTACCTGGATTAAGTCGGATCAAGAGAAGACTTCTTCAGCGCAGGACCAGGTGAGTAGGATTTCCTTCCACAGCTCCAACATGGATTTCTTCGGACCCGGACACCGCCATGGACCTGGAGGACGACACGGACCGTCGACATGGACCTGGAGGACGACGCAGACAGCCGACATGGACCTGGAGGACGACACAGGACATCAGGACCAGGGCTACCTACGGGATCAAGAAAGGTAAGTATCAGTATGTATGTAATGTGTGTATTAAACTTTTATTTTCATTGTGTCAGTGTGTGTTTATTGTACTATTTTTTTAACTGTGGAACTACAAGTGCCAGCGGGCCCTTTAATGCCCAGCAGGCTGGGACTTGTGGTTCTCCAAGTCCCAGCTTGCTGGGGAGGCTTGCTGGCACTTGTAGTGCCACAGTAAAAAACAATAGTTTCATCTTTTTTTTAACACCATAATCAGCTCGATGCCCACCGCCCAGGGGCATCGAGGACAGCACCAGGCTTCAGCCTGGTCAGGTAAGTCCTGGAGGGGGGGGACCCCTTATTCATTTTGTCCCCCGTATTTTGGGAACCAGCCCCAGAGCAGGAGCCTGGGGCTGGTTGTTAAAAATCGGGGAACCCCTATTTGTCGGGTTCCCTGATTTTTAATTACCGGCTCCAGGCTCCATCAGCCTGGTGCTGGTTTCGGCTGTGGGGGGGACCCCACGCCGGTTTTTTTTTCTATTTATTTTTATTTTTTTATTTTTTTTACACACTGCAGCCTGCACGGATCTGACTGATCCGTGCAGACTGCTACAAATAATTCGTATTAGCGGCCGTATATACGGCCGCTAATACGAATTCCTACGACATCGGTGGGTTACAAAGCAGTCGTATCTGACTGCTTTGTAAATGACCCTCCGGAACACGACTTTGCATACGACTGAAACAGTCGTATGCAGTCGTAGGGAAAATACTAATACGAAAAACTCGGTTTTTCATATTAGTAAATTTCCCCCTTCATGTCAACAATTATATTAATAATTACATATATGCATAGTGACAATCTTGTCTGTTGGTACTGTCACAGTAGGGTCATATATGGTGTTTAATTAATCTCTAATCAATAATCAGACCAATCCAAGGAGCATACTGCAGCTATCACTGCAGGAATACTACAATATACACTCCAATACTTGTTGACTGAGATACTGTATAAATAATCTATTTTATTATTGATAACCAAGGAGTGCTCAAGGAGTGTTATATAAAAATTACTCTAAGGGGTTCACTAAACACTGCCCGATGCCAGGACAAATGCAAACACACCGATTTTCCCTGCATGCATGTGAATGGATGTTTTACATGCAGGAATCATTCAATGGTTGGCGACATTATCTTCTGACAACCGATGAGATTTTTATATTATCTCCTCCATTTTTGACTATACTGAGGCCTAGCATATAATTTTGATGATTAGTCACAGTCACATTACACATTACAGACACATTACAAGATGAGTTTTTAATCACCTATTTCATTCTTTATTTAACTCTACATTTGTTGTTATTTTGCATACTGTGTTAGAGTCCTTTATACTATTAATTAAAAGTAATATTCTCAAGCCCTTTGCATGCAATTTGATTGACCTCTTTGAGTGGAAGTTAAATCAGTTTGTTCCCTATTGTACTACTAATATAGATTTTATTTTATATTCTACAAACATAGGCTTGTCCGGACAATTCTATAAACACGTGTTACTTACAATATATGAAACCAACATATACGACAACATCGGGATTACTGTACTTGAATGATATTATTCTGTCACAAATCTAATACTGCAGCATTATTTTCAATCTTAATTTTATTAAAACACTATGCACAAAATTTACTAAGATCGAATGGCTACGAATGCACATATTCATAGCCATTCGATGTGATATACACCCGTACAGTGGCGGACCTGCCGGAGGCAATGGAGTCACCTGCCGCCGGGCGTCTGCTCTACTACATCTCCTACCATTGTCTCCGGCTCCGCTCTACTCACAGACCAGCAGCGGCCCCTGCCTCCCTCCCTCCCTCCTAAAGTAGAGGAGCAGCAGCGAATCATCTTCTGCCGGCGATTACCTCTGCTGCAGCCTCCGGGTGGTCTGCAGTAATCTGCAGTGCACTACTGGGTTAAAAAATCCCAGGAGGCACTGCAGTGGGGTCAGAGGAGCAATCATGTGCTGAGCTCTGATTGGAGGAAGAGCTCAGCACATGCTCCTCTGTCCTCTGGACATATTCAGCAGCAGCAGTAAATGGGACCCCCCAGCTAGCTAGCACACAGCACGCAATGCAGCTTCCAGCAGCCAGCAGGCACAGGAGGAGACCCAACACTGTGAGCAGCTACCACCAGCCACAGCCAGGAGCTACTTCCCCTGTCTATGGCTCACACAGGTCAGTGAGATTAAACACATAATGGAGCTTATTCAGAGCAGGGGAGGAGCAGGGAGTGGGCTACAGACTCTCTCTTAACCCTAGCCTCCCCTCCTGCAGCCTATCCCAACCTCTCACCTCCAGCAGCCTTACCCTAACCTATCCCCTAACCTCTTCCCTCCTGCAGCCTTACTCTAACCTCTCCCCTAATCCTATCCTCCCCTCCTCTAGCCTTATCTTAACCTCTCCCCTCCTGCAGCCTTACCCTAACCTCTCTCCTAACCTCCCTTCCTGCAGCCTTACCCTAAACTATCCCCTAACCTCTCTCCTCCTGCAGCCTTACCCTAACTTATCCCTTCCAGCAGCCTTAACCTAACCTATCCTCTAACCTCTCCCCTCCTGCAGCCTTACCCTAACTTCTCCCCTCCAGCAGCCTTACCCTAACCTATCCCCTAACCTCCACTCTCACAGCCATACTTTGAGGTAATTGCACCGCTGGCATCATCTAATCACATATCTATCTATCTGCCTATCGGACGGGGGCACCAACATTTATCTTGCCTCCGGGCGACTGGGACAAACTTACGCCACTGCACCCGTAAATTCGTATCTCTCAAATTTACTAACCTAACTATACGGCTATTTGTTTGTTTTTTTGCGACCGATATTAAATTCGTATTTCTTTTTACAAATATAGAATAAGAATGCAAATGGATTTCACCATTCACTTGAATGGTGAATCCAAATTTACTATCAGGTCATATGCGGAATCGGCTGGTAATTCAGAATAAAATATGCCTGGAAAATACTCCTTTTTATACAGGCGTATTGGGCTGAAACCGGTTTGTGGTCCTCCAGAAATTACCAGCCCGGGGCTCATTTAGCCAGTCCAGGTTTTAGAAATACAGGGAGGAAAAAGCTGGGGTCCCTCTGTATTTTCTACAACCAGTGCCAGGCTCAAGGCCCGGTCCTGGTTCCCAAAATACAGGGGACAAAATGAGTAGGGGGCCCCCTGTATTTTGGCAACCAGCTCTGGGCTCAAACAGTGGTGTCATGTAAGGTCCCGCAGCCATAACATGATCATCATGTGTAATGCACCGGAAAGTATATTAATTAATTCCCTTTTCCTTTCTTCTAGCAGGTAAGTGTATTAACTATAGGAATGTTCATGGCAATGTTTCTTTCTTTTATATATCACGTATTTTATTTAACAAGTTAAAACATTAACAGGTATATGCAATAAACATTACATTAATGCAGTAACAAAGATATGATGGACACAAAACACAGAACTATAAGACAATTTATATATAGACAACATAGATATACTGTTACCATTTTTACATGACATCAAAAGGACAATATTATCACTATTATATGCTAAAATACTACTTTATTATTGCGCTATAATATACCTGCTGCAGCTGTAAACTTTTACCAAGGGGCAGATTTATTAACCTTGGAGAAGAGATAAACTGGAGATAAAGCGGAGAAAAGGTAAAAGGAAATAAAGCACCAGCCAATCAGCTGTGTTTGAAAAAGACAGTTGGGAGCTGATTGGCTGGTGCTCTATCTCCTTTTACCTTTTCTCCGCTTTATCTCCAGTTTATCTCTTCTCCAAGCTTAATAAATCTGCCCCTTAGTCTCTCTATGTATTAGGTAGTCCCTATAACCAAAGCGTCTATTTTTGTTTTGTAGATTGGAGTCCTGTACTGAGTATCCGGGCAATGGGCTTACTGTATTTGTAATCCACAAGTGAGAGTGAATCAGGTAATAATTGCTGGCTATCTCACAATGTAACAACACTGTATACTGTATATCCTCTCTCCACTTTATCCTTTGGCTAAGCGTGTAAGTCACTGTAGCATGAAGCCAGCTGTATAAAGTCTTTACACCATATTGCTTATTACAGTCACTATTTCTCCATCAAATAATATTAGTCAGGGAAAGCGACTTCTTCTCTCCTGATGAGGAAGCACATAAATGTCTGCCTGTCGTACAGTTACCATCTGAGGTAACCGCAGTCTCTGTGTTACCCTGCATTAGGGTGTTACCTTCCTGGGATAGTACATCTTTCATTATATACATTTGGGTGAGAGAAGAGCGTATTACAGCCTTTCTGAGGTAAAATGTCTCTTTTCTGTCTGTGGCTTGTGCATAAATATAGCAGACTTTAGTTCTATGAGGTAAAATATCCTTAAACTGTATACAGCTGTGTAGGTAAATATGAGAAAACCCCTTTCCTGGGCTGGTACAGGTATGTATGTATTTTGGGGCTGGACTTACCACACCTCTCCTTTATTCATTTACAGTCCAACAGGTGACAGCAATAACTTGAGAGGGAATCCCAGCAACTGATGAGCCGTCTCCGCATACCCCCAGTAAGTATAAGCATCCTCCATGCTCCCTCTGTCTGCCATAATCTTTCTGCCTGGACCTCTCCACACCAACTGCCCTGTCCAACTGTTCACCCTCCTCCTGACCCAGGTCATGTGACGTGCTACAGACTTTCTCTGCAGCTGCCGAGGCTGCTGGGAATTATTCACCACGGTAAACAAATTCACCATAACTTTATATACAGATATCTGATATTTTCATAACAATGCAATCAATATACAGCAATATAGACAACTCAGATACAAGAAGGTCATGCTATACATTTCAGGGTATCACACATGGTCAGCTTGGGGCTATCCCCGGTGCTATTGGGTGGTGGACAACGGCTGATCCTACTAAAGTGTAAAAATAGAATAAACCATTGGGTTCTGTTGTAGAACTTCAAGTCCCAGCAAGCCTGAAGGGACTTGGAGAACCACAAGTAATGCCATTCAGGGCATTAATGGGCCCTCTGGGTCTTGTAGTTACATAGCAGTATCAAGAGCCCAATAACTGACACTGACACATACTGTAGGGCATTTTTCTGGTCCATTTGCAAAAACAAATTCACTCTCTAATGGACAAATCCATGTACAATGCAGGGGGGCAGATGTAACGTGCAGAGAGAGAGAGAGAGAGATTTGGGTGTTATTTTGTTTCTGTGCAGAGTAAATATTGGCTGCTTTATTTTTACCCTGCAATATAGATATCAGTTTGAAGTACAAACCCCACCAAAATCTAACTATCCCATGCACATGGCAAAACAAATCCATATCCAAAACACAAAGGAGATCCAGATCTATAACCAATAAATTTTTCAGGTGCACACTATTAATTTAAATCCAATTTCTCCTAACATTTAAGAATCTCCATTTTCAATAAGAACTTCTAGGGTACAGATGGGGGCCGCTCTCATTGTTGCTGCCAGACCACAATCCGCAGGTTTCTGGCAGATGGCAATCTGGCGGACATGGACAAGACATGGACGCGTGATTGTCTCACATGCTCACAAGTTCATTGCCGAGAATGGGGGCGAGTGAGTGTCTCGACGCACATGCGCCCCATTCTGGTGGGTGGTGCCGGATGGCGTATGATGTTAGTCGTGCCGGGAGCTGCTCTAATGAGAGCGGCTCCATCTGTACCTGTATTATTTTGATGTTTTGGTTTCCTTACTTCTTGAGTAAAAGGAGTTAGCCTAGGGCGACAGTCAAAAGGTCGATAGGCACAATGTCAACACTGAAAAAAGGTAGACATGGAAAACATCCACATTAACAAAAGGTTGACACACGCAAAAGGTCAACAAGGGAAATATTGACACATGAAAAGGTTGAAATGCTGTTTTCTAATTTTATTGTCTATGTTCAACCTGTCAACATGGACCCCCAATTAGTGTACCGATTTGCTCACCACTGTGATCACCACACTTTTGTGGTATAGTTAGGGTTAAGGAGGGAGGTGGAAATTGGGATGAACCAGAATAGGGCCATGACTTCATCTCAAGTCCTAGTGAGAAATAAATCAGTGTTGGTAAAATGGATGGGAAGATAGGAACAGGCATGCTAGAAAAGAAGAGCATCAATGATGGAATGTGATGTCCTGATGGATAGTTTCAATTTGGATGTAAAATGGTTCACAAAGTCAAGGGTAAAAGGCGAGAAGAGAAGGAGCATAAATGGACATTAAAAGTGGCAAAGAGACAAAGTGGGGTTGGAGGACTGAGAAGCGATATGAGTTTTGAAATAAGACTCTTTAGAGAGGGAAGGGGCAGCAAAGTAGGTTGACAGCATACATATGAGATTGAGGTATCTGTTGCATTTGGAATGCCAAGGTAGAGAAATGGAACTTAAAGGATGAGTACTGTCCACTGGTGCAACAAAGTCTCAGAAGTAACAAAGCCATTGTATAGGGAAGCAGCAGGGCAGTAATGGTCAAGAGAAATTAGCTAAGTAACAAGGAAAAATACATTGTGCCAATAGCCAGTGACATGAGCAGAGAATAATTAATGGCTAAATTAAAAGAAAGGAAAATAGGAATCGGTCATAGATATCACAACAATGTGTGAAGATCAGATTAAGTGGGTATACGGTCATTGGGCCACCAGCATTTTGGTCGATATGCATTTAGGCCAACATGAGTCTAGGTCGACATGCAGGAAGGTCGACATGAGTCTAGGTCAACATGAATTAGATCGGCAGGGTCATTAGGTCAACAGGGTCATTAAGTCAACATGGGTTAGGTCGACAGTGAAAAGGTCGATATGGGTTTTTTCACATTTCTTTGAAGCCGACATGTGCCAAAAGGCAGTATTTCATGCCCTACCATCCACTAGGGTGGAAATAGTGTGCCGAGCGTAGCGAGGCACCATGACAGAAGCATGGCGAGGGCAGGGAGCCATGCGAGGGGACACGGTGCTACGTTTCAGTGTCCATGTCGACTGTGTTGACATTCGGGACCAAAAAAAATGGTGTCGACCTAATGACTCAACCAACATTGTGGTGACCTAATTATCCATACCCATTAAGAAAATGTTGATTGTAGGACACCATTGATGATTTGACAATAAAAATGGCAGAGATAGTGAGGTAATCAAATAGATATTGAAGTCACCTAAGATGAGGGGGGGGGGGGGGGGGGAGTTGAAGAGAGGTAGTGTGCGAACAAGGAGGAAACACTATCACAGAATTTGGAGATAAATGGTAACAAAATGCAATGAAACAATATAATGTGTGACACTTAAGTAGAATGGGTGCTTGGAACAAAATAATGAATATACTCTTCTAAACTGCAAATAAAACACAAATGCATCCAGTACACCTCAATATAGTACTTTTAGGTATGTTCTACAGAGGTTTGTTTGTGTAATCAGCATTTAATTTATTGTGCTTTTTTTATTAATACACAAACCTCGTGAAAAGCTGGTGCAACTTAAATTCAATTGTTTATTCATAGGCTAGAGCAGGCATGTCCAAACTATGGCCCTCCAGCTGTTGTGAAACTACAAGTCCCATCATGCCTTGCCACAGTTTTGCTATAAGGGACTGCTAATACTATGGCAAGGCATGCTAGGATGCATACCTCCCAATATATGTATAGTTGAAAATTGCACGAAAAGGCCTGGCAGGATGATGCGTCCTCAGGTCACGCCCTTATTTTCCACCCGTCTGCAATGCTGAATGCACACAGTGTCTATTCCGTTCAGGCAGGGGGGACAGGGGTGTGCTGTGGGTACAGCTGTCCTGGGCCCCGGGCCTCTGGGCACCCCCCCCTACCGCCGCACACCACCTCCCTCATCCGGCGTCCCCCCAGCAAAGCATGCACGATAAACAGTGCAGCCTGCAGAGTACCTAGCCTAGGACACAGAGGGGCTCGGCGCTCTACAGGCTGCACTGTGCCTGTGTTGTGGCTTGTGTGTTCACCGAGAGCGAAGTCAGCTGAGGTGAGTTCCGGGGGGGGGGGGGGGGCCTGACCGAAGGTCAGTCCCGGGCCCCAAAATTACTGGTGGCGGCCCTGCCAACTAATAATCAGCAATACCCTCTTTGTAATCTTTGCTCTTGGCAGGAGATACTGTCACATACAGGAAGTCAAACAGCTTTCATTTAGTTATGTCACTGTTCTTTACCTGACAGGTATAGATAGATATATATATATATATATATATATATATATTATATATACATATATATATTATAAGGGCACGGTAGTGCCCTTATATTAAGGCTGAATCCAACGAACGGATTTTTCCCATAGGGAACTTTTCGGATGGGGGCATGGTGTTTGAGGGACTGCACCTCAAAAGTGACTGGGCGTACTGAGCTGAAATTTGGCATGTACGCGTAGAATCGTCAACCGGTGCTGCGTGCCAAATTTCAGGGCGAAATATTAAAAAATGACCAATTGGGAGCGATCTAAACTTCCAACTGCCAGTTTTTTTCTGACACTCGCGAAATGACACTTTGTCACCTATGTTAGTCTATGAGGGGTTTTTTGGGAAGGCATAACTCGGGGTAGGGGAACAATTGAGACTTGGGGTTTGTTTTATTAGGTAGATATTGTCCCAGTGGAGTGCCTTTTGGGGTTGAGGATTTTCAGATAGGTACAGTTTTTATTAAATTTAGTGAAACGTCCCCCATTATAAAGATAGGAGCTCCAACTTGTTGCGCATGCGCAGTGCGTCCAATAGGGGGAGTACAGTCAGAGGCCTCACTTGGGTGTACCAAGATGGCCGACGGAGATGCGAGGGGCTAGATCTGCTGCCGCTCGGCGCTGCCTACAGAGGGGAGCCCGCAGCCCCGCAATCCCTCCAAGGGGACAGGAGCCAAAAGGGTAAAAACACCCACACATCCACAAGAATAATTGCGCCGCAGGGAGGGGAAGCTTTCTGGTTTGCCTGTTTAAAACACGAAGCTCCCGGCCGCCGCGCGCATACACACACTGACATGAGCCCGTGCTGCTGCGGCGCTCATGTCAGAGTGTGTATGCGCGCGGCGGCCGGCAGCTGTGTGTTTACACAGACAAACCAGAAAGCTTCCCCTCCCGAGTCTGCAGCGCCGCGGCTGCAAGTATTCTTGTGGGTGGGTGGGTGGCTTGTTTTGCTTAATGTGCTAGTAAGGCTGGTCCTGGGGTTGGTGGTGGGGGGACCCGCTGTAGGTGCCAGTGGTGTAGCAGAGCCGCAGCTGCTGCATGTCAGTGCATGGCCCCCCCCTCACTGCCCCCGTGTGTCCCCCGCCCCCCTCACTGCCCCCGTGTGTCCCCTGCCCCCCCTCACTGTATACGCTGTGCCCCCCCATGTGTATGCTGTGCCCCCCCATGTGTATGCTGTGCCCCCCCATGTGTATGCTGTGCCCCCCCATGTGTATGCTGTGCCCCCCCATGTGTATGCTGTGCCCCCCCATGTGTATGCTGTGCCCCCCCATGTGTATGCTGTGCCCCCCGTGTGTGCGCTGTGCCCCCCGTGTGTGCGCTGTGCCCCCCCCAGTGTGTGCGCTGTGCCCCCCCAGTGTGTGCGCTGTGCCCCCCCAGTGTGTACGCTGTGCCCCCCCAGTGTGTGCGCTGTGCCCCCCCAGTGTGTGCGCTGTGCCCCCCCAGTGTGTGCGCTGTGCCCCCCGTGTGTGCGCTGTGCCCCCCGTGTGTGCGCTGTGTCCCCCGTGTGTGCGCTGTGCCCCCCGTGAGTACGCTGTGCCCCCCCCGTGTGTACGCTGTGCCCCCCCCGTGTGTACGCTGTGCCCCCCCCATGTGTACGCTGTGCCCCCCCGTGTGTACGCTGTGCCCCCCCGTGTGTACGCTGTGCCCCCCCGTGTGTACGCTGTGCCCCCCCCGTGTGTACGCTGTGCCCCCCCGTGTGTACGCTGTGCCCCCCCCTCCGTGTGTACGCTGTGCCCCCCCTCCGTGTGTACGCTGTGCCCCCCCTCCGTGTGTATGCTGTGCCCCCCCTCCATGTGTACGCTGAGCCCCCCCCCCCCTCCGTGTGTACGCTGTGCCCCCCCCCTCCGTGTGAACGATGTGTCCTTTAATATTATTATTATGTTTCCTGCTCAGACGCTGACCACCCCATGGTACCGCCGGGACTGAGACGCTTCCACAGCCTGCGGACCAGATTGAAGCGCTTCCTTGAGATGCCTCCGCCACCGGGAAGGCAGAAAGAAGCCACCCTGGTCATCAGAGGAGCAGTTGCACCCAGGTAAATCCATCCCCCCCACTGTCCCTGTGTGTACGCTGTTCAACCCCCAGTGCCCCGTGTGTATGTTGTTCACCCCCAGTGCCCCCATGTGTGTGCTGTTCGCCCCCCAGTGCCCCCGTGTGTGCTGTTCGCCCCCCAGTGCCCCCGTGTGTGCTGTTCGCCCCCAGTGCCCCCATGTGTGCGCTGTTCGCCCCCCAGTGTGCCCCTGTGTATGCGCTGTCCACCCCCCAGTGTGTCCCTGTGTGTATGCTGTCCGCCCCCCTGTGTATGCTGTCCGCCCCCCAGTGCCCCCGTGTGTGCTGTTCGCCCCCCAGTGCCCCCGTGTGTGCTGTTCGCCCCCAGTGCCCACATGTGTGCGCTGTTCGCCCCCCAGTGTGCCCCTGTGTGTGCGCTGTCCACCCCCCAGTGTGTCCCTGTGTGTACGCTGTCCGCCCCCCTGTGTACGCTGTCCGCCCCCCAGTGCCCCCCTGTGTGCGCTGTCCGCCCCCCCAGTGTGCCCCTGTGTGTGCGCTGTCCACCCCCCAGTGTGTCCCTGTGTGTACGCTGTCCGCCCCCCTGTGTACGCTGTCCGCCCCCCAGTGCCCCCCTGTGTACGCTGTCCGCCCCCCAGTGCCCCCGTGTGTACGCTGTTTGCCCCCGTGTGTACGCTGTTTGCCCCCGTGTGTACGCTTTTTTCCCCCGTGTGTACGCTTTTTGCCCCCGTGTGTACGCTGTTTGCCCCCGTGTGTACGCTGTTTGCCCCCGTGTGTACGCTGTTTGCCCCCGTGTGTACGCTGTTTGCCCCCGTGTGTACGCTGTTTGCCCCCGTGTGTACGCTGTTCGCCCCCCAGTGCCCCCGTGTGTACGCTGTTCGCCCCCCAGTGCCCCCGTGTGTACGCTGTCCGCCCCCCCAGTGCCCCGTGTGTACGCTGTCCGCCCCCCCCCCAGTGCCCCCGTGTGTACGCTGTCAGCCCCCCCAGTGCCCCCGTGTGTACGCTGTCCGCCCCCCAGTGTCCCGTGTGTACACTGTTCGCCCCCCAGTGCCCCCGTGTGTACGCTGTCCGCCCCCGTGTGTACACTGTCCGCCCCCCAGTGCCCCCGTGTGTACGCTGTCCGCCCCCCCAGTGCCCCCGTGTGTACGCTGTCCGCCCCCCAGTGTCCCGTGTGTACGCTGTTCGCCCCCCAGTGCCCCCGTGTGTGCTGTTCGCCCCCCAGTGTCCCCGTGTGTGCGCTGTCCACCCCCCAGTGTGCCCCTGTGTGTACGCTGTCCGCCCCCCCAGTGCCCCTGTGTGCGCTGTCCGCCCCCCAGTCCCCCCGTGTGTGCGCTGTCCACCCCCCAGTGTGCCCCTGTGTGTACGCTGTCCGCCCCCCCAGTGCCCCCGTGTGTACGCTGTCCGCCCCCCAGTGCCCCCGTGTGTACGCTGTTCGCCCCCTTGTGTACGCTGTCCGCCCCCCAGTGCCCCCGTGTGTACGCTGTCCGCCCCCCAGTGCCCTCGTGTGTACGCTGTCCGCCCCCAAGTGCCCCCCGTGTGTGCTGTTCGCCCCCCAGTGCCCCCGTGTGTGCTGTTCGCCCCCCAGTGCCCCCGTGTGCACTGTCCGCCCCCCCAGTCCCTCCGTGTGTGCGCTGTCCACCCCCCAGTGTGCCCCTGTGTGTACGCTGTCCACTCCCCCTGTGTACGCTGTTCGCCCCCCAGTGCCCCCGTGTGTACGCTGTTCGCCCCCTTGTGTACGCTGTTCCCCCCCCCCCCAGTGCCCCCATGTGTACGCTGTCCGCCCCCCCCAGTGTCCCCGAGTGTACGCTGTCCGCCCCCCCAGTGCCCCCGTGTGTACGCTGTCCGTGCCCCCATGTGTACGCTGTCCGTGCCCCCGTGTGTACGCTGTCCGTGCCCCCGTGTGTACGCTGTCCGTGCCCCCGTGTGTACGCTGTCCGTGCCCCCGTGTGTACGCTGTCCGTGCCCCCGTGTGTACGCTGTCCGTGCCCCCGTGTGTACGCTGTTCGCCCCCGTGTGTACGCTGTTCGCCCCCTTGTGTACGCTGTTCGCTCCCGTGTGTACGCTGTCCGCCCCCCCAGTGCCCCGATGTGTACGCTGTCCGCCCCCCCCAGTGCCCTCGTGTGTACGCTGTCCGCCCCCCCAGTGCCCTCGTGTGTACGCTGTCCGCCCCCCAGTGCCCCCCGTGTGTACGCTGTCCCCCCGTGTGTACGCTGTCCCCCCGTGTGTACGCTGTCCCCCCGTGTGTACGCTGTCCCCCCGTGTGTACGCTGTCCCCCCCGTGCCCCCCGTGTGTACGCTGTCCCCCCCAGTGCCCCCGTGTGTACTCTGTCCACCCCTGTACTGCAGCTGCACTCAGGTAAATCCGTCCCCCCACTGTCCCTGTATGTACAATGTCCCCCCAGTGCCCCTGTGTGTACGCTTCCCCCCTCAGTGCACCCATGTGTACGCTGTTCCCACCAGTGCCCCCCGTGTGTACGCTTCCCCCGTGCGTACGCTGACCCCCCAGTGCCCCCCTGTGTTTACGCTGTCCTCCTCAGTCCCCTCCCCCCGTGTGCACGCGGTCTCCCCCAGTGCGCCCCCCGTGTGTATGCTGTCCCCCCCAGTGCCCCCCCCTCCGTGTGTACGCTGTCCCCCCAGTGCCTCCCCCCCTGTGTGTACGCTACCCCCCCCAGTGCCCCTCCTGTGTGTGTACGCTATCCTTCCCCCCCAGTGCCCCCCCGTGTGTATGCTGTTCTTCCCCCCCCAATGCCCCCCGTGTACGCTGTCCCCTTCCCCAGTGCCACCACCGTGTGTACGCTGTCCCCCCAGTGCCCCCCGTGTGTACGCGGCCCCCCCAGTGCCCCTGTGTGTGCTGCCCCCCCCAGTGCCCCTGTGAATGCTGCCCCCCAGTGCCCCCGTGTGTACGCTGTACCCTGTGCCCCCCATATATGCTGCCCCCCCCATGTGTATGCTGCCCCCACATTGCCCCCCGTGTACGCTGTCCCCCCTAGTGCCCGCTTCCCCGTGTGTACGCTGTCCCACCCAGTGCCCCCCCCTGTGAGTACGATGTCCCCCCCTGTGTGTACGATGTCCCCCCCCCTGTGTGTACGCTGCCCCCCCAGTGCCCCCCCCTATGTGTGTACGCTCCCCCCGTGCCCCCCGTGTGTGTACGATGTCTCCCTCCCATGTACACTGTTCCCGGCCCCCGTGTGTACGCTGTGCCCCCGTGTGTACGCTGTCCGCCCCCGTGTGTACGCTGTCCGCCCCCGTGTGTACGGTGTCCGCTCCCGTGTGTACGCTGTCCGCCCCCGTGTGTACGATGTCCCCCCCCCCCTGTGTGTACGCTGCCCCCCCAGTGCCCCCCCCTATGTGTGTACGCTCCCCCCGTGCCCCCCGTGTGTGTACGATGTCTCCCTCCCATGTACACTGTTCCCGGCCCCCGTGTGTACGCTGTGCCCCCGTGTGTACGCTGTCCGCCCCCGTGTGTACGCTGTCCGCCCCCGTGTGTACGGTGTCCGCTCCCGTGTGTACGCTGTCCGCCCCCGTGTGTACGCTGTCCGCCCCCCTGTGTACGCTGTCCGCCCCCCTGTGTACGCTGTCCGCCCCCCTGTGTACGCTGTCCGCCCCCCAGTGCCCCCCTGTGTACGCTGTTCGCCCCCCCAGTGCCCCCGTGTGTACACTGTTCGCCCCCACCCCCCCCAGTGCCCCCGTGTGTACGCTGTTCGCCCCCCCCCCAGTGCCCCCGTGGGTACGCTGGTTGCCCCCCCCCTGTGTGTACGCTGTGCCCCCTCCCGTATACGCTGTGCCCCCCCTCCGTGTGTACGCTGTGCCCCCCTTCGTGTGAACGCTGTGCCCTTTAATATTATTGTTATGTTTCCTGCCCAGACGCTGACCACGCCATGGTACCGCCGGGACTGAGACGCTTCCACAGCCTGCGGACCAGATTGAAGCGCTTCCTTGAGATGCCTCCGCCACCGGGAAGGCAGAAAGAAGCCACCCTGGTCATCAGAGGAGCAGTTGCACCCAGGTAAATCCATCCCCCCCACTGTCCCTGTGTGTACGCTGTTCAACCCCCAGTGCCCCGTGTGTATGTTGTTCACCCCCCAGTGCCCCCATGTGTGCGCTGTTCGCCCCCCAGTGCCCCCGTGTGTGCTGTTCGCCCCCCAGTGCCCCCGTGTGTGCTGTTCGCCCCCAGTGCCCCCATGTGTGCGCTGTTCGCCCCCCAGTGTGCCCCTGTGTATGCGCTGTCCACCCCCCAGTGTGTCCCTGTGTGTATGCTGTCCGCCCCCCTGTGTACGCTGTCCGCCCCCCAGTGCCCCCCTGTGTACGCTGTCCGCCCCCCAGTGCCCCCGTGTGTGCTGTTCGCCCCCCAGTGCCCCCGTGTGTGCTGTTCGCCCCCAGTGCCCCCATGTGTGCGCTGTTCGCCCCCCAGTGTGCCCCTGTGTGTGCGCTGTCCACCCCCCAGTGTGTCCCTGTGTGTACGCTGTCCGCCCCCCTGTGTACGCTGTCCGCCCCCCAGTGCCCCCCTGTGTGCGCTGTCCGCCCCCCAGTGTGCCCCTGTGTGTGCGCTGTCCACCCCCCAGTGTGTCCCTGTGTGTACGCTGTCCGCCCCCCTGTGTACGCTGTCCGCCCCCCAGTGCCCCCCTGTGTACGCTGTCCGCCCCCCAGTGCCCCCGTGTGTACGCTGTCCGCCCCCCCAGTGCCCCCGTGTGTACGCTGTCCGCCCCCCAGTGTCCCGTGTGTACGCTGTTCGCCCCCCAGTGCCCCCGTGTGTGCTGTTCGCCCCCCAGTGTCCCCGTGTGTGCGCTGTCCACCCCCAGTGTGCCCCTGTGTGTACGCTGTCCGCCCCCCCAGTGCCCCTGTGTGCGCTGTCCGCCCCCCAGTCCCCCCGTGTGTGCGCTGTCCACCCCCCAGTGTGCCCCTGTGTGTACGCTGTCCGCCCCCCCAGTGCCCCCGTGTGTACGCTGTCCGCCCCCCAGTGCCCCCGTGTGTACGCTGTTCGCCCCCTTGTGTACGCTGTCCGCCCCCCAGTGCCCCCGTGTGTACGCTCTCCGCCCCCCAGTGCCCTCGTGTGTACGCTGTCCGCCCCCAAGTGCCCCCCGTGTGTGCTGCTCGCCCCCCAGTGCCCCCGTGTGTGCTGTTCGCCCCCCAGTGCCCCCGTGTGCACTGTCCGCCCCCCCAGTCCCTCCGTGTGTGCGCTGTCCACCCCCCAGTGTGCCCCTGTGTGTACGCTGTCCACTCCCCCTGTGTACACTGTTCGCCCCCCAGTGCCCCCGTGTGTACGCTGTTCGCCCCCTTGTGTACGCTGTTCGCCCCCCCCCCCCAGTGCCCCCATGTGTACGCTGTCCGCCCCCCCAGTGTCCCCGTGTGTACGCTGTCCGCCCCCCCAGTGCCCCCGTGTGTACGCTGTCCGTGCCCCCATGTGTACGCTGTCCGTGCCCCCGTGTGTACGCTGTCCGTGCCCCCGTGTGTACGCTGTCCGTGCCCCCGTGTGTACGCTGTCCGTGCCCCCGTGTGTACGCTGTCCGTGCCCCCGTGTGTACGCTGTCCGTGCCCCCGTGTGTACGCTGTCCGTGCCCCCGTGTGTACGCTGTCCGTGCCCCCGTGTGTACGCTGTTCGCCCCCTTGTGTACGCTGTTTGCTCCCGTGTGTACGCTGTCCGCCCCCCCAGTGCCCCGATGTGTACGCTGTCCGCCCCCCCCAGTGCCCTCGTGTGTACGCTGTCCGCCCCCCCAGTGCCCTCGTGTGTACGCTGTCCGCCCCCCCAGTGCCCCCCGTGTGTACTCTGTCCCCCCGTGTGTATGCTGTCCCCCCGTGTGTACGCTGTCCCCCGTGTGTACGCTGTCCCCCCAGTGCCCCCGTGTGTACTCTGTCCACCCCTGTACTGCAGCTGCACTCAGGTAAATCCGTCCCCCCACTGTCCCTGTATGTACAATGTCCCCCCAGTGCCCCTGTGTGTACGCTTCCCCCCTCAGTGCACCCATGTGTACGCTGTTCCCACCAGTGCCCCCCGTGTGTACGCTTCCCCCCGTGCGTACGCTGACCCCCCAGTGCCCCCCTGTGTTTACGCTGTCCTCCTCAGTCCCCTCCCCCCGTGTGCACGCGGTCTCCCCCAGTGCGCCCCCCGTGTGTATGCTGTCCCCCCCAGTGCCCCCCCCCTCCGTGTGTACGCTGTCCCCCCAGTGCCTCCCCCCCTGTGTGTACGCTGCCCCCCCAGTGCCCCTCCTGTGTGTGTACGCTGTCCTTCCCCCCCAGTGCCCCCCCGTGTGTATGCTGTTCTTCCCCCCCCAATGCCCCCCGTGTACGCTGTCCCCTTCCCCAGTGCCACCCCCGTGTGTACGCTGTCCCCCCAGTGCCCCCCCGTGTGTACGCGGCCCCCCCAGTGCCCCTGTGTGTGCTGCCCCCCCAGTGCCCCTGTGAATGCTGCCCCCCAGTGCCCCCGTGTGTACCCTGTGCCCCCCATATATGCTGCCCCCCCATGTGTATGCTGCCCCCACATTGCCCCCCGTGTACGCTATCCCCCCTAGTGCCCGCTTCCCCGTGTGTACGCTGTCCCACCCAGTGCCCCCCCCTGTGAGTACGATGTCCCCCCCTGTGTGTACGATGTCCCCCCCCCCTGTGTGTACGCTGCCCCCCCAGTGCCCCCCCCCTATGTGTGTACGCTCCCCCCGTGCCCCCCGTGTGTGTACGATGTCTCCCTCCCATGTACACTGTTCCCGGCCCCCGTGTGTACGCTGTGCCCCCGTGTGTACGCTGTCCGCCCCCGTGTGTACGCTGTCCGCCCCCGTGTGTACGGTGTCCGCTCCCGTGTGTACGCTGTCCGCCCCCGTGTGTACGATGTCCCCCCCCCCTGTGTGTACGCTGCCCCCCCAGTGCCCCCCCCCTATGTGTGTACGCTCCCCCCGTGCCCCCCGTGTGTGTACGATGTCTCCCTCCCATGTACACTGTTCCCAGCCCCCGTGTGTACGCTGTGCCCCCGTGTGTACGCTGTCCGCCCCCGTGTGTACGCTGTCCGCCCCCGTGTGTACGCTGTCCGCCCCCGTGTGTACGGTGTCCGCTCCCGTGTGTACGCTGTCCGCCCCCCTGTGTACGCTGTCCGCCCCCCTGTGTACGCTGTCCGCCCCCCTGTGTACGCTGTCCGCCCCCCTGTGTACGCTGTCCGCCCCCCAGTGCCCCCCTGTGTACGCTGTTCGCCCCCCCAGTGCCCCCGTGTGTACACTGTTCGCCCCCACCCCCCCCAGTGCCCCCGTGTGTACGCTGTTCGCCCCCCCCAGTGCCCCCGTGGGTACGCTGGTTGCCCCCCCCCCTGTGTGTACGCTGTGCCCCCTCCCGTATACGCTGTGCCCCCCCTCCGTGTGTACGCTGTGCCCCCCTTCGTGTGAACGCTGTGCCCTTTAATATTATTGTTATGTTTCCTGCCCAGACGCTGACCACGCCATGGTACCGCCGGGACTGAGACGCTTCCACAGCCTGCGGACCAGATTGAAGTGCTTCCTTGAGATGCCTCCGCCACCGGGAAGGCAGAAAGAAGCCACCCTGGTCATCAGAGGAGCAGCTGCACCCAGGTAAATACGTCCCCCCACTGTCCCTGTGTGTACCCTGTCCCCCAGTGCCCCCGTGTGTACGCTGTCCCCCCAGTGCCCCCCGTGTGTATGCTGTGCCCCCCGTGTGCGCTGTGCCCCCCCAGTGCCCCCGTGTGTACTCTGTGTCCCCCCCCAGTGCACTTCCGTGTGTACGCTATCCCCCACCGTGTGTACGCTGTCCCCCCAGTGCCCCCGTGTGTACGCTGTCCCCCCAGTGCCCCCCGTGTGTACGCTGTCCCCCCAGTGCCCCCCTGTGTGTACGCTGTCCCCCCAGTGTGTACGCTGTCCCCCCAGTGCCCCCCGTGTGTACGCTATCCCCCCAGTGCCCCCGTGTGTACGCTTTCCCCCCAGTGCCCCCCCATGTGTACGCTTTCCCCCCAGTGCCCCCCCATGTGTACGCCTACCCCCCAGTGCCCCCCGTGTGTATGCTGTGCCCCCCATGTGTACGCTGCCCCCCCCAGTGCCCCCGTGTGTACTCTGTGTCCCCCCCAGTGCACTTCCGTGTGTACGCTATCCCCACCATGTGTACGCTGTCCCCTCAGTGCCCCCGTGTATATGCTGTCCCACCAGTGCCCCCCATGTGTATGCTGTCCCCCCATTGCCGCCCCCCGTGTGTACGCTATCTCTCCAGTACCCCCCTGTGTGTATGCTGTCCCCCCAGTGCCCCCCCCGTGTGTACGCTGTGCCCCCGTGTACGCTGTCCCCCCAGTGCCCCCCGTGTGTACGCTGTCCCCCCAGTGCCCCCTGTGTGTACGCTGTCCCCCCAGTGCCCTCCGTGTGTACGCTGTCCCCCCAGTCCCCCCCCCCCGTGTGTACACTGTCCCCCCAGTGCCCCCCGTGTGTACACTTTCCCCCCAGTGCCCCCCCCGTGTGTACGCTTCCCCCCAGTGCCCCCCCATGTGTACGCCTACCCCCCAGTGCCCCCCCGTGTGTATGCTGTGCCCCCCATGTATACGCTGCCCCCCCCCAGTGCACCCTGTGTGTACGCTGTCCCCCCAGTGCCCCCCCCTGTGTATACGCTGTGCCCCCCTTGTGTATACGCTGTCCCCCCAGTGCCCCCCGTGTGTATACGCTGTCCCCCCAGTGCCCCCCCGTGTGTACGCTGTCCCCCCAGTGCACCCCCCCATTTGTACGCTGTCCCCCCCAGTACCCCCCCCCGTGTGTCCACTGTCCCCCCAAGGCCCCCCCGTGTGTACGCTGTGCCCCCGTGTGTATGCTTTTCCCCCAGTGCCCCCCCATGTGTACGCTTTCCCCCCAGTGCCCCTCCCCATGTGTACACCTACCCCCCACTGCCCCCCTGTGTGTATGCTGTGCCCCCCCATGTGTACGCTGCCCCCCCGTGCCCCCTGTGTGTACGCTGTCCCCCTAGTGCCCCCCTGTGTATACGCTGTCCCCCCAGTGCCCCCCCGTGTGTACGCTGTCCCCCCAGTGCCCCCGTGTGTATACGCTGTCCCCCCAGTGCCCCCGTGTGCATACGCTGTCCCCCCAGTGCCCCCCCGTGTGTACGCTGTCCCCCCAGTGCCCCCCGTGTGTCCACTGTCCCCCCAAGGCCCCCCCGTGTGTACGCTGTGCCCCCGTGTGTACGCTGTCCCCCTCCAGTGCCCCCCGTGTGTACGCTGCCCCCCCAGTGCCCCCCGTGTGTATGCTGTCCCCCCCCCCAGTGCCCCCCGTGTGTGCGCTGTCCCCCCAACCCCCCCCCCCAGTGCTCCCCCATGTGTACACTGTACCCCCAGTGCCCCCCGTGTACGCTGTCCCGCCCCCAGTGCGTACGCAGTCCCGGCCCCCCCATTGGCCCCCGTGTGTATGCTGCCCCCCCCCAGTGCCCCCCGTGTGTACACATTGTTGATGTTGTTGTTGTTGTTGTTATATTTCCTGCCCAGACTCTGTCCTCCCCATGCTGCCGCCGGGACTCGACGGGACTAGGTTCAGGTGCTTCCACAGCCTGCGGCCTAACAGTCTGGTGAAGCCCCGGCCTTGAGTTGCCTCCGCCATCCAGAAGACAGAAAGCAAGCAGCCACCCGGGCCATCAGAGGAGCAGCTGCACCCAGGTAAATCCATCCCCCCACTGTCCCTGTGTGTACCCTGTCCACTATCCCCACTATCCCTGTGCACACCCTGTCCCCCCCACTGTCCCTGTATGTACCCTGTCCCCCCCACTGCCTGCCGTGTGTACGCTCTCCCCCACAGTGCCCGCCGTTTGTATGCTGTCTCCCCAGTGCCCTCCGTGTGTACTCTGTCCCCCCCTGTAATGCAGCTGCACTCAGGTAAATCCGTCCCCCCACTGTCCCTGTATGTACCCTGTCCCCCCAGTGCCCCTGAGTGTACGCTCCCCCCCCAGTGCACCCGTGTGTATGCTGTCCCCACCAGTGCCCCCCATATGAACAGTCCCACCCGTGTGTACGCTGTCCCCCCCGTGAGTACGCTGTCCCCACTAGTGCCCCCCTGTGTTTACGCTGTCCTCCTCTGTCCCCTCCCCTCGTGTGTATGCTGTCTCCCCCAATGCACCCCCGTGTGTATGCTGTCCCCCCCAGTGCACCCCCGTGTGTATGCTGTCCCCCCCAGTGCCCCCCCCCTCCGTGTGTATGCTGTCCTCCCCGTGCCCCCCCATGTGTAGGCTGTCCCCCCCGTGCCCCCCCATGTGTAGGCTGTACCCCCCCCAGTGTCCCACCCCCTGTGTGTACGCTGCCCCCCCAGTGCCTCCCCCCTGTGTGTACGCTGCCCCCCTAGTGCCCCCCCTGTGTGTGCTGTCCTTCCCCCCCCAGTGCCCCCCGTGTGTACGCTGTCCCCTTCCCCAGTGCGCCCCCCCGTGTGTACGCTGTCCCGCAGTGCCCCCCGTGTGTACGCTGCCCCCCGTGTGTACGCTGCCCCCCCAAGTGCCCCCCGTGTGTGCTTCCCCCCCAGTGCCCCCCGTGTGTGTGCTTCCCCCCCAGTGCCCCCGTGTGTGTGCTTCCCCCACAGTGCCCCTGTGTGTGTGCTGCCCCCCCAGTGCCCCTGTGTGTATGCTGCCCCCCCAGTGCCCCCGTGTGTATGCTGCCCCCCCAGTGCCCCTGTGTGTACGCTGTACCCTGTTCCCCCCATGTGTATGCTGCCCCCCCCATTGCCCCCATGTGTACGCTGTAACCCCGTGTGTACCCTGCCCCCCCTCCATTGCCCCCCGTGTGTACGATGTCCCCCCCAGTGCCCCCCCGTGTGTACGCTGTTGCCCCCCCCATACTGCCCCCCGTGTGTACGTTGTCGTCTCCCCAGTGCCTCCCCCGTGTGTTCGCTCCCCCCACATTGCCCCCCGTGTGTATGCTGCCCCCCCCAGTGCCCCTGTGTATGCTGCCCCTGTGAGTATGCGGCCCCCAAGTGACCCCGTGTGTACGCTGTACCCTGTGCCCCCTTGTGTATGCTGTCCCAACATGTGTACGCTGTAGCCTGTGCCCCCCGTGTGTATACTGTCCCCCCCCGTGTGCACACTGTCCCCCCCCGTGCCCCCGTGTGCACACTGTCGTCGTCCCCGGTGCCCCTTGTGTGTATGCTGTTGCCCCTGTGTGTGTATGCCGTGCCCCCGTGTGTATACGCAGTCCCTCCCCCAGTGCCCCCATGTGTAGGCAGTCCCTCCCCCAGTGCCCCCCCATGTGTACGCAGTCCCTCCCCCAGTGCCCCCCCATGTGTACGCAGTCCCTCCCCCAGTGCCCCCCATGTGTACGCAGTCCCTCCCCCAGTGCCCCCCATGTGTACGCAGTCCCTCCCCCAGTGCCCCCCCATGTGTACGCAGTCCCTCCCCCAGTGCCCCCCATGTGTACGCAGTCCCTCCCCCAGTGCACCCCCATGTGTACGCAGTCCCTCCGCCAGTGCCCCCCCATGTATACGCAGTCCCTCCCCCAGTGCCCCCCCATGTGTACGCAGTCCCTCCCCCAGTGCCCCCCATGTGTACGCAGTCCCCCATGTGTACGCAGTGCCCCCCGTATGTACGCAGTCCCCCCAGTTCCCCCCGTGTGTACGCAGTCCCCCCCCCAGTGCCCCCCGTGTGTACGCTGTGCCCCCCCCCCAGTGCCCCTCGTGCGTAAGCTCTGCCCCCCCTATGTGTACCCTGTGTGTACATTGTCCTCCTCCAATGCCCTACAGTAAAGCTTCTACTCTCTGGGTGTCATGCTCATTGCCAGGGGTTTCTTGGGATGGATGTCTTGCCTGTTGACAGGGGTTTCATGCACTGGGACGGGTGTCATACTCAATGCCAGGGGTTTGTTATTCTTGTGGCCAGGGGTAATGCTCATTGCCAAGGGTGTGTTATCATTAAACATTTAAAAAATCTAATTGTATTCTTTCACTGAAATTTAAAATTTCAAATAAAAAAAAAAATAAATTGAAAAAAACTTATGAAATTCCAAAGACAAAAAACCTTACGGTTTCACATGTCCCATTAAGGCTTCTTACACATGATCTGGCATTTCTGAAACCTGTTGTAACTCTTCCACTCAAACGCCAAAAAGCAATGAAATTCCGATCATTAAGGCTGACGCCTTAATGGACGTGTTCCTTGCGCAATACAGATATGGTACGCCATCACAGCCTGTGGGTAAGTGCAGATTCAGCACTCTCACAGAGTGAGATTGCTGTCACTCACAAAATGGTGGAGCTGCTAATTCACAGATTTGTGTGCTCATTGGAATACACACATGCAGTCTATGCAACTGAAGGTCTGAGCAGTAAACAGAGCCGAGAGGATGGGGAAAAAGTGGTGTTGATTGGGGTAGGAGGCAGTGTGGTGCAGATGGGGAGGAATAGAAATGCGTAGATGGTAGGAAGGCTAAGCAGCACTGATGGGGGACTAACGAAGCAGATGGGTGGAAAACTGTGGCACGAATTGGGGAAGGTAAGGCAGAGTGATGCGATTGGTTGGGAAACAGAGGAGCAGTTGGAGGAAAGACAGCACTGATGGGGGAGGGGGTTCGGAGCAAAGGGGATAAAGGGAAAACAGAACAGTGTAGATGGAGAGGGGAGACAGCAGTACAGATGGAAGGAAACTGTCATGGATGAGGCGGGCAGAGCAGCATTAATGGAGGGGGAGACAGAGTATCGCTAATAGAGGGGAAGCCAGTGGCACAGATAGAAGGAAACAGTGGCATCTGTGTGGAAAGACAGGGCAGGGCAGATGGGAATAGACACATTGTTGTGGATGAGGGAATCCACACAGCAGTAGGTATCGGGGAAGACAGAGCAGCATGAAGGCGTACGGGAGAAGAAAGAGTAGATGCATAGTAGTTGGGAGTATTATAGTTTTTGCAATTGTGAAAGATGTTTCTGGTAACTGCATGTGAATACTAAATGAAATGGATATAGGTAGTGAGTGTGAAAGATGTTGGACCCTCAGTGGGATAGTTCTAGTAATAGTGTTTATTCTAGCACCCGCTATCTTTGAAAACCCATGCAGTTCCTCTACCCTGTCTGGGGTGTTGCTGGCTGCTCTAGTGTTTCTAGCACAAGTCTGGTTTGCAGTGCTGATATACAGATCACACTAGAAGCACTACAGCAGACAGCTACACCCCAGGCAGGGAAGAGGAACTGCATGGGTTTTCAAAGATGGCGGGTGCTATAATGAACACTATAGTAACTCAGAGGTATAGACAGTTTTAGAAGATTGCAGATACTTATTAGGATGAGTGCGCCACATAACTGCTCAGACCTTCAGTTGCATAGACTGCATGTGTGTATTCCAATGAGCACACAAATCTGTGAATTAGCAGCTCCACCATTTTGTGAGTGACAGCAATCTCACTCTGTGAGAGTGCTGAATCTGCACTTACCCACAGGCTGTGATGGCGTACCATATCTGTATTGCGCAAGGAACACGTCCATTAAGGCGTCAGCCTTAATGATCGGAATTTCATTGCTTTTTGGCGTTTGAGTGGAAGAGTTACAACAGGTTTCAGAAATGCCAGATCATGTGTAAGAAGCCTTAATGGGACATGTGAAACCGTAAGGTTTTTTGTCTTTGGAATATATATATATATATAATAATAGTTGCTTTTTAGACTTCTACTGCATGTTTCTGTGCTTTTATTGTTGAAATATTCTTGAACACATAAATGTATAAGCAAAGTTTCTTAATAGGTGGAAGAATATAAAATATTTTCAAGCACATCATATCTCATAGTAATGCTTTTGCCTTTGTGAATCCCATACTGACGTCTGCCTTTATTTAATATAAAAAAAAGCCTTGGGTTTGTAATAACCTGGCAATACATGCCGCAATATCTCAAACATGTGTGGTCCCAACAATGCCCAATAATATTTTGATCAAAATCATATCATTGTTGATCCTGTTGGAAACTGCTGTTGGCAAATATCACTATCAGCCTGTGTGGTCAACTGCACTGACAAGCCCCAGTGTAAGTTGGATGAGATTCAGCTGCTTTGCCCGAGTATCAAACATCCAATTTTACTACCCATGTGTGTGGCCAAATTGGCCTGTGATACTGACTTCAGGACTAGCAGCAGGATTAGTCTATGTTGCCTGCTTTAGCCATGCACAACCACACAGAAGAGATTGCTTCATTTGCATTAAAATCTAGAAAATGGTGATCCTACAGAAATATTTACAGACAAAAAATGAAATTTGGTTATACTCCATTATACTTGCACTTTCATTGCATTCAACAGTTATAAAGTTCTACCAAAATACTGCTTAGGTCATCTTAATTTATGTTTTAAATCAATTCGGGGCAGTTTGGATGGTGTAATGGTTAGCATTACTACCTCACAGCACTGAGGTCGTGGGTTTGATTCCCACCATGGCCCTAACTGTGCGGAGTTTGTATATTCTCCCTGTGCTTGCGTGGGTTTCCTCCAGGTACTCCGGTTTCCTTCCACAATCCAAAAATATACTGGTAGGTTAATTGGCTCCCAACAAAAATTAACCCTAGAGTGTCTGTGTGCGTGTATATGTGGTAGGGAATATAGATTGTAAGCTCCACTGGGGCAGGGACTGATGTGAATGTTGAAATATTCTCTGTAAAGCGCTGAGGAATATGTGTGCGCTCTATAAATAACTGGTAATAAATAAATAATAAATTATGACAACAAATGCATATTACCATTGTCCATCTACCCCTTAAAAGATTAGTCAGACATTACAAAATCACATAAACTCACCCTGAACCCCCCTTGCGCACAGCCCTATGATGTTTGGGGTTGCCATATTGCGGCCCAGGACTGATTTCGAGTCCAGCCAGCCCCCCCCCCCCCCCACCCCTCTATTCCCACCTGGCTGTTCCCACTGCTCACCGGAGAGCAGACAGCTTCTCCTCCACCTCCGGACACTGGCGGCCATTTAAGATATGACGCTGACTTGCAAGGCAATCGGGGTTTGCGGCCCAGCAGCCAATTAGAGCTGCCGGTACCCAAGCTCTGATTGGTTCACTCACCAGAAGGTGTCCTAGAAGTGTCCAGTGTCCAGAAGCGAAGAAGAATGGAAGACTGTGCTTTGGGAGCAGTGGGCTTTGGCGGGGGAAGCAGCAACTCAGCGGAGGCAGGTGGGTGGTGCTGTGGGCAGAATGAGCAGCCTGGGCCTTTCCCTCTCTGTCAGAGAGGCTGGGCACGGGACAGCTGTGCCCACAGCACCCCCTTGACAGCTGTGCCCACAGCACCCCCTTGATGGCGGCCCTACATGGATTTCATATGGAGAGATAAGCATTACATGTGAGGGGCCTGCTCTAAATATAGGAACCTGCATTACCTGTGTGGGGCCTGCTGTACATGTGCAGAGCCTGCATTACATATGGGGGGGGGGGCCTTCCTTATGTATTACATGTGGGAGGCCTGTGAGACTTGGTGACGAAATGTGTAGGGGCATGGCCTAGCGTCGATCTTGGATGTGAGTGTAACCGCTCCAACAATGCTGCAGTGTGCAGACCTCGAGATACATGCTGTAATCGCTGCGGTTGTGTTAACTGCTCATCTTGGTACGTGATTTTATACCACATATACCATAAGGGGATGCAGTTAAAATACCGGCGGTCGGGATCCCGGCGTTCAGAATCCCGACGCCGGAATCCCGACCGCCGAAATGCCGACACATTCTCCCTCCTGGGGTGTCCACGACACCCCTGGAGGGAGAATAAATTAGTGTGCCGAGCGTAGCGAGGCACCGGGCCCGCTGCGTGGCGAGCGCAGCGAGCCCGCAAGGGGGGGCGATCCACGTCCCCCCCTTGTCGGCTTTTCGGCTGTCGGGATTCTGAACGCCGGGATCCCGACCGCCGGGATTCAATACTGAATCCACCATAAGAGAGGAATAAAAACTTTTATACCTCTGATACACACACTATGGAGCGCTCCTGTTTGTTTTTTGCTGGGTTTCTTCAACAGGGGAGGAGGGGGTATGTGACATGGCCTTCACGTCGCTCCACGGGGGGAGGGGGGTTGAGTTTTGCTGGGTGCCGCGGCTCGGGCTGCCGCGTCGCTACACAGGGGGTGCGGGAGGGGGTTTGGCCATGTGATGCACCGAGTCGCTCCACAGGGATGGGGGAGGGGAGTTACTCACCTCCATCCTGCCGCCCTCCAGTGGCCGGCGCCCCAGGCAGATGCCTAAAGCTGCCTAGTGGTGGTGCCAGTCCTGGGGCAAGGTTCTTTACACACCAGACCTCCACGGCACTTAAAAAAAGACAAACAGCACATAGCTGTGCTAACGTTGCGCTAACGTTGACATTTCAGCATATGTAAGGAAAAGCCAATATGAGGAAAGCCAATAAAGGCTGAAACGTCAACGTTAGCGCAGCTATGTGCCGTCTGTCTTTTTTTAAGTGCCGCAGAGGTCTGGTGTGTATATATATCTATATATATAGATATATATATATTTATATATATATATATATCTATATATATATAAAGACCAATAATCTACTTGCGCTATACAGAATGAAAAAAACTATCAAGGTTGGCTGCCTTACCACAATGTCCCCATAGGGCTAGGAAACAAATACAACAATAATACAACAACTTGTGGTATGGCGCCTAAATTATACAGATAATGGCCATAAATATGGTGATCCAATGTGAAGTGAAGCAAACAACTTGTATTCATCCAGAACTTGTTTATTATTCTTCAAGTTTTCACAGGAAACACATGATACAATTCCAACGCGTTTCGTCAAACAAGACTTCATCAGGGGGACAAAGTATATGTCTTCAATGAACCAATAATATGAATCCAGATGTTTCTGGGATAAGGATGACTCCTATTTATTTTAATGGCGAGATTTGGTTTTGGCTTTGTCGAATGGCGGTGTAAATCATTGGATTTGGATTTTTTTTGAAAAATGGTCAAAAGACGCCCAAATCACATAATTTTTGCATTTTTTTTTTTTGTCTCTACAGTAATATTAACCTCAAAAACATTTAACGTTCCAGACAATTTTGAAAACTTTACACCTCACAATATTGTTTTAGGGCAAAATGTTGCACCAAGGTAGCTGGATAACTATGCTAAGCCACACAAGTGTGCGGCACAAACATGTGCCTCATCTAGGAGTGCAACTGCAGCACCAGACATGCACCCTTAGCTTGTAAAAAAAATGGGTAAAAAAATAGTATGGGTGCAGTACAAACAAAGGTACTTGTGGATTATCACGGCTCCCATCGCATGCCATATATAGCGGCATGCGATGCGATGCGATTTTTACAGATTTTTACAGATTTTTGCAGTTTTTTGTCAAAATCGTATGCAATCGCGTATGCAATCGCATCGCATGATTTTGCACTGAAAAGCATCCAAATGCATTGGAATTAGTATTAAAAATGTTCAATGGCCCCCAAATGGCATTTTTGAGGCTGTACCACCCCCACTATCAACGCGAACCCGAAGCGTGGCGAGCGCAGCGAGCCCGCGTGGGGAGGCGGTACGCGTCCTACGACCTTTTCATACCCCCACTATCCACGTCGGCGTGGAGTTGAGAATAGAAAGTGTGGCGAGCGCAGCTCGCCACCGAGCCCCGCGAGGGGACGCGGATACCTGTGAAGGTATCCGCGTCCGCTCGCCACGCTTCGGGCTCGGGCGCTCGCCACACTTTCTATTCTCAACTCCACGCCGACGTGGATAGTGGGGGTATGAAAAGGTCGTAGGACGCGTACCGCTGCCCCTCGCGGGCTAGCTGCGCTCGCCACGCTTCGTGTTCGCGTTGAAAGTGGGGGTGGTACAGCCTCAAAAATGCCATTTGGGGGCCATTGAACATGTTTCATAGTAATACCAATGCATTTGGATGCTTTTCAGTGAAAAATCGTATGCGATCGCATGCGATCAAATCGCATGCGATGCGATCCCATGCGATGTGATTTTTTTCGCATACGATGGCCATCGTGGGAGCCGTGATAATCCACAAGTACCCAAACAAAGAATGTATAAAGAAAGACAAGAAAATTTTATTTTTTTATTTAATTTGTTTTTAATGCGCAGCTTGTATAACACTACTTGGACGCAGAACAATCACACACCCACCTTCTGACAGTATATACTATGGGTACACTACACACAAAGAATGAATAATTAAAGACGAGAAAAATTGATTAGGATTTTTTTTGGTACTTATGTAGTATCTGGGCTGCCGATTTCTAAATCGGGTACATCGCATCGCATGCGACCATCGGATGCGATGCGATGACCCGATTTTTCCATAGGAATCAATGTTAAAATGGACTGAGTCCATTTTAACATGGAATTCAATGGGAAAAAGGGGTCCTTTTCATACCCCTACTATCCAAGTGGGCATGGAGTTGGATATAAACCTGTGGCGAGCGTAGCGAGCCACCGAGCCCGAAGCGTGGCGAGCGTAGCGAGCCCCGCGAGGGGACACAGAATACCGTCCCCTCGCAAGGCTCGCTTCGCTCGCCACGCTTCGGGCTCGGTGGCTCGCTACGCTCGCCACAGGTTTATATCCAACTCCATGCCCACTTGGATAGTAGGGGTATGAAAAGGACCCCTTTTTCCCATTGAATTCCATGTTAAAATGGACTCAGTCCATTTTAACATTGATTCCTATGGAAAAATCGGGTCATCGCATCCGATGGTCGCATGCGATGCGATGCGATGCGATATCGCATCGCATCTGATTGTATGCCTTAACTTAAGGCATACAATCAAAAAATCGGCAGCCCAGATACTACATAAGTACCTTTTTTTTTATTTAATTGGTTTTTAAAACGCTGCTTGCATGCAGATCAATCAGACACCCACATTTTGACTATATACTATGGGTGCTTCACACACAAAGAATGAAGAAAGACGAGAAAAATTGATTAGGATTTTTTTTATTTAATTGTTTTTTTATGCGCAGCTTGTATAACGCTGCTTGGACGCAGAACAATCACACACCCACCTTCTGACAGTATATATTATGGGTGTACTACACACAAAGAATGAATAATTAAAGACGAGAAAAATTGATTAGGATTTTTTTTTATTTAATTGTTTTTTAATGCACAGTTTGTATAACGCTGCTTGGATGCAGAACAATCACTCACGCAACTTTTGGTGTATACTATTGAAGTGCAGTATACAGCAAAAAAATAAAGAACAGCAAAATGTATTTTTATATTGTATTTCTTTTTAATGGACGGGCCTTTGATAACACTGCGTGGACCATGGATGCAGAACAATCACACACGCAACTTGTTCTGCTTCTGACAGTAGTATATGGTGTATTGGATTGCAGTGACCACACACCACAATGAAAAAAAAAATGAACAAAAGCTGACAGCCTGCCTGTGTACTACTGTACCCCACTACACTGACTGACAGCCTGCATGCCTAACATACGACCAGTACAATCAATATAATTAAGTATATATAACGCGGCACACAAACCCCTCTTCAGTCTGCACAGCACAAACCCCTCTGCACTGCACAAACCCCTCTGCTGAGTCTGCACTGACTGCACTGCCACAAAATCCTCTGCACAGCACAAACCCCTCTGCACTGCTCAACACTGCACAACACCCGGAGAAATCGGAGTACCTGAAGAAAACCCATGCAAGAACAGGGAGACTATACAAACTCCACACAGTAAGGGCCATGGTGGGAATATAACTAGGCTTCTGTGCAGTGAGGCAGTAATGCTAAACATTTTACATATATGACTTTATTCATATAAATAGGCATGTCCTTAGCAGTACATATATAAACTGTATGCACCACTAGCTTATACAGGTTGAGTATCCCGTATCCAAAATGCTCGGGACCAGGAGAATTTTGGATAACGGATTATTCCGTATTTCGGAATATTTTAATATTTCAATGATGTATTTTGAAGTATCTTGCATTTATGCTGTATAAACACATAATATACACACAAATATATTTTATTACCACATAAAATACACACAAATATATTTTATTTGTTCAAAAAACAAGGTTTCAAAACGTGAAACAAAATGTGTGTACTCTCAGATATTGAATTTGAATGCCAAGCAATCATTTTCTTGTACATATATAGTGCCAGTTACATATCATTTCACCAGTAGGGCTGTTACAAATGTCCCCAGTAAGTTTTTAGCAAAAAAAAAAATTTTTTTCACTTTCTGGAATGTCCGTATTTCGGAATAATTCGGATAACGGATATTCGGATACGGGATACTCGACCTGTACAGGAAAATAAAAACTGCAAAAAAAAAAGAAATATGATTATAAAAAAGAAATATAATTATGTTTTATTCTTCAACAATCCAGCATACTGTGTTGTAGCAGTCTCTGTTTGTACTCATTAACTGTATGTTGGTAAAATGTTTATTCTTTTATTCTCTAATAACTGACCACCATGTTTTATGCAGAGTTTTGTCATCAGTGTGTGAAAAAAAAACTATTGCTCCACTAGTCAGTTGCAGCCCCTGGGAGATTCCCTCAAAGGAAAACCTTCTAGTTGCAGGGTCAGAGCTTTTATAATAAATGTCACAGATGAGTCAATCGAGAATACAGAGACCCATTGAGGGTGTCTACAGTAACTGCTCTTTTGTCTGGTCTGTGAAATAGAGGTCACCGGCTGAGCTGGTGTTCTACTACCCTGGGAATTTATTGCCATCAGATAAGACTAAAGTCAATACAATAAAGGCAAAACAACAGATGGAATTGTAGTTTTTTTTACCCCTGCCAGCCCTTAAAAAAATTCAGTGAACCTCAAATAAAGATCGGAGCATGGTCACTGCACAAATTAGCCCTGAGCTGGCAAATGGATTCTATTTGCAACACAAATGAACTAGTTTATTTAGTCATTTTACTATAGTTTTAGGTATATTTTCAAAACCTCTGGATGGTATAATGGTTAGCTTCACTGCCTCACAGCTCTAACTGTGTGAAGATTGTAACGTATATTCTCCCCATGCTTTCTCGGGACTACCCAGGGTATTGCAGGTTCCACCCACAATCCAAAAATATACTCATATATTAATAGGCTCCTGACAAAAGAAATAACCGTAGTGGTAGGGAATATGGGGCCTGATGCACTAAGCTTCAAAAGTGATAAAGAACCATCCAATCAGCTCCTGTCTGACTTTTTTCAAACAAGGTCTGTGACATGTCAGGCAGGAGCTGATTGGCTGGCTGTTTATTACTCTCCATTTTATCACTTTTGAAGCTTAGTGCATCTAGCCCATAGACTGTATGCTCCACTGGGACAGTAAGCTCCACTGGGACTGAAACCGCGTTGAATGACCAACTGTTCTCTGTAAAGTGCTGCAGAACATGTTTGTGCCACGTAAGTAAATGGTAATAAATATTAATATTTTTGTACATATAGAACAGTTGCGCTATTTTAATTTCATAAAAATAAGTCACACTACATGACTTACATTAACTATAGGGATGTGTGGTTTGTGTGGGATTAACATTCTTTTTCTTCAGTGAGTAACCTCCAATCAATCCTTTATCACTGGCTACTCATAGATGACATTTGCTACCTATTGACCTGGATAAGTGGTCTTTTTCAAAGTGACAACTTGATAGATAAGACATTGATGTGTTGGGAGTGATTGACAGTTAATGAGATGTCTCACTTGGAGCCCTAGTGGCAAATATACCTTATTTTGTATGTTAATGTCCGTGCTTCCTAAAGCCTTTGTTAATGTGTTTGTATTTTTATCTCATTATCTGCTGTGGTAGGTAAATAGCCCCTGGCACTCTTACTGAGACTGATAAACATGAATGCATTATGTGAGGTAAAACCATCATTTAGTAATGTGCACCATACTGTAAGTGTTTAAAAGATCCCTCCTTCAAAGAACAGGAAAATGTGCCTGTGTGCCTAGCCTGCTGATTGTTCTGTCAGATGGTGCTGCTCCTGTGTTTGTTGTTCCCGGGTTTTTTTGCTTTTGACTTCTGTTTTTTAACCTCTTATGGACAAAATTAGTTCCAGAAAATAGGATCAAAGTAAAATTACAATTTTCTCTGTCACCGCTATAACTATTTTATTTCATAGGGGGAGATTAAAGAAGTTTTTGCTGTAACCTTGGCTACCAGTTGGTGGTGGTGCATGCACGCCATATGCACATAAGCCCATTGGGGTGATGCAGAGGTGAACACTGTAGAGAATTTTATTTTTTTTCGCAATTCTCCTACGACTTGCTCATGCAAAGGAGCCGCACTGGGCTTGTGCAGATGTGGGAATGTGATGTCACTAGCAGTGCCTCAAATTACTGACATGCAGCTGGTGTGTGAGGGAGATAATGGGGAAGAGCGATAACAGTGAGAGTCCTATCAAAAGAGGGGGGTGATTCTTGGACCCATTTCTGGTCATGCTTAAGCCAGAGGTTTACTTCCTCAGATTCCTCAGGTAAACCCCATACACACTAATAGTAAAAATAAATGTGCAGAAAGGCCCTTCCCTGTCAGCATTGGCAAGTGTGGACTGGATGCACTTAACAACACCCCTCTGGGCCCCCACTGCTGCCGATATAGGTGCCGGCAGGGATCGCCTAGTGTGCATTGGGCATTACTCAGATATCAGATGTTTATCCGTGATCCAATACTATATCTTTGGGAAAGCCTAGAGGGCATCTTTTTACTTAAGATGACTCCAGCATTAAGAATAGAATTTTGTGAATCTGAATCAGCCTCATTGCCACGGTTCTATCAGAAACTTGCACTAAATTGCTTCAGACTTAGATATAAATTTACTAAAGCTTATAAAAATTGGAGTTGGTTGCAAATTTACTTTAATTATTTCTATATTGTAATAAACACGAGCAGTTCACTATTTGTTGGATTTCAGCATTTTCAGTATTGCCAAAACAAATCTAAGAAATTTCTGGTACCAATTAAACATCCCAAACAGAATTAAAATAAATCATCACAGTACAAGCAGTATGCTTTGCAATTGGTGGTAGTAGGAAGCAGTAAACATGTTTTTGGGACACTTAAGCCTTTCCCAGTGTGTATAGCAGAAATCAACAATATCTCCCTTATGCATTGGTATACCTCTCAAAATTTTCTTACTATTGGAACTGCTAAATCCCACACACCTACATTTGAACTCCCGGTTAATGAGGAAGTGAACTATAAATCCTTGATTTGGATAAAGTGTCTAGTTGTGACAACACTCAGAAATACATTCTTTTAGTTGTCACAGAGAAGACTGGGCAGTGCGAAAGAGTCTGGAGCAGTCTCATGCTCCCAATTACCAGGGACAGTGACATTGATTCTACAGTACTGTCATTATAATTTATGAATTTTAAGTACTTGAGGGTAAATTTAATAGGATGAGAGATTCAGAAAGTGAGAGATCTGGTAAGAAATCTCCAGGTTTTTTAAAGAGGCAATCATTTACACTGCAATATCAGTTTGATTTTGCAGTGTAAATGATTGCCGCTTTAAAAAAAAATGGAGATTTCTTACCAGATCTCTCACTTTCTGAATCTCTCATCCTATTTAATTTCACCCTTGACCTATTCTTGCATAACATTCACATACAGTAGTAAATATGAAAATGATTAGTCTTACAGCCTCTTTTTCCAAAACTGGACCCACTGCAGTTAATAATAATAATAATAATAATAATAATAATAATAATAATAATAATATTTATATAGCACTTTTCTCCTTATAGGTCTCAAAGTGCTTGCATTAGCCTTTTACAGCTCAAAATACAAAACAAACTTAACAAGGGACATTAGTAAAAATACGGTACTTGTTTCCTAGAATGGACACAATCTTGTCCATCGTGTACCTTAAAGTTAAGGTACACGATGGACGCGATGGACCCAATTTCCTTTGAAATCAGTTCCGTTTTGCCGGCAAAGGCAAAATCGGGGGCATCGTGTCGGTCGCGTGCATTAACATGGCCCCCGACTCGACCGACGCGCTGGACGCGATTTTGCCATAGGCTTCAATGTTAAAATATTTTTAACATTGAAATCGGGAGCATCGCGTCGGTCTTGTGCCATTATAATGGCACAAGATGAGATGGACTTGATTCAGTCCATTTGACATAGCAAACAATGTGAAATGGGCCAATATGACCCATTTCACATTGTATATGGCCCCGTCATGGTTAAAAAGTTACGCAACCCCATTGTGAGCGTCACCCCACGATTGACGCCAACCCGAAGCATGGCGAGCACAGCGAGCCCGTGAGGGGCGGGGGTGCGCGTCCTCCGACCTTTTCATACCCCTACTATCCACGTCGGTGTGGAGTTGAGAATATAAAGTGTGGCGAGCGAAGCGAGCCACCGAGCCCGAAGCGTGGCGAGCGCAGCGAGCCCCGCGAGGGGAAGCGTATACCTGTGAAGTTATAGGCGTCCGCTCGCCACGCTTCGGGCTCGGTGGCTCACTGCGCTCGCCACACTTTATATTCTCAACTCCACGCCGACGTGGATAGTAGGGGTATGAAAAGGTCGGAGGACGCGTACCGCCGCCCCTCGCGGGCACGCTGCGCTCACCACGCTTCGGGTTGGCGTCAATCGTGGGTGCCGTTGAGGGGATAAAATTGGGGGTCTGGGGACTACTTTACATTGAATCCAATGTAAAATAGGGTCCCAGGGGCCCTATTCACATTTGATTCAATGTAAAAATCGGGTCGATTGCGTCGGTCGCATCGCATGCGATTTGGTCGCATGCGATGCAACCGACGCAAATTTTCCGACACGATCACCCCGATACAAATCGGTGTGGCCGTGCTAGGAAACAAGTACCTAAAATACTTTAATACTGTAAAACAAATGTGTATTTATTGTTCTATTTATCTTTAAGCAGAACGGATGGTGTAATGGTTAGCATTATCTTGGGGCAGTATGGATGGTGTAATGGTTAGCATTACTGCCTCATAGCATTTAGGTCAAAATTAACCCTAGAATGTATGAGTATGCGAGTACATGTGGTAGGGAATGGTGTAGGGCAGTACGGATGGTGTAATGGTTAGCATTACTGCCTCACAGTGCTGAGGTCAGGGGTTCGATTCCCACCATGGCTCTAACTGTGCGGAGTTTGTATATTCTCCCCGTACTTGCGTGGGTTTCCTCCCACAATCCAAAAATTTACTGGTGGTCTAATTGGCTCCCAACAAAAATGAACCCTAGAATGTCTGTGTGCGTGTATATGTGTGGTAGGGAATATAGATTGTAAGCTCCACTGGGGCAGGGACTGATGTGAATGTTCAAAATATTCTCTGTAAAGTGCTGCAGAATCTGTGTGCGCTATATAAGAAACTGCTAATAAATAATAGGGAATATAGATTGTAAGCTCCACTGGGGCAGGGACTGATGTGAATGTTCAAATATTCTCTCTGTAAAGCGCTGCAGAATATGTGTGCACGATATAAGAAACTGTTAATAAATAATAAAGAAGACTTTCCACCCTGCAAACTGCAGAGAAAAAAAATATATCACCATCCATGATGGAAACAACTCAACCAAAGGAGCCGCACTGGGCTTACTTACATAGAGGGGTGTTCATTCCATAACAATTTTTTGACTGCCGGAAAATTCGGTACAGTTGGAAAACGCATGGATCGGTTAATCACTCGCTGATCTGTGTGGGTTTAATAGAAAATGCGGATGTTTTCGATTATTTTGACAAAGTCAAATCTGTATCAGTGGAAAAGCCTCCTGAAAATGGTTGCATTGAAGAGGGTTGTATGTTTTTTCAGCAAGCCGCAATATCCGGACAAGACTGAATACCCCCCCCCCCCCCCCAACCCGTAAAACAGCAAAACCACTTATCACAAATCTCATGTCAAAATACTCTAGTACTCAACTACTTGGATCTATTTCTGACCAGTGTTACACCTTGTATCACTCACACCTACAACAATTTTTCCATGCGGCTACTTACTTACACACCCAATCTGATTCTGCACCCTCCAAATCATCAAATGCTCTCTATTAGCTCTCAGCTTAGCCCTGGTATTATTCGCCAAGTATTTCAGGCGATATACACTGCTGTGCCATTCTAGAAAATAAAACTGTAAGGTAATTGCAATGTTTTGTTCCTATTATATTAGGGTCTGCCAACCAGAGGTAAAAAGTGTCTTGTGTGATGCATTTTTCCAGTATCTTAGAGGCAAATTTGGAGTTGTGTGGTTGTTGTGATGGGATGGTTATGAAAGTGGAGCGTGGTGTCAGGCACATTAGGGTGAGGTGAGAACATCAGGGCAAGGTACGTGGCTCATTCGGGCACATTGGGGTGAGGTGTGTGCCAAATTACGGATAGGTAAATGGACATGTTAGTGTGGGGTTTAATGCAAATTAGGGCGAGGTGTCAGGCTTCTTATGAACGGCAATTTTGGGCGAGGTCTGAGGCTTGGGAGGGGAAAGGAATATTAGGGCGAGGGGAAGGTAAGACACATCTGCGCATGTCAGAAAACAAGAAGCAGTCATTGCGCATGCGCAAAACGAAGACAAAAAAAACGAAAACAATCCGGCGGAGGGCAGAGTTTGCGCAGCCTATTAGAAAAGATAACAAAATAATACATAACGCAGACAGTTCCGCAAAACGGGCGCGAAACAAGCCCGAAAAAAAAAGGTAACTTCACTTTATAGATGCGAATATTGATACATCCCGGTGTATATCTCATGAGCAAGGCATTACGTACTCTTTGTTTCCATGTTTGAAGTTATGTTGTCTACCTTGTGAGCAATGTACCCTCTCATTTTACGAAGGCTGTGTGTGGCAAAAGATTTTGGTTGTGGAAGGAAATAAAAAAAATTGTGTGTCACTTAAACATAACTGGAAAATGACGTTCAACATTTGTGTTAACTTTACTTCAAAATGATATTAAACATTTAAACATTCAAAACACAGCACACAATGTAGTTAATGGGTGAAACACACATTAATTGAGTCCACAAATGCAAAAAGGGACCACTGCTGCTTTGTGCGCTCTGTTGTAATGTCTTTGCGCACACTTGTCGAGTTTTGTGCGCGCGCACGTGCGCACAGCTTAGAGGGAAAACTGCTTGTGAGTCCCTGTTTAATTTATTTTACACAATTAATTTATGGTGAAAGGGAGCAAATTGCCGTTGCCAAGGCCAGGTTCCAAGGGAATTTGGCCAGGTAGACAAGTCGCCACCAATTGATCCCTACCTCCCCCCCATTGCAGCAGAGCACCGTGACATCTTACAGATCTACATCATTGTAATACTACGAATATAGATATAATTCGTGTGGCCTTTATTATCTTTACACAAACACATTATGGCATATAAGTCTTTTTCAAGTGTGTTTTTAATTACTGTATTACTACAGATCATTTCTTAAAATATAAATTCATTGTTTTTTAACAAAAACCCTACGGAAACACTTAAGACTTCTGTTCTAAGCCAAGTATACAATTAAAATAGATTCCATTTGGTTTCTTATACTAGGACACAAAAAGTCAAATTTTCTTCTCCCAGATGATTTTGTCCGTGTATTTAACAATCCATAGAAAAGAGAAAAAATCTATTTGTCACTTTGTTTAGTTGTGTATGGTGTTGATTAGGAGAGGATTACGCTAGGTATTGGTATAGGTCTCACATGTTCTATTCCTGAGAGACAGAGGGAACATTTTCTTCAAATCAAATTGTTTAAAGCTTAATGGATTCCAATATAAGATTGAAACTTTAAAGAGTGTTTGTGTTTTCATGTCTTCTTCATACTTTGAGAATGCTAACATTTCACATGTGTGTAGCCTTATGCAGTAAATTAAACAAGTTGTCAAAATTTGAGTAGAAATATGTCAAAATTATAAAACTGTAATTGATACAAGAAATCATAAACAAGAAATTGAATCCATTTAAACAAAATTAAAACAAGCCTTCTGCTGGACCCGCCCTATCAACTAGCCACAACTTTTATTCAGAACATTCTGTAGTTCACCAGTTAGATTACAGTGCAGGTACAGAAGACATGGGTCCCCTAACAGTTCATCCCATCTCAGTAAAAGCATAAATCAGTTAATTATTCTCTGTTGCTGGAAAAAAAAAAAGATATATGTTTGTGCAGGGAGGAGGCCGCATGCAGCCAGCTTCTATGGGCCACTTCTGCAAAAGCTCATAGAAGGGAATTTAGGTCCCGGCGCCTGGATAATACAGATTACAAGCACCGGGACCGGCAGGGGCTGGCTGGCAACTTTTAGCCTGGGGGGCAAGGCCAGAAAGTAACAGCGCATCGTTAAATGGAGGTTTTTCGTATATGTATTAATAAAAGGTTTTTCGTATATGTATTAATAAAAAAAAAAACAATAATAGGACACCACAGGCTGCTCCCCTGTATAATATCAGGACCCCCACAGGATGCTCCCACTGGCTAGTTATGCCAGAACCAGTGGCATAACTAGCCATTTTGGTACCCTGTGCCAGAAAGTAAATTGGTGCATGCCCCACCACCACACTAAAAATAGGAGAGTGCGCGCCGAAGGCGCCCTGCAAAATGTAGGAGTGATACTTCATGGGGAAGAGGTGTTAATAAAAGTACTACAGGTTGAGTATCCCCTATACGAAATGCTCGGGACCACGAGCATTCCGGATAGGGGAATTTTTCGGTTTTTGGAATATATTACTTACTTACCTGTCCCCTGATGGCATTCCGGTGGTCCCTCGGCGTCCACGCAGTCCCCGGGCGTCCACAGCAGGCCTCCGGCATCTTCTCTGGGTCTCCAGCGGTCCCAGGAATGCATTGCGCGGGTGTGCGCGTGCACCGGTGACGTCACCGGCGCGCGAACACCCGCGCAATGCATTCCTGGGACCGCTGGAGACCCTGGAGAAGATGCCGGAGGCCTGCTGTGGACGCCCTGGGACTTGGTAAGTATGAAAAGAGGGTTAGGGGGAAAAAAAAAAAAAAAATTATTCGAATGATTCCAAAAACCACGGTTTTTGGAATAATTCGGATAATGGATGTCCGGATACAGGATATTCAACCTGTAAAAACATTGTAATGCTCATAACACATTATACCACACACATTAATGCCCATTATGTATTATGCCACACAGCGTACTGCCCCTTACACATTATGCAGCACACCATAATGCCCATATGATATTACAACACACATTATGATCCACGCAATGCCCCGAGTACACCTGCATATGACTACATAATGCCCAGAGTTACCGACAGTAGCAACGCAACTTAGGGCGAGATGTACTTTGCTTCAAAAGTGATTAAATGGAAAATGATAAAAATCCAACCAATCAGTTGCCGACACTAGTAGCGCTGATTATACATATGCCCACACCAGTTGCCAACGCTAGTAGCGCTGCATGTACACATGTACATATGCCCACACCAGTTGCCGACACTAGTAGCGCTGCTTGTACATATGCCCACACCAGTTGCCGACACTAGTAGCGCTGCTTGTACACATGCCCACACCAGTTGCAGACACTAGTAGCGCTGATTATACATATGCTCACACCAGTTGCCGACACTAGTAATGCTTTCTGTACATATGTCCACACCAGTTGCCGACACTAGTAGTGCTGATTATACATATGCTCACACCAGTTGCCGACACTAGTAATGCTTTCTGTACATATGTCCACACCAGTTGCCGACGCTAGTAGCGCTGCATGTACATATGCCCACACCAGTTGCCGACACCAGTTGCCGACACTACTAGCGCTGCTTGTACATATGCCCACACCAGTTGCCGACACTAGTAGCGCTGCTTGTACACATGCCCACACCAGTTGCCAACACTAGTAGCGCTGATTATACATATGCCCACACCAGTTGCCGACACTAGTAGCGCTGCTTGTGCATATGCCCACACCAGTTGCTGACGCTAGTAGCGCTGCTTGTACACATGCCCACACCAGTTAAAGTACACTCACATTTTACTTAACCAATTCAGGGCACTTCAGGCTGGCAGCTCATCATCTCCTTCCTTTTCCAATAGACAGTCATGTAGCTCCGCCCCCTCTGGGCATTAGCCCCACCCCTTTTTCGATCCCTGCAGGGACGCTGACCAGGAGCAGGGAGGGATCCTCGGTGCTGTCCACGCTGCTGCCTGTAATGCAGTGTGATACAGGCGCAGCCCCACTCTCTGTTGCGGCCTCCTGCACTAGACATGTCCTTTGTGCAGGAGGCCGGTGGCCATGTTTCTGAAGACCAGTCGGAGACTGGTCAGCCGTGGCTGCAGCAGCAGCCTTTAGAAACATACGGCCCGCACACAAATAGATTGAGCGGCACATGGCACTCTGCCCCCCGGCCCAGCCTGCCCCTGGGGACCGGCACGTGCACAATACTGACGTAGGTGCTGCACATGCGCAATCCCCGGATTTTATGGGCTGTCGCTCGGCAGCCCATGGAGAGGTGTTCTGAAGGGAGGGAACACCTCCCAATGGGACTACCTTGGTGACTGGCAGGTCGGACTTCCAATAGGAAGTCAATGCCAGTCACAGTCTAGCCAGTGCAGCCTCACAGACTGCATCTGGCTTTTCTACAGTGGTGGATTTTTCCTGGGGGTGGGCTGCAGCCCATAGGTAAAAACTGCCACTGCCTTTCTGTAACCACTAAGAAAGCAGCAAAGGCATTCAGGGGGTGAATCAGGGTGTCTATAATGGACAAAACCATGTGAACCATGTGCACTGCAAGTGGGGCAGATGCAGAGGCGTAACTACAATATTGTGGGCCCCATAGCAAAATCCTGAAAGGGTCCCCCCCTCCCCCCCTCACTACAATGAGAAAGGTGGAGAGACAGGAGGAGAGGGAGAAGGTATCAGGGAGAGAGAAAAAGAGCCAAGTTTAGAGATAGGGGGGAGAAAGAAAGGGTGATACTGTCAGTGATAGGGATAAATTAGAAAGAGGGAAAACATGGGAAAAGAGGTGGGTAGAAGAGAGATAGAGGAGAAATAGACAAGGGGCAGAGAGAAAGATAGAGATGTGAGACAGAGGCCTAGGGGGAGTAAAAGAGGGTTGAGATAAAGAGGATACAGGGTTTGAGAGTTTAACTGGCTTCCCCCTGGCAGTGGCAGCCTCCCCAAATGCACTCACCAGCTTCTTTCACTGGTGCTGGGCTCCTCTGCTCTGACCTTCAGGCAGTTCTGCTCCCCTGCTCTTCTGTGCTGGGCTCCGGGCTGTAGTCTCCTGCTGTTGTCCGTTAGGCAGCTGTACTGCTCCCCGGGTGCACGGCCTTTACTGCTCCCCGGGTGCGCAGACTTTACTGCTCCCAGGGGAGCGCCGGGCTCCACTGCTCCCCGGGCAACAATGTCACAACCTTTACTTTTCTTGGCCAGCTCCAATGCTCCCTGACGCCAACTGAACTGGGTACGTTTGGCAGCGCGGCCAATGCCTGCGCTGTAATATATAATAAAAAAGTAAAAACAGGAAAAAAATATTAAGGTGGTGTAGGGGATAGCCTGCTGGGGCCCCAGGCCCCCCAAGCCCCCGGGCCCCATAGCAATTGCATCCCCTGCACCCACTATAGTTACGCAACTGGACAGATGTAACACGTTCAGAAAGAGTTACATTTGGGTGAGTTATTTTGTTTCTGTGCAGAGTAAATACTGGCCGCTTTATTTTTACACTGCAATTTAGGTTTCAGTTTAAACATACTCCACCCAAATGTAACTCTCTCTGTACATGTTACATCTGCCCCACCTGCAGTCCAGCATGGTTTTGCCCATTAGAGAGAGATTTTGCTTTTGCGAGCTAACCTGAATTAGGCCCTTAGACCCTCGGTAACAGTCATACACTTCTTTATAAGACATACACAAAGTGTAATACATACACAAGTATGCTTAGATTGTTTAATTATTATTACGCACGACATAATGTTCAGCACAAAAGGGGGTTCTTTTGTTACCTTTTTTTGCTGCATTTTACAATATCCTATTTATTAAAAGGCTAATGAAATATACCAAAATGCTTATTGCTGCTGAAAGGTCACCATCGGGTCCTGTCATTCACCTAAACACTGCCTGTCCCTGTCCCTTTCATCAGGCATATTTACCTATGGGAGCACCATGCTGGATGTAACTTAGCAACAGCTGCTGGGAATGTCACTTTTAGCATACATGTATATTATGTCTATAGGACAACAGAACTGTAAGGGTTAAAGTGGCAGGTATAGAACTATTATGTATGCTCTGCTAGGTCTAATTAACCTTAACCTGTTTCCATGTATAAGTGCAGGGCAAGAAATGCTGAATGGTGCTCTGTTCCATTTGACACATTTATTGCCACATATTCCAAAAGAGTGAGAGGCACAAAAGGTTGATTTACATGGTTTGTCTTGGTTGATTTATGTGTCTGACTCTCAGTAGTTTCATATGAATATGCAGACTAACTAACACTACCATTTTGGGATCACAGAACCCCAAGGCATTGCCTACTTCACTCTATGATGCAGACAGCGACTCAAACCTGTACATATGTGTAATAGACTCATGTGGTTTCAGTTACATTCGTTTAATGAGGGACACAAAACAATTTTGAATTAGTGACTTACTTTAAATATGTTGTCTTTAAATGGTTTTAAGTAATAATATTATAATTGAAAACATAGAGGGGTTTTATATGTCTGGTCCTTTCCTTTATAAACTATTGGACATTTTTGACTTGGAACATCTTTTGTTTCTGATTAATGTAAACCTTTAAAAAAAAAAAACATCATTGTAATGCACATATAAAATATATAAACAGAGACATAAGGGTATTCATAGCTCGCTGGATAAAAAAAGAAAGACTAATAAAAAAGTAACATAAATAACACAACTTATATATTTATTATACATATTCAGAAAATGTTATGTGTGTGTGTGTCTGTGCTCAGTGGACCAAACTCAGGTTAGAATGCCATTGAGTATCATTCCTACAGCCCACCTTATGCTAATAATTATGCTGCCCGGAGCACAACAGCTGTTTTTTATTCTAAAAGTAAAAACAAAACAGTGTGTCAGCCCTGTACATAATAATGCACTGTTTATGGGAAAAGATAAGAACCAGAAAAGTAGAGTACCTTGTTTCCTTTCCTGTATAAGAGGAAAGTGGTCATATTAGAAATAAACTTAAAAGGAGGGGCAAACCAAGCTTATTTTAAGTGGGGTTTAGTGTGTTAAGTACGTGGGAAAAACTACCCAAGGGTCATAAATATCTCATTAGTTTCATTCCCAATTAAGCGTGAAACAGTGGCTGTTTATTGGAGTGTACGCGTGCAGAGGGAGTTGGGACCTTTTTTGGGGGTGGGGAAGTATTATGTGGGCAAACTGTTGAATAGAAAGGATGGTTAACCCTTATCATGTTCTGCTGCCATTAACGCAAAGGCATAAGGACACAACAATTTCATTCAATTGTTTATTGAAGTGTTACCCAAACCCTTAGGTTTTAAGAATATCCTGGCTTGTGCACAGATGGGATAATCATACTGACTGATGTACTAGTTTTCACCTGGGCTTAAGGATTGATATCCTTAAAACCTGGACTGTAAGAATGATACAAGTTTAGATGGACACTGATTTCTTCAAAGCATCTAGACCAGGGGTGTCCAAACTTTTTGCGACTAAGGCCATTAATCACATCAGAATTGTCCCCCAGCGTGCCTCCATTTACTGTATGTCCCCCAGCCTGCCCCTTCACTGTATATTCCCCTGCCTGCCCCTTCACTGTATATTCCACTGCCTGCCCCCCTCCTCTGTATTTCCTCCAGCCTGCCCCCATTAACTGTATGTCCTCCACTCTGCACACTTCACATTATATTCCCCTGCCTGACCATCCTTCTCTGTATGTCCCCCAGCCTGTCCCTCCTTCACTTTATGCCCCCATTTACTGTATGTTTCCCAATCTGCACCCATTCACTCTGTCCCTTAGCTTGCCCCCCGCCCCCCTTCTCTGAATGTCCAGGGGTTGGACGCTCACTCTCCCGAAAGCCACCAAACACATCTCACTGTGGCAGCTGGCACCTCCTCACTGCTGCAGATAGCAAGGTAAAGGCACGCTCGCTGGGAGCCCACCTTTAGCGTCCTCTGCTGTGTATCCTGCATCTGATGCTCCGCCCGCTTCTGGCTGGAGGCTGCGGGCCACTTGAAATGACAGCATGGGCCACAATTGGCCCCCGGGCAGGACTTTGGACATGCCTGATCTAGACAGATCACATTTTATGCATCATCATCATGTGCTTCCCATGCAAATATTGGCAAACTTTATTTAGTTAATTAATTAACCCCTTCCCGACATTGGACGTACATTTACGTCATGGTCGGGAAGTACTTCCCGACACATGGCATAAATGTACGTCATGGGTTAAAACTGTCACCGCGTCTATAGACGCGGTGACAGTTTGGAGATGTCTGCTGTCCCTGACAGCAGACATCCCCCCTCGCCGCCCGGGGGGGGCAGGGATGCCCCCGCCGGTCGGCGATCGCTGTGATTGGCTGTTCAAATGTGAACAGCCAATCACAGCTATTTCTGTGTTACCGGCGGCTATGCCGCTCGGTAACATAGAAAACGGTGGTGATCGGTACAGCACCGATCACCACCGATCCGCGGACACCCCCTCCCTCCCACCCGGCAGCACCCGGCAGCACTATGTGCTTACCCGGCACCCGGCAGCCGCTCTCCTCCCTCTGGTATGCGCCGCAGCGCTGCCTCCCCCCTCCCTCCCTCCCCCCGCCAGCAGCAGCAGCACTAGGGACTGTAAAAATGTAAAAAAATTAAATGAAATGATTATATATATATATATATATATATATATGTGTGTGTGTATGTGTGTGTATATACACACACACATATATATATATATATATATATATATATATGTGTGTGTGTATATACACACACACATATATATATATATATATATATATATATGTGTGTATATACACATATATATACACATATATATATATATATATATATATATATATATATGTGTGTATATACACATATATATATATATATATATGTGTGTGTATATACACACATATATATATATATATATGTGTGTATATACATATATATATATATATATATATATATATACAGATAGATATTCCCGACCGAAGACGTATATATACGTCATGGTCGGGAGGTACTTCCCGACCGAAGACGTATATATACGTCATGGTTTTAAACTGTCACCGCGTCCATAGACGCGGTGACAGTTTGGAGATGTCTGCTGTCCCTGAGCCCCGGTCGGCGATCGCTGCGATTGGCTGTTCAAATGTGAACAGCCAATTGCAGCGTTTTCTGTGTTACCGGCGGCTAAGCCGCTCGGTAACACAGTGATCGGTGGTGATCGGTGCTGTTAAGTACAGCACCGATCACCACCGATCGCCAGCCCCCCCATCCCACCCGGCAGCCCCCCCTCCCTCCCACCCACCCGGCTGCCGCAGCGCCAGCACCCCTCCCAACCCCCCACCAGCCGCAGCGCCAGCCCCCCTCCCAAAGCTGTGGACCAAAATGGGGTCACTTGTGGGGGGGTTCCACTGTATTGGTGCTTCGGGGGTCTTGCTAATGCGACATAGCACCCACCATTCATTCCACCACCAAAAATCACTCCTTCCCTTCTGAGTCCTGCCATGCACCCAACTGGTATTTTTTGGTCACATGTGAGGCATTGCCGTACTCGGGAGAAATTGGGGCACAGATTTTGGGGTGCTTTGTATCCTTCATTCCTTGTGAAAATGAAAAATTTTGAGCCAGAACTGCATTTTTCTGTAAAAAATTACATTTTTTTACACAAAAATGCAGATCTGGCTCAAAATTTTTCATTTTCACAAGGAATGAAGGATACAAAGCACCCCAAAATCTGTGCCCCAATTTCTCCCGAGTACGGCAATGCCTCACATGTGACCAAAAAATACCAGTTGGGTGCATGGCAGGACTCAGAAGGGAAGGAGTGATTTTTGGATTTTGCAGCACAGATTCTGGTTGAATGACCCCTGAAGCACCTATACAGTGGAACCCCCCCACAAGGGACCCCATTTTGCAAACTACACCCTTCAGGTAATTCATCAGGGGGTATAGTGTACATTTCAAACCCCCAGGGGTTTAACCAACTTTGATACAACTGGGCAGTGAAAATGAAAAATTACATTTTTTTACACAAAAATGCAGTTCTGGCTCCAAATTTTTCATTTTCATAAGGTACGAATGAGAAAAAGCACCCCAAAATCTGTGCCCCAATTTCTCCCGAGTACGGCAATGCTTCATGTGTGACCAAAAAATGGCAGGACTCAGAAGGGGAGGAGTGATATTTGGATTTTGCAGCTCAGATTCTGGTGGAATTTTGGTGGGTGCTATGTCGCTTTAGCAAGACCCCCGAAGCACCAATACAGTGGAACCCCCCCACAAGTGACCCCATTTTGCAAACTACACCCCTCAGGGAATTCATCTAGGGGTATAGCGTACATTTAAAACCCCCAGGGGTTTCACCAATTGTGGTACAACTGGGCTGTGAAAATGAAAAATTACATTTTTTTACACAAAAATGCAGTTCTGGCTCAAAATTTTTCATTTTCACAAGGAATGAAGGAGACAAAGCACCCCAAAATCTGTGCCCCAATTTCTCCCGAGTACGGCAATGCCTCACATGTGACCAAAAAATACCATTTGGGTGCATGGCAGGACTCAGCAGGGAAGGAGCGATATTTGGATTTTGCAGCACAGATTCTGGTGGAATGAATGGTGGGTGCTATGTCGCATTAGCAAGACCCCCGAAGCACCAATACAGTGGAACCCCCCCACAAGTCACCCCATTTTGCAAACTACACCCCTCAGGGAATTCATCTAGGGGTATAGCGTACATTTAAAACCCCCAGGGGTTTCACCAATTTTGATACAACTGGGCTGTGCAAATGAAAAATTACATTTTTTACACAAAAATGCAGATCTGGCTCAAAATTTTTCATTTTCACAAGGAATGAAGGAGACAAAGCACCCCAAAATCTGTGCCCCAATTTCTCCCGAGTACGGCAATGCCTCACATGTGACCAAAAAATACCAGTTGGGTGCATGGCAGGACTCAGAAGGGAAGGAGTGATTTTTGGATTTTGCAGCACAGATTCTGGTTGAATGACCCCTGAAGCACCTATACAGTGGAACCCCCCCACAAGTGACCCCATTTTGCAAACTACACCCTTCAGGGAATTCATCAGGGGGTATAGTGTACATTTCAAACCCCCAGGGGTTTAACCAATTTTGATACAACTGAGCTGTGAAAATGAAAAATTAATTTTTTTCATTTTCACAGCCCAGTTGTATCAAAATTGGTGAAACCCCTGGGGGTTTGAAATGTACACTATACCCCTAGATGAATTCCCTGAGGGGTGTAGTTTGCAAAATGGGGTCACTTGTGGGGGGGTTCCTAACTTTTAGCATCTTATGGTGCCTAGAAACCTACATGGTGCCTAAAAAATAATCTCATAAAAAGGAGGCTCCAAAATCAAGTAGGTGCTCCTTCTATTATGAAGCCTGTGGTTTGGTCAACGTGCACACTAGGGCCACATATAGGATATTTATGAAAACAAAAGAATTGGGGGAATCAATTTTTAGTCACATTTCTCTAGTAAAATCTACTGTGTTCCTTAGAAAAATGTATTAAAATTGAAACTCTGCAAAAAAAAAGAAATTTTGAAATTTCACCTACACTTTGTTTTAATTCCTGTGAAACAGCTAAAGGGTTAACAAACTTCCAAAATGCTGTTTTGAATACTGTGAGGGGTGCAGTTTTTGAAATGGCATCATTTATGGGGGTGTCTCACATACAAGTCCCTCAAAGTCACATCAGAACTGAACTGGTCCCTAAAAAAATCAGTGTTTGAAATTTTCTTGAAAATTTGAGAATTTGCTATTCATATTGTAAGCCTCCTAGTGTCCCAAAAAATTAAAAGGAAGTTGAAATAATGATGTCAACATAAAGTAGACATATGGTCTATGTTAGTTATTCACTATTTTGAGTGGTAAGATTATTTGTCTCACAAGCAGAAAATTTAACATTTTGCAAATCGCAAAATTTTCCATTTTTTTCCGACATTTTGGTATTTTTCACAAAAAAACACAGACTGTATCGACGAAAATTTACCACTAACTTGAAGTACAATGTGTCACGAGAAAACAATCTCAAAATCACTGGGATAAGTAAAAGCAAAAAAAAGTTATCCCCACTTAAGTGAGACATGTCAGATTTGAAAAAAAGGGCTCTGTCAGGAACGCAAAAACTGGCTCTGTCAGGAAGGGGTTAAATATTAACGAACATCCTCATTTATTTTTAAAGTACCAATATCTTAATCAACACTATACAGAGAATTTGTTATTTGAATAGTCTCTGACCCAATGTAGTTTACAATGTCATTTCCATACAACAGTTACGCAAATATACCCACATCAAGCCCAATTTCATAGAGAATGAATAAAAACTGTTTTGGAGTTTACCCAAATAAGGGATATAACCAGCTAAGTATCTTTCTGGAATAAAACAACTCCTGCTGATGGAACTTGTTTGTTCATCTGACTGAGTTGTGCTTTATTTACAACTGATTACACTAGAATGACTGGAGGAGGTTGTACATACTGTAGGCAAATACTACTCATACTATTGGAGAACCAGAGTGAATAGGAGGACTGTACAACTTGCTGGTTCTCTTAAGGTTGCAATTATCCTGTAAATATGTTTTTCGACTCTAAGGTAAAACTAGAGCACTCACTTGGAACCCCACAAATGTGAGAATATACAAACACCACACAGATAGTGTCCTTGTAATAACGAAGTCAAAACCCCAGTGATGTAGGGCAACCACTGTGGGGTGTGGTATGTAATATCTACACCATTCCAAAACAGTCAGCAGCAGCCTCCTAAACCAGGTCCCCCAGCAGCAGTCATCAAACCTGGCCTCCCCACTCCCTCAGCAGCAGTTCCCTAACCTGTTCACCCTCCCCCATCATCACTGCCTAACCTACCCCTCTCCTCCCTCAGCAGCTGTTCCCTAACCTGTCCACCCTCCCCCAGCATCAACTGCCTAACCTCCCCCCTCCTCCCCCAGCAGCAGTATCCTAACCTGTCCTCCCTTCCCCAGCAACAGCTTCCAGTCCTATTTGCCTATCCCCCCACCCAGGAGCAGCGCTACTTAGGGCATCTAAACCAGCAGCTTTCTGGCTTCGTTGGAAGTCCCTCTGACAGCATGCTGCTCCTTTGTAGTGGCGGCGCATTGTCATCTGGCACGCTGAATTGTGCAGAACTCATGCAGGTGAGATTCACTTTCCGCGCAGACGGTGTCTGGGCCTTCAGCAGCTGCAAGGTTTCTCATCATGTGTGTGCAGGAAACCAATCATGCTGGAGTCAGGGCTGTTTGGTGTGCAATCCTCTACATCAGGGGTGTCAAACTCAAATTCATCGGGGGGCCGCATCAGCAGTTTGGTCACCCTCAAAGGGCCAGTCCCCCAAAAAGTACAAATGACAGAAAACTTGTACAAGGTGTACTTTAAAGCAGTATGAAACATGACATGCATATAACAATAATGCGATAACAAAAATGGTGGGCCTTCAAACACAGAGCTATGCTGCAGAAATTTAATTCCACATCCAGTACTAATTATATTGAGGTGCAGGGTTCAGTGGTAGACAGGGACAGAAGGTACGCTGCCTTAGGGATGCTAGAGGAGGTGACACCATTTTGGGAAAGACATTTTAATGTGGGCTAGCAAGATAGACACGCAGTGACTAGAGGAGAGCATGGCCTGGTGTGTAAATGTCACCCTCAGTGACAGAGATCCCCACGTACAGCGACCAGCCCGAGCTATACACTACTAACCTATTTCAGTCAGCTGCCTCGCACACACGGTTACCGCTACTACCAGCAGTCCAGCACGGATCGCCAGCTGCGTGACGTCCCAGCAACCAACCCGAAGCTCCGGCGAGCGAGTGCGCGCGGGGTGGGTGAGAGGAGGTGGCCTAGGCAGGAGCTGGGACACACTGCCCCTGCGTGCTATCTCCTCGCGCGGGCCACATGACGAGGTCTGGCGGGCCGGATTTGGCCCGCGGGCCTTGTGTTTGACACCCGTGCTCTACATCCTCTAGTGAAGCAGAGTTACACTGATTTAAAATAAAATACAGGGGGCACCCCTATATCTGCCACTGAGTAGAAATGTAGACCATTGAAAGCTCACTTCACTCGTCACTTTTCAGGCATTGTCATACCTCCCAACATCTGTCTCTCACTAATCAAGACACTCGCGCAGTTGAGCCATGCGTGCGCTTGACAAGGGGCGTGGCCTATGAAAAGGTAACCTTTGCCTCTCTGCATTGCTAAAGAGACACTGGGGGAAATTTACTAAAGGAAATGTGTAAAAAATAGGTGTATTTGTATCCAGAAATACACTTATTTTTGACATTTACTATCCCGAAAATACGGCAATTCATATTCGTATTGATAGCACATCAATACGAATACGAATTGCCGTATTTTCGGGATAGTAAATGTAAAAAATAAGTGTATTTCTGGATACAAATACACCTATTTTACACCTATTTTTTACAAATTTCCTTTAGTAAATTTCCCCCACTGTGTGCATGCCCAAAGTGTCTATTCCCTTCAGGCTGAGGGGACTCCCAACTCCCCCCCTGCCCCGGGCGGGAAGCAGGAACGTCCCCAAAACCGAGACATTCCTGAGGAAAGTGGGACAGTTGGGAGGTATGCTCTCCAGGAGGGACACAATGCTCTGTTCCTGGACTTCCCTCTTAATGTAGGCTCACCATCATCTGTTCACCACAGGTGATGGCAATCCTATATTAAGAGGGAAGTCCAGGAACAGAGCATTGTGTCCCTCCTGGAGAGGGTCATGTTGGGAGGTATAGGCATGGCTACTATTCCCAATTGTAGTGCTTGTGGATAGTAAATCAAACAAATGTTGGGAAAATGTGAAAAATCCAAAAGCATTGACCATTTGTGTGTCATGTTGACCTGCTGTAAATGTCAGGCTTTTGTTCCTGTCGACCTATTGACTAACTATAGATCTTTCATCCTTAACACTATTAAATGAGTGTGTGTGTGTGTGTGTGTGTGTGTGTGTGTGTGTGTGTGTGTGTGTGTGTGTGTGTGTGTGTGTGTGTGTGTGTGTGTGTGTGTGTGTGTGTGTGTGTGTGTTACCATACTTTATTGTAATTATTTACAAATGGAAATTCTAACTCATTACTATTAATGAGAAAAAATAAATTGACAGAAACACAGAGAAAATCAGAATTTCATGGCAGACTCACATAATCACTATCACATTTGTTAGCACTTGGAGATCATTATCATCCCCATACTTTGTAAGGTGACACAGTATTCTATAGCACTGGCACTCTATATAATAAATAATGTGTAGATACAAATTATACATCAAAATAAGTCATACAAGTAAAACCAAAACAAGTATATATTGTAGGCGTTTAACAGAAAAAGATGCAGATATGAAATAACTATATGTTAATTGGCTTCCAACAATACTACCAATAGAATGCCTTTGTGTGCGTGTGCATGTGGTAGGGAATATAGATTATAAGCTCCACTGGGGAAGGGGCTGATGTGAGTGTTCAAATATTCTCTGTGCAGCACTGCAGAATATGTGTGCGCTATATAAGAAACTGTTAATCTATATAATAAATTGAAGAGTGTGTGTGTGTGTGTTTTGGGAAATTTCACTTAGAAATATAAAAAATACAAAGGTTCAATTTGCCTTAATTGATGATCTGGAAAAAAAATCGACGATCTAGGAAACCGAAGACAAAAGAACAACACCACTTCTGATTTAATTGCTGTCATTGCGTATAGCTGTGTACACACGGTGCAATATATTGCTCAGTGTCCAGTTTTCATCAGCGATCGGAGATGAACAGGACACTCTGCCAGGAGAGCATCAGAAGGAAGCAAGCTCCTGCCACCAGCGACCATTAGGAGGCTGAACACGGGAACGTGCACCCAGCGATTTATTGCTGCAGCACAAACGTATGACTGGCAATATGGTCGCTCAGCGACCATATTGCCGGCGATATTGCACCACGTGTACAAAGCTTATAATTGCCAACACATTCTAACATGGTGGAGGCTTTCAACAATTGGGAATAATTGGGGAAATACATAGACCAAACATCACACACACACGTACAGATTGTACACACACACAAATCACACACACAGTACACCATATATACACACACACAGCACACTACACACACATATATACTGTAAGTAGCACAACTTACACACTTACACATTGGACAGATACACACAACATGCATTGGACAGATACACACATACACATACAAAACACACCACAAGCAGTACAACACACACACATATACACACCCAAAAACAGTACAACACATAAACACACAGAACACACACACTTACTGTATACCCCTTTTACACCAAAAATCCTGGACCTCCCCGGCTGGACCACCGATCATCGCGCTGGGGGCAAGCCCAGCACCAAGGTAAGCTGCTGGGCTACCCCCAGCCCCTGTGCACTTCCCCTCTGCGAGATGATTGGATGCCACACACAGGCATCCATTCACCTCCTCCCTGCCTTCGCTGCTGTCTGCAGAGTACAGCAGACAGCAGCGGAGGCTGTGTGCAACCCCTGCCCAACCTCCATACTGACCACAGGACACTGCGGTCCAGAGGTTGGGTTTTGCCCATTGATGTAAACAGGAGCCTGGTAAGATGAATGTGACAGGTAGCAGGTGGGGGGGATGTTACATGTAGTGTGACATAGAGGTGCATGTCCCTGCGTCACCCCACCATCTCTGTCCCTGCATCACCCGCCATCTCTGTCCCTGCATCACCCCACCATCTCTGTCCATGTGTCACCCCGCCATGTGGCATAATGTGAATTTTGGCTCAATCCAGTTGGCATCATGTGAATTTTTGCTCAATCCGTGTAGCATAAAGTGATTTTTGTCTCTTTCAGTTTGGCATAATATGAATTTTGGCTCAATCCTTGAGGCATGATGTGAATTTGGGCTTATTCCAGGTGGCATGATGCAAATTTGGGCTCAATCCAGGTGGTATAATGTGAATTTTGGCTCATTCCATGTGAATTTTTTTTGCTCATTCTGTGTTGCATAAGGGGAATTTTGGTTTCTTTCCACGTGGCATAATGTTTAAGGGGCAAGTGTAAGGGGGTCTACTACTGTTTTGCATAATGTGTATTAGGGGCATATGGCATGGTACACTACACTCAAGGACATACCCCCTTTTGAGTGGCAGAACCCTCTTTTTATGGAGTGTGCACATAACTTCAGCCTTCAATTTCCCATACCCCTGCTTCAATTTCCCATACCCACTTCGACGGGTATGGGAAATTGAATTGGTGGGTCAACGTTTCGGAAGTCGGTTTACTTCCTTTTTCAAGACAAGGTGCAATACAAAATACAAACATGCATGTGTTACCTATAAGTGTACCTGGAGGGGTTGGTCTCATCACGTGCGGCGCTGGTCCGCCCTCGACCGCACCTCCGGTCCGGCATCTCCCAGGGGCGCATGGCTATGACGTCAGTCCCAGCTGGGAGCTTCTCCGTACATCAGAGAGTGGGGGAGTGGCTGGGCAGCGTCACTGTTACCTGAGCAACCATACAAAACAAAAACAGTGCATAAGAACAATCTGTGATATACGTGGCTGAGAAAAATGAAATATATGAACAGTGCAAAAATAAAGCTGAAAGTAACTGGTGAATATAAGCATGGGATACAAAATAAAAGTATGCATGATATCGGAATATACTAAAATGCATAAGCAATATAGTCGACAATTTTAAGTCGACATGCACGCTTCTACTAAAGAGCAGTCGACATGCCTGTGTCGACAGGTGCAAAAAGAGGCAAATATGCGCAAAAAATGCGCAAAAATGGACAGAAAAACTATCCATAAATATAAGGCACATATGTCCATCAGACCACAGAGAAAAAGACGGTTAAAGAAACATATTAAACGAGAAATGTTCATTCAACCCCTTGGGGCTCACGGTGTCCAATGTATGAATCCATCGGGTCTCCAATTGTATGAGCCTCTTGCCCCGATCTCCTCCTCGGATGTCAAAAGGCACATGATCAATGATTGTATGGCTGAATTGGGCCAGATTATGCTTAGCAGCAGCAAAATGTTTAGCCACTGGCTGGTCAGATTCTTTTTTGCTGTTGAGGGCAGCTCTAATGGAGTGGCGATGCATGGCCATCCGCTCTTTAAAAGAACGGATGGTCTTGCCCACATAACATAAGCCACAGGGGCATTTTATAAGATACACAACATACGTGCTAGAGCACGTGAGGGGGTATCTAATGGAGAATCTTTTCCCAGATAAGGGGTGTGTAAATGTCCTGCCAGTGACCATATGGCTACAGGTAATGCAGCCAAGACATTTGAAGCAGCCATCAGGTCTGCTCTGTTTAGGTGGATTTCTCTTGGTGACGTCAGTGCGTACGAGCATGTCCCTGAGGTTGCGTCCACGATTGTAACATGGCATAATTCTGGTATTCTTCAGGTTCTTAAGGTCACGGTCATTTTGGACCATGGGCCAAAGGTGCTTGGAATTCCTCTTGATAGTACGGTCTCCAGTATCGAACATTCTCACCCAGTGTATCCGATCATCATTACTCACGGTGGTATTCTTCTTTTGTAGAATGGTGGCCCTGGGTATGCTCTTCAATTTTTCTGTGGCCGCATGTAATAGAGGTTTGGAATATCCTCTATGTTGAAATTTCTCACACATTTTATTAATGTTATGTTCCAGTTGTTGGTCAGAACTGGTGATGCGTTTGGTTCTTACAAGTTGTGAGAATGGAAGACTTCTGATGGTCGCTGCAGGGTGAAAACTCTGGGCAGAGAGTAGACTATTGCGATCTGTCGGCTTTGAATATAGATCTGTACTCAAAGTCTCGCCATTGTTGATAATAGTAACGTCCAGAAAGTGAATTTCACTTTGGCTCATGGACATGGTGAACTTGATAGGACAGTCGCGTTGGTTAACCCCTTCCCGACATTTGACGTACATTTACGTCATGGCCGGGATGTACTTCCCGACACATGGCATAAATGTACGTCATGCCATTTAACTGTCACCGCGTCTATAGACGCGGTGACAGTTTAAACATGTCTGCTGTCCCTGACAGCAGACATGTCCCTGTATGCCCAGGGGGGGCTGCGATGCCGCCCCCCCGTTGGCGATCGCTGTGATTGGCTGTTCAGTGTGAACAGCCAATTACAGCGTTTTCTGTGTCACCGGCGAATAACGTTCGCCGGTGACACAGGGATCGGTGGTGATTGGTGCTGTAAAGTACAGCACCAATCACCATGGGGTGTAAGGGTAACACTGGTGTCACCCCACCTCACTTCACCCGCCCCCAAAGGCCGTGATTGGTTCTTCGGACCGACGAACCAATCACAGCCATGGAGGGTGATTTAAACTAACGGTGACTGCACTGCAGACGCCATTCCGGTCTGGAATTGCGTGCAGTGCGGTCACCGTGCCTATCTGCCGCGATATACTGACCTGATCCTTGCAAACACTTACCTGATCACTGCTTGTAGCCTGGATCTTGTTACTTCTTGTGACTTCCTGTGTTGTGCTGTGCTGTGTTGTGCTGCTGCAGTGTGTTCGAGTTATAGATAGAGAGATAGAGAGAGAGAGAGAGATAGAGAGAGATAGAGAGGGCTAGTGACAGAGAGTGCTATATTTTGTGCTGCTGCAGTGTGATAGAGTTATAGATAGAGAGATAGAGAGAGATAGAGAGAGATAGAGAGATAGTGACAGATTGTGCTATATATTTTTTATATATATACAGCTGTACTGCGTGTGCAACTGACTGCTGCCCCCCCCTTTTGTGCTGATCAGTATAAATTAACTGATCAGCAACTTTGTGGGGGCGCAGGGTTTTTTTTTATATATATATACCTGTCAGTGCTGCTGCTGCAGTGTCATAGAGTGATAGATAGTGAGAGATAGAGAGATAGAGAGAGATAGTGATAGAAAGTGCTATATTTTGTGTCTGCTGCCCCCCTTTTGTGCACCCCCAGCAACTTTTTGGGGGTGCAGGGGTTATTTTTTATATATATAACTGTCAGTGCTGCTGCTGCAGTGTCATAGAGTGATAGATAGAGAGAGATAGAGAGAGATAGAGAGAGATAGTGACAGAGAGTGATAGAGAGTGCTATATTTTGTGTCTGCTGCCCCCCTTTTGTGCACCCCCAGCAACTTTTTGGGGGTGCAGGGGTTATTTTTTATATATATAACTGTCAGTGCTGCTGCTGCAGTGTCATAGAGTGATAGATAGAGAGAGATAGAGAGAGATAGAGAGAGATAGAGAGAGATAGAGAGAGATAGTGACAGAGAGTGATAGAGAGTGCTATATTTTGTGTCTGCTGCCCCCCCCTTTTGTGCTGATCACTATATCTGAGGTGATCAGCAACTTTTTGGGGGTGCAGAGGTTTTTTTTTTATATATATACCTGCCAGTTGCACTGTCAGTTGCACCAAAGGTTGTGCACCTGCTGCCCCTCACTGGTAATCAGTGTCGCATCACTGATCACCTTTTTTTTTTTTTTTTGAGGGTGCTGTGGGGTCTTTTTTTAATTTTTTTTTTTTTTTTATCAAATTTTTTTGATCAAATTCCTGTTACCTTTGAGCGCTGTTCAGTGATGGACGTTACTGACCAACATCTGTGCTCAATTTTTGGCGCAGGACCTTTTTTTTTTTTTTTTTTTCTGCACTACATACACACTACACACTACATACTACATTGAAATAAAGTTTGTACCCCCCCTACACTATACACGTGTTGAAACATTTCACTACCAGAAACACAAAAATAAAAATGGCATCCCAAATGTCATCCCAAATGTCATCCCAGTCATCCAGAAGAATGTATTCAGCGGAGGAGGCATATGCCATGCTTGCCTCTGACTCTGACACAGCCAGTGAGGCAAGCGGGGAATTTGAAGGATTCATCTTAAGCTCCTCTTCCTCCTCTAGTGATGAGGGACCCCCTCAAAGACGCCCCCGTAGAGCAGCTGAGACCCCCCCCCCCAATAATTGATCTCGTATGGACCCCACCACCAGACAATTTTGAGCCCCAGGTTCCTGAGTTTTTGGCCATCCCAGGAATCCAATTTGATTCCACAGGTCTCAGAGAAATTGACTTTTTCAAATTATTTTTCTCTGATGATTTTATAAATTTAATGGTGGACCAAACTAATTTATATGCCCAGCAGTTTATTGCTCAAAACCCCACGTCATCATTTGCTAGGTGGACCCCTGTAGATGCAGTAGAGATGATGACGTTTTGGGGTCTGGTGTTTCATATGGGCATAGTAAAAAAGCCAGAAATTAGGCAATATTGGAGTACAGATGTTCTGTACAGCACCCCACTTTACCGTATGGCCATGACCCGGACTCGTTTTGAGTTAATCCTTAAATTTTTGCATTACAACGATAATGCACAGTGCCCACCCAGAGATGATCCCACCTTTGACCGGCTATTCAAAGTCAGGCCGGTCATTGATCACTTCAGTGCCAAATTTGAAGAGATGTACATCCCAGATAAATTAATTTGCATAGACGAGTCCCTTATACATTTTAAAGGAAGGGTTAAATTCCGCCAGTACCTTCCCAGTAAAAGGGCAAGGTATGGCATAAAAATGTATAAGCTGTGTGAAAGCACCTCAGGGTACACTCACAGGTTTCGGGTATATGAAGGGAAGGATTCAAGAATTGAACCGCCAGAATGCCCCCCCTCCCTCGTAGGTGTTAGTGGAAAAATTGTCTGGGATTTAGTGCACCCCTTCCTGGATAAAGGTTATCACCTCTATGTGGATAACTTTTACACCAGCATCCCCCTGTTTAAGGCCCTTGGTTCAAGAGGTACAGCAGCTTGCGGTACTGTGCGCAAGAACCAAAGAGGCCTCCCAAAAACGCACATTGCCCAAGTAATGAGAAGGGGTAAAAGCAGGGGAATATGCACCGAAAATATGTTGTTGGTCAAATATAAGGACAAGAGGGATGTCCTTATACTGACAAGAATTCACGGAGACAGTACCACCTCCGTCCCTGTACGAGGTACCAGTACCCACACCTCAAAACCTAATTGTATCCTGGATTACAATAGGTACATGGGCGGAGTGGATCTTTCAGATCAGGTACTGAAGCCGTACAGTGCCCTGCGGAAAACAAAAATCTGGTACAAGAAGCTGGCCGTGTATATCATCCAGATGGCACTGTATAACGCTTACGCAGGGCTGCCAAGAGAAATCCTGGGCCCCGGTACAACAGCGTCACGGGGCCCCCCTGGAGTGGCGAGCAACAGAAAAGAGGTGTGGCCATTAAAGGATATAGGGGTGTGTACCACACCATATACCCTTTATGCAACACAAGGGGGTTTAGAAGAGGAGGAGATGGGGGGTGGGAGAGGGGATGGTATAGGATGGGAGGGGGTGGTAAAGGAGGAGGAGATGGGGGTAGTAGAGGAGAAGGGGGTGGTAGAGTATGAGGAGAAGGGGGTGGTATGGGGGAGAGAGGGGGTAGAGGAGGAGAGGGGGTTGGTAGAGAAGGGAGAGCAGGCAGTTGTTATATAAATTTCTTTGCGCCTCCTAATCCTTCAGAGTGAAAAGAGGGGTCGATTCAGACACGTTATTTTGGATCCAAATTCGGCCCTATCCCCGATGGTCGTGAGCCTGCACAGACCCTAGGAGCCAATGAGAGGGGGGCTGCAACAGGCATCACTGTATCTCTCCACACCCCCAGCAGAGGTATTCGTGTGCTGAACCAAACCTCTCTACCTCCCCTCACAATACACGCTGGGTACCCCTGTCACTAATGCTTTCGGCAGCTGGAGTATCTGTAATTGGCATAGATGGCAGTGGCTCCCATAATCAGTGCAGCAACGACAGCGGGTCCCTGACATTAGCGCCGGCGGTAGAGGGGGTTCCTGACCCCTCTATATCCACTATATCACTGACCGCTCTATACCAACCACTACATCACTGACCGCTCTATACCAACCACTACATCACTGACCGCTCTATACCAGCCACTACATCACTGACCGCTCTATACCCAACCACTACATCACTGACCGCTCTATACCCAACCACTACATCACTGACCCCTCTATACCCGCCACTACATTACTGACCGCTCTACACCCGTCACTACATCACTGACCCCTCTATACCCGCCACTACATCACTGACCGCTCTATACCCGCCACTACATCACTGACCGCTCTACACCCGCCACTACATCACTGACCGCTCTATACCCGACACTACACCACTGACCGCTCTATACCCGACACTACACCACTGACCGCTCTATACCCACCACTACATCACTGACCGCTCTATACCCGCCACTACATCACTGACCGCTCTATGCCCGACACTACACCACTGACCGCTCTATACCCACCACTACATCACTGACCCCTCTATACCCAACCACTACATCACTGACCGCTCTATACACACCACTACATCACTGACCCCTCTATACCCACTACATCACTGACCCCTCTATACCCACTACATCACTGACCCCTCTATACCCACTACATCACTGACCGCTCTATACCCACCACTACATCACTGACCGCTCTATACCCGCCACTACATCACTGACCGCTCTATACCCGACACTACACCACTGACCGCTCTATACCCACCACTACATCACTGACCCCTCTATACCCAACCACTACATCACTGACCGCTCTATACACACCACTACATCACTGACCCCTCTATACCCACTACATCACTGACCGCTCTATACCCACCACTACATTACATACCCATCTGCACCCTATGCTACTGAACTCATATACTGTACATACAGTAGGTACACATAGTGTATATTTTTATATCTATACCACTGACCGCTCTATACTCTACACTACATCACTGACCGCTCTATACCCACCACTACATCACTGACCTCTCTATACTCGCCACTACATCACTGACCTCTCTATACCCGCCACTACATCACTGACCTCTCTATACCTGAGACTACATCACTGACCTCTCTATACCCACCACTACATCACTGACCTCTCTATAACCACCACTACATCACTGACTTCTCTATACCTACCACTACATCACATACCCATCTGCACCCTATGCTACTGAACTCATATACTGTACATACAGTAGGTACACATTATATATATATATATATATATCTCCTATATATTTGGCTACATCTGTCACTCAAAGTGGGTGTCTGTGTCTATAACGCTCTGTTCCTGGACTTTCCTCTTAATGTGTGATTGCCTTCATCTGTGCTGAACACCTTTCTGAGAAATTAACCTGTTTAAAACAGGTGATGGCAATCATACATTAAGGGTTAGTCTAGAAACAGAGCAATGTGTCCCTCCTGGAGAGGGTCATGTTGGGAGGTATGTGACAGAGAACCAGCCCAGTGAGCCCACAGACAGTGCCAGACACCCATTCGCGGCACCCCCCGTGACCCCCCACCTCCCGCAATTCGCGGCAACCCCCCACCAGAACCCCTGTGAACCCCGCCCTCCCGCGATTCGCGGCACCCACCTCCGCGACCCCCCCTCCCGCAATTCGCGGCACCCCCCCGTGATTCGCGGCATTTCCAGAATTAAATTGCACATGGAAAACACTGACATGGCTATGGTCGACAATGAAAAAGGTTGACATGAGTTTTTGAAGTTTTTTTGTCATTTTTTGAATATTTTCATATTCATTCTCATGTGTCGACATGGACACCAATGAAGTGCCACACTTATGTCAACATTTACATGTGTTGACCTTTCTGTGTTGATTTTTTTCTTGTGGCGATTCGCGTCACACCCCCCGCAACCCCCCCTCCGGCGATTCGCGGTACCCCGGCACCCCCCCCGCGACCCCCCCCCTCCCGCAATTCGCGGCAACCCCCCACCGGAACCCCCATGAACCCCGCTCTCCCGCGATTCGCGGCACCCACCCCCCGCAACCCCCCCCTCCCGCAAATCGCGGCACCCCCCGCGATTCGCGGCAGCCAAAGGATTAAATGGCACATGCAAAACACTGGCACGGCTATGGTCGACAATGAAAAAGGTTGACATGAGTTTTTGAAGATTTATTTCATTTTTTGAATGTTTTCATATTCATTGTCATGTGTCAACATGGACACCAATGAAGTGGCACACTTATGTCAACATTTATATGTGTTGACCTTTCTGTGTTGATTTTTTCTTGTGGCGATTCGCGTCACACCCCCCCGCAACCCCCCCTCCCGCGATTCGCGGCACCCCCCGTGACCCCCCACCTCCCGCAATTCGCGGCAACCCCCCACCGGAACCCCTGTGAACCCCGCCCTCCCGCGATTCGCGGCACCCAACCCTGCGACCCCCCCCCTCCCGCAATTCGCGGCACCCCCCGTGATTCGCGGCAGCTCCAGAATTAAATTGCACATGGAAAACACTGACATGGCTATGGTCGACAATTAAAAAGGTTGACATGAGTTTTTGAAGTTTTTTTTTTCATTTTTTGAATATTTTCATATTCATTCTCATGTGTCGACATGGACACCAATGAAGTGCCACACTTATGTCAACATTTACATGTGTTGACCTTTCTGTGTTGATTTTTTCTTGTGGCGATTTGCGTCACAACCCCCCACTCCCGCGATTCACGGCACACACACACACACACCTCCCCCGCGATTCTCGGCACCCCACCCCGTGACCCCCCCTCCCGTGATTCACGGCACACCCCCGCGACCCCCCCTCCCATGATTCGCCGCAACCCCCGCCCCGTAACCCCCCCCACCCGCGATTCGCGGCACCCACCCCCGCGACTCCCCCTCCCGCAATTCGCGGCACCCCCCCGCGATTCGCGGCAGCTTCAGAATTAAATTGCACATGGAAAACACTGACATGGCTATGGTCGACAATGAAAAAGGTTGACATGAGTTTTTGAAGTTTTTTTTTTCATTTTTTGAATGTTTTCATATTCATTCTCATGTGTCGACATGGACACCAATGAAGTGCCACACTTATGTCAACATTTACATGTGTTGACCTTTCTGATTTTTTCTTGTGGCGATTCGCGTCACACCCCCCCACCCCCCCCCCCGCAACCCCCACTCCCGCGATTCACGGCACACACCCCCCCGTGCGATTCTCGGCACCCCACCCCGTGACCCCCCCTCCCGTGATTCACGGCACACCCCCCGCGACCCCCCCTACCATGATTCGCCGCAACCCCCGCCCCCGTAACCCCCCTCCCGCGATTTGCGGCAACCCACCCCGCGACCCCCCTCCCGCGATTCTCTGCAATCCCTCCCCTCCCGCGATTCGCAGCATCCACCCCCCCACAACCCCCCTCCTGCAATTCACGGCACCCCCCGCAACCCCCTCTCCTGCAATTCGCGGCACCCTCCGCGACCCCCCCTCCCGCGATTCGCGGACACCTAAGTTGCAATACAGGGCATCTTTCATACAATTCTAACCATATTTCTCATATACAAACGTTCACAAATTAAGGGGGCGCAGCCCCTTACGACGGTGTGAAGAGCGCCCGTAGGGCGCGATGAATCACCTAGTATATATATATATATATATATATATAGACTTGGAGAGAAGATGCGGCACACCATTCACGTACAAAACGATTCTTTAATGCATTAAAGAATCGTTTTGTACGTGAATGGTGTGCCGCATCTTCTCTCCAAGTCTACCTACTTTCACATGCAGGCACCCATGCAGTATCCCACCTAGGAGGCTGTGCCGGACACCTTGGATCACTATATATTATATATAATATATATATATATATATATATATATATATACGCATACACACACACACGTATATAAACACAAATGCTCATATATTGGAATATACAGATTGTATAGACATATACAATTGTCAGAAACACATATACAAATGGTTCATATACACACACACATAACTATATATATTTTTATATAGCGCTACAGATGCTAATATCTATATACAAGTACCAGATACTGTAACAACTCCCCCCCCCCCCCCCACACACACACACACACACACATACAAAACACTGACATGTATTTTTCCACACAATCACATGCAGACACACACACACACACATTTAATGGAAGGACATTTAATGAAAGCAACAGGGCCCACCCACATAGGTACTTAAGTTACACATATTCTTACACACATAGACATACTTAGTCCATTCCACACAGCACTGACATGTTTTTAGTAAGTTAACAACCATTATAAGAGATATCCCAAAGCACTCACCCAGCAGCAGGCAGCTCCTGTAAATGTGTGACTGTGCACCGTGGAGAAGGGAGGAAGCAGGAATTGAAGCTGCCCGGGAGGAGAGAAGAGGAGGAGCCTGAGGTCAGGAAACATGGGGGGGGGGGCTAGCCTGCGTGAGCTCAGCTCATTGGTTGCACTTGCTGTCCCAGGGAAAGAGGGACTGCACAGTGCACAGCTGTGGCACATGGGCTACGTTCAGTCAGTGCACTCACACTGCGTCTGTCTACTCTCCACACTGTCGGCTGTCAGAGAACAGTCAGGCTCAGCAGCACACGCTGCCTGCAATGCCTCCCGGCCAGCCACAGATATGTACGGCACATCTGTGACCCCAAACAGTTCCACTGACACCCTGCCCAGCACGCCACTGATGCTGACATTCCCAGCATCATGGAGCCGCGCTGCCGCTATATGAGGAGGCGGGGCTGCGGCGGAAGAGGAGGACAGCGGGTGGGAGGAGGCTGCTGAATGGAGCAGGAGAGCCATCGCTGACCGGGCTTAGGCAAATTCGGGGGCGTGGCCTAATCGCGCCCCCGTGGCCACGCCCCCTTTTATAAAAAACTTTTTTTTTTTTTTTTTTTGTGTCGGGACCCGGGCCCCCCTGGCAGGCCCGGGCCCAGGTAAAATGTACCCGCCCCCCCTGCCTCTCGGCGGCCCTGCGCTTACGTGCTATTCCGTTCTACCAGCCAGAGGGGGACATTTATGCACTTTCAAGAGGAAGTCATAAAGGGCCTAATATTTGGGAACCAGCAGGCAGAGGGCCCCAGTACTTCTAGTACTGGCCCCCGTATTGTACCAGGGCAGCATTTTCCTGATGAAATCCCCTCCACTGGAAAAAAGGGCAGGACACAAAAAAGGTGCAAAGTTTGCTATAAAAAGGGAATAAGAAAGCAAACTATTTTCCAGTGTGACACTTGCCCCGACAAACCCGGCCTATGTATAAAGGAGTGTTTTAAAATATACCACACATCTATGGATTATTAGGTTCATAATTTCACCGTGCTTCGGGGGTCTTGCTAATGCCAAATAGCACCCACCATTCATTCCACCAGAATCTGAGCCGCAAAATCCAAAAATCACTCCTTCCCTTCTGAGCCCTGCCATGCACCCAACTGGTATTTTTTGGTCACATGTGAGGCATTGCCGTACTCGGGAGAAATTGGGGCACAGATTTTGGGGTGCTTTTTCTCCTTCATACCTTCTGAAAATGAAAAATTTTGAGCCAGAACTGCATTTTTGTGTAAAAAAATGTAATTTTTCATTTTCACTGCCCAGTTGTATCAAAATTGGTGAAACCCCTGGGGGTTTGAAATGTACACTATACCCCTAGATGAATTCCCTGAGGGGTGTAGTTTGCAAAATGGGGTCACTTGTGGGGGGGTTCCACTGTATTGGTGCTTTGGGGGTCTTGCTAATGCGACATAGCACCCACCAACATTCCACCAGAATCTGTGCTGCAAAATCCAAATATCACTCCTTCCCTTCTGAGTCCTGCCATTTTTTGGTCACACATGAGGCATTGCCGTACTCGGGAGAAATTGGGGCACAGATTTTGGGGTGCTTTTTCTCCTTCATACCTTCTGAAAATGAAAAATTTTGAGCCAGAACTGCATTTTTGTGGAAAAAAATGTAATTTTTCATTTTCACTGCCCAGTTGTACCACAATTGGTGAAACCCCTGGGGGTTTGAAATGTACACTATACCCCTAGTTGAATTCCCAGAGGGGTGTAGTTTGCAAAATGGGGTCACTTGTGGGGGGGTTCCACTGTATTGGTGCTTTGGGGGTCTTGCTAATGCAACATAGCACCCACCAAAATTCCACCAGAATCTGTGCTGCAAAATCCAAATATCACTCCTTCCCTTCTGATTCCTGCCATGCACCCAACTGGTATTTTTTGGTCACATGTGAGGCATTGCCATACTCGGGAGAAATTGGGGCACAGATTTTGGGGTGCTTTGTCTCCTTCATTCCTTCTGAAAATGAAAAATTTTGAGCCAGAACTGCATTTTTGTGTAAAAAAATTTAATTTTTCATTTTCACTGCCCAGTTGTACCACAATTGGTGAAACCCCTGGGGGTTTGAAATGTACACTATACCCCTAGTTGAATTCCCAGAGGGGTGTAGTTTGCAAAATGGGGTCACTTGTGGGGGGGTTCCACTGTATTGGTGCTTCGGGGGTCTTGCTAATGCGACATAGCACCCACCAAAATTCCACCAGAATCTGAGCTGCAAAATCCAAAAATCACTCCTTCCCTTCTGAGTCCTGCCATGCACCCAACTGGTATTTTTTGGTCACATGTGAGGCATTGCCATACTCGGGAGAAATTGGGGCACAGATTTTGGGGTGCTTTTTCTCCTTCATACCTTATGAAAATGAAAAATTTTGAGCCATAACTGCATTTTTGTGTAAAAAAGTGTAATTTTTCATTTGCACAGCCCAGTTGTATCAAAATTGGTGAAACCCCTGGGGGTTTGAAATGTACACTATACCCCTAGATGAATTCCCTGAGGGGTGTAGTTTGCAAAATGGGGTCACTTGTGGGGGGCTTCCACTGTATTGGTGCTTTGGGGGTCTTGCTAATGCGACATAGCACCCACCAAAATTCCACCAGAATCTGTGCTGCAAAATCCAAATATCACTCCTTCCCTTCTGAGTCCTGCCATGCACCCAAATGGTATTTTTTGGTCACATGTGAGGCATTGCCATACTCGGGAGAAATTGGGGCACAGATTTTGGGGTGCTTTTTCTCCTTCATACCTTATGAAAATGAAAAATTTTGAGCCAGAACTGCATTTTTGTGTAAAAAATTTAATTTTTTATTTTCACTGCCCATTTGTACCACAATTGGTGAAACCCCTGGGGGTTTGAAATGTACATTATACCCCTAGATGAATTCCCAGAGGGGTGTAGTTTGCAAAATGGGGTCACTTGTGGGGGGCTTCCACTGTATTGGTGCTTCGGGGGTCTTGCTAATGTGACATAGCACCCACCAAAATTCCACCAGAATCTGAGCTGCAAAATCCAAAAACCACTCCTTCCCTTCTGAGTCCTGCCATGCACCCAACTGGTATTTTTTGGTCACATGTGAGGCATTGCCATACTCGGGAGAAATTGGGGCACAGATTTTGGGGTGCTTTGTCTCCTTCATTCCTTGTGAAAATAAAAAATTTTGAGCCAGAACTGCATTTTTGTGTAAAAAATGTAATTTTTCATTTGCACAGCCCAGTTGTATCAAAATTGGTGAAACCCCTGGGGGTTTGAAATGTACACTATACCCCTAGATGAATTCCCTGAGGGGTGTAGTTTGCAAAATGGGGTCACTTGTGGGGGGGTTCCACTGTATTGGTGCTTCGGGGGTCTTGCTAATGCAACATAGCACCCACCAACATTCCACCAGAATCTGAGCTGCAAAATCCAAAAATCACTCCTTCCCTTCTGAGTCCTGCCATGCACCCAAATGGCATTTTTTGGTCACATGTGAGGCATTGCCGTACTCGGGAGAAATTGGGGCACAGATTTTGGGGTGCTTTGTCTCCTTCATTCCTTGTGAAAATGAAAAATTTTGAGCCAGAACTGCATTTTTGTGTAAAAAAAATTAATTTTTCATTTTCACTGCCCAGTTGTACCACAATTGGTGAAACCCCTGGGGGTTTGAAATGTACACTATACCCCTAGATGAATTCCCTGAGGGGTGTAGTTTGCAAAATGGGGTCACTTGTGGGGGGGTTCCTAACTTTTAGCATCTTATGGTGCCTAGAAACCTACATGGTGCCTAAAAAATAATCTCATAAAAAGGAGGCTCCAAAATCAAGTAGGTGCTCCTTCTATTATGAAGCCTGTTGTTTGGTCAACGTGCACACTAGGGCCACATATAGGATATTTATGAAAACAAAAGAATTGGGGGAATCAATTTTTAGTCACATTTCTCTAGTAAAATCTACTGTGTTCCTTAGAAAAATGTATTAAAATTGCAAATCTGCAAAAAAAATGAAATTTTGAAATTTCACCTACACTTTGTTTTAATTCCTGTGAAACACCTAAAGGGTTAACAAACTTCCAAAATGCTGTTTTGAATACTATGAGGGGTGCAGTTTTTGAAATGGCATCATTTATGGGGGTGTCTCACATACAAGTCCCTCAAAGTCACATCAGAACTGAACTGGTCCCTAAAAAAATCAGTGTTTGAAATTTTCTTGAAAATTTGAAAATTTGCTATTCATATTGTAAGCCTCCTAGTGTCCAAAAAAATTAAAAGGAAGTTGAAATAATGATGGAAACATAAAGTAGACATATGGTCTATGTTAGTTATTAACTATTTTGAGTGGTATGATTATTTGTCTCACAAGCAGAAAATTTAACATTTTGCAAATTGCTAAATTTTCCATTTTTTTACGACATTTTGGTATTTTTCACAAAAAAACACAGACTGTATCGACCCAAATTTACCACTAATTTGAAGTACAATGTGTCACGAGAAAACAATCTCAAAATCACTGGGATAAGTAAAAGCAAAAAAAAGTTATCCCCACTTAAGTGATACATGTCAGATTTGAAAAAAAGGGCTCTGTCAGGAAGGCAAAAACATGCTGTGTCAGGAAGGGGTTAATGTCATCAATATGGTTGATGAGTTCGATGTCTGACCCTTGCCACAGTAGTAGAATATCATCGATGAATCTGCAGTAGAAGAATATCTTAGATTTCACAGATGATTGAAAGAACAGTTCCTGCTCGATGGTGAACATATATGAGTTAGCGTACGAGGGTGCGACAGGAGAACCCATCGCACACCCCGTACGCTGCTGGAAAAACTCCCCATTGAATAGGAAATAATTCCTGGTGAGGGTAAGTTTGAGTAGATCCATCATGAGCTGGATGGAAGGACCACCATAATTGTGACTGTCTCCTAAGAGATTTTGCATAGCTTGGATACCTTCGGGGTGAGGAATACTGGTGTAAAGGCTCGTGATGTCAAGGGTACAGAGCCAAAGATTCGTGGGTAAAGCAGGCAAATTTTGTAGCTTGACGAGCAGATCAGAGGTGTCACGCAAGTAGGTGCTCTGTTCTTGGACACAGGGCTGTATAAAGTGGTCTAAAAACTGTGCCACTTTCGAAAAAACAGAGTCACTGGCCGAGATTATCGGTCTCCCAGGTGGTCTAGTAGGATTCTTATGAATCTTCGGAAGACAGTAGATGATAGGTACTCTCGGAAATTCAATGATGAGTGCTTCAGCAGTGTCTAACGGTATCAAATGATTGGTGGCCGCCTCACGGAGGATGGTGTCAAGTTCTTTGTTATACTGAACAGTCACCGGGTAGTTTATCATAGACACTGCTGTTGTTGAGTTGGGAGTACACCTCATTGACGTAGTCGTCAAGTTTTAACAAAACTGTGCCGCCTCCTTTATCAGCTGGAATGATGAAGACGTTATCAAGATTTTTTAGTTTTTTGATGGCCTGCCATTCTTCTGCTGATAAATTGGACCTAGTCAATTTGCGTGTGTCATGGGTTTGAGAACACACATTATAATCCATGGTTTTAATGAAGCTGTTAATTGAAGGGTTGGGGCACGGTGGGTCGAATGTAGATTTATTTTTGAAGGCATTGGAATCAGAAGAGGGATTTGCAGTTTTATCTTTAAAGAAGTCTCGTAATTTGAGCTGTCGGTGGAACCTGGCCAAATCGACCTTCCAACGAAAGTCGTCGAATCTGTTGGTAGGGATGAAAGAGAACCCCTTATTTAAGACCGAAATTTCGGCTGTGGTAAGGGTAATGTCAGCCAAATTGAAGATTACATTCTCTTCTTGCTGCCCTTGTTGGTTTTCGATCCGCTTGTACTGGCCTCCTCTTCTAGTGGGTCTCCGTCTCGCTCGCGTCCGGCGCGAGTCTTTACCCCTAAAGGGGGCTTGGTAGAATATTTAGCGGAGGAGTCTCCAGTATCACTGTTGGAGGAATAGGTATCACTATTGTTTGGCCGATTGCGGTTTCTTCTTTTAGTGAATTTGCGGGCATATGGGTTGGGACCCCTTTCAGTATTGTTGCCAGTAAGCCATCCGTAGACTTTGTATTCATCATAATCACGGTTTACCGTGTCGAATTTCTTCTTTTTGAAGGCTGTTAATTCTTTCTTGTATGAGGCAACAAGTTTGTCTAATTTATCAAGCCAGTTCTGAGATGTATCTGACTGGAGTTGGGGTATCTGCATCTCTTCAAAGGCTGCTAGCTTGGTCTTGGTCAGGGTTAACTCTTTCGCAGATTCTTCTATGACCAAGGTCATAAGGTCGAAAGAGCAGTTATTGAGAACTGCTACCCACCGTCGGCAGAACTCATCATTATATCTACCGATGGTGGGTATGTTCTTAACGCGAAAGCCTCGCGGAATCTTGTGGTCGCGGTAATATTCTGATAGCGTGATGCCATGCATCAGAAAATCCACTTCGCGCTTTTTGAGCTTCAGCAAATTGTTGAATATCTCATCATTTGATGTCGACTCCACTGTGTCAGCAAATCTTTCTTTAAAGAGCACGGCTTCTGATTCACTGTCTGAGAAGCGAAGTCTCTCTCCCAATGGTAGCTGAATTCTATTGCCGGTGTTTCTGCCCTGCCGGTCAGGTGCCGCTGCAGGTGCCGCCATGGCTGTAATTCAGTCTGTTACAACAGCGTGGGTGGTGGAGACGTGAAGGGTTAAAACCGCACTCGCTATACCTTATGTCCCTTAAACAGGGAAATAGCGAGGTAGAGTGTCCTTAGTTGCAAAGCACATTGATCTGTAACTTCAGTCACACTAGCGGGTGACAGATAAATGTTAGGACGGTGCCATGCAGGATGACGGTTTCCTGTGTTGAAGAAGCCGGCTCCGTATGTAGCTTGCAGAGGGCAGGCACTCAGTCAAATCAGGCTGGTAGATGCGCCGGGGTGCCGGCGCATCTACCAGCCTGATTTGACTGAGTGCCTGTCCTCTGCAAGCTATATATATATATATATATATATATATATATATATATAAAGTCCAGTATAAAGAGCACTCACCAGTCTTCCAATACCCAAGTACCCCTTGGACTGCAAGCCTAAGTTGGCACCCCAGCTGCTGCTATTTGAGATTTGTGTGTGCTGGCCCTACAGAAATATATATATATAGAGAGAGAGAGAGAGAGAGAGAGAGAGAGAGTTTGAGTTTTAGAACCAGGGCACTCACCAGACAGCAGTTTTAGTTATATATTTCTTCATGTCAAAAAATCAGACAGTAAGCGACGTTTCGGACCCAGCATGGTCCTTAATCATGGCGTATCTGAATCCCACACCAAAGTTTGGTGTGGGATTCAGATACGCCATGATTAAGGACCATGCTGGGTCCGAAACGTCGGCTTACTGTCTGATTTTTTTACATGAAGAAATAAATAACTAAAACTGCTGTCTGGTGAGTGCCCTGGTTCTAAAACTCTATGGACTTGGACCATATAATTTTTATATGTGCCTGACGGGAGCACCGCAAGGAAGATACAAAAAAACGTGAGTGCATTGGTACCAATATTATATATATATATATATATATATATATATATATATATATATATATATATATACAGTCTTTGGTTGTTCGGCACTCTATACAAATGTACAGCTGCGTATCGGTGCCTTCCTGGATGCTGGAATATGTAGACAGGATCCAGGGGACCTTGATGGGGTTACCCCAGGAAAGGAGGCGGCACTCAGACGACTTTTTTAAAGATTTTTATAGAAGTTTGCAGAGCTATGTTTTGATCTGTCTGCGTGCCGTCTGAGTGCCGCCTGAGTGCCGCCTCCTTTCCTGGGGTAACCCCATCAAGGTCCCCCGGATCCTGTCTACATATATATATATATATATATATATATATATATATATATACGTAGCGCACCTCACACACTTACACATTGGACAGAAACACACAAGACAACACACCCACCATACCACACTGTACACACACTCACATACACTACAACACACACTAAAACAGTACAACACACACAAACACACAAAAAAAATGCATCATAGGTGCTAAATCTCAGTGGTGGGTGTGGAATTCATCAACACACACAAGCTATCAAGTCAGGAGTGGTGTGTTTCAATCAAAAACAACACCACACCTGATTTCATTGCTGGCATTGAGTATCAATGCAAACACATTCTAACATTATGGTGGAGGATTTAACAAATTACAATCTTGGGCCTCTGGCACAGCATAAGATGACATTTCACAGTAAATAAAAAAAAAAAAGTCCGCTAGTAAATAAATTAACAAAATAGATCACACATTCAGCCAAGACCAAATGTACAGAACATACTGTATGCTGCGTGTCCACTCTCCCAGAATTCTCAGGGGAGACTCCAGGCAAAGTCAGCAAGTCTACCCCATCCTACTAGTGCTGCCACTTCTCAGATCAAATGGATTGGGTGAGGGGTGTGACGATGCTATGCATCTCATCATCGCATCCACATCAACTTTATGTCATGAATAGCAGGGAAAAATGTTACAGGGATAAGATGATGATGACACATTTGCGGCTCAGCATTAGAGACGGATTAAGGTAGGGGCAAATAACAGCAACTAAGTTGTGGGTTGCCCTACCAAAAGAAAATCAATAAGACCAGGTTTTCTGACTTTTCTAGTCTCCTCTCCGGGAGAAGCCCGGAGAGGAGACTTTCAGCAGCACGTCAGGGGGCGGGGCTTCAATGTGACATCATTAAGACCCAACCCCATGATGTAAAAAAATCTGATTCGCAGGGGCGGGACTAAAATGATTAAACTTTTAGCCCCACCCCCTTCTCGGAGTACCACGGATTGTGATATTTAAACGCCACGGTCGAGGGAAGAAACTGTGATCGGGAGGTAGAGTGAGGGACCAGTTTTTCAGGAGCCTTCCGGCTATTCCGGGAGGGTAGGCAACCCTGAATAAGACATGCTTGCAATGTTACTAAAAAGTATAATATGTAAATACTCCCATACCACAAGTGTATTATACATGCTGTAGAGTTCACAGTAGGCCTCCTTGTTGGTGATGTAGATATAAAAGGTGGACACAGTGTGTGGGGGGCCATGGGTGATCAGCCCATTTGCTCTGTTATTGATATGGATATGCTTAGCACCCACCCGCACCTTCCTCTGCAGACCTCCCAGAACTCAGCACTCGGAAGTAGGCATGTGTGATACAGAAACAATGCAGAATGGCACTATGCAGAACTGCAAAACAAAAACAGAACTCAAAGATTGTTTCACTGGAACACTTAGCTCATTGCTGGCAAACTGTAGAAGTGTTAGATCAGCCAAAGGAGAGATATCAGTATCCAGCTCACAACATTCTGCGGGCATCGGACAGCTTCTGAGAATGTGATTTATTATTATGCCAAAACGAAAGTGGCAAAAGTCATGTCATGCCACCTGGATTCTGACAAAATTCATATCCTGGTACGCGGACTGAGACAAAATTCACATCATGCCACACAGATAGAGCAAAAATTCACACTATGCAACACGTATTGAGTCAAAACTCAGATTATGCCACCTGGATTGAGCCAAAATTGAAAGTCCCACCAGCATGAAAGAATAGACGCTATGCGCACAGCATCTATTCAGCGATGCAGAGGACAAAAAGGGGGGGACATCATTTGCATATGACCCGCCCTCATATGACTACATACGCATACACCATGCCCCCTTTTCACAGCGGCAGGGTCCCCGCTTCATACAGTGCAGAAGTTGGGAGGTATGTGACTGTCCCCAAACAACAAACACATTGGTCTCCTACTTACTCTGATGATCAATCACCGGCAGCCAGGGCTCCTTGCTCGCTACTGTATCTCAGCCAAAACAGGCTGCATCATCTGTCACTGGGCTCCGAAGTTCCGAGCTCAGCTCACTGCTGCCCACTCATGCAATATTATGCACTTCCGGGTCCCCGCTCATAAGATATGCAGGGGTGAGGACCCGCTCATTCATTATGCATTGCCAGGATCTCCGCTCATTAGATATGCACAGACAGAGACCCTGGCAGTGCATACTGAATGAGCTGGTCCCAGCTGATGCATATATAATGAGCGGTTCAATGTGCGCTGTGCGGGTCACCAAATCTTCCTACTCGACTCCTGGCTGTAAAAGGGAACATCAGGAGGCAATGGAGCCAGTGCTCCTTTAAGCTTGGCGCCCGGCAGCAGATGACTCCGTTGCCTCCGGGAGTTCCGCCACTGGTAAGACATACATTTAATAAAAAGGTGAAGTTTAAGTATTTCCAATAAGGCAGATGGGTTACCTCATACCTCAGGAAAAAAAAGGTGGTACTTGTTTCCTAGCACGGCCACAATCGCGGTCATTTTTAGTGGTCTGCGACGCGACCGACGCGATGCCCCCCGATTTTGCCATTGAAATGCATTGAAAACAGTCAAAATCGGGTCGGTCACGTCGTATGCAGCTAAAAATGCTTAAATGGTCCAGACGCGATGCCTGCGATTTCCCCATAGGGAACAATGTTAAATGCTTAAGTTTACCCGCGATGCCCCCGATTTCCCATAGGAAACAATGTTAAATGGCTCAATTTACCAAAATCATCATAGGGAACAATGGTAAATGGGCCAGAAACCCCCAAAAACACCCCTGAACATTGAAATGTCCCCCCAAAAGTAGTTCACGCCACCCCGCGATCAACGTGAACCCGAAGCGTGGCGAGCGCAGCGAGCCCGCGAGGTGGCGATGGTACGCGTCCTCCGACTTTTTCATACCCACGTCGGCGTGGAGTTGAGAATATAATAGTGTGGCGAGCGCAGCGAGCCACCGAGCCCGAAGCGTGGCGAGTGCAGCGCGCCCCGCGAGGGGACGCGGATACCTTCACAGGTATCCGCGTCCGCTCGCCACGCTTCGGGCTCGGTGGCTCGCTGCGCTCGCCACACTATTCTGTTCTCAACTCCACGCCGACGTGGATAGTGGGGGTATGAATAGGTCGGAGGACGCGTACCGCCGCCCCTCGCGGGCTCGCTGCGCTCGCCACGCTTCGGGTTCACGTTGATCGCGGGGTGGCGTAAACAACTTTTGGGGGGACATTTCAATGTTCAGGGGTGTTTTTGGGGGTGTCAGACCCATTTACCATTGTTCCCTATGATGATTTGGCTAAATTGAGCCATTTAACATTGTTTCCTATGGGAAGTCGGGGTCATCGCGGGTAAATTGAGGCATTTAACATTGTTCTCTATGGGGAAATCGCGGGCATCGCGTCTGGACCATCGCACCCGTTTTTTAGTGCATGCGATGGCCGCGATGCCCCCGATTTTACACCCGATGACCACGATCATGATCGTTGTGGCCGTGCTAGGAAACAAGTACCAAAAAGGTTCATGGATTGCATATGGATTTTGCAAGTGCATAGCGATATGCGATAAATTCGCAGATTTGCACAGGGTAGGTTTTCTTTCTGTCTGGGCAGCGGATAACTATTGGTAGAGTTCTAAAACCATGATATAATTTCTGAAGTTTGTTTAATAATTATGTGGCATAGTCTAAATGTGTGCACAATTTTAGGACATTGCAATCACCCTTTTTCTATATTTAGTTGTGCTATGTTTTGTTAAATGTCGTGTACCTTCACCTCTAAAGAGTTACAGTATGATCGCAATAGGCACATCAGGCCCAAAAAATCACAAAACGAAACATGTATCAAAATCATCATGTATAAAAGTGATAAAGTAGATAAATAACAACCGACCAGCATCCGTCATTTTATAGTCTGTCTTAGACATGATCGCTAAAAGCTGACTGTTTGCTATGGAAAACTTCTATTTTTATGGGGCCTCTGCATCATCACTAATGGGCCCATTACAGATGTTAGTTTCTGCATCTTTTAAGTAGTTAACTCAAACCAGTTCATTATATGAGGCATGATAGGGCCACCTAATAATCAGCAAACTCTGTAAGTATTATTCTTAAAGAACTATCAGCATCAGTGGTTGCCAGTGCCATCTTTCCCATTGGGCTTAATGGGCAGTTGCCCAGGGGCCCAAGGATTGTAGGGGCCAACATCAATGGGGAAGATGGCACTGCCCAGGGGAGCGGTGGCAGGTAGCGGGGATCTGGGCAGCGGCAGCAAGCAGTGCCGTCCAAGTAGCGGTGACTCAGAGCTTATTTGCTGGGCAGGAAGTGCTGCTTTTTTTAAAAGACTGTCAGGATGCTGATTGGCCGGACACTCAGTCTTTTCATAATCAGCAGCGTTTTCCACCTGGCAAATAGTGCTACAAGCTCCCAGCCGCCGCATCCAGGCAGCAAGGATCCGGGCAGCGGCGGTTGTAGCGCTGTTGATTTTGAAAAGACTGTCCGGATGCTGATTGGCTAAGCGGGTGGGAAGCGCTGCTGATTTTGAAAAGACTGTCCCGACGCTGATTGGCTAAGCGTCTGGCCAAACAGCGTCCGGCCAGTCTTTTTTAAAATCAGCAGCGTTTCCCACCAGGCAAATAGCGCTACAAGCTCCCAGCCATGGCTACCCAGCAGCAGGATCAAGGCAGCAGGCGGCTGGGAGATTGTAGCACTATTTGCTGGGTGTCCGGCCAGTCTTTTCAAAATCAGCAGTGTTTCCTGCCCGGCGGCAAATAGCGCTACATCAAGCTCCCAATATGCTATAGTGTTGAATATGCTATAGTGCCTTCAGTTCACATAATGCTACCCAGTATGTATGAAGTTACTGCGCATGCGCAGGGGACCGGTGGCCGGGAACGGAACGTGTGTGGGGAGCACGGCAGAGGCAGTGGCAGGGGGCTTTAAGAACTCTTAAAGCCCTGCACACACTGGGTGATAAAATGGCAATATCGCTCATTTTAGCCTACTGACAAATATTGCTAATTTTATTGCCCACTTTTTGTGAAGGATGAGGTACCTGCAGCAATCTGCAACACCTTCAAAATTAATCCATAGTGCAATCAATAGGTGAATGAGAGAAAGGGGGAGGGGGTGCATGTCTCCCATACTGTCTTGCAGTATCACCAATGCCTCTCTGGTGTTTAGCTGTCCTTACTTCCCCTTGACCAGTAACTTGCTCCTACTACAGAACTGCACATGCAAGTTTAGCCATTGTTTATGTGGATGTAGCTTTTTCAATTATTTTATTTATGGATCTGGCTTATATACACTACTGTTCAAAAGTTTGGGGTCACCCTGAAAATTCTGTGTTTTACATGAAAACTGACTTTTATTTATCAAATGAGTAGCAAAATAAATAGAACATTTAGTCAAGACATTGGCAAGGATAGAATTTTTTTATTTTAAATAATAATTTTGTCTTTCAAACTTTGTTTTTGTCAATGAATGCTCCTTTTGCAGCAATTACAGTATTGCAGACCTTTGACATTATAGCTGTTAATTTGTAGAGATAATCTGAAGACATTTCACCCCACGCTTCCTGAAGCACCTCCCACAAGTTAGATTGGCTTAATGGGCACTTCTTACTTACTATATGGTCAATCTGCTCCCAAAACAGCTCAAAGGGGTTGAGATCTGGTGACTGCGCTGGCCACTCCATTACAGACAGAATACCATCTGCCTGCTTCTTCCCTAGATAGTTCTTGCATAATTCAGAGGTTTGCTTTAGGGTCATGTTGGAGGAGGAAATTGGCTCCAATCAAGCGCTGTCCACGGGGTATGGCATGGCATTCCACAGCGGAGTGATAGCCTTCCTTATTCAAAATCCATTTTACCTTGTACAAATCTCCCACTTTACCAGCACCAAAGCAACCTCAAACCATCACATTACCTCCACTATGCTTGACAGATAGCTTCTCTTCCTGCATCTTTTCACTTGTTCTGCGTCTCATAAATGTTCTTCTGTGTGATTCAAACACCTCAAACTTTGATTTGTCTGTCCAGAACACTTGTTTCCTAGATTTCTCTGTCCAATGTCTGTGCTCTATTGCCCATATTAATCTTTTCCTTTTATTGGCCAGTCTCAGATATAGAATCCAGGAGTCGCCTCTTCACTCTAGATATTGACACTGGCATTTTGCAGGTACTATTTAATGAAACTTCCAGTTAAGGACCTGTGGGGCATCCATTTCTCAAACTCATCCATTAGTCTTCTAACGTGATTAGCAAACCATTAAAACATTGGTTCTTGTAAATGGGCCTCTATACACCTATTTCGATATTCCTTTAAAAAACAGATGTTTGCAACTAGTATAGTCATAGGCGTGCGCACAGGGGGTGCCGGTGGCTGCACAGGCACCTCCTAATGACTGGCACCCCCGCACAATTGCAGCACCTCCTAATGACCGGCAGTGGCAGTGCCCCCTCCCCCGGCCAGCTAGCAGTACCTGCGCTGGGCTGCTGGCCTGGCTGAGCTCCTTCAGCAGCAGTCAGCACGAGTCGAGTGTTCAAAAGGGGGCGTGGCTACGGGGGTCCGAGATTAGGTCACGCCCCTGCCTTTTCCTGTGCCCGGGTAGACCACACTGCAGCTGCCTACTGTTCTGTCACTGTGTCAGGCTCCCAGGCTGGCTCCTGGCTGAAGCCTGAAGGAAATGTGTGCAGAGACTGGGGAGTGTGACATTTATTGTGAGGGAGTGGGCTGTGTGTGAGAATGTAGTGAGAGGAACAGGGGGCCTGATTCGGGATCACTCACTAAGCAACAATCTTTTGCTGCTTAGCAAGTAGAACACCGCCCGCAAATAACTGTGAAAACTGTAATGTCCCTGCTGTATTGTTACCTGCCTGGCTGATGCGGTGACCAGTGGCGCCGCTGATGGCTGCCTAGGCGCTGTGCAGCTCAGCACGTATGTGTGTCCTGTGTGATAACCATACTGTCCCTGCTGTATTAACCATAATGTCCCTGCTGTATTATCTTATACACTGCGCCACTGGTCGCCGCAACAGCCATGCAGGGCTGTTGCGGCGACCAGTGGCGCCGTGGATAAGAATTTTTGGTACTAAATTAGATTAGGACAGATAGGATATTTGTGTTTACAGATTTGTCTGTAAAATACCAGAACCTACCAAATCAGCAATGGATATCTATACCAGGTTGAACTAGATGGACGCAAGTCTTTTTTCAGCCTTACCTACTATGTAACTATGTAACTATGATATTGCGGTCATCGCGGGCATTGAATGCACTAAAAAATCGGGTGCGACGCGATGCCCGCGATTTCCCATAGGGACCAATGTTAAATTTCTCAATTGACACGATTTTTCTGTTCAATGCCTCAATTGACACGATTTTTCCATAGGAATCAATGTTAAATGGCCCACAGAGGCCAAATAGACACCCTGAAGTGTGAAATGGCCCCCACAATTGTTAACGCCACCCCACGATCAATGTGAACCCGAAGCGTGGCGAGCGCAGCGAGCCCGCGAGGGGCGGCGGTACGCGTCTTACAACCTTTTCATACCCCCACTATCCACGTCGGTGTGGAGTTGAGAATAGAATAGTGTGGCGAGCGCAGCGAGCCACCGAGCCCGAAGCGTGGCGAGCGCAGCGAGCCCCGCGAGGGGACGAGGATACCTGTGAAGCCCGCGAAGGGACGCGTTTACCTGTGAAGGTATCCGCGTACCCTCGCGGGGCTCGCTGCGCTCGCCACGCTTCTATTCTCAACTCCACGCCGACGTGGATAGTGGGGGTATGAAAAGGTCGGAGGATGCGGGCTCGCTGCGCTCGCCACGCTTCGGGTTCACGTTGATCGTGGGGTGGCGTTAACAATTGTGGGGGCCATTTCACACTTCAGGGTGGCTATTTGGCCTCTGTGGGCCATTTAACATTGATTCCTATGGAAAATCGTGTCAATTGAGGCATTGAACAGTAAAATCGGGTCAATTGAGAAATTTAACATTGGTCCCTATGGGAAATCGCGGGCATCGCGTCGCACCCGATTTTTAGTGCATTCAATGGCCGCGATGCCCGCGATTTCTAGTGGTGCCGTGAAAGTAAAGAAGTACCGAATTTTTTTCTTTGTTTGCCTAGGCTCTGTGCTGCTCGACAGGTACGTGGTCACTGCGCGCTGTATAATATGAATATGGGTCACTACGCACTATGTAATGTGACTATGGGTCACTATGTGTGAATATTAGTCACTATGGGGGTTATTCTAGTTCACTCTTTCTGACAAATTCCTTCTTAGATGGACAAAACCATGTGCACTGCAGGTGGGGCAGATGTTACTTGTGCAGAGAGAATTAGATTTGGGTGGGGTTTTACTTCAAAGAAAGATCTATATTGGAGTGTAAAAATAAAGCAGCCAGTATTTACCCTGCACAGAAACAAAATATCTCACCCAAATCTAATTCTCTCTGCACATTTTACATCTGCCCCCTGCAGTGCACATGGTTTTGTCCATCTAAGAAGGATTTTGTCAGAAAGAGTGAAGTAGAATAAGGCCCTATGCGCTGTGTAATGTGACTATGGGTCACTATGTGCGAATATTGGTCAATATGTGCTGTGTAATGTGAAAATGAGTCACTACGTGCGAATATTGGTCACTGCGCGCTGTATAATGTGAATATTGGTCACTGCGCGCTGTATAATGTGAATATTGGTCACTGCGCGCTGTATAATGTGAATATTGGTCACTGCGCACTGTATTATGTGAATATGGATCACTGCGCGCTGTATAATATGAATATGGGTCACTGCGCGCTGCATAATATGAATATGGGTCACTAAGTGCGAATATTGGTCAGTACATGCTGTGTAATGTGAATTTGGATCACTACATACTGTGTAATGTGAATATAGGTCACTGTATAGTGATTATGGGTCACTACATGCTGTGTAATGTGAATATGGGTCACCACGCAGCCATTTTCCCAGTGGTCTTTTACTGTTGCTCTGCCGGACCGATGATGAGGTGAGTAGAATTAAATGGGTGAAGGGTGTACAGCGTGTGGGGCCCCCAGCGACACTTATGTGGCATCATATGTAATAGCTATTACAATGTGTGGTATAATATGAAATGGGAATTATGGAATGTGTACTGGGCATTATTGCATAATGTGCAATGGGCATCACAGTGTGAGGCGTAATGTGTAATGGGCATCACGGTGTGAGATGTAAAGGGCATCGTTGCCTGGGTCAATGTGTAAGGGGCATCATGGTGTGAGGTGTAATGTGTAATGGGCATCACAGTGTGAGGCGCAACGTGTATGGGCTTCACAGTGTGAGGTGTAACGGACATGACGGTGTGAGTCACAACGTGTAATGGGCATTACGGTGTGTGGCGTAATATGTAAAGGGCCTTACAGTTTGTGGTGTAATGGGAATTACAGTGTTTGGTATAATGTGTGTGACATAACGTGTATTGGTCATTATGGCATGTAGGTGTGTGACGTGTAATAGGCATTACAGTGTGAATTTTTGGCATGCGCCTTCAGCACCCACTGTCCATATTATCCCTATTTTACAAAAATTCGTCAAGCCCTGGCATAACGTGGAATGTCCATTACTGTGTGTGGCATTATGTTTGATGGGCATTATGGTCTGTGGTATTATGTGTATTGGGCATTATGCTGGGTGGCATTATGTGTAATGGGCATTACTGTGTGCGGCATTATGTGTGATAGGCATTATGGCGTGTGGCATTATGTGTAATGGGCATTACGGTGAGTGGCATTATGTGTAATGGGCATTATGGTGTGTGGCATTATGTGTAATGGTCATTACGGTGCCAATTTTTGCAGCGCGCCTTCGGCGCGCACTGTCCCTGTTTTCGTGTGTGTGATGGGAATGATTAATTCTGAAGCCCATATACATAAATAAGTCACCTTCTATTTAGTTTGCATTGATGCCCAGTAGACGTGATGGACACGCCCAGTAGGCTTTGATGGACACGCCCAGTAGGCGTGATGAACACGCCCCTCCAATGGTGCACCCCCTAATAAAATGGGCTGCGCACGCCTATGAGTATAGTCATTTACTATATTAAAATGTATAGAGTGTATTTCTCATTAATTTATTGTTATGATCATTGCCTTTCAAATAAAAGGACATTTCTACCTGACCCCAAACTTTTGAACAGTATCTTATGTATGTGTGAATTTACAGCGTTTTTCACTCTTAGGGATCCATTTGAGGATACAGATGTGATATGATAATATCAGCTAAACTTGCAATGTGATAATTAAATACATCACACAGATGTGTCAATTATCCCATTGGGATATTTTTAATGAAAACCTTCCTGCTCGACTACCCCCACCCCCTCCACTGATTTATATTAACCAAACCCGTGGATTGGCTTCTGCAGCTTACCTACCTGCTCATTGTCAGGGGTTTCATGCTTCTTGTGAGGGGTGTAAAGTGCTTGTTGCCATGGGGGTTACGTGCTCATTGCCAGGGGGTTTTCTGCCCGTTGCCGGGGGGTTACATACTCATTGCTACTAGGGTTATGTACTCATTGCTGGGAGGGGGGCTTGGGTAAGGCATTTACATGGGGAGGTTCGGCTGCAGGGCAAAAGGGTTATGTTTAGGCAGCGGGATAAGGAGGTAGGGTTAGGCACTAGCAGGGAGGGTTAGTGCTAGGTTGTCGGGAGAGAGGGATTTATACGGCAAGTATATTTACCTGACCCCTGTTGTCATTCCCTACTTCCGGATGCCGGCATCAGTATTCTGAATTTAATTCAATTTAATGGATATCCCCTTTTGTTCAGCCACCGAGTAAGTCTAGACTTACTCCACTCTGCAATAGCCGTGGGAAGATGGAGGTCGCTGCTGATGTCAGTGGCCCCTCTCCCAATGGCACTGCCTGTGTTTTCCAGGGCACTCCCAGAAATTGCTGGGTTGTCATCTGTCAATCATTTTGTGAACGGCCAGCGATAGCTAGCTATCACTGACTTTGTGTGCAGGGGGACCCCGCCCATAACCACTGCGTACCATGCATATTTGCAGTCATTTACAATCATGCCCATTGATCCTCCTGTTCCATTCACAGTCATTCTGCAATGGAGCATCAACTGCACAACATAGAGTTTTCGGATCAGCAGATCTGCTGTTTTTAAATGGTGGGAAGTAAGAAACAGTAGTGATACTGACATGTATGAAAAGCAACAATGAAGAACAGTGTAGGAGGCTAGAGAATGAAATAGCATGAATGCCAGGAGAGAAGAGAATGTCATTGAGCAATGAGGGGTCAACAATATAAAGGGTGGCAGAAAGGTCAATATGACAGAGCAGTTTCCGAGTTGTTGCTGAAAGTTCTCCCAAATGAGACATAGACTATTCTGCAAAATTACACACAGGAAAGGTTTTTCTTCATATATATATATATATATATATATATATATATATATATATATATATATATATATATGTGGTACCAACATAAATTAAAAGTATTCACTAATTTATTAATATTTTAATCCCAGTTAAGTATAGTAAATTCCCCAGCACCTATTTTTTCTACCTATATAACACCTTTTAAATATTCTAATAATATGTTCTCACTAACGTAACACAGTTTTACCTTGTAAAAAAACATCCGAGTTCGGCTGGCATCAAGCTATCCCGCCGAACACAGGCAGCATTACATCTGGCACCTTGCATCTGCTTGTTGTTGTGTACTAGGACTTTTACCTCTCCCTAGTTTGATGCCTTGGGCGATTGGCCTGGGCTGGCTTTGTAGGTCCTGTGCCCTGGACTTGAACCTTAGTGTTTAAGGACCCCACCAGAAGAGGTTAACTGGTCACGGTTGATGGGCCCATACATTTTTGGCCAAATATTATGCTAAGCACTTCAATTTAGATATTATTTTCTTATTCTGCTTGGAATTAGAGTTTGCAATTGAAGCCACGCCCAGCCCCAACCCCACCCCCATATATACTATATTGTGTAAATGTGTACACTCCTTAAGCTTGGATTTGCACCCCTTCCACTTACCCAAGGGTGTTTTAATCAGCATGGATCTCTGAAACTTAAAGATGCATTTTGGGAATGGCACTATGATGATAATTCCTGAACAAATATATAAAATTTGTCCGTTTTAGGGATGATTTTGGGGTGCTAGACTCCCTGAATAACTAGGTAATGTAGGCAATTTGACTTTATGGAATGGAAAAATTAGCACAACATCACTCCAGTACTGCTCCAACTTTAGACAAAACTTCAACCTATTACACGCCCCAATCCTCACTTTCCATTTCCTCGGGTGAAAGTGTGGAGATGGTGACTTTTCAAGTTTCACAGACACCACCTGATTAAATACATCAAGGTTACCTCTCAGAAACAACCTTAAATTTGTGATAGACAACTAATACTTAACCAATTATAACCTTCAATGGTACCATAGGTGGTTGACATAAACTATATAAACCAATTTACAGGATAACCATCAATGGCTCCACCCACCAATGGTCTATCCTGCTCTATGGCTTACTAAGCAGCCTGACAAAGCCTGTGGGTGGGGCTTTGTGGGGCCATCACATGGTGGAGGCTCCATACCCAGTATTAAACAGGGGGTAGAAACAACCATCATGGACTACATACTATGGATGGTGGAGAACAGTTGGCTTTTCTGCCATCAATGGCAAAACTATTTGACCTCGGGCATTAACCATAGATGGTTTGTAACCGTTGATGGCCTAGGGCTATAGTCATCCGTAGACACTGACATGTCAGCACTGGCAGTTGACAGCCTGACAGGCAGCAAGCATGGATGAAGAGAAATAAGACCAAGTACTGGCGGTGATCAGTGCACTGCTCATGGTCTGGGTGTGTGACAGTGGTGTCCACCAGGCATGCGATGCGACGCGACGAAAGAAGGACCCGGTTTTAGCAGTGGACCCGATTTTAACATTGGAATTAATGTAAAATGGTCCCTGAGACCCGATTTCACATTTATTTCAATGTAAAAATGCCCAAAACCCCCCAAAAAGTGAAATACCACCCCCATTGTTAACGCCACCCCACTAATGATGCCAACCCGAAGCGTGGCGAGCGCAGCGAGACCGCGAGGGGAGGCAGTACGCGTCCTCCGACCTTTTCATACCCCCACTATCCACGTCGGTGTGGAGTTGAGAATATAAAGTGTGGCAAGCGCAGCGAGCCACCGAGCACGAAGCGTGGCGAGCGCAGCGAGCCCCACGAGGGGACGCCGACATCTTCACAGCTATCCGCGTCCCCTCGCGGGCTTCACAGGTGTCCGCGTACGCTCGCCACACTTTATATTCTCAACTCCACGCTGACGTGGATAGTGGGGGTATGAAAAGGTCGGAGGACGCGTACCGCCGCCGCTCGCCACGCTTCGGGTTCGCGTTGATAGTGGCCTGGGCGGGATTACAATTGGGCAAAATGGGTTAAAATCGCGTCGTATCGCGTCGCATCGCATTGTATACCATACAATAGCATACAATGCGACGCAATTTTGTCTTCAAGGAAATTTCAAGGGAAATCGCGTCGCATCGCATTCTTAATGTACTGTAATACAATTTCAACATCGGGCGCCCCGGATAATTCACAAGTACCTTTTCTTTTCCTATCTAAACCTAGGCATCTGTGCATCAGTTCTGGATGTGAATGTCTAAATGTTACTGCATGTGTAGCAATGCTCACACAGGATCAAAAAGGGAAAGTGGAGGTTTCCATTGCATGAAGCCCTACATTGTTTTTAGCATTTCACTCATTAGCATTCGATTAGGAACAGGCTGGGGCCTTATTATTGAGTGTAACACACTTACACCTTACCCAGGACCTACTAGGCCGGTGCGGTAGAAACAGGCTGATTGGGGCCGAAGCTGACGTAGCACACTGACACTCCTAGAAAAAATCCAGTTACCAACCCCAAATGCCGGCTTCCTGTCAGTCTATCACAGGCTTGCACAGTGCGGGATTTCATTCTGGCTGGGCGGCTTATACCTGATGGCAAGACTATGCAGATTAACAGCCCAGCAATCAGGCCTGAATAACCCACTAAGTCATGGATGCCCTGTTCAGAGAGGAGTGATAATAAAACAAGCAACCTAAGAAATCCATTTACTTACCTGATAACATTGTGACTCTCTACCATTCTTGTAGATGACAATTTTGTTAATATTTGCTCAAGTCAAACAATTGTGAATGAATTGAAATTCCTCACATATCAGCTATTTACCGATACAGTATGTTCCGTTTCCTGTGTGTTATTTTCAAATACAACTGTATATGTCATTTTTGTTTCAAGTCAAAAACAATAAATTAATTCAAACAATTGTCCATCAGTTTATAGTGTAAGTTTTAGCATAATCAGGATGGATTGAGTCATTTTTACAGTTTATTTTTAAATGGCAGATCCTTAGTAAAAGCCTTACCTGTAAACTTGTTACAGTGTATTATTTCCTCCATTAGTAGAACTTTAAACAGAAAATATAAAATAGAACAATTGCTCCTGTCAAATAGCATGCTGTAGCTTAACCCTGTGAGTGCCAACGTTGCTGTGAGAGATCCTCAAAATATCCGCCAAATGGTTGGTCCTCTGACGTGCTGCACGTCTGATCAGTCATGATTGGGACCAGATTGCATGCGCTTTTAAGCACATGAAATCAGTCATTTGAAGGGTCCGCTGCCACCTTTCCCGCAATCCTCCACCCGCTTCCGCCGATTTCAGAACTCAGCCACAGAAGTGATATCATTGGCTTTCAATTTACTGTTTTAAACTTGCAGGGGAGTAGAGGTGCCCCTTTGGGAGCAGGAGCCCGGCGGCAGATGACTCCCTTGCCTCCCAGAGTTATGCCTCTGCCATTGGTGCTGAGAGAGGGGGGATACTAATTACCCAGGCCCAGTTTTGATGGAGGGGCCTAGTGGGGCCCCCTGTTACCTGGCAGAAGTAGCAGCTCTTCTCATGCTGATGCTGCTGCTGTGTGCTGGGCTGCAATGTGGCCAGGGAGGTGCTTACAGTACACATTTTTCCCTGTAGGCCACAACTTTATTAATTATGCCACATCTTTGAAAAGTACCTGGGCCCAACCAGGCTCTCTACTGCCCTGTATGCCACAAAAACACCCCACAAACAATTATGGGTACTTGTGTATTATCACGGCGCCCGTTACGTAGTTAGGGTAGTATCCCTGTCGGAATAGGCATAGTGTTCCCACGGCCAGCGTAGTCAGTGTAGTGTAGTGTTCCCGCCCGTTCGTGGCTAGCCGGGCGGGAACACTACAGCCGGAGGCTAGCCGGAGCTTACTTAGTTAGCGTAGTCAGTCAGACATCCCTGTTAGTATCAGTGTCGTGTTCCCGCCGTTCGCGGCCAGCCGGACCTTACGTAGTTAGCATAGTCAGTCAGCGTTACACAGTTAGAGTAGTTAATCAGCGCTTATTACATTGTGTGGGAACCATTGACCATTTTAACCTGCCTGACACGACAGGTGTGAATGTGTTCCTGGCACACCTCCACTATCCACGCCAGCCCAAAGCGTGGCGAGCGCAGCGACTCCCGCGAGGGGATGCGTTACGCATCCTCCCAACCTTTTCATACCCCCACTATCCATGTTGGTGTGGATTTGATTTTATAAAGTGTGGAATACATGTGAAGTAATCCGCGTCCCGTCGCGGGGCTAGCTGCGCTCGCCACGTTTCGGGCTCGGTGGCTTGCTACGCTCGCCACACTTTATAAAATCAACTTCACGTTGACGTGGATAGTGGGGGTATGACAAGGTCGGGAGGACGCGTACTGCGTCCCCTTGCAGGGCTTGCTGCGCTCGCCACGCTTCAGGCTGGCGTGGATAGTGGGGGTTTCAAATGGAGGCATTGTAACATGGAGCACTGGCAAATGCCTCCTTTATTGTGCATGAGAAGCACTTGTGGCCACACCCCCCTTTGTGTAGGAGACATACGCGCTACTGAACCCCTAACCCTGTCAGCAGGGTTGCTGTACCCTGCCGCAATACTTACTGAGGCGCTCAAGCGTCTGAGACGCTCCTGCAGATGGAGCGCCTCTCTGCCGGTGCCAACATGATCCCTTCTCCGCCGGCGTCCGCCAGCAGAGAGGGGATCATGCGGGCGCCGGGCTGTGTGAGAGGTGCTCACTACTTACCAGGGACATCGGGGACAGAGCTGCATCTCCCGGGGACAGTACGTTGACTAGCTGCCTGACTACGCAGGGCTGCCGCAGAGTCACTACGCTGATTACGCTAGGTGGCCGTTGGGCTACGCTGACAACATAGCTTAACCTACATTGAAAACGTAGCGTAGCCGGGCGCCGTGATAATACACAAGTACCCGATTATGTGCTAGAATTACTAGAAAGCAAAATTCACATGAAGTATTTTTGAATTTGATTTTGAATAACACCTTTTTCATTACATTATACATTTATTTTACTATTTTGTACATCTTCTCAATAATAATAATAATACTAATAATAATAAGCCGTGCTATATTTCTAACAGTAAATAGATACACATGCTATTTGTAATACTGCAAGTCAAAACTTCATAATAGCTTACTTTATTTAAACTTGGATACAACTACCTTAGACAGAAGGATTGTACGCAGGCCTGGCCATGTAGAATGTGCGATATGGTGCAGGCTAATTTCACTATAGAACGCTTCGTTCATTTCAGCCCTTTTTACTAACAGGACAACAAATGTTCTAGTAGCCATGAGAGAGGGGACGGGGGACTCTTGTTGCTACACAATGCACATTTGTGTGTTTAAATGTTATAATCACATGGATATTTATGTGCATGTAAATCAGCTTGCTTCCACTGACCCTCTGGACACCCATAAAAAAACAGCCCTTTTGTGTGTAAAAAAGATGCGCTATGGCCACCCACTAACCAGATAATGCTGCCACAAATCATTCCGCACTACCTATCAATCAACAATAAATCTTGTTTTTGCATGTGGGTGCAATACAGTATATGGGGCATAAGTGTGTCTAGCCAGATTTTAGTTACAAATGCCTTAATCTATTCAAGCTTTCACATTTTGCAACCCTCCCAGATGCAACCCTCTTAGGAGGTGATTCTGATCGACTCACAAAGCTGCAATATTGGAAGCTTTGCGAGTCAAGTAAGCATTGCCCGCACGAACCACCACCCGCACCACACACGCAGATTTCACCCGCACGCATGCAAATGGATAAACATGCAAATTGCATAAACACCCATGTGCAGCTTGCATGCGGGGACAAAATCATTCGATGGTCGCCGACCATCAAACGATTTCTAAGGTGCTTGCAAATCTAAAACACTCTCTGGTGTCTCAGATTTGCAGCTACCTCTTACGGGAAGAAGGCGGGCAGCTGACATCCGGTGACATTAGCTGCCCACCTCCGGCATCCGCATCAAGGGAGACGCCCATGAAACGCTGGGCGATCCCATGAGCGCAACTCCAGTCTGCGGCCACTCGGCCCCCCACCCGCACTGATCTGTGTGAATGGGCCGGCGACTATACAAGTCGCCGCGTCCACTTGCACAGATGGCCTGCACATAAGTGAATATGCGCATGCGCAGTACATCAACATCACTCAACGTTGTGAATTTGCAACGGTGAGGATGAATCAGAATGACCTCCTTAATGTGCTGATCATAGAAAGTCACATGACATCAAAACATGACATAGACCCACAATTTTGCACATCCGTATGCAAATGTGTGACACATGTGCAATGCAAAATATTAAATCTTTATTTTGATTTACTTTTTGTTTATATTTAATAATATTAATATTTTTTACCATGTTGGATTATATGGGTAACTAAAGCCATAATCTACTGTATAGCTCCCATGCCAGCAATGCTAGATTATTACAAATTGTCCACTGCATTATGTTTAGTAAGGCATAAAGAGGTGTTTAATGGTCTAAAATTGTTTACATTTATTTTGTACTAATCTACTGTGCTCTGAATCCTTGAGCTGCTCTCATGTGCTACCAGAGCTAAAGATGTCAACACTAGAGGGCCAATGTATTTTATGTTTGTTATCTGTGCGGACCAGTGTGATTGTTTTTTTCATAGGGTGCCAATGGGTTAGTTTGTTTTTCCTGTGGGGCACAATGTGTTTTTCACTGTGGGGGTCTTATGGCGTGGGTCTTATGGTGTACCTTGGTGATTTTTTAAATCGCGGGTTGAAAATCACTGCTCCAAACTGTCTACTCTGCTAAAACCAGTAAAATATTAATCTGATGTCAACGCCACCAGAAAGGGCTGTATTGAGAATATAGTAAATTGGTATATGGTGCTATACCTGCGCACTGAGTGAATGTGATCTGGACTAGCTGCAGGCACTTTAAACAGTTTGACTATTTCCGTATGGGGGTTTGAACATATACAAAAATTTGGCTGGTGCTGCACTCTGTCCCTATATATCTAGGTTTACCTGTGCAAACTGTGTTCCCTTGTATGCACAATGATTCAATTAACACAGTGTAAATTGCAACAATTTTACTAATTTAAAAGGTTTTTGATACAATCAAGCATCATACCAGTCTGCAGTCTTCTGCAGTGTATTATCATCTTATTGGTATCAGATATGGACCCTGGACCCCAATCTTTGTGTACCGGACTCTTAGTCCATCCTGCAAATAAGTGGGTGGGCGGTCTCTTTAACTGAAACAGACTTGGGTGATCTCTCAGCTGCTGTACACTGCCATCTACCACAGGAGACGGTACCTGTTCCGCTGACCCTCTCGCAATATTAACACTTTTTCCCTGGCTCCATCATCACTGACAAGGTTCGGCCATTCAAAAATGGCTGTGGGCTCTGGACGCTGCTGATTGGTTTCACCATCTACCAGAAGTGCTGGAACTTTCGCAGAGGCATAAGGGTGGCCAGTACCACATGGTACATACCTGGACTTTAAATATAGACTTTTACATGCATTATGAGAGATTTTGTCCAACTACCTCTCTTTTTCCCCAACTTTAAACCACATACCTGTCTGAGATACTTTTCCGAGTTTGTTTATCCTGATTAATGTTTAGTATGAATTTACAGCAGCTGCACATCTTCTGTCTATACCATTGCCATTACTTAATCAAGACATAGGTACTTTGAGACACTTTCTATTATTATATTAAATTTCAATACAGTAACTGCGAATTCCTATGCATCACCTACATTAGCAGTAACTATCACTCCACTACTTGCTACACACCTGATCCACAGTTGTTTAATATATGAACCATTTACCATTATTTGTTTAACTATTATACAGTTTCAACTTATTACTTAATTAAATTGGTACTTGTTTCCTAGCACGGCGGCAGCGATAAAAATTGTATCCATCGGGTCCTAAAAAATCGCGCTGATCGCATCGCATGCAACCAATTCGCATGCGATGCGATCAACGCGATTGACGCGATTTTTACATTGGAACCAATGTAAAATGGTCCGAGACCCGATTCTACATTGGCCCCAATGTTAAATGCCCCCAGACCTTAAATTTCATTGTATCCCCACCCTGATGGGTCAAATGCCCCCCCCCCCCCCCATTGTTAACGCCACCCCACGATGAACGCCAACCCGAAGCATGGCGAGCGCAGTGAGCCCGGGAGGGGCGGCGGTACGCATCCTCCGACCTTTTCTTACCCCCACTATCCACGTCGGCGTGGAGTTGACTTTATATAGTGTGGTGAGCGCAGCGAACCATCGAGCCCAAAAGCGTGGCGAGCGGCCACGCATTACTTCACAGGTATTACGCGTCCTCTCGCGGCGCTCGCTGCGCTCGCCACACTATATAAAATCAACTCCACGCCGACGTGGATAGTGGGGGTATGAAAAGGTCGGAGGACGCGTACCGCCCCTCGTGGGCTTGCTGCACTCGCCACGCTTTGGGTTGGTGTTCATCGTGGGGTGTCGTTAACAATGGAGGAGCATTAGACATACAAATTACCCATCAGGGTGGGTATAAAATCAAAAATCGGGTCCATTGGGTCATTTAACATTGTTCCCTATGTAAAATCAGGTCCATCGCATCGGTCGCATTGTATGCCATTATAATGGCATACAATGGACCCGATTTTACATAGGAATTTAACATTGAATACAATGCATTCAATGTTAAATCGTGTCAGTCGCGTCGCATACCTTAAGTTAAGGCATGCGATGGACGCGATTTTTTAATTGTCGGAAAAAGGCTAAAAATAGCCCAAAAATCACATCGGTCGCGTCCATCGCATACCGTAACTTAAGGTATGCGATGAACCACGACAGGCGCCGTGCTAGGAAGCAAGTACCATTAAATTATTACCTTTCTCTATTGTTATATATGGTTTGTTTAGACAAATGGGATCTTTTCTCTGTAATTACTCTTGGAATTTACATGTATTTATTTTATTTATTTATTAACAATTTCTTAGACAGCGCAGAAAGTCCTGTTGGTCATTTCTGGTGAGCTGTCTGTCCTATAAGGCAGTTACTTGATAACATCTATGCTGCATGGTGGACACTAGTATGCAGTGTGTATCACTAAAATGTTGTTTGCATTTGTTTCATTATTATAGATTAATATCTATAAATTAGAATGTGAATATTTGTTACTATTTAGTCATTACCACCAATGATCAAGGGGCCTGTTTAAAATAAACAAAATGAAAAGTGGTACAAAATAAATAGTTGCATTTTATCCTGTTATTCTGAAATGTCAGGACAGCCCTTGTGGTGGGTGGTCCCAGGGAGGAGATAACAAACATCATTTGCGTTACTTTTATACTGCCATTTTCCCAACACAGCCTATAACATGACAGTTGGAGTGCATATACACTTGTCTAAATCGGATGTGTCTGACATCCTATCCGGTGCACTTTCACGTTCGCATATGATCGGAGTTGGAGGTCGGACGAGATGCATATAAGATAAATCGTATGTACAGTCGTCAGTGGCACATCGTGGGTGCTTTTTAGCACCCGCGATGTATCGCATCCAATCCCCGGGTGGGGAAGTGCCATGCAAAAGAGGCGCTCTCCCCACACAGCAGCTGATGGCAGGTGGCGGGCAGCAGTAGAATTTTTGTTTTAAATTTTAAAAAAATGGTGGTCGCTGATTGGCTGAGAGACTTCTCCCAGCAGCCGTCTATTCTCTTGCCTCCTGCCTTCAACTCCCCGGGAGTTTTATTGCATGTAAAACTGGCACATCAAGTGCCAGATCCTATGTGAGCCTCCTGGGGAGCTGCCAGGGGAGTTGTGGGGAAATAGGGTCCGACCTGTACTTAGGATAAATCGGACAGGTGTATGGGCACCTTTAGGAGCTGATTGGCTGGACGTTTATCACTCTATCACACTCACAGTTATCTCTTTTTAAGGCTTAATACATCTGCCCCATGCATCGATCAGCATCACTGAGGTCAGCCCGATGCTGATTGTGAAGTTGTCAGGGAAGGGATTCCAGAGAACATGGACCCAGCCGAGGCAGCAGTGTAAACCAGCTTTTCTCCTTTCCTGCATGTAAGACACATAACCCCATCTAGAGATAGTGTTATATTTCTCAAAAAACATTACAGAAGCTTTACTTCTCTCATTTATATAAGTACTGTTCCTACACATCCACAGGAATGTGCAAGGAGACATGAAAAGGTAGAGAAATCAGTGATTTCTTCACAATATTCATTTAACTAAACAGAGAGAAAACGAAATAAGGTAGATAAATAATATCTCACAGCAAGGTTGGCATTCAAAGGGTTAATAAATGAGAGAGAGAGAGAGAGAGAGAGAGAGAGAGAGAGAGAGAGAGAGAGAGAGAGAGAGAGAGAGAGAGAGAGAGAGAGGGGGGAGATACTGTACTAGCTACTTCCTTTTACCACTTGTACACTTACACTTGGTAACGCACCTTTTATTGCAGCAGCACTGAGAGCACAGGGGCTGTAATATAAGTAATAGGATTTATTTAGTGAAAGCATGAACGAGTTACACTATGTGGCAATTATTAAACCATAAAATCATAATTACACTTGTTACTGTGAGCTGTATTTTGTTAACAGGCAATAAAGAGAGCTTGTATATACAGGATGCATAGCAGCAGCAAACCATACTACACACTTCCTAATTACATAATGAAAAATTTAGCATATACATTATTATAGAAATACAGCAATAAGCTGAGTGAAACTTACTGTTATATGAGAAGTGCCAGTCATTAGTGGATGTGTTATTCTAGCATTAAACAATTAGCTGTAACACATTATGCATTATGCCCTGAAACTGGGCTGTAATTGAGTTTCACTAACACCACAGCTCAGCGGGCTGTTTGCAGTCACTTAGGAGCAAACAGCCCCCAGTGTTTCTCACAGCATTCACCTAACCTTCATTATAATAACCAACTATTGTGCACAATGACTTAAAAGGCAATAGCATAATGAGGGCTATCAGTGCTATGTACATACATGAGAGAGGTGTGTCGCACAACACACATGGAAAACAAACACTGCTAGGAAGAGCAAACACAGCCATAGGAGCAGGGTAAATGCAGAGAGGAGAGTGTGGGAGCCAGCGTGGGGCTCCCCCTATACACATTACAGCCCGCAGACAATGCACTGACCAGCCCACTGCATTAGACTTTCTTCACATATGGATGGATGTTAGCATTTCTTAGATGGCAGCCAGAGGAGAGTTCCCAGAGGAGTAGCAGTGACCAATCCTTCTCTGCTTGCAGTCAGCAGCAGCCTCCTCCCACCCCCTGCATCTGCATACAAAATGAGGGAGACTTCTGTTAGGGAGCATCGGACCATCAGTCTGTGCCCAGCTCTGGTGCTGCAAGGTGCAGGGGAGCCAGAGAGTATACTAGCAGCAATCTGCATGTAGCCTGCGAGAGGCTGAGGCTGCCTTCCTCCATCCATCCAGCACCCACAGCCTGCAGTCAGCACAGGATCCCTAGCAGCAGCAGCCTGTCCCTGGTGATCCTGCCATCCTCACTTCGCTCACCATGTGCCACAGGTCCTGCTACTTCTTCCTCCTCGCCCTGCTGGCATCTGAATGCATGGACTCGGTGAGAGGCTTGTTCCCATTTGGGCAGCCTGAATTCTCCTACAAGAGGAGCAACTGCAAGCCAATCCCGGCCACCCTGTTACTGTGTCATGACATAGAGTACCCCAACATGCGGCTCCCCAACCTCTTGGGTCATGAGACCATGAAGGAAGTCTTGCAGCAGGCGTCCTCCTGGATCCCCCTCATCCAGAAGCAGTGCCACCGCGACACCAAGAAGTTCCTCTGCTCCCTCTTCGCCCCCGTCTGCATCGATGATTTGGATGAGACCATCAAGCCTTGCCGGTCCCTGTGCGAGCAGGTGAAGGACAGCTGCGCCCCGGTCATGTCTGCATTTGGCTTCCCCTGGCCGGACATGCTGGACTGCAGCCGCTTTCCACAGGACAATGACTTGTGCATCCCACCGGCCAGCAATGACTACATGGTGCCAGCCACCAGGGAAGGTAATCCATAGCTACTGCTGCTACTTGCATCCTCATATAGCATCACGTCTAGCTTGCTGTACTGTACATATTATATAAATACATTTATAGGGAGTGCTCATGCTACAGCCAAATGTACTAAGCATAAACATTTATAAAATGGAGAGTAATAAAGTACCAGCCAATCAGCTGCTAACTGCCATGTTACAGGCTGGGTTTGAAAAAAATGAGTTATTAGCTGGTACTTTATGTTGGTACTTTATCACTCTTCACTTTATCACTTTTCAAGGCTTAGTACATCTCACCCACAGTACTATGTGACTAACACATGCTATGCATAGACATGGTCATTGGTTGCACAGAGCTGGTGGCTCCTATGGTTGGCACTGGATTTAGATGAAATCCTGAACACTGGTCTCATTGGTCCGGAGCAGCTCACTGCAGCGACCTCAGCAGCTGTGGAGCTCTCTGTGCACATCTCCTTGCACCGTTTGCTATGTGACATACATGTTATGGGCGCATAGATCTCCACAGCTACCATGGTCGCTGTAGGGAGCTTGCCCGGCATTCCAAGTTTGAAATGTTCCCACCGTGCTGCTTCCATTCCCTATGCCCAAGTTCATGAGATGCGGATCAGGAAGGGGCTGTAACGCCTCCCTGCACCGTTGTGTGTCATACACAGAGCGTTCCTCTTTGGTACAGGTATCTGCAGGTAGTCAGTCCAGCATTCCGGAGTCCTGACTGTGCCGTCTTTCACCCAATCCCTTATAAGATTGTTTTAGCTATTATAATTGTAATTACATACCGAACCTTCTGTTTAACTGTTCTGTGTAAGAATATTGGAGCTTAAGAAGTTATTGCTGGAAGTTATGTGAACTTGGCTTTTATATAACTGTGCCTTCTTGTATGTTGCAACACAATTTTATTGGCATAGCCATAGAGTGTAATTATGTTAATGGTTACAACTCTAATTTAGGTCATGTGTGACCAACAAACAATGGGGACAAACCAGTGATACTGTTTTGTTGTCTGTTGCTCTAAGAGAAAACGTGTTCCTATGCCAAGTAGTGAGTTCTCTCCATGGGGCCCATTTATCATTTAATAGTTGTGGCTAATTCCCCAGTTAGCAGCAAATATTAATTATCCCCCGAATGTAAGACGGATGGACCGCAGCAGGAAACTCTGATCCCTGCTTTGATTTCTCTTGCCCCGTCGCCAGCCACATCCCCCCCAAAGGCTTCTATTGGAGATGCGATACTGGGCGATGTATCAATACCTGGCAACATCGCATCGGGTCCTTGGGCTAGCGCCACTCTGGGATGGCGATAGCCCTTGTAGCCTATGGGCTACACACGCACTGCCGGTGGGGCAGTGGGGTCGGCAGGGGGTCAGCACTAACAGTGCCCCCCCCCCCGACACCTGGCTAAGTGCATAACAGGTACGTGCTGGAAGGTAAATTCCAGCTATAGGCTCACATATTACAATGTGATCCTGCACGGTAATATCGTGCCCTGATCGCATTGTATATGCGTTACTCCTTAAATGGGCCCCCTGGACTGAGGTGGTTATTTTTTACTGAACAAAGAATATAAATTAGGAAAATATTTAAAATAAATTGCTGACCCTGTACTTCATGGAATACCATGAACATACAAGTTAAGCAATAGTGATAAAGAATACCATGAACATACAAGTTAAGCAATAGTTATAAAGGGGAAAGCAAGTGTCTGTGTTTGCTTCTCTTAATTTGAGAAGATAAATCTCTGTATGTTACATAGGTGCAGCAGAAAAGCATCCTGGTGCTTAGCGCCACCTGCTGTTATCCAGACATTCTGCACCTTCATGATCCCTTGTCTATTTACATTACAGCGCCAAAGGTTTGTGATGCCTGTAAAACCAGCCAGGAAGATGATAATGACATTGTAGAGAACCTCTGCAAAAATGACTTCGGTAAGAACACTCATAATAATATTGTATGTATTCCTTTTTACTGTGTGACTAACTGCTTATCAATTTAGTACTTAGCAGTGTGTAACTATAGGGTGCCATTGCCAGATTGGTTTTGTCAAGCTGGTATTTCGTGCTTTGCCTTATTATTAACACTTATTCATATTGCGCCAGCATACTATATAGCGCTTTTGGCCAACACAGTAATATTACAAGACTGTATTAGGAGACAGATAAATACTGATTTCTTAATTAGCTCCAGTAAACTGGCAATGCCACGGCTTATCAGGGATATTGTTTTACCTGCCTCAGGAAGGAGAAGCAAAATCCCAAAGCACAGCTCAGCTTTCCAGCAAAAACAGGGCTGCAGTGGCTGAAAACACACTGGTTTCACTGCAATTGTAAGTTTTCGGGAGAACGTGTGTTTAATTAGCAGATCCAAATTGGAATCCCTAATTTGCACCCAATGTTTTATCGGGGCTATAGATTGTAAGCTTGCAGCAGGGCCCTCTTACCTCCAAGTCTGTCTGTTGTTACCAAGTTTGATCACTTGTCTACAATTGTAAAGCTCAACGGAATTTGCTGCGCTATAAAAGAAACTATAAATAAATAAAATAAATAAATATTCCTGAGAGTGGTAGTTTAAAAGCATAAACAAATAGAATTGCCTGCTAAATAATTGAATATTAGAATCATAAATCTGCGTATTATATTTAAAGGTACGAAAAAGTTAGATGTTGAGTCTCATTTCCATTCACAAATAATTTTCTTGGATAGATTTGACAGACAATGACATTAATCTATGCTGAATTATTGATGGTAAAACCAATGAAGCAGCTTTCTGTTAGAAGAAACCCATTTTCTTAGCTTTCCATTGTAATTTGTTGTTGTAGCATGATTGACAGTCGGCGCACCTTGTTTGGATATAGTCGGTGAAACTTCCAATTAGGAGGTAGATGGGAGTTGACGTGAGGTTGGGGTATTTTATAAACAGCACTTTTAAGCTTTTCACTATGTCCTATAAAACAGGAAACAAAAGCTATTGCTAACATAAATCATCTACTTTTCAAACTAAGGATTGGGGGCACCCCCAAAATACACAGCCATAACCTTTACCGCTGCAGAGTTGATTAATGATGTTAGATGTTGATTAGTTGGATGCAAATGATAAAATATGTCTATGGTTGAGTTATAGTGTAGCCATAACTTATGTACAATTGTAGGGCTTGTAAGGAACAGCTTGGCCTTGGGTGTACAGGATATTAATCTTGACAAAATCAAAACAAGCTGGCATTTTAATACAGAAACACATACAAAGAAGAATTACAGCAACCGGCTAGTTTAAATACACAGACAATTACATTTCCATAGTAATGCTGTAATGGCATAAAACTAGCAGACAGGATTTCAGACTATGCAACAAATAGTTTAGTTTATGTTGTATTTTCTGGGAACTAAATTGAGAACTCGCTCTGTATTGTACACAGGCCGTAAAGGGATCGTTTTCAAAAGCTAGCAGCCACAGTCATACACAAAGACGTCAGATTATTTTACTGCCCCTTTCAATGTAGGCGTATTACTGGTCACTGAAATATAAAGCTGTCATATACATACATACAAAGTAATAAACTTGTACGGTAAAATGTTATTTCGCTAGCCAATTTTTAGTTATAACCAAAAGCATAAAAGTAGTTTCTTACCACTGTATGTTAATCGTTCTAGAAAAAAAATACAAATATCCCACATTTTGGAGAAATTAAGATTTAGAACGACTAATCGTCATGATTTGAGATTAAAAAACACAACTTCACACAAGTTCTGCACAATCTAATAGAAAGCCAACGCATTGTTCTCTGTTTGGAGATCAAGAGATTCTGCAGCAGCTGAAATGAAGGGTCATCCCCAGTTTATGAGTTTCAGACAGCTGAGCTAATGGACTGAGAGCTGAGCTAGTAAATATTTTCTTCTGTGTGTTTTAATATGTGTTGTGTTTTGCATTTCTCCACACTGGGTTCAATGTGTTTTAAAAACAGTGTACAGGGGTTTATTTTTAAATTAGAATTGCTGAAGCAAATGATTTAAATAGGATTTTACAGGTTTTTGCTGTATGTTAGTATAATTAGTATCTCAGCATTGTTTGGGCCAACAAGGGGTGGAGCGATCCAAAAAAGAAAGAAATTATTAATTAATATGCTAATTTTCAGCCTCAAAATAATAGGAGTGGCTTCTCTGGTCCTTTAACCTCATTCTCTTCAGATGTATAGGAAAGTGAATGGAGTCTGATGCTACCTAACACAGAGAGACACAGCTTATTTATTTATTTATTTATTTATTTATTTATTTACAGTTTCTTATATAGTGCAGCAGATTCCGTTGCGCTTTACAATTGGAAAAAACAGTGATTAAACAAATTGGGTATAAACAAACTTACATAGAGGTAGGAGGGCCCTGCTCGCAAGCTTACAATCTATAGATATAGCTTCCAATTTACTAATGGTGTGACCTTAAACAAAGTGGTACCAGGAGTTTTTTAGATTTGGGGGAGAATTAAATTAGTGGCAATTTTTTCAACAGTCCAAAAATCTTTACTTCTAGACAGTTTTTAGTCAAATTTACATTCGACTTATGCAATTAGAGAGACAATTTTTTTTCGAATGTCTGAAAATTCGGCACAGTCAGAAAATATGTCAGTTTTCGCTGATCCCCCCCCCCAAACTACCTTAGTTTTAGGTAAGGATGGAGTGATAGTCACAAAGCATTTCTGCTGCAGATCTGTAAAATAGTATAGCATATACATTGAAAGTTTCCAGACAGTTCCCAGTTCACATTTGCACCTCTATGTACTTTAGCTTTCTAGTTATACCTAAAGGTGCTGTCATGATATTACCGTATAGTTTATCATATTACTGTATATTGTTGTTTGAAGTTTAACTCATTAGTAATACGGTCCCAAATGACAACTGTTTATTGTATGAGACAGATATACATCCAGACCACAAGGCTGTACATTATGTAGAATAACTGTAGACTTGTCCCTAAAAAGCACTGTGGGGGCTAAGACATAAGGCTTTGACACAAAATGACTTTAATGCCCTTTGTGGTTTAAAAATGGAGCCACCTGCTGTAATTGTGTCAGGACCTGACAGTTTCATTAGCAGCACAACCTTCCCCATCTTGGCTTTTCTGAGTACTAATGGGCCTGTCTCTCTCAATCTTCTTCTCACCCATCTCTCCCCTCTCCTCCCCCTTTTTTGCCCTCATTAGCCTTGAAGATAAAAGTGAAGGAGATCGCCTACATCAATGGGGACACTAAAATTATCCCGGAGACAAAGAGCAAAACCATTTACAAACTAAATGGGGTAACAGAGAGGGATTTGAAGAAGACCGTGCTTTGGCTCAAAGATGGACTACAGTGTACCTGCGACGAGATGAATGACATCAATGCTCCTTATTTAGTGATGGGACAAAAACTCGGAGGGGAGCTGGTCATCACCTCTGTGAAGCGGTGGCAGAAAGGCCAACGGGAGTTTAAAAGGATCTCTCGCAGTATCCGCAAGCTGCAGTGCTAGTTCTTCCATTAATTAACTCTTTCAGCACTGGGGCTACTCTTTTGCACCTTTCTCCCTTATTTGGGAATCCATCCTTTCTGAAATATAACAAAAAAAAAAGGCTGGGGTGATGGCTTTTATGATTATTATTATTATTTTTATTATTATTGAAAAAAAACTTGTAAATATTATGAAAACAAAAAATCCAAATATTTTTATGATGGCCAAGAATTAAAATCTAGAAAAGTATTTACTAGATGCACACTCATTGACTGTTCATAATTATTTTATTTTTTTTGCTTTAACTGGAGACAGGATTTTTAGTTTGTTGGAGGCAATTACAATGGCGACATTTCTAAAGTCATGAGTTTGACAAGTGTACTTTAAAACAAATATATATATATTAACAGTTCTTTTTGTATTTTTTATACTGACAACTGTTTAGTACTAAAACAAAAGACATTGGGTGATCATTTTATACCTGGGGTTATGTGCAGGAATGAGTACTGGATGTTATCTATGTTTATAAATTAAACATTATATCACCGTGCAAGTGGAATATGACAATAATTGGCAAACTGCTTTATGAAGGGTAAATGTGCATACACACTGTACAATTTTTTGGACAAATTTCGTTGAAAGAAATTTCCCTTGAACCCAGTGTCCTGGACGAAAGATGTTGATGAAATATATTGACGACAGACGAAAGACGAAAGATCTAGCTACAGTTTATATCTTCGAAAGATATCCAAATTGAGCTGCATGCACAGTTGATGAACAACTGGCGGGTATGCGCATCATCATTCGTCTTTCGTCGCAAACGCACTGAAAGTTATTTTGACCAATATCATTCAGAATGGCCGAAATTAACTAAATTGGTCAAAAAAGTTGGTCAAAAAAATTGTACAGTGTGTATACACCTTACGTAATATCACACAGTACTGATTTCGTTTTCTTATACATTAACATGAAAAAAGAACATGAAGAAATCTCATTAGGTTGCAGTGAGATAAAAACTCTTTCCATTGATAACTTTGGAAAAGTATATCTGCACATGAGGATGTTGCCCAGATAAAATGGTAGTGGCCAAGAACATTAGATTTGTGTGTATTAACGTTCCCATACACTTGTCCGGTTTGTCTGAGCCACAAGTTGGACCCGATTTACCTTGAACTTCCAGGCAGCTCCCCGGGAGTCCTCACATCTGATTTGGCACTAGATGTGCCAATTTTTTTATGTGCCGTTGGAGTTTAATGTAATTGTATGCAATACATCGATGTGCCACTAATGGGTCCGATTCCAATTTATTCTTGGGGCAGCAGGTTAAATCTCTGGATCCCATCCGATGGTGATGGAACCCCGCATCGGATCGGAAGTGAAATAACTATGATTTGGCCTGTTTTCACCCGATTTCTTTGCCCCACCCATGCTTAGTATCCAACTCTCTATGAGTAGCAATGGTGGCTACTAAAACACCGGAGCAATTTAACATTGTCCCAGTGCAGGTGCAGCCAATAGGGAGCTGATTCCACTTGGCAGTGGTTAGTGTGCAACCTGGAACTCCTTCCCATCGGAAACCGCAGGAGTCTAGGAATCAACCCCAATATGAAAACGGCATAGGTTTCTGACTTAAAGTTCTGAAAACCTTGTATTTTTGGAGCTTGATGAACTACTGTAAGTTCCCCATATTAAGGCCACATCGGTTCTGTCACATGGGGACTGAAAAGCAAGAAGGAGATAAATGTGAAATCTTCTGTATTACCTCCATAATGAATGGCCCAATGCTTTATTTCTACAAAAGTAAGTGCAAATGTTAATTTTCACCTACTTTTGTAGAAATTATTATAATACACAATCACATGTTTTACCGCTGCAGTCACCAGCATTGCATAATAAAGTACAGTCACAACAATTGACCGGAGCTGTCACCGTAGCCCTAAATGTCCCCCAATACCGCCTTGCCTGCACCTATTTACCGTATACCAATTTGACACATCTTCATCTTTGCGATCATTTAAAGAAAAGATCATTATAAAAATATTTTTATAAAAAGAATGGAATCATTTGGCAAATGGTTTAAATAGTTTAGTTTAAAATTTGACATTTGAAATTTCAGCTGAAACAGTTTTTAAATGATTTTATTATTATAATTATTTTATAATCAGTTACATAAATCATCAGATAGATATTTAACTAATCCGGAAATGTAACTATATATTTCAGAGAAATTGTAATTGGCGATAACCACAACATGTTGTTTAGTTAGATTTGCAGTGTAAAAACGAAGCAGCCAGTATTTACCCTGCACAGAAACAAAATAACTCAGCCAAATCTAACTCTCTCTGCCCGTTACATCTGCCCCACATTCAGTGCACATGAATCTGCCCATTTTGAGAACAAATTTTCCCTGCAATCAGGTCTGAATTAGGCCCCATATACCCCAAAATGGCTGATAGCAATGGTAAATTCTTGTTTGCAGTCTTAAACCAAACAAGATGACTGAGTGCTATACAATCAAACTGACCAGAGCATGTTCAGGCATGTTGATGATAGCTGTTAGGTTGTGTGTGTGTGAGATCTTTAGCCAAACTTGATTACAGCTACTTGTAGAATCACCAAGAAAATTCCTAGGCCCAAAGCAGCTGCATTTAACCCCTTGAGTGGTGGGTTTTGCTGAGGCAGGACAAACCTGCCCCAACAAAACCCACCACAGGAAGTTGGAAGCCGCCCCACCCTCACCTCTGCTCCGGCGTTAGTACGCCGGAGCTTCCCTCCCACCGCTGTCCCTGCTGCCTTAGCCGGCCGCCTGTCACATTCAGCAGTGATGTCAGCTGCAGGCTGGGGGATGTTCGCGGTGGCTCGCGAGGACTCGGGTGCCTGAGCGCTCCCGAGCCGGGCCGAACATACCCGAGCCTGCCGCCAACGTCACTGTAAAATGAGTAACGGCTGGCTGGCGGGCGGGTCAGGTGAGATCCGGAGCAAAGGTGATTTGGGGAATGTCAAGATTGTGACGGGGTTGGGCTCTAGAGGAGCTGCGCCAGTGGTGCACACCTGAACACTACTGGTGCACACCTTTTGTATAATAGTGGTATGCCTGGAAATGTTCCGGGACAGCCCGCTGCGGCAGCGCAGCTGAGCCTGGAAAATTTCCGGGCATACCACTCAAGGGGTTAATCAGGGCCATAACTAGGACTGAGCGAGAGGGGCAGCTGCTCAGGGCACAAAGTGTAAGGGGGCATAGAGAGTGTGTATTTTGAGCTAATTTTATAAAAATTCATAGCTTAGTTAGCTGCAAATTTACATCTTCCCACAGAAATGGGTTATCAACCCCACCTAATCAACATTATGGCACACCCAAGGTGAGACCACCACCCGTTTGGCACCCATGCTTCAACAACCAAGCGCCTGCATGTCCACGGATTGGCCCATATATGACCAGACGGTTATCATCTTAGGTTAAAGCATAGCCGGATAGAGCTATGCCTCAATAGCCATTAACTTTAATATAAAGTAAGATCAATTTCTATTGAAATAAAAAGATTTTTCACTTTTCAGAGGATTTTCTTTTACACTGCACTGAGACTTTTTGTCATATCAGTTATACCATACTGGAACAAAAAGTTCTAAACTGCTCTAATAATATTGTAAATACAGTAGTTTAGAACAGTATAAGTTATGTATATAAACTGTAATCTTCCCTCTTTAATTATTTTATATTGTATATACAGTGATTATTGGTCAAACAATTTAGTATTAGCTAGATCAGCGGTTCTCAAACTGTGGGTCCTGACCCCAAAGTGGGTCCCAACCTTCTCAGCATGGGGTCTTAACTCCATGTTACTGACCATCAGGCTGATGACTTTTCTAATTTCAGTCAGTGATTCAAGGAGTCTGAATAGTCTGTTGAATTGTCTGTTATTTCAGACTCCTCATCTTATTGTGCCTCTACAATGCTGCCATGCATGTGCTGCCTCCTGACCACACATGTGATGTGATGGCCTACTGCAGCAACTTGCTGGGGTCCTGTCATTATATGTATTGTCTGACGGGGCCACAGAGCAAAATAATTTGAGGACCCCATAGCTAGATAATATAATAAAAAGTATTGCTATTGCTGATACTTAGTTTACTGATTCTGTAAACATTCTTTGTGACCCTTTACATTGCAATGCCGGGTCGGACCCGGTATCTCGATCTCAGATCGGACCTGGCACCAACTCTTATACAGAGGGCAAGCCAGATTTAACCCTTCTTATAACCTGGGCCGAATTGCCTGTTTGGTCGACCCGGGTTATAAGCTTTGATGCTTTCACACCGCACCTCAACCCAGGTCGTCACGTCACCAACCCAGCAATTACCCGGGTCCGAGTTGCGGCGTGAAAGGGGTATTACTTTACACTTATTTAAACAAAATTCTCCTGTGACTGCACATTCTCAGCCCATGATGTGTGAGTATCATAACTCCTCCTACACAGTCTTAAAACCCCTCTGATATTATCATTATTAGACATGACTGTGGTACAGTAACTTACTTGTTACAATGCATCCATAAGCCTGTAAAGGAATATATAGTTGTAAGGTTATTTTTCTGTCTGTCTTCTATATTACACCCATATTGGTTGTCAAAAAGAGATCATGGGTTTCCTTGGAATATTGTTAGGAAGTGGCATAGATTTATGTGTACATTACATTTTCTGATTTCCAAACTGGGAATTCAATACCTGCAACACGTGTGTTTTCATTATGTTCTTTGTGAACTTTGTTTCTGGGAAATTCTTTGTTGTCCATTTGTTGCTATCACTTCCATCTGTTTTTCTTGTTTATTTTCTGGCACAGCTGACTGCACTGCTTTTAATAAATGTCAGTGGTTTCAGCTCCATATTCTAGCTGATAAAACATCCATTTGACTAGAACCATAGCATTAAATGTTCCTTTATTTTTCATTTGCACATTTATCATCGCTCCGATAGATGTCAACCCCCTAAGGTCCTGTGCACAAGGGCGTCTTTGTATCTCTATCGTGTTCCAGCTCCTGACAGTTGATTGGAAGAGAAATGGATGCTCACATCGGGGTTAACATCATTTGGCCATTGTTGCTACCACAATACGTGCACAATACTAAATACAAATGTTCACCTGTAAGGAAAGTTGGAACACATCTAGGCAAACAGACCTATGCTTGATTTAGTACCTGACATCTTCATCAGCGCACATTGGCATAATTTACTAAGCGTAACGAGTGACAATCAGTTCCTAAATGCCATCTTACATGCTGGGTTTTGAAAAATTATGAGCTGTCTAGTTGGGGGTTATCACTCCATTGTATCACTTTTCAAGGCTTAGTACATCTTAACTTAAGAACCGTTACAGTTGCACGTGGAGTTGAGACTGAAATACATATGACTCTGCCTGTACTTGTGTATGTGTGGGTCCGAGCCGGAATATATGCAGCACGAAAACATACAAAATACACTCCAGTCCATATCAGACAATATGGATCATTGAGTCCATCAATTTAAATATTTGTTTTCTATCAATAATTATTTTTCTCAAAAACATTGTCCATTATGAGAGTAAAAAGTGATATATTATGAAGTCTGGGGGCCAGATGCACTAAGCTTCAAATGTGATAAAATGGAGAGTGATAAATCAGCTCCTACCTGCCATACTGGGCCCTGGGTCTGGCCCATACGGGTCTAGAGCTGTTCCATCTGAACATTTGTTTTGTGGGCACAGTGGGGTTTCCTTGTCCATGAAAGTAGAGCTCACAGTGCTGTCATTGTGAGCAAGAAAGATTCACAGATCCCAGCTGTGTCAGCTTTCAGTGTCCCTCCCCCTGCTTTCCCTACCAGCCATAAGGTGCAGGCAGGTTTGCCAGCCGTCTGTAAATTTGGTCACAGCCAATAACAAAGCAGCAGTGTTGAGGTCAGTGCACAAACCTGTTGTCACACTAATGGTTTAAGACTATGTAGGATTGTGAACCCATTAGTTACAATGCCCTGCAATATTTGGTTGTAGATAGGGATTTTACTTTCAGGCCTATTTATATTCTTACATGGCATTATGTGTCAGTAAAAAGGCCAGTAACAATTTTGATTTTTAAATTGCCTTTAAAAAACATTTTTTAAATGTAGCATTCAATGGTGGGCCCTTTGTTGAAGTTTCGGATTTCTTTCAGGAACCAGTGTCTTAGGGGCAGATTTATTAAGCCTGGTGAAGTGATAAAGTGGCCGATGATAATGCACCAGCCAATCGGCCCTTAACTGTCATATTGCTAACCCAAACTGTAACTTGATAATTAGCATCTGACTGGCTGGAGCGTTATCACCTTCAGCTTTATAACTTTCCCATGCTTAATAAATCTGCCCCTTAGTACCGAACCCTGACCCTTCCTTAGTGCTTTATTCTACCCCACAGCCCAACCCAACCTGGCATACTTACAGTCAGGAAACTCACAGTCAGGTCAGGAAACTCACAGTAAGGACTCCTGCGACGGTCTTCTGACCAGTGTTGGGATCCCACACCGGTATTTAAACTGCAGGCATTCAGAACACAAGTAATGCCAAATGCATCCATTGTCAGGGGCAAACACAGGGTTTTTAAAGGGGGGTTTCCAGTTATGTGCCAAAAATAAATATATATATATATATATATATATATAGGGTGTCGAGGGGAAACGCACACTCTTGGTAGTGTAATAACTGGGGTGCAAGGCATCAATCCAATAGCATGTGTATCAATCATCGGTTAGGCAATTCACCAATCCTTTGACAGACAGGGCCAGCACACCCATGCAGGTATAATGCAAAAAACAGTTCCTTTTATTGAAACATGAGAACAAGATTCATATACTCATCATATGTGGCAGCAGCTGAAGACAGCAGACACTTCAATCCACAGCAAAGCCCTGACGGGCCGTTTCGGTAATCAACCTTTCTCAAAGGGCACAAACAAGTACTGAATCTCTATACCTTATAAGTAATGCAATCTCACCTGTATGACATGTAGCAATCAAAAACCGGCATCAGGGTCCTCCCCCCGCCATCCCGCTCCACGCTGCTGCCTTACATCGGCGTCCCGGAAGTTACCTTCACAGGCGGAACCAATGTTTAGCTGCCGCGCGCCCAGGGACTGCAGGAAGGTTCCCCAGTGCCGGAAGCGCGTCATGCGTTACCATGACAGCGCGGCTCGCATGATAAACAAATAACGCTATAAGCAATATGGCTGAAATTATAGTTAAATTTCAAAACCTAGAGCGATCAGCGCCGCTGATTAGCTCAAATGTCCAGGAACAATGGCATCACTTATAGTATCATGTAACAACTAATAAAAAGCACAAAACACTACATACAAATTATCAGAAGCAGATTAGAAAATAAGAAAAATAGGGCAGTGGGAATGTAGATACATATACACATATATCATAATATGTACAAAGTCATGTAAGGACAGTAAGTGACAGCTGGGTCAAAACTATATAAATATGGCTAAATTGAGCTCTTCGTTCAAACCTAGTGGTGTCATAGACTGCAATGTGTAAGTCCAGTAACTTTCTCTTTGTAGCAATAGGGCATGCCTATCCCCACCACGTCTCAATGGGGGAATGTAATCAAATGGTAAAAAGCGGAAGTCCTTAATACAATGTCCCATCTGAGCAAAATGCCTCGCAACGGGAGGTGTACTGTTATCCACTTTGATCAAGGCTTTGTTAATTGAAGACCTATGCATATTGATGCGTTCCTTTAGCATCCTGATCGTTTTTCCCACATAGATCTTTTTACATGGACACTGTATGATGTAAACAGTGTATTTGGTTGTACAATCCATTCTGTATTTCAAGTTGTACTTTTGGCCTGTCAGGGGGTGTTGCCAGCTACTGCCACTGAGTATGAATTTACAATGAACACATCCTGTGCATTTATTAGCTCCCGTACCAGTATTCAGCCAGGTGCTCTTAGCCACCGGTTTGAGCCCCACATCCGTGGTGACCACCTTCTGCTGTATATTAGAGCTCCTTTTGTAACAAAACATTGGAGCAGATTGACAAAACATGCCAATGACAGGATCAGTCCTTAGAATGTGCCAATGTCTCATAATGGCTCCCCTCAGTAAACCTGAGTTGATTGAGTATGTATTGGGGAATAATAATTTCTTCTCAAGAGTGTCCTTCACTCGAGGTAACAGCAATTCCTCCCTTTTCAGTTTTAGGCACCTTTCTTTTGCCAAATGCACCTCAGTTGGATTGTAACCCCGGGCTACAAAATTTTGTCCCATGGTTTCTAAAGTTGTAATCAGATCCTCCCTGTTGGAAGTAATCCTAACCGCTCTCACTAGTTGCGAGAACGGGAGCCCTCTCTTGAGGGGTTGTGGGTGAAAACTTGTAGCCAACAGTAGATTGTTCTTATCTGTTGGCTTTCTATAAAGAGTTGTCCTGAACCCCTCATTAGTCTTCGACACCATCACGTCCAAAAAATTTATTTGCTCAATACTGCTAGTACAGGTAAATCTAATGGACCCAGCTGTCGAATTTAACCTGTCCACAAAGCCATCCAATGCTAATTGAGACCCAGTCCACACCATGAAGAGGTCATCAATAAAGCGTAAATAAATCGCTATAAATCCAGTATACTCAGGATCCGCCATGATATAAGTTTTTTCAAAATCATACATAAAAAGGTTGGCATACGATGGGGCCATGTTGGACCCCATCGCAGTCCCTTGCAACTGTAAATAAAAACCATTATCAAACAAAAAATAATTTTTGTGTAAGATGAAATCCATGAGTAACAACAAAAAATCTACCGGTGGACCCACATAGTGTGGACTGGTCTCCAAGCATCTTTTGACGGCTGCCATCCCTTCAACATGACCTATGTTGGTGTATAGAGAGGTGACATCTAGTGTCACCAAGATACACTCCTGTGTTGGCATGCCAAGCTGGTTCAAACGAGTGAGGAAATGAGTGGTGTCACGGAGCCAATATGGTGTATTTTGTACCACTCCCTGTAGAAAATAATCCACAAATTGGGATACAGGTTGTGACAGAGACCCTATTGAGGAAATAATTGGTCTCCCAGGTGGGGAGACCAATGTCTTATGTATTTTGGGCAGAATATAGATTAACGGCACCCTTGGATACTCCGTCATTAGGAAATCCAAGGTGCCGTCATCTATCCACCCATTGAGGCAACCCATATTCAGAATGGAGTCTAATTCTTTCTTATAACCCACTGTAGGGTCACTAGTGAGCTGTTTGTAACAAACCCCATCAGACAGCTGCCGCAATACCTCATTGATATAATCAACACGGTTCAAAATCACAGTTGCCCCGCCTTTATCTGCGGGGCACACAATGATGTTATTATTGTCACGCAGTGATTTTAACGCCATCTGTTCGGACTTGGCCATATTAGATCTGCGTATTTTGGACCGTTTGATTTGAGGTATAACGTCCTGCCTGACCAAACGAATAAAAGTATCAATGGAGGGGTTATTAACCTGTGGGTCAAAACGTGAACGCACCTTAAAGGGATTGGCAGCAACAGTATTGGTAACTGTAGGGCTGGGATGTCTAGAAAAATGGTCTTTTAATTTAAGCTGTCTTTGAAATTTGTACAGTTCGACCTCACAGTCAAAGGGATTTTGTCTGTGGGTCTGTACAAAGCTTAAACCCTTATTAAGGACAGCCGATTCTGCCTCCGTAGGTTGATAGTTAGACAAATTGTATACTATCACCTCTTGTTGTCCCTTGGTTGTCTGCCCCTTACGGTGCTTGACCCCCCCTCGCCTGCAGGGTTTTTTCCTCTCCCTCTCCCTTTTGTCTGGGACACCTCCCCTAAAAAAACCTTCTGTGTAGGCCTAACAGATGGTTCGGTGTCACTCTGAGAGGTATTAGACTCAATATCGGTAAATTGGTAGTTAGCTTGTTTATATTCACCTCGCTTCCTTCTAACAAAGTTACCCCTCCACGGTCTCCGTACCGTCTGTCCAGACAACCAGGGGTACACACGTAACTCTTTATAGTCCTCTTTTACCTTGCGGTATTTGTTTTTTTTAAACAACAGAAGTTCTGACTTAAAGCCAGACACCGCCTCCTCCAACTTGGCAAGCCAATCACTGGTAGTGTCTGATCTAATCACATCCAAACCAACTGCCTCACAATTCTCAATTTCCTTCTGCACACTAGCGATATCACTGTTTAACTGTTGGACTACTAAAACAATCAAATCCCGACTACACTGGTTAAGTATCTGACACCAAGATTTGCAAATTCTTTGTTAGAACGACCTATTGTGGGCTGGTTTGTTATCCTAAATCCCCTCGGGATAAGTCCTTCCCTATGATATTGAGAGAGGGTAAGTCCATGCAATTCTAACTCCACAAGTCTCTTACGAAGCTTTAGCAAATCAGTGTACACCTCATCCGGGGTGTCCTTATCAAATTCCAACACACCAGTATCTGAGAACAGGATCTTGTTAGCGTCTTTGTCAGTGAACCGCTTAGTGCCAATAATATCCTCCAGTTGTAATTCCATAACCTATACAGGTTAACAAACGTACACGTGGTACGCAATCAAGTGAAAAAAATACAAAAATGAAAAAGTAGTAACTAAAGTTCAAAAGTCCGAGGTGCATCACAGAATATCCAGAAGATAATACATAGGGTGTCGAGGGGAAACGCACACTCTTGGTAGTGTAATAACTGGGGTGCAAGGCATCAATCCAATAGCATGTGTATCAATCATCGGTTAGGCAATTCACCAATCCTTTGACAGACAGGGCCAGCACACCCATGCAGGTATAATGCAAAAAACAGTTCCTTTTATTGAAACATGAGAACAAGATTCATATACTCATCATATGTGGCAGCAGCTGAAGACAGCAGACACTTCAATCCACAGCAAAGCCCTGACGGGCCGTTTCGGTAATCAACCTTTCTCAAAGGGCACAAACAAGTACTGAATCTCTATACCTTATAAGTAATGCAATCTCACCTGTAAGAGACTTGTGGAGTTAGAATTGCATGGACTTACCCTCTCTCAATATCATAGGGAAGGACTTATCCCGAGGGGATTTAGGATAACAAACCAGCCCACAATAGGTCGTTCTAACAAAGAATTTTGCAAATCTTGGTGTCAGATACTTAACCAGTGTAGTCGGGATTTGATTGTTTTAGTAGTCCAACAGTTAAACAGTGATATCGCTAGTGTGCAGAAGGAAATTGAGAATTGTGAGGCAGTTGGTTTGGATGTGATTAGATCAGACACTACCAGTGATTGGCTTGCCAAGTTGGAGGAGGCGGTGTCTGGCTTTAAGTCAGAACTTCTGTTGTTTAAAAAAAACAAATACCGCAAGGTAAAAGAGGACTATAAAGAGTTACGTGTGTACCCCTGGTTGTCTGGACAGACGGTACGGAGACCGTGGAGGGGTAACTTTGTTAGAAGGAAGCGAGGTGAATATAAACAAGCTAACTACCAATTTACCGATATTGAGTCTAATACCTCTCAGAGTGACACCGAACCATCTGTTAGGCCTACACAGAAGGTTTTTTTAGGGGAGGTGTCCCAGACAAAAGGGAGAGGGAGAGGAAAAAACCCTGCAGGCGAGGGGGGGTCAAGCACCGTAAGGGGCAGACAACCAAGGGACAACAAGAGGTGATAGTATACAATTTGTCTAACTATCAACCTACGGAGGCAGAATCGGCTGTCCTTAATAAGGGTTTAAGCTTTGTACAGACCCACAGACAAAATCCCTTTGACTGTGAGGTCGAACTGTACAAATTTCAAAGACAGCTTAAATTAAAAGACCATTTTTCTAGACATCCCAGCCCTACAGTTACCAATACTGTTGCTGCCAATCCCTTTAAGGTGCGTTCACGTTTTGACCCACAGGTTAATAACCCCTCCATTGATACTTTTATTCGTTTGGTCAGGCAGGACGTTATACCTCAAATCAAACGGTCCAAAATACGCAGATCTAATATGGCCAAGTCCGAACAGATGGCGTTAAAATCACTGCGTGACAATAATAACATCATTGTGTGCCCCGCAGATAAAGGCGGGGCAACTGTGATTTTGAACCGTGTTGATTATATCAATGAGGTATTGCGGCAGCTGTCTGATGGGGTTTGTTACAAACAGCTCACTAGGGACCCTACAGTGGGTTATAAGAAAGAATTAGACTCCATTCTGAATATGGGTTGCCTCAATGGGTGGATAGATGACGGCACCTTGGATTTCCTAATGACGGAGTATCCAAGGGTGCCGTTAATCTATATTCTGCCCAAAATACATAAGACATTGGTCTCCCCACCTGGGAGACCAATTATTTCCTCAATAGGGTCTCTGTCACAACCTGTATCCCAATTTGTGGATTATTTTCTACAGGGAGTGGTACAAAATACACCATATTGGCTCCGTGACACCACTCATTTCCTCACTCGTTTGAACCAGCTTGGCATGCCAACACAGGAGTGTATCTTGGTGACACTAGATGTCACCTCTCTATACACCAACATAGGTCATGTTGAAGGGATGGCAGCCGTCAAAAGATGCTTGGAGACCAGTCCACACTATGTGGGTCCACCGGTAGATTTTTTGTTGTTACTCATGGATTTCATCTTACACAAAAATTATTTTTTGTTTGATAATGGTTTTTATTTACAGTTGCAAGGGACTGCGATGGGGTCCAACATGGCCCCATCGTATGCCAACCTTTTTATGTATGATTTTGAAAAAACTTATATCATGGCGGATCCTGAGTATACTGGATTTATAGCGATTTATTTACGCTTTATTGATGACCTCTTCATGGTGTGGACTGGGTCTCAATTAGCATTGGATGGCTTTGTGGACAGGTTAAATTCGACAGCTGGGTCCATTAGATTTACCTGTACTAGCAGTATTGAGCAAATAAATTTTTTGGACGTGATGGTGTCGAAGACTAATGAGGGGCTCAGGACAACTCTTTATAGAAAGCCAACAGATAAGAACAATCTACTGTTGGCTACAAGTTTTCACCCACAACCCCTCAAGAGAGGGCTCCCGTTCTCGCAACTAGTGAGAGCGGTTAGGATTACTTCCAACAGGGAGGATCTGATTACAACTTTGGAAACCATGGGACAAAATTTTGTAGCCCGGGGTTACAATCCAACTGAGGTGCATTTGGCAAAAGAAAGGTGCCTAAAACTGAAAAGGGAGGAATTGCTGTTACCTCGAGTGAAGGACACTCTTGAGAAGAAATTATTATTCCCCAATACATACTCAATCAACTCAGGTTTACTGAGGGGAGCCATTATGAGACATTGGCACATTCTAAGGACTGATCCTGTCATTGGCATGTTTTGTCAATCTGCTCCAATGTTTTGTTACAAAAGGAGCTCTAATATACAGCAGAAGGTGGTCACCACGGATGTGGGGCTCAAACCGGTGGCTAAGAGCACCTGGCTGAATACTGGTACGGGAGCTAATAAATGCACAGGATGTGTTAATTGTAAATTCATACTCAGTGGCAGTAGCTGGCAACACCCCCTGACAGGCCAAAAGTACAACTTGAAATACAGAATGGATTGTACAACCAAATACACTGTTTACATCATACAGTGTCCATGTAAAAAGATCTATGTGGGAAAAACGATCAGGATGCTAAAGGAACGCATCAATATGCATAGGTCTTCAATTAACAAAGCCTTGATCAAAGTGGATAACAGTACACCTCCCGTTGCGAGGCATTTTGCTCAGATGGGACATTGTATTAAGGACTTCCGCTTTTTACCATTTGATTACATTCCCCCATTGAGACGTGGTGGGGATAGGCATGCCCTATTGCTACAAAGAGAAAGTTACTGGACTTACACATTGCAGTCTATGACACCACTAGGTTTGAACGAAGAGCTCAATTTAGCCATATTTATATAGTTTTGACCCAGCTGTCACTTACTGTCCTTACATGACTTTGTACATATTATGATATATGTGTATATGTATCTACATTCCCTATTGTAAAGCGCAACGGAATCTGCTGCGCTATATAAGAACCTGTAAATAAATAAATAAATAAATTCCCACTGCCCTATTTTTCTTATTTTCTAATCTGCTTCTGATAATTTGTATGTAGTGTTTTGTGCTTTTTATTAGTTGTTACATGATACTATAAGTGATGCCATTGTTCCTGGACATTTGAGCTAATCAGCGGCGCTGATCGCTCTAGGTTTTGAAATTTAACTATAATTTCAGCCATATTGCTTATAGCGTTATTTGTTTATCATGCGAGCCGCGCTGTCATGGTAACGCATGACGCGCTTCCGGCACTGGGGAACCTTCCTGCAGTCCCTGGGCGCGCGGCAGCTAAACATTGGTTCCGCCTGTGCAGGTAACTTCCGGGACGCCGATGTAAGGCAGCAGCGTGGAGCGGGATGGCGGGGGGAGGACCCTGATGCCGGTTTTTGATTGCTACATGTCATACAGGTGAGATTGCATTACTTATAAGGTATAGAGATTCAGTACTTGTTTGTGCCCTTTGAGAAAGGTTGATTACCGAAACGGCCCGTCAGGGCTTTGCTGTGGATTGAAGTGTCTGCTGTCTTCAGCTGCTGCCACATATGATGAGTATATGAATCTTGTTCTCATGTTTCAATAAAAGGAACTGTTTTTTGCATTATACCTGCATGGGTGTGCTGGCCCTGTCTGTCAAAGGATTGGTGAATTGCCTAACCGATGATTGATACACATGCTATATATATATATATATATATATATATATATATATATATATATATATATATATATATATATATATATATATATATATATATATATATATATATATATATATTCTAAAAAACAAGATACAAGAAAGTCATCAGAGTCTGAGAGAGCAGGTTCTACTATATGAGGTCAATTTGAAAGGCCTTTTTTTCAATTTTTACTCTCATTACTCCTATGAGCTTTGTCTGCCCATATGGGAAAAGGGGATTACATTTATTTGACAATTCCCTACAATATGGTTAAATACAGCATCTTACTATATAGCTAACATCAAAGAATCTGTTACTCCTGATGAAGTCCTTTTAAGGAAGAAATGCATTGGGTACCTTTTCTTGACTGTGAAAAACTGTTGAAGAACCTGTTGGCTTGTGCCAGTTCATAGTTAAGACTTTTTAATAAAAAAAAAAACTGCTGGCTAAGACTTGTGCTTCGTACTCTCGATATTGGAAAAACGACATAATTCACATTGGCAACCATTATGGACATTTATTACTAGCGCCAATACACTATTGTCTTGCATGTTATTTTTTTTCCCCCTTCCTTCAAGGGATTTAAGTGTATAGGCTGCTGTAGAAATTACACTAAATACTTTTAGAAGCACGAATTGGAATATTGTTGTTATATATATATATATATATATAATATATATATATATATATATATATATATATATATATATATATATATATGCTGATGTAAGGATCTGCCTTGGAGGATGTTGCCGAGTGCCCGGTGGAACACAAGCTGGGTTCTGGTGGAACGCATAGAACGCTCCCTGTCTTCCGGAGTGTGCGACACTGGAAGTTCTCTGGCAAGCAGAAAGTGGTGAGCGACTGGTTGGTCACTATGTCCTCTCTCCAATGCTGCTTTAATGGAGGACCTGTGTCCCGCCATCCTTTCTCTGAGAGTTTGCTTAGTTGGGACATAAATTGTTCACTACTTGCAGTCTGTAAACGTGCAACATCAGTTTTGACGAGCAGGTCTCTGATACTTCTGCCCCTCGTATAACAAGGCATAATGGCACTGTCAGTGAGATGAAGGGCTTGATCAGTCTGAATGATCGGCCCATTTCTTTTAACAATACGATTAATGCCGGGGCTGGAAGTACTAAAATGATTAACCCAAGGGAGTTTTTTAGTTTCAGAACTTTTAGCCTTATAAGTAAGGAGCTCACTGCGTGAAACAGAAAGGGCACGATTTTTGCCTCTATCAAGAGCTCTCGGTCATAACCTCTTTGAGAGAAATGGTCAATCATGATGTTAATCTGTAGCTCAGCCTCACGGATATCGCTGCAGATCCTCCTTGTTCGAATAAACTGGGAGTATGGGAGGCCAAATTTCAAGGATTTCGGATGGCAACTACTGGCATGAAGCACAGTATTGCGATCTGTTTCCTTGCGGTAAAGGGTGGCATTGATCGAACCATCCTTAACTGATACCAACACATCAAGAAATGGTACTGCATTGGTGTTACAGGTAAATGTGAGTTTAAAAGGACTCTCAGTCGCATTATGCCTATTAATAGTCTCACGGAGATGCTCCTTACTGCCACTCCAGATGACAAACAGATCATCAATGTATCTGGTATAGAACACAATCTTCCCAGACACATTGACGTCTGTGAAGAAAATGTCTCTTTCCACCATAAGCATATACGCATTTGCGTATGCCGGTGCAAAATTGCTGCCCACAGAACAGCCACTGGTCTGAATGTAAAACTTGTCATCATATAAAAAATAATTGTGCGTTAATGCCAACTCAAGCAGACTTAAAACAAACTGGATGTCAGGGCCGTATAGATAGGATTCTCATTGAAGAACCGCTGTACAGCCGTCAGCCCACCATCATTGGGTATGACAGTGTACAGGCTTGTGACATCATTACTGCATAACAGGCTGCCTATAGGAACCTCCTCTATCTCGGCCAAACGGTTGACAAAGGAAGCAGTGTCAAGAAGAAAACCGGGACTAGCCTGTATACAAGGCTGTAGTAGCATTTTGAAACAAGGACCCCCTGGCTGCGATAATGGGGCAACCAGGGGGTGCCACAAGTTTTTTATGGATCTTGGGGAGCGTATACAGCAGCGGTGCGGTGGTTAAAGGTACCTGTAAGGCATTAGCTAAATCAGAAGTAATATGTTCCTGACTGACCGCATGCTGTAGAAGCCCCTCAAGTTTAATAGTGACTACATCTGTAGGATCGCTGTCCAACCACCTATACACCGAGGTGTCAGTAAGCTGTTGTACAATTTCCTTTTTATACTCTGCAAGATCTTGCACCACCACGGCACCGCCTTTGTCGGCGGGCTGGATGATGATGTCTGTGTAGGATGACAGATCTTTAAGTACTGTATGTTCACCCCTAGACAAGTTGGATTTAAAGTCCTTTTGGAGCAAGTCTCTCAAGACCTCATTGTTGACTTGGGTCTCCACCACACGAGAAAAAGTTCGATGCATTATTTGACACAGGATGATTTACCCTGGAAGGGATGGAAATGCATGGTTGTTTTAAAAACCCATTCCCAGGATGATTTACCCTGTAGTTTTTTTTAACTGTGGTGGTATGCCAAGGTCTTCATTAGTGGCACAAGTAAAACAAGGGTCAGATGATTTACCAAAGTGTTCTTTAAGTTTCAACTGTCGGGTAAGTTTGTATTTTTCGATTTCCCATCGAATCTGGTTGAATGGAACGGTGGGTATAAAGGAGAGCCCGCGGCTCAACACACGGGTTCTCATCCTCTGTTAACAGATGTTTAGATAAATTGAAAACTAAGCCTGCCCCGCTTCCTTTGCCCTTTTACCTTTGCCACCACGGCGCGTCCTGAACCTTTTGGGGTGTTTTCTCTCAGGCATGTAACAACCCCTAAAGGGACTTGAGGAACAGATGTACCTGGAGTACCAAAAGTATTAGAGTCTGAGTCACTTGTATGTTGTTCAAAAGACGAATCCATGTTGGCCCCAAAGCGGCGTTGTTTAAACTGGCGTTTTTGATGTTGTTGGCCTTTATTTTGCGTCGTCCCTTGAATCCACAGGTACACCCTGTTTTGTTTGTAATCGACATCTACTTTCATACGTTTTTGTAGCTTGAACTGAATTAAATCACGTTTGTAGATTGCTAGCTGATTGTCAAGTTTCTCCAGCCAGTTATAATTAACGTCAGCCTGGAAGGTAGACCTACTGTATGTTGATCTTCAAATACTTTTATCCGCTCCTGTGCAATATTCATCTCTCTCCCCGACTCATCTATGACAAGGAGAATGAGATTGAGACTGCATTTGTTGATAATTGCGATCCATTTCTTACAGAACACAGTATTGAAGAGGCCGATCGTCGGTGCATTTTTCACCCTGAAGCCGCGTGGAATGCGTTTGCTTCTATAATAGTCACTGAGAGAGATATGCTGTGATGCTGAGAATTGATTTCTCTTTGTTTTAACTTTAACCAGTCCTTATACAGGAATTCCAATGGTCTAGTATCTTCATCGTCAATGTTTAGATAGAATGCATTCCGCTTCAGATTCAGAGAACTAGAAGGTGTTACCTTGAGTGAGTAAGGACATATTCACACTGCCAAACGGCAAATCACCTCCACCATCTAAAAGTTCAGCCATCAGAAACAATGGTCAGAAAAGTTGTAGGCCCCGTATTGGTAGTAGAATACAAAATGGGTGCTGTACTCCTCTGTCAGAATGATTCACATGGAACCACCGCTGCAGTATACAATCCCCAATATAGAGCAGCACTCCTCACTGGAATCGATTGCAGTGCCCACCGATTGCTCCCATATGGGGGCCAAACGTACCAGACTGTGATGGTGGCACACACTTCAAATGACAATTAAAACCACGTCTTGTAAGTCAACATTTCAAAGCTTTATTTTTACGCTTCTTCTTCTGGACAAGATTAACAATATACAAGTGGGAGACACAATTAATACATAAGTACTACCAACACGCCCCTGGAAGCCAAGCCAAGAAAGGGTATAGTGACCAACCGGTCGCTCGCCACTTTCTGCTTGCTAGACACTCTATGCCCATGCTGAAATATATAATTCTTGACCATGTGCCGAGTAATATTCGGCGAGGGAACCGTGCTTTGCAACTGCTCAGGTGTGAGGCTCAGTGGATTCATAGGCTTAACACGCTGGCACCCAAGGGGTTAAATGAATCCGCTGGACTTCATTGCTTTATCTAGTACTATGCTTATTCATTCATATACTTTGTTTACGTTTAGAAAATTGTTGTGGTCAAGTGTATCAGCTTGTTGTTTGAATGTTTTTTTGATGGTAACAGTTTTCTGTTACTTTCTCTCTTATACCCCTTTCACATCGCACTTCTAAAACGGTAAATTGCCGTTTTTTTCCCTTTTTAAAACGTTTAAGCCTGCACTGTGAATGCACCACAGCCGATTTACCGTTTAAAGTTAACTGGCATTTCGAACCGTGTAAAAAGCAGAGTCCTACACGGTTCCTTGCCGTTTTTTGTGCAATGTGAATGTGTACAATGCTATGCATTCACAGTGCAGGCTTAAACGTTTTAAAAAGGGGAAAAAAAACGGCAATTTACCGTTTTAAAAGTGCGATGTGAAAGGGGTATAAACCGGTATTTAAAACGGTAATCTGCGGCAATGTTAAGGCTCTGACCCATTTTAATTACCGTTTTAAATACCGGTTTTTAAAACGTGTCGGCGATGTGAAAGTGGTATAACAGACAATATTCTTAGAAACTGTTTAGGTTCTTACCTTGCTGATGTTTATTTTATTGTCGTGCACTGTGGTGTATATTTACTATGTCTTTTAAAGTATGTTATAGTTTTTTCTATGCATTTATAACCTTTTTATATTGTTATTCTGTGTTTTTTACACATGCCGGTTGCCATGGTGATAGTAGAACGCAGTCTGTCAGTGGTCAATGGGTTACGTCAGTGCGGCACACGCCGGCGGACGTTCCTGTCCGGTCCTGATGCTGTCAGGATCTGGTGTGCGGACCGCAAGGCTTGGCTTCCGGGGGCGTGTTGGTACGTACTTTGTCATATGCAGACAATCGCGCTCCACCCCCATTGTGCAGATTCAAAAATGCGGCCTTGTAGAGCAGTATTTACCGCTGCTCCCCTGCTAGCTTAACTGACAGCTACAATCACACAGTGACGCTAATGTGCTGCTCTTCTCTCCCCCTTCAGGCTGTAACCTCGCGGGATCAGCCTGAGGGGAGCTGCTCCCTCTGCCTGCCAGTGGCCGCCTCACAACGTGAAAGAGACGGCAGCCACAAGGAAGGGAGCCAGACACTGCCGCTCAGCTATATCCCAGCACCGACTTTAAAAGGGGGGGCATTGGAAAACACTGAACAATACATCGGTGGCCAGGGAGAGATTCTAGGTATTCAGAAACACACACACACCCCTCGTGCGCGCCTGTCTGTGGAAAACTATCCTGTTCCATCTACCCAGTGACTGCATAGTATCACAAAGTTAGAAGGGTTGTTTTTCTATTCAAGGAGAGATGGTTATAAATAGTACATTAGAGATTTCTGGATTCTGTAAAAGAAGATAGTCACACTCATTAATATTCCAAATTCCAAAGCCTTGCTCAAGCAATATATCAGGAAGTGCCCTAAGCTCTTGCAGAGATGCAGCAAGGCTTAAACAGTTTATCTAATAACATTGCTACTGCACAATATATGAACCCGATTGGTCCAGAAACTTGTGGTTTCATTATATAAAAAATGACTATATAAGTAACAATGTGGATAAATTAGTTTCTCAGAGACGTAGCTCCACAAGCTTAGAACTTTAACACCCTCAGGTATTAACATTGAGATTGCTTCTGTTTTATTGCAGAGTAAGTTGCTTAGTCTTGCTGTGTGAATTAAAATATATTGTTTTATAACACAGGTTCTCAAAGTCGGTCCTCAGGACCCCACACAGTGCATGTTTTGCAGGTCTCCTCACAGAATCAAGTGAAATAATTAGTTCCACCTGTGGATCTTTTAAAATGTATTAGTGAGTAATGAGTGCACCTGTCAGGTGACCTAGAAAATGTAAACTGTGCGGGGGTCCTGAGGACCAAGTTTGAGAACCACTGTTCTAAAATGTAATTTGGGATTTCAATTATGAGATTAAGGGGCCTTTTAAATAACCCAGCCCATTTGGCCTCCAGCAATAATATCGATCTTGCTATGAGTAGCAGCAATGGATCATACTTGCCTACCTGACCCTCTCCATGCAGGAGAAAATGCTCTGTTTCTGGTCTTCCCTGGTAATGTATGATAGCCATCACCTGTGGGGAGCTAGGTAAAGGTGTTTCACCACATGTGATGGCAATCATACATTACCAGGGAAGTCCAGGAACAGAGCATTTTCTCCCTGAAGGAGAGGGTCAGGTAAGGAAGTATGCAATGGATACAAAATCAGCAGAGTAATGTATTTTTGAGTGAGGATGTAACTAGGAAATATGACTAGAAAGCATCCTGATACTTGTACAATAGCAGAAGAGCGGAGTGATACATACAGCAAGGCACTATTGCTTAGGTGAAATGCAGCGTAAAGGTACAATAAGGTTTTGGCAATTAAATGTTTTAGGGGCTGGCTGGGGTACAGATGGCATCATGGGGGGATAAACTTTCCATCAACGTATAAAATGGTAATGGTAATAGTACAAGCAAATGTAACACTAATGAAACTGATTAGAGTGAAGTATAGCTTACGATGGACAAGGAGAGAACCAGGAGAATGGAGAGGAACAGAACAGCTTTGAGATAGGCAAGACATTTACTGTCCCTATGACAGCTTACAGCAGGCCTCAAAAGTACAGTATGTGATTCAAATATTCAGGACAGATGCAAAGACTGAGCTACTATAGTATAGTAGCAGGGGGCACAGCTGCTCTGGGGCCACAGCTGAGGAAACGGGGGTTCCTAGCTTGTCAAAGCTCCATGTGTGCCTGTGGTTTATTTTGAGGTCAGCTTTCCAACAGCAACAATACACACCGGTGTCTTAGTAGAGTGGTGGTAGGAGTATATGGCTATTAAACTTATAGGATGATGATTTCCCATCCTATAAGAAATGTCTATAATCCCTTCTAATTCTGTATCATGTACAATATGCCCTTTATATAATTTTGCTATGGGGCCCAGAAATATCTACTTACACCACATGCTAGTGGTATAGGAAGTCCATCAGTGGTTCCCAAACTGTGCGCCTAGGCTCCCTGGGGTGCCTCGGAGCACTTGCAGGGGTGCCTCGGAGCACTTGCAGGGGTGCCTCGGTTTGGTTGTCCAGAACCGATTCAAATTATTTATGGTCAATGTTATAGGCAAAATCAGTGCTTGTGGCTTCCAGTTTTTAAATATGTGCATAAACAGGAGTGAATTCTGTCCCTCACCACATAACTGGACCTAGGGATGACATATAAGCACAACTTATTTAATTTAATATTGTTTTCTGAAATTCTCGGTTGCAAACTTTGCACCTAGGGGTGCCTTGACAAATATTCTGATAATCTAGTGTGCCGTGATGCAAAAAAGTTAGGGAACCACTGTGGTAGCATGATAGCTTTGAATTATTGCCTAGGAAATTAGTACGATGTCTGTATTTTATAGAAATCTCGGCAAGTCATATCTATACTAATCCAGAGTTGAGGAAACATGGTTACTGTAAGTACTACAGTCTGGGATGGATCATTACACTCAACCAGGGGAAGCTTACACACTTATTAACTCTCCAACCTGAGGACTCGTGACACGTGGCAGTGTCCCCGGGGGGGGGGGGGGGGGGGACAGTACCCACGAATAGATGCTGTGCGCATGTGCACAGCATCTATTGCTGCTGCCAGAGGGGATGAGGGCAGAGCCAGAAGCTTACAGTGGTGATAATGGGGCGTGGACTCGCGGTAGCATCACGAGTATAGGCCATGCCCCATTCCTGCTATGCCATGAGCAAAAAATTTTGGCACGTGTTGTCTTCGACGCGTACACTGTCCCTCCTCTGCTCACTCAAAAGTTCTCATGGAGACAGTGACCTTGTTCCTTCCCCAAATGGTGGCGACACACCTCCATTTTGAAAAGCAGAGGCCAAGGTAACAGACTATTCTGTTGGGCTTCTTTTGGTATGGTGCCTGGCTGCATTTTGCCATTTGTGAAAATTGGAGGAGGAGGAGGGTTGCCTACTCTCCCGGAATGGCCGGAAGGGTCCCGGACATTGGGTCCCCCTCCTGGCCCCCAGAAAGGGGGGCAACCCTCCTGCATATTACCCCATCTCTCGCGAATCACCCCTCGGCAGGGGTGTCCGCGGGTAAAATGACGCAATTGCGTCATTTTAGCCCCGACCCCTGCTGTGCAATGCCTGAAATACCGGCATTGCATGGCGTGGGCGTGGCTAAAATGACACAATTACCATAGACACGCCCCCTCAACAGGATAACCCATCTGTGGCTCCACCCCCAAGCCGGAACTTTTTCCTCCCGCAATGGCCCCGCCCCCCTGCTTAACAGAGCTGTCTGACCTCACCCGGGGAGGGCAGCTCCAAAGTCGGTATGAGGAGGAGGGGTATTGCTATTGGGGTGTTTTTCAGGGTTTGGACTAGGCCCCAGTGAAGGCCAATGCTATGCTTCGAACGTTGTGGCAACAGTTTGGGGAAGGCCCTTTCCTATTTCAACATGACTGTGCTCAGTGCAAGGACTACATTATAAACATAGAAACATAGAAACATAGAATTTGACGGCAGATAAGAACCACTTGGCCCATCTAGGGCCAGATTCTCTAAGCTTCAAAAGTGATAAAATGGAGAGTGATAAACAGCCAGCCAATCAGCTCCTGCCTGACATTTTTCAAACACAGTCTGTGGCATGGCAGGTAGCAGCTGATTGGCTGGCTGTTTATCACTCTCCATTTTATCACTTTTGAAGCTTAGAGAATCTAGCCCTTAGTCTGCCCCTTTTTTTAATCATGCTACCTCAAACCATATTTGATCCTTATTTTTTGTAAGGATATCAATATGCTTATCCCAAGCATGTTTAAATTGTACTACTGTATTTGCGTCTACCATAAAGTCATGGTTTGATGAGTTCGGTGTGGAAGAACATGACTGGCCCACACACAGCCCTGACCTCAAGCCCACCTTTGAGATGAATTTGAATGGAGGTTGCGAGCCAGGGCTTCTAGTCCAATATCAGTGCCTGACCTCATAAATGCTCTACAGAAAGAATAGGCACAAATTCCCACAGAAACACTCCAAAATCTTGGAGAATGGCAATTGTTATTGGCAAAATCATGCAAATTCATTATCAACTGCTTAACCTAGAATGATTTTTCCAGTCATTGACTTACTCGGTGGCTGTAATAGAGACAGGCTAATCGCGGCCAGAGCTGATGTCACACAGCTGATTTCACACGACTTCCCCTAAAATGCCTGGGCACACCTGCTTTTTCCCTGACATTCCCAGAAAACGGCTGGATACCACCCCCAAGTGCCAGCTTTCTGTCAATCGCCTTGCGTACAGCAAGTGATCAAAAAATTGGCAGGATTTTATTGCATAGTGACCTTGCGAATGCGTATTATGGGCCATATACATGCAAAGTCTATAGATAATCGCCCGGCCTTCAAATTCACAGCCGTGCAATCAGGTCTGAATATTTCCCAGAACCACACGCACTATATTTAACAGACCTATTGTGTTTTTTATCCACTAGAGGTCACTGTTGCATAACTTAAAGTTTCCAAGCACTTTCATGATAATTAAATCTCTCACTTTACTGTGATCCATATGGATTTTACTGCAAGATTTTGGGTGGAGTTTTTAGTAACAAACTCAGGGCCTTATTCAGACCTGTGTGCTAGGCAGTGTACACTCACTGCTTAGCGTGCGGATAAGCATTGCATGACGCCCTAGGAATGCCCAGCCCCCCCCCCCCCCCTCGGTATCATGCAAGGGGATGTGTTTGCTAACGCTTGCATCCGCGAGCAGTATAAATCATTCGATGGTTGCACACCATCGCATGATTTCTCCTGCTTTTGGTAATAAATTCATCTCAACTGACTTTTATTACAGCCGCTATCTGCCGAAAAGGGGGCGGGTGCTGACATAATGTGATGTCAGCCCCCCGCCCCAAGCAGGCATCAGCCCGCCTGCGTTTTCATGGGGACACCTATAAAATGCTGGGCTTTCCCCTGCAGCCACCGCCTGAGCACCCCCCTCCATCCCCTACCCATGCGAACGCCACCATCAGAACGGGCCCAAATTTTGCCCTGTCGAGTGTATATGAATTAGGCCCTTAATGGGAAGTATTCTATAAGAGGTGAACTGTTTTCTCTTTCAATGGTCCTGGTGACACAGCTCAACACTGGGATGTAGGAGGGTCCGAAGGAGCCAGGCACCTATCCTAAAGCTTTTAGAGGGTAGGCTCCTCCCCTACTGCATCCCGGCATCTTCAGTTCGTGTTAGGTGCCCACTGGAGTGGGTGCTATTCTAAAGGGCTGCAGGAGCAGCTGAAGAATTAGAGTAGTTAGGGGAATTTTATTGTTTTATTAATTTTACTCTAGCTAGGTAGGCACAGTGTGAGGATTCTCATAGTGAATCCTCACACTGCTAGCGCAGCAGGAGCTGACAGAAGCGCGTCCTGTCAGCTCACTGTGCACAGGGGAGACGCTGTCTGGCCTCCCTGTGCAGCGCTTACAGCTTCTTTCAAGAAGCTGCCAGGGCTTCGGAGTGTCCTGAAACCGGCTTCACGTTTAGGTGGGGATCATGGGGGACAGGCACTCCGTGATGTCGGCGGCCATTTTCCGCGGAGCTTGCACACTGAGCTCCTATATGAGAGGACAGCAGTGTTGTTACAGGCATGTTCCAAGTGGTCCCCAGCCGAGGGGGAGATACTGGAACTAGGAAATCCTACCAAGGGAGCGGCTGACTGGGGGTGGTTGGCGCCAAAAGTCACGGACCCCGCAGCAGCAGGGACTTTGGTCTCTTCCCTCACTCTGTGTTTGGCGCCTTTCAGAACGCTTGCAGCGGAGCTGAGCTGGCTTACAGATCCTGGCAGAGTGTTTGGATTTCCTGGGCATCGTTTCCCCGCATCTGAAACCGACAGACAGCTAAGTGACTGAGTGCATTGAAACTGTATAATCACTTGTACATTGTATGCACTGTGTAGTTCACTTTTCATCATGTCTGAGCAACATGCTGTGGTTTTGGGGGAGGGAGCCCTTATTGCACTGAGCGCTTGTAATGTGTGTACACAAAAATTTGTCCCTGAGCAGATGGCCAAGGGGGGCTTATGTAATACTTGCGCTGCTGTGAGACCCATGGGGAGTGAACCTCAGAGGGCAGAGCAGATTGAACCCGCGTGGGCTAGTGCCCTGGGCAGGTCAGTGAATGCTTTGGTGCAGTTACTGGACAGACAGAGTGATGTCTTGGTAGAATCTCAGAGACCTATGCCATCATCTCAGCAGTCCTCTGGCTCCTTGCCTCTTACCCAGGCAGATCCTGCCTTTATTCAGGTGATGCAGGATACTGCAAGGGGGATCAACAGGTTTAGTGAGATACTAGACAAGATTGATGTTGATGTTGCAGGGACCCCTAAAAGGTCTTATGCTATGCCTACGTTGGTAGATGAGGAGGAGGGAGCGTATACTGACATCCCCTGGGATCAGGGTGATGATTTGGAAGATACCTCTTCTGCAGGGATAGAGGATCTTATTGTAGCTGTGAAACAGGCTTTGAAACTTTCAGTGGAGGATAAGACTCCTGCTAAAGGTGTGTTTAAGCGACAGCGTAAGGAGGCTGTTACTTTTCCTTCGGATGAAGGTTTACAGGAATTGTTGGAAGGGGCTTGGAAAACCCCTGATAAGAGGCTGCAGATGCCTAAGAGATTCCTCAGTCTGTACCCCATGCCAGAGTCTCATGCGGAGCTCTGGGAAAAAGTGCCAGTTGTGGATGCATCTGTGGCACGTTTGTCTAAGGCTACTGTATTACCAGTGCAAGGCGGTGCAGCTTTCAAAGATCCGGTGGACAAAAAGCTGGAGGGTAACCTCAAGGCTATATTTGAGGGGGTGGGATTCACCCTACGTCCTCTTATTGCTTCAGCCTGGGTCTCTAAGGCCATGGTTGAGCGGGCTAATGATTTATGCACCATGCTGCAGGCTGACCCTGGTGTATTGCTGCTGGCGGAGAAGCTTAAGGCTGCTGCAGAATATGTTGTGGAAGCAGAGGAGGAAGCACTCAAAATGGCGACTAGAGTGTCCACAGTTTCTATTAATGCCAGGAGAGTGCTCTGGCTTAAGGCCTGGGAAGCAGACATGGAGTCTAAGAAGGCCTTAGAAACTTTAGCTTTCAAAGGAAAGTTATTATTTGGATCAGAGTTAGAGGAAATCATTAAACAAGCCACGGGCGGCAAAAGTACTTTTTTGCCGGCCCCTACGGCTAAGCAGTCATCCAGATTTTCTGCCTTTAGGCCGTTCTTTCGGCCCTCCCCTAGAGGTTGTGCGTCCTTTCGAGGACAGTCTTTCAGGGGAAAGTTTCAGTCTTCCAGGGGCAAGGCCCCGAAGTCAAAATTTGGCTCCTTTCACAAGAAGCCGGTCTCAAAAGGAGAGGACAAACCCTCCGCATGACTGTCTGGGGATTTGCCCGGAAGTGATAAAGGTGGGGGGGCGTCTCTCACATTTCAGGGACGCATGGGCTTCTCTAGATCAGGATGCCTGGGTGTTAGACATTATAGCCCAGGGCTACAAAATTCCTTTCAGAGGTCTGCCTCCGAAAAGATTTATCCCCACATCTTTGCCAAAGGAAGCTCGGCTTCGTACAGCTCTTGTGAGAGCAGCTCACTCCCTGTTAGAGAAGGGGGTGGTTACTCTGGTTCCCAGGGCAGAGTGGAAGAAAGGCTTTTATTCCACTCTGTTTCTGGTGCCCAAACCAGACGGGTCTTTCAGACCAATACTAAATTTGAAGTCTCTAAATGCCCATTTATGGGTAGACCATTTCAAAATGGAGTCTCTATGGTCAGTGCTCCTGAGCCTAGACCAGGGAGAATTTTTGGCGTCCATGGATGTCCAGGACGCATATCTGCATGTTCCTATACACCCAGAACATCAGGCCTTGTTGAGGTTTGCAATAGGAGACCTGCATTTACAGTTTCAGGCGTTGCCCTTTGGTCTGGCCACCGCGCCAAGGGTATTCACAAAAATAATGTCAGTGATGGCGGCTGTGCTGAGGCTCAGGGAAATCACAGTGATACCTTATTTGGACGACCTGCTGTTCAAAGCAGAGTCAGCAGCCATGCTTCAGAGTCATTTGGCAGAAGCCATCAGTTTTTTGCAGGCTCACGGCTGGATTTTAAACTTGCAAAAATCTCAGTTGGTACCATCACAGAGGCTCCAATTCTTGGGAGTTATTCTGGATACCCATCTCCATCGGGTATTTCTCCCGGAGGCAAAGGCCAGGGATCTGGTCGCCTTAGTCCAGGAGATTCTCAGCGCTCGGAGCATTTCAGTATGGAGGTGCCTCAAGCTGCTGGGGAAAATGGTGGCGTCATTCGAGACACTGCAATTTGCCAGGTTCCACTCTCGGGTGTTCCAATGGAACATCTTGACGGCTTGGTCAGGAAACACACAGACCATGAAGTCGGAGCTGATAGTGCTGTCTTCGGACACTCGAGACTCCTTGAAATGGTGGACAGAAGTGGACTCCCTTCAATGGGGTCGGTCATTGCAGACCTGGAACTGGCTAGTAGTTACTACCGACGCCAGCCTCAGGGGCTGGGGGGCAGTAGTCTTGGACCTCAGGCTGCAGGGCTTGTGGACTACAGAGGAGTCGGCTCTACCGATCAACATCTTGGAGCTGAGGGCTGTCTGGAAAGTGATTTCCTTGGCTGGAGACAGGTTACGGAACCTCCCTTTAAGGATTCAGACCGACAATGCCACAGCTGTGGCGTATCTGAATCACCAGGGAGGTACACGCAGCAAATTGGCCATGTGGGAGGTGTCCAGAATCTTCCTGTGGGCGGAACAGAATGTTCCAGCTGTATCAGCTATATTCATACCAGGAGTGGAGAATATAGAGGCCGACTTCCTGAGCAGGGAGGAGCTCAAGGAAGGGGAAAGGAGCTTAAACCCTCAGGAGTTTCAGCAGATCACCTTGAAGTGGGGAACTCCGGATGTGGACCTGATGGCATCCAGGTTCAACCACCAAGTGCCCAGGTTCTATGCCAGAACAAGGGATCCACTAGCGGAGGCGGTGGATGCCATGACTATCCCCTGGGAGGGGAATCTCCTTTATGCCTTTCCACCAGTACCAATGCTGGCGAGACTTTTAAAGAAAATACAGGCGCAGGCGGTTCCGGTGATCTTAGTGGCCCCAGATTGGCCAAGGAGGTCCTGGTACTCGAGGCTTCAGAGGTTGTCTGTGGACTCGTGGCGTCTACCTCTGAGACCAGACCTTCTAAGACAAGGCCCATTCAATCAACTGGATTCAGCTCAATTAATTTTGACGGCCTGGCTATTGAGACCGCCATTTTGAAAAGTAAAGGTTTTTCTGATGCAGTGGTTCACACTATGATTAAAGCCAGGAAATCTGTGTCCTCGGCAAATTATTATAGAGTCTGGAAAACTTACATTCGATGGTGCGAGAGACGGAAGTCACACACATCTCGTTTTAAGTTATCTAAAATGATGGAATTTTTACAAGATGGTTTCTCATCGGGTCTAAGCCTTCAGTCATTGAAGGTGCAGATCTCGGCCTTGTCCATCTATTTCCAGAAGAGGATAGCCATTTTACCGGAAATTCAGACTTTTTTTTACAGGGGGTATCTAGGTTGAAACCTCCATACAAACAACCAGTAGCGCCTTGGGATTTGTCACTGGTCTTGGAATGCCTTCAGAAGGCACCCTTTGAACCTTTGAGGTTGGCGGACCTTAAGTTTCTCACATGGAAGCTGGTGTTCTTGTTGGCTGTGGCATCAGCTAAGAGGGTGTCAGAGTTAGGAGCTTTGTCATGCAAATCTCCTTTCTTAATTTTTCATGATGACAGGGCAGTTCTTCGGACAGTGCCTCAGTTTTTGCCGAAGGTAGTCTCTGCCTTCCATCTAAATCAGGAGATAATTCTACCTGTGTTTCAACCCCCATAGGGTTCTAAGAAAAGGGACAAGTTGAGGAGTTTGGATGTTGTGCGTACTTTACGCATTTATGTGGACAGAGTTAAGAGTGTCAGAAAGACTGACACCTTGTTGGTGTTGTATGACATACACAAAATTGGTTGGCCTGCATCTAAGCAGACTATTGCTAGGTGGTTGCGATCTGTGATAGCTTTTGCATACACCAAAGTGGGAAGGCCTGTACCGGCCAGAATAAATGCGCATACCACCAGGTCAGTTGCCACCTCTTGGGCGGTTCGACATGGGGCAACAGCTGAGCAGGTTTGCAGGGCTGCCACTTGGTCATCTGTTCATACCTTTGCCAAATTCTATAGATTCCATGAGTTCACGTCGGAGGACGCATCATTCGGGCGAGCAGTGCTGAGAGCTGCAGACCTGAGCGTACCCACCCAAAGGACCGGCTCTGGAACGTCCCAATGTTGAGCTGTGTCACCAGGACCATTGAAAGAGAAAAAGGGATTTTTGTAAGAACTTACCGTTCAAATCCCTTTCTCTGATATGGTCCTGGTGACACAGCGATCCCTCCCTTACGCTCAGTAAGTATGCCAGAAGTTTCATGATGTTCATGTTAAAATGGTTAAAGTTAAGTTATTGTTATAAAATGTGCATATAATATGTGCAGGCGTTTGTACTGAGTTAATGTATTCCAGTGGCTTTGAAAGATTGAACTGAAGATGCCGGGATGCAGTAGGGGAGGAGCCTACCCTCTAAAAGCTTTAGGATAGGTGCCTGGCTCCTTCGGACCCTCCTACATCCCAGTGTTGAGCTGTGTCACCAGGACCATATCAGAGAAAAGGATTCGAACGGTAAGTTCTTACAAAAATCCCTTTTTTCTTATCCTATAATGTATTTGATGGTGTTATCCTATTGTGTATTTGATGGTGTTATCCTATTGTGTATTTGAAGGTGTTATCCTATTGTGTTTGATGGTGTTATCCTATGGTGTATTTGATGGTGTTATCCTATTGTGTATTTGATGGTGTATTGGATTAGTTAAGAACAGCAACATCACTGCACCTAAAAAAATATAAGAAATAGTAAGTTGCTCAAATAGATTATAAAAAATATATGACAAAGACAGCGTTTATGTGCAACAATAACTGAATCTGGTTTTATAAAAAATAATAATTCATTAGATTACTAAGCATCACATATTGTATGCCTTATGAAACATGTTAATAAACGTATCCGGATGGTTGACAGACAGGGGGAAATTTACTAAGAGGTGTATTCTACTTCACATGTGATGTCGCTATGGCAACCAATCAGATCCTGTCTACTATCTTCTAGAGCAGTGGCCTCCAACCTTTTTGGGCCGTGAGCTACTCGTGACAAACTAAACCACCTGAAGTGCTACTAAAATAAAAAATCTGCATAAACACCCCCCCCCCCTCATGGCTAGAACCAGCCCTGGGCTCAAAGAGCTGGTCCTAGTTTAAGGAATTCATGGTTCAAACTGATTAGGGTATCTCCATAATTTAAAAAAACAGCACCAGGCTCAAGGGCCGGTCCTGGTTCCCAAAATACTTTTTATATATATTAGTTCCCCCGGCCAAAGCATTATAACCCCTGTATGTTCAGCCTAGGCAAGGACCCTGGGGGAGTGGGGATCCCCCCCCCAATAAAGGGGTCCCCCCTCCAGAATCAAACCTGCCATGGGACTTGGAGAACCACAAGTCCCAGCATGTGGGGCAGTAATGGGCCCGCTGGGACTCTTAGTTCCCAGCAGAACCAATAGCCCAACAAAGAAACACACCCACACCTGAAAAATAAAAAACTTTAATACATACAGAGCCCATACATACAATACCCACCTATCCTGATTTGAAGGATCAGTCTACTTGTCAATGAATAATATCCCCGGGGTACCTGTTGAAGTAAATTATACTCACCAGCTCCTCCAATAGAGATCTCGTCCACTTCGGTCCAAATAGCATCCCAGGACAGGTCAAGTTAAAAAATGCCATATGCCTACTAAGCCAGACCGGGAGTAGCAGGGAATGTTTACATTCTCCGCTTCTCCCCCTCAAAGTGGCCCATCAGCCAATGTCTTATTAAATAAATGAAGGAAAGGTTTCTTTACAGTAAGAGCATTGAAACTATGGAATGTTTTCCCACATCCACTGGTAAACACAGGATTTTTAGAGGGGGTTTCCAAATGTAATCCAAAATCCCCCACTCTGCAGAGCATTGGAGTAAGTACGGGAGTCTGGGGGAGCGGTAACAGCCTTAACCATTGGTCTTTTTATACACTGCATACTGCATGGAATACAGTATTAATATTTATTAGTAAAGATGGTCTATAGTATAGACTTTTTCAAATATTTAAATAAGATAAGTAGTCAGGAAAAGGTTAAACATATTATATTAAATAAATACTGTAACACTGTAGGGGAATTTGGATGCCTTTTCCTGGGGTAGAAGGCAGCCAACAGCAGCTGAGTAATCACACCAGTCCAGTCTTTGTGGTACAACTGGCCGCAACCAGTTTTATTTCAGCAGAAAACAAAATAAACATAAAAAGAAAATACCTTGCCTGTCTGGCACTAACTATACACAGGATGCTCCTAACTGTCACTAAAGAAAAATACAAAGTTTCCCAGTCAACACTGGGGACTCACTTGTAAAAGGCAGGTTCGCTTCTCACACAGAGACTCTGCAATCTCCCAGGCAGTCCTCTCACACTGTTCACCCTGGCAGCCTTTTTACAGCTTGCTTGCTGATTAGCCCTCTGTGAGGCAAAACACCTGTTTCTAATAGGTGTAGGACAAGAACCTGGGACAAATATACCTGCCCTCAAACACTACTCCAGTGTTCTTGTCACAATACATTAACATAATAGAACCAGTGCTGCACTTCTAAGCTCACAATCTCCCACTTCATGGTAAGGCTCCTGTCTCTTACTCCTGGCAGCTGCTCTTTGGTCAATTGTAATGTTTGAGGGGTCAGATCCAGACATACAGTAAATGTGGTAGAAGAAGCTGGTACACTAGGTATGTGCAGCAGCTCTGCTCTGTCCCTTACACTGCATGATGTGGTGGTAGCTCTTTTGATCATATTGTATACCAATGCTATTGTTGCCCTAATTGAAGGCACTTGCCAAGAGGAAGAGGTTTCTGGGCAACCAGAACCCCCCCCCCCCCTGCAGTTGCCTATGACATCAAATCATAACTTGCAGACATTATGTAAAAAAATGTGCCAACTGTATTCTGTATTAAGTACCATACACACTGGGCAATTTTGAGTTGAAAGCTGCTCACTTTAACCGTTTGAGCTGCTTTCAGCTCAAGAGCCGCCCAGTGTGTATGGGCCGGTGATACGTGGTGAGTGCTGATGCAATGGTATTACCAGCAGATGAGCGACAGGGTGGATAGCTTTCCATAGTGTATTGCTATAAAAAGCCGTCCACCCTGGGGAAAATCGTTTGGATGGGCAAAAAACACTCAGTGTGTATGCACCTTTACTTTATAGTATGTATATTGTATTTATAGAGTAAATAGAAACTAATCTTTTGTCTTACCGCCTGCTGAATGAGTCCTTGGCGTTAAAAGAGTTAACACAGTAAGACAGATTTATTTAATATATTATTGATCACCTAATAAAATCGTCATTCACTTTCCAAAAATCTCTGGCATTATTAAAAATTCTTCAACTATACTTTGAATCTGTCCAGAGGTAGATAGCTTAACAAAACAATCGTCTAGATTGCTTTGAAGTACTCTCCATCATGAAATCAGAAGTGGGAACAATGGCTAAACCATCAGCATGTTTTTCTTTTGGCTGACAAGTCATGAGAACATTTCCAAAGTCCTGTCACCATGTGAAGTGTAAATGATCAGATTTCAGAAATATTGCTGTGATTTTTTTATCCTGGTCTAAAATGAACAGATTTTTTTGGCTCCTACATATCACGCAATATCCTGCCATTTTGTTTGTGTTAAAAAGACCGTACAGGCTAGTATATTTTAGCAATCAAGTGTGAAGGTACTCACATTGATCTTATCAGGGATACTGTAATTGCAGCCAGCGGAGTGAGAAAGCTATATGCATTTACAATACATACCATAAGTAAGGGGTGTGTGCTTGCTGCACCCAATGAATGATGGACAGTTGTAAGGTACCGTTCAAAACAGAAAGTGACTAGCACTAAAGGTGCCCATACACGTTACAATTATTGTATACAATATTGTATACAATATCGCATATCGGTTTTGCGATAAGATGAGATAAGATCTAGTACAAAAAGTATGTGCAGCACATACTTTTTGTACTAGATCTCATCTCATCTGATCTCATCGCAAAACCGATATGCGATGAGATGCGATATTGTATACAACATTGTATACAATAATTGTAACGTGTATGGGCACCTTAAGAAACCAAGAACATACTGTACATGTTTAACAAAGACCCATTGGCCAGTATTCAATCCCTCAGATTCGCCGTTTTTTTTCAGTGAATCTGGCAATTCGCTGGGTTAACGGCGAATTTTCTGTCACAAAAAACAATTCGCCATATTCAATGGAGGCAATTCGCCACAAATGAACAGCGAATGTCTGCCGATTCGCCGTAAATGATTCTCCACAATTCGCCTGTGATTTTCAATGGGGTTTTAGTGGAATTCGCCGACAGTGTATTCAATGCTCAAATGGAGAACTGCTTTCTCCATTGATTTTCGCCATGATTCTCCGTTTAGCATTCGTCATCTTTTTTAGGTGAACTGTAATGTGATCTTTTAAATTAAAGCGTTTTTAATTTTTTTTTTGTGTTAAAAAATCAGAATATTTTTCCTATGAAAGGGCATGCTATTTTTATTCATATACTTGCAGCACATGAATATATTTTTAATATATATTTATTTTTTTAAACAATATTTTTTTTTTTTCACACATTCGCCAGCAGGGGGCCGGGAGCCTGAGCCGCTCATTAATATTCATATATTCACTGCACTGATCGGGACCAGTGAGTGCAGCGGCTCCGATCCCAGCACCCTGCCAGCACCCTGCGAGCCCTTCTTCAACCCCACAAAGTGACTGGACACCCCCACAGGTGGGACACATGTGTGTTGCTGCGCTGGTTGTGGTGGTGGGGGGGGGGAGGGGATGCGGGGGACATGAGCTGACAGGCAAGAGGACGGGGACGGCTCCAGCAGCAACAGACCTCTGGCTCTGGCAGCCCCAGCGCGGTGATCGCAGATGTCAGCGCTGGGACTGCTGGAGCCGGAGGTCTGCCACTGCTGCTGGAGCCGTCCCCATCCTCATGCTGTGCTGGCAGTATCAGCGCGCTCCCCCGCCGGGACTCTGCTCAATCCTCTGCAGTGGCAGTGTAGCCGCAGCAGCAGGGGAGAGAGCCCTGGACTATTCGCCCCAGAGAGTGATTATCGCCGTCAGGGGCAGAGAGCCCCTGACGCGTTGAATAGGGAGGACGGGAGGCTGCTGGGCGAATCTCTCTGAAGGGAGAATTGTGGCGAAAGTGCAGCGAATCCTACACAGGATTCGCTGCCAGCCGCCAGCCCGGCCATTGAATACTGGCCATTGTCTGTGACATGATTCATTGCCAGGAAGAAGGTCCCAAATCTAGTCTTCGTCTATTTGAAGCAATAAGAAAAATTGAAAATATAATATACACTTTTATATAGAAATATTTTGAAACGCAGAGCACTGAACCCTAATGCATTGATAATAACTTCATATAGAATACCAAAGGGATCCTGTTTTGTTAGTCATAAAAAAATCTAGATTATCTACATTTCTCGTGGTCCTTAATACTCATACCCCTTGGGTGGTCTTAGTTACTTATATGAAAAGCATCAAAAAAGAGTTGGAACAAAAAATGGTACTTGTTTCCTAGCACGGCGCCCACAATTTTGATTGCATTGATCGCGGCCGCAAAAATCGCATCGATCGCATGCAACCAAATCGCATGCGATGCGATCGACGCGATCAATGCGATTTTTACATTGCAATCAATGTGAAATGGTCCCTGAGACCCAATTTTACATTGATTCCAATGTAAAAAGCCCCCAAAACCCAAATTTTTATAGCGAACCCCCTCATGGTTAAAATGGCCCCCCATTGTTAACGCCACCCCACTATTGACGCCAACCCGAAGCGTGGCGAGAGCAGCGAGCCCGCGAGGGTCGGCGGTACGCGTCCTCTGACCTTTTCATACCTCCACTATCCATGTCGGCGTGGAGTTGATTTTATAAAGTGTGGCGAGCGCAGCGAGCCACTGAGCCCGAAGCCTGGCGAGCGCAGCAAGCCCCGTGAGGGGACGCGCATAACTACACCGGTATACGTGTCTCCTCGCGGGGCGCGCTCGCCACGCTTCGGGCTCGGTGGCTCGCTGCGCTCGCCACAATTTATAAGATCGACTCCACGTCGACGTGGATAGTGGGGGGTATGAAAAGGTCGGAGGACGCGTACCGCCGCCCCTCGCTGGCTCGCTGCGCTCGCCACGCCTCGGATTCACGTCAATAGTGGGGTTTCGTTAACAATGGGGGGGCATTTCACATACTTGAAAACCAATAGGGGGCATATACAATGAGTAATTGGGCACATTTCGAGTTTTGTTGTTTTTTAGGAGAAAAGGACAATCCCAATCTCCTAAAATCCCCGGCGCCAAATGAAAAAATAAGTTAAATCAGATAATATTATTTAAAATAAATAAGTAATTAGATAATAACACAAGCCATTACCTGTATGAACTTTCTGCATGTCAGTCTACTCGCTAACCCAGGTTTCAATCTTGGCTTACTAACCTATTTGCTGCTTTATTACCTCTCCCAACTGTGCATATACTAACCGGCTCCCCCTGGAGGGAATTCTACCAAATATCCCATTGACTGCACCATCATTATTCTTGCTGGGACGCCAGCACTTATCTTATTTATAGGAGTCATATCAAGTCTGCATTGTTTTTATACAATTAATTGTACTGAGTGGTATATACCAATATATGTTTATGTGTCATCTTTATTCCAGTTTCTGTTTTTGTACCCACCTGAATATTTAAATATATATTTTTTGTCTATATAAAACTTCATTTCTTTTAACTACAGCGTGTCCTCTTTCATTGTGCTCAGTGTGCTATATACCTCAGATCAACCTAAATTCTTGCATTGTCCTGACTGACAGCGCAGTGGGTAACCCCAACACAATTGGGCACATTTGCCCATTTCCCATTGTTCCCTATGTAAAATCGCGTTGATCGCGTCGATCGCATCGCATGCCATTATAATGGCGATCAGCACGATTTTAACATTGAAAGTTCATTTAACATTGAGCCCTATGTAAAATCGCATTGATCACGACGGTCGCATCACATGCGATTATAATGGCATGCGATGGACGTGATCAACGCGATTTTCTTATTGCCGGCAATAAAGCCCGGTAATTAAAAGAAAATCGCGTTCATTGCATTGATCGCATAACTTAAGTTACCTTAACTTAAGGTATGCAATCAAGTACGACGGGCGCCATGCTAGGAAACAAGTACCCAAAAAATAGTGTAACATATTGAAATGGATTCAGTACTGAATCCCGGCAGTCGGGATCCCGGCGTTCAGAATCCCGACGCCGGAATCCCGACAGCCGAAATGCCGACAAGGGGGGGACGTGGATTGCCCCCCCCCCTTGCGGGCTCGCTGTGCTCGCCACGCAGCGGGCCCGGTGCTACGCTCGGCACACTAATTTATTCTCCCTCCATGGGTGTCGTGGACACCCACGGAGGGAGAATGTGTCGGGATTTCAGCGGTCGGGATTCCGGTGTCGGGATTCTGAACGCCGAGATCCCGACTGCCGGGATTTTAACTGCATCCCATTGAAATATATTCAATATTTGCAATTTGTGTGCTTTTCTGGCAATATGTACTTCTAGCATTTTGTACCCGACATTTGCGTGGTCACTGGCTATGTGCAGGGTGTTCCTCTCCCTTTCCCACCACATCCCAATCTCTTCCCACTATTCCCCCCATCTCTCTTTAGTCTTCCCCTTATTTCTCCTGTCTCCCCTTTTTTTTCATCCGTCCTCCCCCTATTTCTCCCTAACTCCCCCTATAACCTTTTTACAGTTCCTGTGCATTTCTAAACTCCTTATTGCTTTCCATCTCCTCTGTATTACCCATCTTTTCTGTATGCCTCTTCCTATGTCCCCTGTGTTTCCTCTTGCTGTAGCTGCTGGGAATAGTAAGCATACACGCCAAGTTGCTAGCTGTTGTGGCAGGTGTTGCCCCATTTTTACTTTCCCTTTCTCAGTATCCCTTTTTCGCCCCAACTTTCTATGTGGAAAATTCAATTAGCCCCAGTAGTTAATGCCAATGGTCATTCAATGGATGCTGAGAACTGGCATTATCAGGGATTTTGTTTCACCTGCCCACAGGCAGGAGAAACAAAATATGCAATCATTGCCTTAAAAATAAACCTAGGCTTGTTTTGGAAAACACCATTGTGTTGCCACGTTTAAAGTAGTAACCGGCCATTTGAGGGTGGTAACCGGACATTTAGTGCGGGAGAAAAACACAGGCGTGCCAAAGTCTTGTACCTATGTAAGGACCCTATTCCCATTGTGGATTTTGTTTATCTAGTGTGGTTTGACCATTGTGTAGCCACGATTAAAGTAGTGATCTGTCATTTGAGGGTTGTAACCGGACGTTTTGGGGAGGGTGTGTGATGTCAGCAAAAGGCCAGAATGTTTTCATTGCAGTCTCTGGCTACTCGGTCCTGCAATGAGTTGTGCCCAGTGCAAAATATATACAATAGCGAGTGGCTTGTGGCAGGAGTCGGACATATTTGCACAGCTGCGACTGGATATGCAGCCGTACACATCTATACACATAGCAGGCACATTCATTTGCTAGATGGTATTTCACTCTAACGGGGCAGCATCCTAACTGAACACTGGCTGCTGCGAATTTGCGGCCGTGCAATCAAGTCTAAATCGGCTCCAATATTTCAGAGTATAGCATCTCAGGGTCAAATGTACAGGATCATGAAGATCATGTTCAGATTAAAAAGCCCAGTGCCATTTCATTTCAGTCGTCCAACAGCTTTATGTATCAAACTCCCAAGCAACGAACTGAAAGGTTAAAATCACAGAAATGGTGATGAGCTGGTGAAAACACCTGATGGAAATATGTGTTAAACAATGAAATTGAAATTAATATACTGTACTTCACTTTTTCGTAATACTTTCTGCTCCACTAAGGTTAGTTGTATATTGTAATGATCACAGCTACTTGTACGGCACTAACATTTTTGTCTTAAACAAACACATATAAGACACAATACTCCAACCGTTCACATTTGGCTGCCTACCAAACCACATCTGTTTTGTTAAAATGCTCAAAATGAGAAGCGTGACATTTTGGTAACAATGAAAATATGCCTTTCAGATTTATGTAATTGGTTAGATATTAACATCAAACATTATATTAACAGGATATATGGTATTTACCTATTGGAATAGTTTTCTAATCTTCAGTGGAACCAAGTACACAAAAATAACATCTTACAAAATATTCAGAAACAAGGGGCCAAATTCTGGTTGGCTCAGTAAACTGCGAACATTCCAGCTTACCAACCAACCGAGATGCCGCCCGCTGCCCATCCGAATGCCCACCCCCCTCATGCTGCCACCGATTCCACTCGGTAACATGCAAGGGGATAATGAAAACACACCCCCTCGCATGCCTCCGCTGCAGGAGAAATCATTTGATGGTCGCCAACCATCGAATTATTCTCCTGCCTTCACAGGAGGCGGGGCGGATGGCCTGCATGCTTGCCCATGGGAACGCCCAGTGTCTTCATGGGGACAACCATAAAATGTTGGCCGTTCCCATGGGCGGGCCCCATTCCCACCACAAGCTATACCCAGCGTCAGCCCTGTGTCTCCTATGGATCGAAGAATAAAGTATAAATATAAGGCAGGAAAAATCATTTGACAACATCAACTTGATGATGATGATGATGATGATGATGATGATGATGATGATGATGATGATGATGATGATGATGATGATGATGATGACGACTGCGATATCGGTACTAATTTAAAATGAGTTCTGAATAAAAAAACGAATTATTATTATCATTATACTTTAAGAAATGTAAATTAGAGTGATCCCTCTCACCCATAATTTAGGGATGTAACTAGCACTGGAACCCCTATAAAAGGCAGAAGTTTTGCCCGGTTAGGTAGTATAGTAGACCATGCTTTTAGCACTTTGCAGTGATTTCAGCATAATAGACTGATTCATATTATAATAAGGGACTCCACCATGTTGGCCTCCTACACTACCATTCAAAAGTTTGTGTTTTTCAATGAAGATAACATTAAAGAAATATACGCTATATATTGTTAATGTGGTAAATGACTATATTAGCTGAAAACATCTGTTTTTTAAAGGAATATTTACATAGGTGTATAGAGGCCCATTCCCAGCAATCATCACTCCAGTGTTCTAATGGTACATTGTATTTGCTAATCCCGTTAGAAGACTAATTGATGATTAGAAAACCCTTGAATACCAGAAAAAGAGAACTTTCACGCAAAACTCAACAGTCTTGTTCTTCAAAATGAATGCTATTTAATGCAAGAAATAAGGCAATGAACATTTCCTACAACGATGTGTACTACTCCCTTCAGAGAACAGCACAAACAGGCTCTAACCAGAGTAGAGAGAGAAGGGGGAGGTCCTAGTGCACAACGAAGCAAGAAGACAAGTACTATTGAGAAATAGATGCCTCACAGTTCCTCAACTGACAGCTTTATTAAATGGTACCCACAAAATGCCAGTGTCAACGTCTACAATGAACATGCGGCCTCTGGATGCTGGCCTTCTAGGCAGAGTGACAAAGAAAAAGCCATCTCTGAGACTGGCCAATAAAAGAAAAATATTAATATGGGCAAAAGAAAAGAGGAAGATTGGACAGAAGAATTGAACAAGTGAAAAGATGCTGAAAGAGTGCCTGACACCATCTGTCAAGCATGGTGGAGGTAATGTTATGGTCTGGGGCTGCTTTGGTGCTGGTAAAGTGGGAGATTTGTACAAGGTAAAAGGGATTTTGAATAAGGAAGGCTATCCCTCCATTTTGCAATGCCATGCCATACCCTGTGGACAGCGTTTAATTGTAGCCCATTTCCTCATCCAACAGGATAATGGGGGTTATTGTGATTGAGTTGGTCAGATACGTGTGCGGACGGAATGTGGACTTTAGCCACTGCGCATGCACACCGTACGCAATGCGCATGTGCAGCGACAGCACACCACTCACGGATGGGACCCAGCGATTAAAAAGTCGTTCCCAATCACGGAGGGACAAAGTGGGCATAATGTGGGCGTAGTGATGGGAAAAGCTACAAAACAGGGCGAAACTGGGCGTACACAGGGGTTTGTACCGATACTGCATGGATGTGCATCCACTCCGCTCGGTGAGCGGTCGGGACGCTTCTGCCCCAAAAACCATCTGTCCGCCAAAAACTGCTCTATAGCTTCTTAGACCATCCCGCTGAGTAGGTCCGCAATTGGTTGACTAATTAACGCGCACCACACCTAAAATACTGACACCTGCAGGCAATGCTAAGCAATGCTGCACTTAATTTACTTTAATTAACCAATTGAGTAACTGCAAGCTACACACACACACCAGATACACATTGGAAACTTCACTTTCTACACTTGCCACCATTCCAAGGTAGGATTGTTTGCATTGTTTGGGAGCCCAAATACACATGCTGTAATATGTGGAATTAGGTCCCTTCTAAACATCTACACCCTTAATGCAAGTGTTCCTGTCATGTTAGGACAACACTACACACAAATCATATGAGTCGACATGTGTCAGCGCTAACACTTGCAATGAAACATACACTTTGTGTCATTAAATTACACACCTTTATCTGATCAGGTTTAACAACACCATGGTTTGGAAATAGTTGCCTTTACTCTGTCCTGCTCATGTACACATTATGGGACACAAGTATCAAGCTTACAAATTGTTAACTGGGAGAGTGATAATCAACCAGCCAATCTGCAACTAACTGTCTTTTTCAAACTCTGCCTGTAACATTGCGGTAGGACCTGATTGCCACCACATTTAGCTCTCTTCATCAACATCCACTTTACCTCTGGTTAAGGCTTCCTACATCTGCCCACCACTCTGTAACATTGGGAGCTGTTTGGATGGCTGTTTACCCCTCTCCATTTTTACACTTTTGGAGGAAACAGACATCTGGCCCTCTACCACTCACTGTCACCATCCATCACTGCTGTTTGGGAACCGTGCACACATTTTTATTCCTCTCCTAAAAATTTCACATAAATCCATGCCTTCTTCGGCTTCAATACCCTACACAATATGGATGTGAGGCACATCAGCTGTGTGCTGAAATGAAAGTCCACCCAGCATAGCATCTGCATCATCAAAGAATTATGCTAGGCAGGATACAGGACATCAAACCAAGACCTTGCATTTACAGAGGGTGAACTTGGAATTTTGGTACCCTTTGCATGGGAATAGAAAGAGTTTACCCACACGAAGCGGCCCTCCACAACAAAGGACAAGATTTAGAACAAAAACACAGACAAAGTCAATAAGGTGGCACCACATTATTTTTTGCTGCCTGTTTTTGCCTTTGGTGGTGGGGACTTGATTTTCGCTGGTCTGCACCCTTGTCTGCCTGTGGGGTTTGGGGGCTCAGCTGCTGAGGAAGTGGGTGGTGATGGGTCCCTTCTGGCAGCAAGGGGTGGGGCAGCTGGATTATTAAAAACCTAGGTTTATAAAAGAAAAACCATCGGGCGCAAACACTAATAGGGTCACACCCTTGGGGTAGAAGGATTATTAAAGGAAATGATGGGTGGCAGCTCCCAATTAGCAAATTGGATATATTTGCAAACTAGATACAAGGGAAACAGAGGGTGTGTATTGGTAACTTTATACAACCAGAGAGCGCCACACGATTGGGGATAGTACAAAGAATTCTTTATTTTATTAAAATATATATAAAATACTATATCAAAGTATAGACATATAATAATAAAGATATAAAATTTATAAACAAATAGACATATTTACACTCTTTGTGAAATCATAGTAGCAGCCAATAGTCCCAGTATACTAGGGTATTAGAATATGCTCTCCTTTGAGCCAAGGTTTCAAATAATAAATGTCCAGCTCAACTTAAAATGATGATGGATAGCAGCCGATATTATATAGATTTGTGCAGGCTGCAGACGGCTCAAGCCACTCTGCCAGCTGTCGTCGCCCGTTGACGACCAGCTGATTTTGCGTTGTGCAGAGAGCGAGCTGTCCGCCTTCGGCAACAGCTTAGAAAGCACACACTGAATTGCCGGAAACTTTAAAGGACAGGTAGAACAAGTGCACTCACCCAGACTTATGTATTTCTGACTACGTGCGGCTAGCGTAGTTCGTGCTGTGACGGCTGGGGAGGCTCAATAGTTGAATCGGCTGGTAAGATGGAGATGCTGTGGAAACCTTTGTATAAAAGCTGCTGGAGAAGATTTCACAGTTGGAGTGAGCCTGCACAAATCTATATAATATCGGCTGCTATCCATCATCATTTTAAGTTGAGCTGGACATTTATTATTTGAAACCTTGGCTCAAAGGAGAGCATATTCTAATACCCTAATATACTGGGACTATTGGCTGCTGCTACGATTTCACAAAGAGTGTAAATATGTCTATTTGTTTATAAATTTTATATCTTTATTATTATATGTCTATACTTTGATATAGTATTTTATATATATTTTAATAAAATAAAGAATTCTTTGTACTATCCCCAATCGTGTGGCGCTCTCTGGTTGTGTAAAGTTACCAATACACACCCTCTGTTTCCCTTGCAGCTGGATTATTGGCTGCTAGGGCCGCAACAAGTGCCCTGGTGGTGCTGGCAATCTTCGCAGGAATGTCATTCTGGTGGATGGACTGCTGCGCCAGAGTGGTCTGCACAGCAGCCATCTTATTCAGCACCACCAGTTGACGGTCCGGCCGGTCTGCGACCTCCACCCCCTGCTGTTGAATCTCCCTCATCAGTTGGGTGTTCATGCCCCCCTGGGGCTGTGCGGGGCACTGATCTTCATGTGGCCCTGAATCGGAAGCTGGTGATGCTGGTGGGGATGGTGGAGGCTCCTTCTCATCTGTGAAATAAACAAAACTTTGTCACCATCACATCAATATACAATGTATGTGAACAAGAACAAGGCATTTTGCACATTTACCTGCTAGCTCTGCAGCAAACACCTCCACCGGGAGCTCACTATCCATTGTGGCAACCCCCCTGATCTCTGCCACATCTATCTAGTCCTGAGCCTGCAGATCCAGGGAGGCCAGCTCCAGGTGGGATGGATAGGGTCCACCCCCGGTGGTCTGTGGGTCCACCATCCACTGAGCTTCCTCTTCAGGGTACATTTGAAGTCCTGCCACCTTAAAAAAAAAAAACAGAAAAAAACATGTCAACTACATATGTAATGGTCTCAGCTACTACACATCATTACTAGTGAAAAGTTAGCATTGTGGCTGGTATGATCTGAATCAATATAATTTTGCTGCTTCCTGATTGTGGACTCCATAACACAGCATCAAACTATCACATATTGCAATCTATTGAAGGGAAACGTCATCCACATGTTTAACGGCCACAGTTTTGGACATGGTACAGGTGAGTAAGGTGAGTTACCCCACATAACTATTTTTACTTTGACCATTTCCGAAAATCCTTTGTGGGTCATGTTCAAAACGCACACATATTTATTCACCCTCTTTTTTGCACACATAATAATGGCTGAACCACCACATATCCAAATATTGTCCATGGTGCAAGGTGTCATAATCACACCACCTGGACAGCACTCTCCTCTATAAATGTGCTCACCTGAACTAACAACATATCAACAAACACACCTTTGTCCTAAAAGGTGTATATTATTTTTTTGTTGTGACACAAACAACTACATATGAGTTAAAAACACACACTTGACATCCCTGTGCTGTGGTGCCACCTTATTCACTTCATCTGTGATTTGGTCGCAAATCTAGTCCTTCGCAGAGGGGGTTAGCTTCCTGCTTTAAAACTCTATCCATTCCTGTACTCGGGGGACCAAAATCTAAAGTTCTGGCTCTGTAAATGCAAGGTTCTTGGACTGCCTACCACGTTTCCTTGATGATGCAGATCCAGTCCTGGGGTGGACAGTCATGTCAGCATGCAACTGCTGGGTCTTAGATGTCTCAGGTAATGGCACATCTTGTCCTGCCTGGGAGCTTGGCCCTTGTCCTGCCTGGGAGCTTGGCCCTTGTCCTGCCTGGAAGCTTGGCCCTTGTTCTGGCTGGGAGCTTGGCCCTTGTTCTGGCTTGGAGGTTTGGGGTTGGTCCTCGCTCCTCCTCCGCTCCTCTGCCCACTTGCAGACATTCTCCATCATGGATATCATTTTGGCCTGATCTGGCTGTATCATACATGTTTGCAGCAAACATTCCTTCTGAGCGGTCACCTATATATATACTTTACATACCACCCACTTTTTTCATTTAAAAAAAAACAAAACTCTGAAAACACAGTGAAAATTACGCCGAACGAACGCACATGTGCAAGCGACAGATCACACACAGGCCGAGTTGAATGTGTGGGCCATGCCTCACTGTGTTGAAGTGTCATTCCTTAATCAAAATGTACTTTGTGCTTCTGTATATGTCTTTGTGTGCTTTGCTGATATATTGCAATCCTATTACAAAACCCATGCCAGACTTTCCCTAACACTACACTAGAGCAGCTGTAATTTGGTGATGTAATGTCTAACACATGTACCTCACCTATATATATATTATTATTATTATTATTATAATTTTATTTATAAGGCGCCACAAGTGTTTCGCAGCGCCGTACAAAGGAACAATACAGGGAGACAAAAGCTTGGCATAACATTGAATAAATAACAAAAATACAGTACAAATAAAGAGCACCACAGTTCAATACACATTACAGCTTAAATGTAAGTAGTGAGGACCCAATCAACATACAACTAGAGGCTTGAGGCCAATGATGGAGATGAGTATGAAGATGGTCACTGAGTGTTGGAGTAAAGGAGAGCTGTGAGTGAAATGTGAAGAGAAGTGGGCTTTGACAACAGGAGGGAAGAGGGCCCTACTCGGAGGAGCTTACAATCTAGTAGGAAGTATATATATATACACAGTACTATACAAAATGGGTCAGGGAAGCAAGATATGGCAACGTTGCGTAACATATAGGTAGAGGACATGGGTTCAAGAAAAAATGTAGTCATATCCGGCAGCTGCCAAAGAGAGGTGTATGCTGGGCTTACAATTGGGCATGAGGAGCTTGTTTACAGCCTTCCGCTGCACGTATTTGGAGGAGAATTCCAGATGGCACTAGGCAGCCTCCTCCTGGTTCTGTTTGAAGAGAAGGATAAAGTCCAAGTAACGCTACTGTAATTGCACAACCAAACCAGAGCAACACCGGGTACCTCAGCTAGTATGCTATATTGTGTGCACTTGTGCATCTTACACTCATTTTGTGACCGAATGCATCAACCCATAAAAGCACTGTGATACTCTCATTAGTGAAGCCCTGGCTCCTTTTTGACACCCTCAATAATCATAATCATTGGTCTGGAGCTTGTACAAACACTGACCTTTACAGTAACCTGATGTCTGGCCATGAACTGGATAATTACTTCACATGATGCAATGGAAATATAATACCTGTCCTTTTGAGGCTGCATGGCTAAGTATCTGCACATGGAGCTATTTTCTCGGACTATAGCATCTATTACAGCTTACTCCTTATTTATTACCACAAAATGTATCATGACACATATGATAGAATTTAATCCAACTACAAGGACATCCAAATTCATGACCAGGACTCATGGGCGGCCCTCCTGGGGGATGCTACTGCAGCGCATTAATCAATTCCCATTCTCAATAGATACGGCCCAGCACTGAGAAATGTTTTCTTTTAAACAACATTTTGTTTTGTTATGCTTTTCAATATATTTTGTATTTTTTCATCATCCAGAATTATATTTTTACAGCTAATCTCTAGAATCTCAGTGTTATTGAATAGATTGCTTTACTAATATTACCATTGCCAGATGCTCCATGTTATTTATGTTATACTATGGATTTGGCTAATGGCCACATGATGTAGTATGTTCTGCTATGCTATGGCTACACTCTAACAGTGTTCCCCATGCTGCTGCGCACTGTATGGTTTTTGCTTTGTTCAACATTCTCTATAATCTCTACAGACGGTTGTTTGGGAAAAGGAAATTGACCATTTTAGAGCTGCTCAAAACATACCGTCTGACACAGGAACATACCTAGAAGTTTGTGGGCCCCAAAGGAAAATCTAAAAGGGCCCTTCATACACACACATGTTCCTTATGTATTAAGATGTATTAAGCTTTAACAAGAGATAAATGCAAGGGTGATAAAGAGAGATAAACGTCCAGCCCATCACCTGCTAACTGGCATGTTACAGGCTGTGTTTGAACGGGATGCGGTCATCTATTAGAATGAACTTAGGTCTACAGTCATTAGGTCGACCCCACTAGGTCGACTGGCAGGAAGGTCGACCTGACTTAAGGTCGACATGGGCCAAGGTCGACATGACTTAAGGTCGAATTTGCATAAAGGTCGACATGAGGAAGGTCGACTGGTCATAAGGTCGACATGGGTTTTTCACTGTTTTTTTGAGCCGACATGTGCCGACAGGCGGTATTTCATGCCCTACCATCCACATGGGCGTGGTGGGAGAATAAAATAGTGTGCCGAGCGCAGCGAGGCACCGTGCCCGAAGCATTGCGAGCGAAGCGAGCGATGCGAGGGTCCGATTCTCATTGCCAACTGTGTCCATGTCGACTGTGTCGACATTCGGACCAAAAAACAGTGAAAAACCCATGTCGACCTTATGACCATTCGACCTTCCTCATGTCGACCTTTATGCAAATTCGACCTTAAGTCATGTCGACCTTGGCCCATGTCGACCTTAAGTCAGGTCGACCTACCTGTCAGTCGACCTAGTGGGGTCGACCTAATGACTGTAGACCTAAATGCAGTCTGACGAATGATCCCATTCCGTTTGAACAAAGTCAGTAAGGAGCTGATTGGCTGGACGTTTATCTCTCTTTATCACCCTTGCATTTATCTCTTGTTTAGGCTTAATACATCTGCCCCATTATTCCCCTAAGAATTGCATCAGAGAGTGGCAGATGTTTGAAGCCGGAGACAAATTACCAACCGATCAGATACTAACTGTCTTATTTGAAACCCAGCCTGTAACTTTACAGTTAGGAGTTGATTGGCTGATACTTTATCACTTCACCAGGCTTAATAAATCTGCCCCAGAGTGAAGGGAGTGAAAGACAAGAGGATGTCAGGGAAGACAGAGAGGAGTGAGAGAGATAAAGGGAAGGAGACCACATCAGAAATGGAGAGGGAAGTAGACAGCTTCAGAAAGAGAGAGAGAAAGAGGAGGGCATCTTCAGAAAGAGGGAGGAAAACAGTGTCAGAAAGAGAGATAGAGGGAAGGAGATGGCTTCAGAAAGAGAGAGAGAGAGGTAGGAAGACACCTTCAGAAAGAGAGGGAGGGAGGTATAGGGCATCATAAAGAGAGAGGAAAGGCCACAGCTTCAGAAAGAGAGAGAGAGGAGAGGGAGGGAAAAAGCATCAGAAGAGAGAGGGAAGGAGATGGCTTCAGAAAGAGAGATATAGAGGGAAGGAGGCTGCTTCAGAGAGAGAGAGAGAGAGAGAGAGAAGGAGGGATATGGCACCATAAAGAAAGAGAGTGGGCAGGAGAAGATGTCAGAAAGAGAGTGGGGGAGGAAGATGGCATAAGAAATAGGGGGGGGGGGGGACAGCTTTAGAAAGAGACGGCAGAGATAGTGCCAGAAAGCGAGGGGTTGAGGGATACAGTGTCAGAAAGAGAGAGAGGAGGAGGAAAGAGAAAGGCGTGATTATTACCTCATCACAGCACCCTGAGTGTGACTCTGAGAACAGCCCTAGGCCCCTGTTTGTGGTGGGCTCTTTATGGCATTAGGCTCCGCCACCTTAATACATGCGAATTGTGGCACTGCTGCAGAAAACTTTGCCTTAGTGGGTTGGGTGAACCACGCTTGATCTCCCATGGGTGCAGCTAGGGGACTCTCTCCAGCAGGCAAGGGAGGATTGCTGAGCTTTGGGGAAAATCGGGAATGGGAGCAGGAGGAGCTGCAGGCACTGAAAACAGTTTGGGCCCCATAGCAGCTGCACCCCCTCCACCCTCAGTAGTTAACTTACGCCACTGGTCTGGCACCAGCAATATTTGCACATTTCTTCCCCATTCTGGTGTTTGAACAATCTCTTGCAGGGCCGGACTAACCATCTGTGACTTCTGTCAAATGCCAGAGGGGGCAATGGCCAGGTGGACTGATTTATCCAATCAGGGTGGAAGCACAGCCTTCAAATCAGAGAGAGCCACCAAAATCACGGCTGGTCCGGCGGCTCTCTCTGTGCACCAATCAGGGCAAGGAGAGATGGGGGCATCACACGAGGCTATGCCCCCTCACTACTGCACACCTGGATCAGCAGCCCACGCGTGCACAAATACCAGGGCCGATTCAGAGGCACAGTCTCTTCAATATGTCTGCATGTTGTATGCACTGAGTTGCTGCCAGAATTGGCTGAGAAATATTTTCATTCAGAAATAGGTATATCTAATATATAGGCAAATGCAGAGGGGGAGGGGGTATTCCGGTTGCCTGGAACAATCTCAACAGTTTATAACATATATTTATTAGAGCAGCATACAGGGCGAGATCTAATAGGGTGTGATATTTTTTAGACAGCTGAAAAAAATCGCACAATATAGCCCATGTTAAATGGGCAATTTTTTCCAGATATTCGCACATGTAATAGGGTACAAGTTTTTAGAAAAAGTCAGAAATCACTGCGATTGGAGACGCCTACAGCCAATCAGGACTCAGCTCAGGCCTGATTGGCTGTAGTCATCTCCATGGAATGCTTAGAGCCAACAAGGGCTTAGTGGAGTCCCCATGACAAAGATCAGTGGAAATCCCTGTGAGGGATTTCCTCCATTGAGGAAATGTGGATAGGGTAAGTATGTGTGTACTGTATGTTAGTGTGTGTGTTATAGTTATACTTTTCTGTCTGTATCTCTCTTTTTTTACATTTTTTTACAGTAGAACTACAAGTGTAAGCAGTCAGCCTGTAAGAGTATGCACATCATGTATATAACAAATATTTTACAGACAAGTGATGATAACAGAGGCAAGCAAACTATTAATTTTATGCTTTTTACAAATGTGGAAGTTTGCACTGTCAGAAACATTTTTTCACTCTTCAGTAGCTTTATATGAACTGAATCCACTCAAGTTTTACTCTAAAGACTTAATTTCACAAGTAACCAGAAGATGGAAGTATTGCACTGTGCAACATCAAGAATAGTATCATAAATATCTGCTTTCATATTATACAGCAAGTAAAGATGACATAAATGCTAAAATAATTGCAACTACTTATAAGCTATTCTGGAAAAAAATCGAACTCTCTTTGGTGCGCAATGGAGGTATGTTAAATAATTGCCCTATATTTATAGGATGCCACAAAAGGCCCACAGAATTTTAGTTCTAAAGCTGGGTACACATATATATAATCGTCAGGCCGTTCTTGCATTCTGGGACGAACGGGCGTTCGATTGTATAGTTGTGTATGCTGTCCCAATTCCTGCTGTGCGATCGATAAACGGCCAAAAATGGTCTTGTCCGTCCATACTCGGTCGGTCGAAGGTTCAGTGCTGTTTGATATTCATCCAACAGGACGTGCCCATATCAGAACAAAAGTACAGTGTGTACGCACGTTTGATCGATATGCTGGCCGTTCTTGCAATTATACTGGCAAAATTGGAACGCCCATGTGGGCATTCCATAGCTGCATGATCTCTCCTACAGCATAGCATGTAAACAAGCGTTCACCTCTCCCCATGTTTATTAAAATAAATAATTGTTGAAATATGTATGGCTTCATTCCCATTATTCTTTATAGCATTTCAATAGGGAGTATATATTAATTTATATATATATATATACAGTGGGAGCCACTGCCATCTTGGTCTATAATAGGATTAAGTGAGTAATTGGATTACTCTGCTAATCCCCTACTCTATTGTTCTATGTATTGTATTGCAGTTGCGAACAATAGGACAGCCATGGCTAGCCATCCTGAGCCATGGCCTAAAGGCCCCCATACACTATGCGATTTTGGGACGATTTCATCCGATTTCGGCACTTTGTGCCGATAATCGGGTGAAATCGGCCCAAAATCGTAGGTGTGTGATATCTGATCCGATCCGATGCGCGGTCCCGTGCGCATCGGACCGGATCAGGGAGGTCGGACGGTCTGTACATACGATCACGTCCGACCTCCCTGTATGCATATGCCTGCCACCTGACAGGCATATGCATGCAGACACCAGGGCAGCGGGTCCCTGAGCACCGGCGAGTGCTGCTGACTGACCTGGCCGGGCGGTGGTGGGGGCGGGCGGCGGGTGCGGTGAGCGCTGCTGACCTGGCCGGGCAGTGTACTTACACATAGCAGCAGCGGGGACGGGCAGCGCAGTGGCGGCTATTATATTTTTAAAATACTTGTCAAATGACCGGCCGCTCTCTGATTGGCCGGAGAGCTCTCAGCCAATCAGAGAGCGGCCGGTCATTTGACAAGTATTTTAAAAATATAATAGCCGCCACTGCGCTGCCCGTCCCCGCTGCTGCTATGTGTAAGTACACTGCCCGGCCAGGTCAGCAGCGCTCATCGCACCCGCCGCCCGCCCCCACCACCGCTGGCCGCCGCTGCCCGCCGCTGCCCGCCCCCACCACCACCGCCGCCGCTGCCCGCCCCCACTACTCCTCACCGCCCTGCAGCTCCCCGGGGTTTTTTTTACATGGGATAAATCGCATGCGATTTATCCCATGTAAAAAATGGCACATCAAGTGCCAAATTGTATGTGAGCCTCCCGGGGAGCTGCCGGGCGGCTCGCAGGTAAATTGGGTCCGACTTGTCCCTAGGACAAGTCGGCCTAATGTATGGGGGCCTTAAGCAAGACAGATGAGATGTGCTCCTACTGTATATCTGCTATGATCTGTTTTTATCATTTTGACAAACCCTTCTTGGGGTACCCTGTCTCTAGTCACCCCACCGGCTGACTACATGTAGACACACACCCATCTTTGTAGGGATTTGCCGTACGTCTGTCCCTACTCACCCTGCCGACTGACTATTTAGAAGCGTACCCCATCTATATAGCAGTTTAGTCGACCTGTCGGCTGACTAATTTAGACCCATACCCCGTCTATATAGCAGTTTGCCATAGTCACCCTGCCAGCTGACTAATTTAGACGCGTACTTCGTCTTTATAGTGGTTTTCAAATGCAGGGTCAAAAGCCAGTTTTGCAATCTGAAAGCAGTACATGGCTCCTCGTAGTCACGTAGTTTGTGCAACTGAACACATGCATGGGCAGGACAATCGAGAGCTATAAACCAATCACACAGTTTTCTCTGCACATGTGCAACACGTTTTCTATTCGTGCGTCACAAAAGAGTCTTAATTCGGCAGAAATACGTGAACGTAAACAGCAGAATACACATTCTTTCCCTTGGTGAGTACTCAACCACAGGTGCGCTGTAATCACAGCCGATGTGGAGTGTCCCTCTGGTATGCGGGTAAGTGGGGAGAACGCCGTGGAGGGGTTGTGGCTGGCGTATCACTCACCCACTGTTAGTCCAGACGATCAGCGCTACTCTCACTTGCGGTTTTGTGGTATCTGCTATGCATGTGATGCGTTGTAGTCACAGCCAGTATGGAGTGTCCCTCCGGTGAGCGAGTGGTGGGGGGGAAAACCGCTGTGGAGATGTTAGTGCTGGTGTGCCACTCACCCACTTGTTGGTCCGGACGGTAAGCGCTGCTCTCACTTGCGCTGCCATTTCTTCCTCACCTCACTGGAGTTCTCCTTACAGCTTTCAGATACGTGGTGACGTCAGATTTGCTCGGCTCTCTCCCCAGGTGTAGTGGTGCCAATGTAAATTATTCACAGGAGATTTTGTAGATCCGGAATCAATATTGGAGAATACAGGGGCAAAAAGTTTCCAACAGGGCTGTTAGCTGGGTAGACCTCTTAGACCTGGGTAGAGGTCTACCCAGTTGAGTGTTTTAGGAAATGTATTAATTTTTGTCACATATATTTTCCATAGCAATTTAACATGATATAGGAGCGAATAGGAGAGAAGCTGTCTGAACATAGATTAGACTGATTACTAGTAAGCTAAAACTCCAGATAGGTAATATGGGAGGAGTACCGTGAAAAGGGGAAAGCAGTTTGAAGTCCAGCTATTACAGAAGGAGGGGCAGAAATATTCAAAGCTGAAGATTTTCAAAAGTTAATCTTAAAATCAGACAGCTTCGCAAATGTCATTATATGAGGCAAAGATGTTAGATAATCTCTAAAAAGTCATCAGCAAATAATAAAAGTTTATGGTCAACACCGTCAACAGTAAGCCCTGAAATATTAGGTTTAGCTTCTATGGAATGATTTTTAATAATAAACAAAATATTGCAAAATATTGCAACAATAAAAGATGTAAAGATGTGTGGAAGATGAAGGAATAAGGTTTTTGTTCAATGATTTTTTTTCAGTGTGTGTGGATTGGAATTCCAGCTGTTTCTTTGCAGGTGCAAGTGTACAGTACCTCCAGAAAGTATTCACAGTGCTTCACTTTTTCCACATTTTGTCTCAGTCTCATTCCATAATGGAATAAATTTATTTTTCCCTCAAAATTCTACATACAATACCTCATAATGACAACATGAGATTTTTGCAATATTATTACAAATAAAAACATAAGAAATCACATGTATATAAGTATTCACAGCCTTTGTCATGAAGCTCAAAATTGAGCTCAGGTAATGCTGTTTCCACTGATCATCCTTGAGACGTTCCTACAGCTTGTAGTTCACCAGTGCTAAATTCAATTGATTGGACATGATTTGGAAAGGCACACACCTGTCTATATAAGGCCCCACACTTGACAGCGCATGGCAGAGAACAAACCAAGCAGGAAGTCAAAGGAATTTTCTGTAGACCTCTGAGACAGGATTATCTTCAGGCACAAATCTGGGGAAGGGTACAGAAAAATATCACAGTGGCTTCCATCATCTGTAAATGGAAGAAGTTCAGAGCCACCAGGACTCTTCCTAGAGCTGGCCTTCCGTCTAAACTGAGCAATCGGGGGAGAAGGGCCCTAGTCAGGGAGGTTACCAAGAACCCGGTGGTCACTCTATCAGAGCTACAGCATTCCTTTGTGGAGAGAGGAGAACCATCCAGAAGGACAACCATCTCTGCAGCAATCCACCAATCAGGCACGTATGGTAGAGTGGCCAGATGGAAGCCACTCCTTAATAAAAATCACATGGCAGCCTGCCTGGAGTTTGCCAAAATGCACCTGAAGGACTCCCAGACCATGAGAAACAAACTTCTCTGGTCTGATGAGACAAAGATTGAACTCTTTGGCATGAATTCCAGGTGTCATGTTTGGAGGAAAACAGGCACCACTCATCACCTGACTAATATCATTCCTAAAGTGAAGCATAGTGATGGCAGCATCATGCTGTGGGGATGTTTTCAGCATCAATAACTGAGAGACTAGTCAGGATAGAGGAAATAGAAGAAGGCAGCAATGCACAGAGACATCCTGGATGAAAATATGCTCCAGAGTGCTCTTGACCTCAGACTGGGGTGATGGTTCATCTTTCAGCAGATCAATGACCCTAAGAACTCAGTCAAGATATCAAAGGAGTGGCATCTGGACAACTCTATGGCTGTCCTTGAGTGGCCCTGCCAGAGCCCAGACTTGAATCTGATTAAACATCTCTGGAGAGATCTGAAAATGGCTGTGCACTTACACTTCCCATCCACCCTGAAGGAGCTTGTGAGGTGCTGCAAAGAGGAATAAGCAAACCTGCCCAAAGATAGGTATACCAAGCTTGTGAAATCATATTCAAAAAGACTTGAGGCTGTAATTGCTGCCAAAGGTGCATCAACAAAGTATTGTGCAAAGGCTGTGAAAACTTATGTACTTTTTATTTCGTAGCTTTTTATTTTTAATAAATTTGCAGAAATTTCCCCAAAACTTTTTTTCATGTTGTTATTATGGGGTATATTGTGTAGAATTTTGAGGGGGAAAATGTATTTATTCTATAAAAACAAATATGAAATGGAAGAGTAAAAAAATTGTCTGCTTAGATTTCCCAGAGACGTGTCAAAGCATTACAAGATGCTTTGAGAAAGGTCAGATACCGAAACATGTTGACAAGTGTATTTTTATTATTACATTTTGGAAAACCGTGTTTGGCATGCAGATTTTTATTCAAGATCTGAGAATTGTTCCATGGTTATATAAAAAAAAACCTGATGTGACTGGCAATACAACACTGAGTAATAGTACGCCTATATTCCTGAAAATTTCCACCTAAAGAAACCGTTATACGCCTAATCACAAAGGGTGTTCACATAAAACCACAAGGTGGTGGCTAATTTCCCTATCTTTTATTATCACAATTTTTGTTATAAAGGTTTTACGGTACGTGTTTCCTAGCAGGGCGCCCAGTACGCTAAATGCGTACTGGGCTATTCTGCGTAGTGAAATCGCATCGCATGCCGCATTATAGTAGCATGCGATGCAATGTCCATATAAAGTGTACAGGAGTGCTTATACAATGAAATATCGAATCCGATCTCAGTGCACCAAATGCGATGCCATGCGATATTTCATTGTACAAGTACCCATGCCATGAGATGTGATGGGTGCTTACAATGAGATGTGATGGTATGACATGTGATGTGTGCATAGTATGAGATGTGATGGGTGCTTACAATTGTAAGCACCTGCACCTATGCCATTGTTTAGCGTCAACCCCAGTATCAATGCCACTCCGAAGCATGGCGAGCACTTATCCGGGTTCTACCCAGGTCAGGAGCTGGGTAGAGGATCCGTGTAAATGGACACAGATATACCGCATTTACACCGCCGATGATCCGGGTCTGACCCACCGCTGACCCGGATTTTTCGGCGGTGTATTACTTGATCTTTTTTGCTTCACCCCCACATCAGAATCAGCACAAATATTTTCATTGTTTACATTTATCAATTTAACCGGTTCTGGTTGCACTCACACATTGCCTCAGTGTTTACACAATGAGATCATAGAAAGATAGTGAAGCTTTGAAAGTTTCAGCATTTGGCCATTAGTAACATATTAACCGACAAAGTATTTATTTTATATTTAGGCTACATCCACAAATGACCATAGTTAATGAATGACATCTAAACTTACATTACAATATTTATTTATTTAATTTATTACCAGTTATTTATATAGCGCACACATATACCGCAGCACTTTACAGAGAATATTTAAAAAATCACATCAGTCCCTGCCCCAGTGGAGCTTACAATCTATATTTCCTACCACATGTACATGCACACACAGACATTCTAGGTTTAATTTTGTTGGGAACCAATAAATCTACAGTATTAGCATATTTTGGATTGTGGAAGGAAACTGGAGTACCCGTAGGAAACCCATGCAAGCACATGGAGAATATACAAACTCCGCACAGTTACGGCCATGGTGAATAATCAAACCCATGACCTCAGTGCTATGAGGCAGTAATGCTAACCATAATAGTTTGACATACCATTTGTAAGTGGTACATGCATGGCCTTACATTTCTTTTGTAAGGACTCTATGCATAATCTATATGAAGGTACCTGTCTGAAATCTCTATGTAGTTTCCCACTCTCAATGGTATATGCACATTGAATACACCATGGGGGTTATTCTGGTTCACTCGCAAAGGCAAATTCCTTCTCAAATGGACAAAACCATGTGCACCGCAAGGGGGCAGATGTAACATGTGCAGAGAGATTTAGTGGGGGGTTTCCACATGCAGTCCACAGTCTTCCACTCTGCAGAACATTGGAGCAAGAGCGGGAGTCTGGAAGAACTGTAGAAGAACCTAGTAATGACACTGGACATTGATCTATTTATACAGGTATTTAATACAGGAACAATATTTAAAACTATAGATGGTCTATGGCTGTATCAAACATATTTAATATACATAAGTGGTCATGAAAAGGTAAAACATACTATAATAAATACTGTAAACAAATAGAACAAGTACTGCACTAAGCATACATCTCCCACCTCATGGTAAGGCTCCTGTCTCTTCTTCCTGGCAGCTACTCCCGTCCTGTACACTGACTGAGGACTCAGAACCACACACACAGCAAACTTGATAGAAGAAGCTGCTACCACTGGGCATGTGCCACAAGTCTGCCATTTTACTTAAAATGCATGATGTGGCAGCATCTCTAGTATTGCTATCGTTTTCAGAATTTGAGTCACTTGCTAAGACAAGGGGGGTTTCCGGGAAACCAGAAACCCCCCTTGCATGTGCCTATGACAACCAGTAATAAATTGTTGGAAGTAAATGTGTGAACAGATAAAAAATGAATCCCCACCCCTATACATATTGTAAAAACAAAGAATTTTTGTGCACCGTAGGCACGCACACTCCAAAATGGTGTGTGGCCTCACTGCAAGGGACGTGCTTTGCAGAAACAGATTACTGTATACCCCAATTCTGCAACCTGCACACCCAGACATGGACCACCACATGAAACAAAACATACTCCTTACAATAGGCTTGATTCAGACCTGATCGCTGATGGCCGATACTGCAGAGGCCGGTGATCAGATAACCACCACCCAGACCGAGTGAAATCCCGCCCTGTGCAAGTCTGTGAATGGCATGCCAAAATATCGCTGGTCATCGTACAGCTGCAAATCCATAGGCAACTCACTCACCATGGAATGATTTTTCCAGTCTATACAATTGTGCGTAACTTTGAATCATCTACAACTCTGCGACAGAGACAAGCTGATCGAGGCCGGAGCTGTTACACACCCTCCCTGAAAACATGTGGCCGCATTTGCAGTTTTTACTTACACTTTCCACAACAAAACGTCTGCTACCTGTCAAACAACTTGCAAACACCTTGCGGATAGATTAATATGAGGTTTTTTTTACTCTCTTTGGCCTCGCACATGCACAGAAACGTTCAGATCTGAATCAGGTGCATTATGTGTATTTTTTCTCCTTATATTAACCGAGTGCCAAATGAATTTGTCAAGATTGTTGTGAAAATTGGCAAGCAAACATTTGTATTCATCAATTTCAAAGGAAACATATTTTTTTTAACACAACATTTTTTATTTGAATTCATATAACAAATGTGAGCGATGCCATACAAATCATGGCCAGCTGTGTTCTATCGATGGTGTATTTGTGGCACCCCACTCCAGGGGGGTACCCCCCTTATATACCCCTGCACTCCAAAGGATCTCAACAATGGTGGCCAATGCTGCCTGTAAGACCCTTCTTTTTGGCCGGGACAACAGGGGTTAAATAGGAGCAGCAGGACGCTGGGACCCAGGGAATGCCCCGCTCACCTTGAAGTGAGGAGAGCCTGTCCGTATCTGGATTGGCTGGCTGGGGTGCGCAAAGAGGTCGGAGGTCAGCCCTGCAGAGTGAGGAAGCAGGCTGGCACGTGAGGAAGCAATGTGCTGGAGACACCGTGCAGACGGAGAGAGCGTACAGAGAGGAGGCGCGGACTGTGTGCCTGAAGCAGCAGGACGGGACCCGGCGGCTGCAGGAAAGTATGGCATTGATTGACGGCGGGCGTCCCCGCCGGGAGAAGAGGCAAGTGGGAGCTGCACGTGAGGGAGCCAGCTGCCGCTCAAGTGCGCCCACAAGCCAGCACACGGAGGCTGCGGACAGGAACAGAGGCCGGCGGTGATTTACAGCCAGCGTCCCCCAGGCCAACAGAGGAGACGGAGGGATTGGAGAGGAGCTGCCCGGCCAGGAGTGAGGCAGCGTGGGCACAGAGGAGCAGGAGACGGCTGATGGAGATCGTGACCAGTGGGAGCTGGCAGTGGCAGCAGACAGTCAGATACCCCATTCCCCAGGCTACTCTGCACCCCTGCTGCCCCAGCCATTATCATCCCAAGCCCATCAGAGGCCCTGGGACACTTCCAAACCCCTGGACGCCCAAGGAAAGTCCCTGTGAGGGTCCACCTGCAAAGCCGTCCACCTATTAGGGCAGCCCCTACAGTCTGCTTCTTAAGCACCAAACATGAGGTCACCCCAAAAGGAACCTGCCTGTCCCTCAGACGTGAGGACTGTTTATTGTTAACCCTTCCCCCTGTGAAGTAGGAATAAGTGTGCACACTGTCATAGGGACGTACCCTTATATGCTTGAGGACCTGTTGCCGAGGGACCATTGTGTTGAGCCAGAGACTGGTTATGCGTGACAGGGTGTATTGATTTGGCGTTAGATTATATTGAGATTGTTAAATTGTCTAAATTGATTGCTGAATAGAGAGTGATTATTGTTTGATTTAATTCTTTAAAATTAATGTTTACGAGTTGCACCTTTTATTGATGTTTGCATATGTACGTGAATGTATTGCAGTGACCGGTCCATGTATCTTGTTTAAATAAATGACTGTCGCTGCTACCTGTAGTAGTGTTGCTTTTGTGGGTTCTCTTTGGGTTGTGCCATTTCCTGCCACAGGTTCTCCAAGAAGAAGCTGTGAAGATCCCTGAAGCCATCTACTCCAGAGTCAGGTACGCCATCGCACCATACCGTCACAGGGGCATTGTCACATATTCATTTGTACAATTCGTAGAATTTGGCTGGTCATGCCATGTATAAATACAGTAAATCAGCCAAAATCATGTTAGTTAATTAGCAGATGAATTTGACATTGAATGGGTATGAATATGTGTTTTTGTACCCAATCAGTTGTTCCATTACTTCCTAAAATTCAGGCCCTGGATGATGTGGAGGCCTTTCTTACTACTTTTAAAATGGTTTCTACCTTGCAAGCATAGCCCAAAGAGTCCTACTGATAATGAGGGGACCCAAGCTGAATATGCCATCCGTTCACTGAAAGATGCAATAGGTCTGTGCCCTATGATCCTGAGGCCTTGTGCCCTGGCCCAAAAACTTTCCAACTTCTCAATTAACTGACTGCATCCAGACCAACATAATTCTGCCCATATGGTAGAGTTGTTAGATACAAACTAGACAGCGCAAAGGGACACTATAAACACATACTTTTTGTCAAAATCAAAATACAAATTTATTTATACAATAATCACAATGATTAATCACTTTTAAAAATAAGAACACTGGCCGGTGAGATATATATAAAACCTAATAAGGCACATATAGCAGATATTGCAAATTCAAAGCACCACTGATGACGTTTCCTACTATTTCTGCGGGGATCCCTGGAAACCGGGAGGACTGCCTAGGTATGCGGGGCTGCGGGAGCCTCCCGCTGAATGCGGGAGGGTAGGCAAGTCTGGACTAACACTGTCTTGTACCAAGACTGCTACTAATTTCTGCTCTGCTGAAAATTAACCCCATGCATGCCTAACACATTTTAAAGTTTACAAATTATATGTGCTTTGCACCTCAGTAATAATCTGCAACTGACAGCTAGCCACAGCACCTCAGTAATAATCTACAACTGACGGCTAGCCACAGCACGGAAAGTCATCAAGTATTGCATATTTCCCTGTGCAAAAAATTATATAGCACACCAAGGATAAAGATGCTTTGAATTTGCAATATCTGCTATATGTGCCTTATTAGGTTTTATATATATCTCACCGGCCGGTGTTCTTATTTTTAAAAGTGATTAATCATTGTGATTATTGTATAAATAAATTTGTATTTTGATTTTTACAAAAAGTATGTGTTTATAGTGTCCCTTTGCGCCGTCTACTTTGTATCTATTGTTCTCCTTTTCAAGAGGGGTTGAGTATCCCCCCTAGACGGCAGCAGGGACAAAAATAATTTCCAGCGCTTTGCTATCTTTTTTCTGATCTGTCCTGTTCTGCTTAGCATGCAGGTACATGTACAAATCAGTAATTGACGGCTTGGTGGACTCTGCTATGCTGCTACCCTGGTACAAAGGAATTTGTTGTCCCCAGAGTAGATATTGCCCCACAAACTAGTTTGCATGTATTAAGTACATGGAGATGTCTGGACCTTTCTTACTGCCATGGTTCCTTTGATAACCATAGGAAAGTCAGACAAAATACATGTGGGTGTGAGTCCATGATTACCGGTCAGTGTTACTAGGTCATGACTGGCTTCAATGTCAGTCCCTTCTCTTGCCAGAGGGACAAGTGCCCATGGAGAGACAATTTCCGTCTCCCTAGGTTTGTTACTGCCTCAGCCAAATCTAAAAAACATAGGAGAAGGTATCACAGAGACTGCAGGGCTCATGATGTTTTGGTGGGACAAAAGGTGATTTACAACAACACTACCACTCATAATGTGTCTGTAAATGTTGATGTTCCTGCTAATATGCCTATAAATCCAGACAAACCTGTCAATACTAGCATGCCTGTGCATGCTGATGTCCATGGCAATACTGGGAGGTTTAGGAAGACTGGTGTTTCTAACAGTCCGGCTTATCCTCATGACATGGGGATTAATGTTGAGGTCCAATTAAGCAGTAATAGTAAAGAGGTCTAAATGCGTCCCCTTGAGCCTCAGCCTGATTTAAAAAAGGCTCAGTATGAAAATCCCGCTTTAAACACTTAACTGATGATTTTTATCTTATTTTTTTTTAAATTAATATAGTTACTTTTTTAAATAATATTTTATGCACATCTGCAGAATTGATCTCCTCATTAAAAATTTGAGGTGGTCAATTGGAATGTTAAAAGATGGCATACACAATCACCTCCCAGTTCTACTGGCCGGTTATTTATTCTGAAGTGGATTAGGTTTGTGCTGCTTGTTCAGAATGTCAAAAGACAGCAGTGAACTGACCGTCTTCTGCTCCACTTATTCCTCTCCCAATTGTATGTGTCCCCTGTGAAAAAAACAGGGTTGATTTAGTTGATCCACTTGAACCACCATCTAAAGGCTTTACATTAATTTAAATTGTAGTTGATTACGTCACCTGTCATCCGGAAGAGTTCCCTTAAAGGTCACTACGGCCAAACAATTCATGACTTTAGAATGTGAGCTCTAATGAGCAGGGCCCTCTCTCCTCATGTGCTTTTCTTAGAATATATCTCTGCCACTGTTATAATTGCATCAGTGTCCACTGTTGCAACTGTCTTTTTTATTTACCATGTACTTGTCCTAATTTGCATTTGTACTGTAAACCACAATCTTTCCTGTATTGCTATTCTCATCTATGTATTGTCAGGCGCTGCAGAATCCTTGTGCCGCCATATAAATAAACGATAATAATGACTAAGTTACTGGAGCTGTTTTCCATAGTTGGGTTACCTAAAGAACTTCTTAGCAACCAAGAGACAAACTTTATGTTCAGATGAATCAACAAGGTTTTTTTGAGCGCTAGGGGCAAGTGTGCTGTGTGTTGTACAGAATGCTGCCCTCTGGTGAAGGGTTGCCGCCCTCAAAAGGAGAAGCTTTACAAAAAGGAAAACCAGTGGGCGCCTTCTGTACACTAAAATAATTTAATAAACAATACACATAGCATATATCACAAAAACATAAACCAATAACTTTGCATGCATGCAAAAAAACAAAAAATATATGTACTCTAAAAAGCCATTTCAATGCAATTGCATAGGGGTAAAAATATGTAACAGATAGTTACCAAGTCCTGATTAGATGTTGTGGTTGCTGAGGTAGAACCGATATTTACAGTCCCACAAGTGGTATGGATTTTTCCCAAGAAAACGATGGTAGTGTGGGCAATGCTGGATAGAATCCCAAATTGGATTGAACAGGGGCAAGCAGATCTCTTACTCACTGCCCTGTGCAGGATGCCCAACAGTGGTTAGTGACTTTTGAGCTGTAAATGCTGGGTGGCACTGTCTCCCACGAAATGGATAGGTACGTCAGGTAAGATGCATTGCGGTGTTCAATATTATGCAGTTACTGCTCCGGCTAACCCGCCGATTGCAGGTAGGGTTACAACGGCTCCTGTACTTGTACCTCCTTATTGCGGTGAGCGTATACTCAGCTCTCGTGTATGGTCACGATCACACAGTCCTCCATGCATGCGGCAGGCTGTGGGGAGATGTGCCGTAGCAGCTGGGGGTGTCTGCAGCAAGGATCGAGTTCCCGGGGGAAGGTGTGACCAGATAGCCGGTTGATGTTGCCGGTCAGGTGCCGCTGGTGTGCCCCACAGATCCTTAGCTGCAATAAACAAGTGGTACTCCTCACAAACCACCCCCAGCTGCTACGGCACATCTCCCCACAGCCTGCCGCACACACAGAGGACTGTGTGATCACGACCATACACGAGAGCTGAGTATACGCTCACCACAATAAGGAGGTACAAGTACAGGAGCCGGTGTAACCCTACCTGCAATTTTTTATTTGTCCCGAACATGGCTGGAGAGATGGGCTTCCACCCCATGCAACTTAGGTCCACCTTTAATAGGTGTGGTATGTGAGGGAGAGGGTCCACTTTGGCAGCCCTCTTTATGCTGAACAACCTGACCAGTGAATGTGGTTTCTAGACCCATCCCTCAAGATTTGCTGTGGTTTGGAAGCTGAAAATTAAAATAACAGGTGATGTATCTAGTTTCATTTTGGTCTATTTACTAAGCCTTATATAGAGATAAAATGGACAGAGTAAAAAGTACTAGCCAATCAGCTCCTAGTTGCCGTTACAGGCTGTGTTTAAAAAATGAACGTTAGCAGCTGGTTGGTACTTTAACTCCATCCACTGTATCTCTTTCCAAGGCTTAGTACATAGGCCCCTAAGTTGCGTAAGAGCACAGCCTACTCAATATCAGTCCCTGTCCACCAAGCGGATCAAAAAGTTTATCCCAGGCCCTGCATCTACAGAGTACAGGCTTTAAATGAAAGACAACCAAACAAAAAAGAAAACTAGGTCTTACCTTTACCTTACCTTTATGTAGCCCTTACCCTTATGTACAATGTTGGTCATTGAAATAAATTATTGTTTATGTTATATATATATATCTGGTTTTGAAATAAAACACTGGTCAACAATTAAAAAACTTCAGTTTAATCAAGGTAACAACTATATGCAAATACAACAAATAGCAAAATGCTGAATTGTTAGCAGCTTCTAACACCAATTTATGTTAATAAACTACTTTGTTCTGTTCTCTAACGCTAATACTGAAATAATTACAGAACAATAAAATCATATTCTTATACTACAAAGTAAAAACTAGCATAATATATGCAGCAATTTTTTCTTCTTACATATAATAAATGTATGGACCCATGCCCTTGTGCTACCTAGAACCTGATTTATTTATTTATTTTTACAGAATCCCCCCTTGTTATATGGTATAGATTCAGTGCTTGACAAGATCTGACCTAAAGATTTGCAAAAGCTTTTGCTTTTCCCACGTGACCTACTACCAATTTTTAACGATTGAGATAAATCACTTCTTTCATGATCATCTAACTTATATTCCATAAAAAAAAAAATCAGATTCTGCAAATAACTTCATGCTACTTGGAGCACACATTACCAGGCATTATGTACATCTGACATTTCTTTATATCTGTGCAAAATTAGCATAATATATTTGTCTATGCATTGGGAAAGTCGTCAGGTTTCAGTGCTGCTTTCAGATTAGCCCAGAAGATTTGCTGTTCTTCTTCCTCTGTTGGCCATTCCAAGTAGGTTTTTGTGTTCATGAGCTTCCTCAGTTTGTAAAACCTCTTTGGGACAGTTGACTTTTCAATTTGCTCCAAAAGAACCAAAATGGCAGTATCATTGTTTTCATCAAAAAGGCGAAAGTGAGAGAACTCCAGCTCATATTTGCACCACTCACTGTGGACAAAGTGCTCAGACAATATAAACAGAGTTTTGTAGCTCTTCTCCATGGCATCCATAATGTTATCTATAATCCATTTGCCTGGTACAAAATCACGTTTATGAAGACATACCTTGAATGGAGGGTTTGAGTTCTCTAGCTCTGGAACCATCATATTCTCTACCCATTCAAAGTCTCTTTCACTGTACGATATGAATGCATCATAACAGATCTCTTGCTCTGGTACTTTTAAAGGCTTCCTCTTAGCTTTCAACCAGGCCCAGGTCATCTTCACATACCATATGACGTGAAGATAGTGGCAAAGTGCCACAATAATGGCTATAGCCAATATCAAGAAGATGCAGGACAGTGCCACAACCAATGTCTTATGGCACATTATGAGCGGAAGATGTATTTGCTGTATCTGTTGACCTCTGACAGAAGGTGGAGAATCGCAAATATAATGTTCTGGCCAACCCAAAAGCAATTTATCATTATGTTTTATAAAATCCACAAATTGACATGAGCAGAAATAATTGTTCTCGCTTCCATCTAGTCTTGCCAATTTTGGGAAGGAATCCAAATCTGTTTGGTAGAAGTCATTCAGACTGTTCCTGCTTATTACAAGCAGTGCTAAGTTTGGAAGGTGTGCTTTACCTGGCAGCCTGGCTAATCTGTTATTTGATATGTGCAGTTCCTGCAAATCTGGAAAACTGAAAACAAACTCTTCGAGATTATTGGAATTTAAATCCAACAGCTGCAAAGTGTCCGGAATGCAGTTATCTATACGGTTTAGCTGGCAATCAGAAATATTTAAGTATTTCAGGTTGGCAGGCCACCTGCAAGAAGAAAGCTCTTTTTCACCAAACGCATTTTGACTTAGATCAATATTAACTAAGGTTGGCACACTGGCAAGTATATGGGAAACCCTGGATAATGATGATAAGCTATTTCTGCTGACATTTAAAGTATGTAATGATGGCCAAGCACCATAACCTTCTAAATAACAGACTGAACCTGCCAAAACTAGGTCTGACAGCAGGTTCCCACTAAGATCAAGATATTCCATCTTCTTGAAGGATCGGGATAAATGGCAAGGCATCAGAAAAACTTTGCTATCTATACAGGTAATGCTTTTAATGTCATGCACTACTGTGTAAATAAAACTTAAGTCACTAAAAATATAAAAGTTTGGTATGAACAAGTTCTTAATAACAATCGTTGACAATGAGGAGTTAACATCTTTCAAAACTGGAAAACCATGCCCTGTTCCACGAAGCTCCGAGTCCTCAAAGACACAATCTGTAATGTTTTTCTGAGAGAACATTATTTCTATCAGTCTTACGGCACTGGCATCGGTCACTAAACAGTTTTTAAGCATAAATATTCTCACACTTGTGTCATTGAGCACAGCAAAGCACTCTGTATCATTATGTGCTATGAAGGACGTATTTCTGATCTCTAACCTGGTGACGGAATATGCAAGATCCTTTATTATTTCAGGCAATTTGGTCACACTTGCAGCCAAAATGATGTGCTCTATAGCCTTAACAGTCTTTAGTGTACCATCTGTATAGTGTCGGAGCTTTGGGATATCCAAGTGAAGTTCCTCTAAGCTCAGCACACCGTCAAAATCTTGGTTATGGAGAGCAGCAAAGTTTAGATTTCCAAATTTTAAAGATTTCAATGAGGTTAGAGCTGAGAATAGGGAGGCTTCACCAAGTGATGTATATTGATTACCGAGCAGGTTTAAATGTTTCAGCATGTTAAGGTTTCGAAACCAAGAGACTGACAAGCTGGTTAAGTTGTTGTAGGAGATATCCAACTCTTCAAGGCTTGTTAGTGATTGAAAAGAGCTATTGCTGATGCTATGGATTTTATTGTTCTTTAGAAGAAGAACACTCAGTTTTGAGTACAATGTTAGGTCTGTATCAGTGATCATCTGAATTAGATTATTGGACATATCCAACTTCCATAACTGCCTTGGTAGTGTGGAAGGAATAGATTGCAGCTGTTTGGAAGAGCAGTCACAAGAATACATTCGGTCACATGAACAGTCCGTTGCGTCTTTGGAATGTGTCGTGGTCACCAAAGCATAGATGAAGCAGCAGCTGAAGAGATAATGCATCTTTATATATATGGAGAAGCTAAAAAACAAAAAAACAGAAATAAAAAAACAAAATGATTATTCTAGACATTTCTGAAGAATATCAGTTAAAGTCAGGTCCATAAATATTTAGACACAATTCTCATATTTTGAGATCTATACACCACCACAATGGATTTGAAATTAACCAAACAGGATGTCCTTTAACTGCAGACTTTCAGCTTTAATTTAAGGGTATTTACATCATGAACGGTGTAGGAATAACAATGTTTTCTATATGTGACTCCCACGTTTAAGGGACCAAAAGTAATGGGACAATCTACTCAAAAACTATTTCATGGACAGGTCAACAATTTCCATTCTTGCAAGCAGCTGCTGAGTGATTCCTGGGTCGCGCAGTGGCTTCGAGCATCAGTCAGAGGAGGAGAAATCGTTTGAGGTGTACATAGCCGTTCGCAGCCCTGCACAGGGGCTCACATGGCGGGGGGGAGGGGGCTTTGTTTGGGCAGGGTGGCATTAACCTGCTTGCTGGGCTCCGCACCCACGCAGCCCAACGACCAGGTCTGCTTCGTGCCCCGAGTGTAAGCCTATACAATACAAATATTGCAGAATTGCAATTTTAATATTCTTTTGCCTTTTCTCCACCCATCCATTTCCAGCATATTCCCCCTGTATGATATGTTTCCATTATTTATGTGTAAAAGTTGGTGTTTGGCTGGTGTCAAATCTGTATTTTATATATATATATATGGCATATTTATGCTCATTACAAATGCTGAAAAATATTTTGGTTGATTTTGGTGATTCGGTACTTGTGTAATATCTGGACGCCCGATTTTTTAATCGCATGCGTTAACTTAAGGCATGCAATGGGATCCGATGGGACCCGATTTTCGGGGTTTTTAAGACGTTCCTGTACAATTAAAAAATCGGTCGCATCGCATGCCATTATAATGGCATGCAATGCGACGTGACCGACCCGATTTTGCCATTGGACCCAATGTTAAATTGTACCTCAGACCCGATTTTACATTGGATCAAATGTGAAAGGCCCCCCAGACCCGATTTTTCATTGTATACCCACCCTGATGGTTAATTATTAAGTCAAATGCCCCCCCCCCCCCCATTGTTAACGCCACCCCACGATCAACGCCAACCATGAAGCGTGGCGAGCGCAGCGAGGCCTCCAGGGACGGTGGTACGCGTCCTCCGACCTTTTCATACATCCACTATCCACGTCGGCGCCCAAAGCATGGCGAGCGCAGCCAGCCCCGCAAGGGGCCACGGAATAGGAGCCCGAAGCGTGGCGAGTGCAGCGAGCCCCGTGCGGGGACGCGGATTTCTTAACATGTATTCCGCGGCCGCTCGCCACGCTTCGGGCTTGTATTCCGCATCCGCTCGCCACGCTTCGGGCTAGGTGGCTCGCTGCGCTCGCCACACTATATAAAATCAACTCCACGCCGACGTGGATAGTGGGGGTATGAAAAGGTCAGAGGACGCGTACCGCCGCCACTCACCACGCTTCAGGTTGACGTTGATCGTGGCGTGACGTTAACAATGGGGGGGGGCATTTCACATAGTAATTACCCATCAGGGTGGGTATACAATTAAAAATTGGGTCTGTGGGGCATTTAACATTGGTTCCAATGTAAAAATCGGGTCGAATCGGAATTCAGACCCGATGTCAAAATCGGGCGCCCAGATATTACACAATTACTGGTGATTCTTTAATTTTTTTTCATCGGTACTTGTGTAGTTTCGCGTCTGAGTCCCCTTGCGGGCTCGGTGGCTCGCTACGCTCGCCACGCTATCTAAAATCAACTCCATTCCAACATGGATAGTGGGGGTATTTACTATCCATGTTGGCATGGAGTTAAGTTACTTTATTTTAGATAGTTGTGGCGAGCGTAGAACCCGGAAGTAGCATGGCGCCATGCTGGCGCCGTGAAACTACACAAGTACCTTTTAATCTTTAGGTACTTGTTTCCTATCTGGGCGCCCAGGTTTTCTACGTACGGCACCGTAATGAAATCGGATCGCATCGCATCGTACACATACACGATATTGAATGATGCGATGCGATGCGATCCGATTCGATTTCCCATAGAAAACAATGTGAAATGGCTCAATTTAGCCAAATTCTCATAGGAACAATAGTAAATGGGCCAAAAACACCCCTGAACATTGAAATGTCCCCCCAAAAGTAGTTGACGCCACCCCGCCATCAACGTGAACCCGAAGCGTGGCGAGCGCAGCGAGCCCGCGAGGGGCAGCGGTACGCGTCCTCCGACCTTTTCATGCCCTACTATCCACTAGGGCGTGGAGTGAGAATAGAATAGTGTGGCGAGCGCAGCGAGCCACCGAGCCCGAAGCGTGGCGAGCGCAGCGAGCCCCGCGAGGGGACGCGGATACCTTCACAGTTATACGCGTCCCCTCGCGGGCTTCCCAGGTGTCCATGGCGACGCGGACACCTGGGAAGCCCGCGAAGGGACGCGTTTACCTGTGAAGGTATCCGCGTCCCCTCGCGGGGCTCGCTGCGCTCGCCACGCTTCGGGCTCGGTGGCTCGCTGCGCTCGCCACACTATTCTATTCTCACTCCACGCCCTAGTGGATAGTAGGGCATGAAAAGGTCGGAGGACGCGTACCGCCGCCCCTCGCGGGCTCGCTGCGCTCGCCACGCTTCGGGTTCACGTTGATGGCGGGGTGGCGTCAACTACTTTTGGGGGGACATTTCAATGTTCAGGGGTGTTTTTGGCCCATTTACTATTGTTCCTATGATAATTTGGCTAAATTGAGCCATTTAACATTGTTTCCTATGGGAAATCGAATCGGATCGCATCGCATCGCATCGTTCAATATCGTGTATGTGTACGATGCGATGCGATCCGATTTCTCTATGGAGAATAGCATGGTGCGCAATTAACTTAGCGGGCGCCCAGATAGGAAACAAGTACCAATCTTTATGTGAAAAATTATGCTTTTATACTTAAGTTGCATTTTATAGTTTCTACGTGTTCTACATTCATGGATGGTGGATGTTAGCACTCCATGAATAGTTGTGTAGTGAACCTCACAGGTGAACAAGCCCACATGGTGAAACGTGTTCTAAGCATAAATATGTATCCCTGCTGCAGGGGGACCGTAACCTTTCCAGGCTGACAAGGCGCCCTTACATTCTCCTAACAGGTATCGTTCAGTTTGAGGGTCACCTCTCCAGCAGTGCATCAGGCCCCTGCAATCCTACGGCATCAGGGGCTGACACTGCATATGGAGCGGGTTCCCTTCCACGTTTCTTTTCCTTCTCTCCCTGATGTCCTCACCATTGCTATCTGATCTGCTCATCTCATGACGGGGGCAGCAGGCGCAGTAGGAGTTAATACATCTGGTCTTTACTTTGACATACACTTGTACTATCTTATATCACTACACACTACACTATTGACGGAATGTTAACATCCACCATGTTTTGATGAATTGATAAATTATACGGTTGATTATCAATACTTCATACTTCAGCGGTTTGGGGATAAGAATTGCTATTTATATAAATATATATATATATATATATATATATATATAATATATTAAGAATTTTAGAATATTTCTGATTTTCTTTCTTTTTCTGTTTTTTTGAGCCGACCTGTGGTATTTCATGCCCTACCATCCACTAGGGCGTGGTGGGAGAATAAAATAGTGTGCCGAGCATAGCGAGGCACCAAGCCCGAAGTGCGAGCATTGTGAGGGGACGCGGTGCACTTTAACCTGTGTCCAAGTCGACTGTGTCGACATTCGGGTAATAAAAAACTGTGAAAAACCCCATGTAGACCTTTTGACTGTCGACCTAACCCATGTCGACCTAATGACCCTGTTGACCTTCCTGCATGTCGACCTAGACACATGTCGACCTAAATATGACTAACAACTTGCTGGTGACCAACTGATGCACACCCTTTCAGATAAGGGATACTCAACCTGTATATATATTGCCTGTCAGCATTGAAAAGCACGCTGTAATTTTGAGCATTGAATATTCTGTTCGATTTTTTTATGTATCATGATGATATTTATGCTGTAATGCTTAATTACTTATAGATTGTAAGCTTGCAGCAGGGCCCTCCTACCTCCAAGTCTGTCTGTTGTTACCCAGTTTGTTTTATCACTGTCTACTATTGTAAAGCGCAACGGAATCTGCTGCGCTAAAGCAGAAACTGTAAATAAATAAAATAAAATTACTTAATAATCTCTATTTAAGGTACTTTATTGATACTTATCTTTTTTGAAGTACCAGTATGGGTTATTTCTGGACATTTGCAGGGGTGCCTACAGTTGATGTTTCATGACCAATTGAAATTATTTAATTTCAATGTTATTTGCAAAACCAGTGCTGGTGGCTGACAATCATAACATATGTTGAAAACCCGAATTGAATATCATCCCTCACCACATAATTAACCCTAAGTATGACACACAAATGACACTTTAATGAATTCAATATTTTTTTCTACATTTCTAAACAAGGAAATTTTTGGCCATGAAAAAAATCCTGATAGTGTAAGTGCTGCCATGATTTAAGAAAGTTTGGGAACACTGTGCCCTACTGACATGGACGTCACGTCATCTGCACGTCTTTAAATGCCCTCCTTCATCAGTTACAGTCAGAAGAACTTCCTATTGGTTGCAGCAAAGTGACAAATAACCAATCAGAGGACGTAGCAGCTGCTGCTCTTCCAAACACAAGAACAGAAGAAAAAAAGTTATAGATGGAGCGTGCCAGGGTGACTGGAGACCCCCGCGCTGCGGGTACATATACGACTGCATCTAGGCTGTCCTCCTCTCCCAGCCCCTGGTACTGTGCGACTCTGACATAGGGGTGTTTTCCCCTCATTATTGAATCTGTAAATAAACAATGTGGTAAAAGCCAGTCACCATATGTTGTGTTAGAGAGGGCAGAGCTACACCCTTTTTACAGCCAGGACGCCCACAACACATGTGTAATAGGCAGTATCTAGAAAACATGCAACTAACCTGCAGGCAGCTCTCCCGCGCCTGTGCCCCTTAGCCATGGCACATCCGAGCTGGTAAGAAGCAGCCAGCTAGCTGCACATGCCTCCTCCACACACTGCTGCAGCCAGTGCGATGTCAGGATCTCATATGAGTGTGCTCTCTCCACACACTGTTGTAGCCAGTGCGATGTCAGGATCTCATATGAGTGTGCTCTCTCCACACACTGTTGTAGCCAGTGCGATGTCAGGATCTCATATGAGTGTGCTCAGTCTCAGGGAGAGAGCACCAGCGCTCACACCCCGCTCTGTGCTGGGCGGGGAGTCACAGGAATCGTTGATTCCCAATCATCGATTGTCTCTGACCGATGGCAAATGGTTTTACCATCGATGGAAGAGAACCAAGTGGTTCTCCTCCATCGATGGCACAGAATGAATATAATAATTTTGTATTTTTTTTTTTCTTTTTGCAACGTGCCGGGACACCGATCAGCCCCGCCCCCGGGCTGTGATTGGCCTGCAGGCCATTGACTGAAGCAACAGCTACTGTATGACCGTCGATGGGTGAAACCATCGATGGTATCCCAGTGTCATCGTTTTGACCATCGCGGCACACTTACATGACGCTATCGATGGCGGGCTCACTGGCAGCCGTTCATGCAGAGGGCATAGGACTGGGACAACACTCACATTCCTGTACACACACACACACACAGTGCTCCATGCTGCTGCAAGGATCAGGTGCTATGCTTAGGCCAGGGCAGTATTACAATGTATTGTGCAATGTGCATATGTGTGTGGCACTGTGACGGATCTGGAATGTGGCTGGGAAGGGGTTGGGATTATTTGGTCTACAGTATGATGGTCGACAGTCATTAGGTCGACACCATTTGGTCGACATGGGAAAAGGTCGACATGGGAAAAGGTCGAAAGGTCATTAGTTTGACAATGTCTATGTCGACAGTCAAAAGGTCCACATGGGGTTTTTCACTGTTTTTTTTTACCTGAATGTCAACACAGTCGACATTGACACAGTTTCAAGTGCACCGCATCCCCTCGCATCGCTCACTACGCTCGCAAGGTGTTGGGCACGGTGCCTCGCTACTCTCAGCACACTATTTTATTCTCCCACCACACCCTAGTGGATGGTAGGGCATGAAATACTGTCTGTCGGCACATGACGGCTAAAAAAACAGTGAAAAACCCCATGTCGACCTTTTGACTGTCGACATAGACATTGTCGACCTAATGACCTGTCAAACTAATGAACTTTCGACCTAGAAACATTTTGACCTTTTCCCATGTTGACCTTTTCCCATGTCAACCTAATGGTGTTGACCTAATGACTGTCGACCATCATGCTGTAGACCAAATGACTGCACCCCCTGGGAAGCAGAGCAGTGCCCAGGGCATGCACAGGGTTTCTACTGGGGAATTCCCACATGTCTGGTTGAGGAAAACTGTAAAAAAAAAAAACAACAATTTGAATGGGCACGGTTTTGTGATGATCAATTAAGTGCAGGACTGATGATCAGGGATGTAACTAGATATTCGTAGGCCCCATAGCAAAATTTTGTAAAGGCCCCCATACAGTTTGCCCTTGAAAGACCCCCAGCAGCTCCCCGGGAGGCTGATTATGATTTGGCACTTGATGTGCCAAATTATACATGCAATAATTTGCATGCGATTTAATGCATGTATATCCCTGGGGAGCTGGCGGTGGCGGGGGAGCAGGCAGGGGGGTCCGTAGGACGGGCAGCGGGGTCCCTGTGGTGCTGGGCATTAAGTCAGCGGGTCCGTGTGGCGGATGGGAACCGAGTAGCGCTATTCGCCGGGCGGCGGCACGAGAAGCGCAGCTGCATTTGAAAACACTGGCTGTACGCCGATTGGCTGAAATTCAGCGCCACCACCTGATGAATAGCGCAGGAAGCGCTGATTAATTTGATAACACTGACCAGATGCTGATTGGCTGAGGTTCAGCCAATCAGCGTCCAGCTGCCTAGACCCCGCAATTCGCCGGTCCCCGCAGTCCACCCCTTGCTGCAACCCTCCCGGATTCCGGCAGCCCCCTTCCCCCCCCCCCCCCTCATTTACCTGGGGGCAGAAGCTTGAAATTGCTGCGATTCGCGGCGTTTCGGCGGAAGGGCGGGGTACTTTATCACCAGCCAATCAGCTCTTAACTGTCCCTTTTTAAACCCAACCTGTAACTTAACAGTCAGGAGCTGATTGGCCGGTGATAAAGTACCAGGCACTTTATCACTTCTCCTCCCTTATCACTGCTTCATACATCTACCCCACAATCACTTTCCCCAAACTAATGGGGAAAAGATATGTAGGGGCAGTGCAGAAGATATTCCATTTTTCTGCAGTAACCACTTGTCTACTTTGGTTTCTTCCTCTCCAGAATATTCCCAGCAGGTGGGTGGGGGTATGGATCCTTAGGTCACCAGCATGTTGGCCAATAGTGATTAGGTCAGCACCATTAGGTCGACATGCATTTAGATCGACATGCAGGAAGGTCAACGTGACTGTATGTCGACATGGGTTAGGTCGACAGGGTCATTAGGTCGACACAAGCATTAGGTCGACATGGGGGTAGGTCAACAGGCAAAAGGTCGACATTGGGGTTTTTAAAAAAAATTGTCTCGGATGTCGACACAGTTGACATGGACACTGAACGTAGCACCGTGTCTCCTCGCATGGCTCACCATGCTTCGGGCACGGTGTTGATCTAATAGTGTCGACCTAATGACTGTCAATCAACATGCTTGTGACCCAATGACCATTTCCCGTGGGCGGGGCCAGGCTAATTGCATCATTAGGTGTAGGGGTGTGGTTACAATGACACGATGACCATATAATCATGTCACTAAACCTCACCCCTCTGCAGGGGACATGCTATCATTACATACCTGCCAACATTGAAGGCTGTGGAGGTGAGACAGTGTGCAAATTTTTGGGGGACGTGGCCTGTTGGAAAGGGGGCGTGTCCTATACTCGCGACGCTCCCGCGAGGCCACGCCCCGTTTTCGTCTCAGTAGGGGCATGCCCAGCAGCTCTGTGAGCTGCTGACCAGCCCCCAGCCCCTCTGCCTGCACAGCGTCTATTCACGGACCACAGGGGGGACTCCCAACTGCGCCCCCCCCACGCCGTGGGACACTGCCGGCGGCGGGAGGGATGCGGGAATGTCCCAAAATATCGGGACGTTCCCGCAATAAGCGGGACAGTTGGGAGGTATGTCATTACCTCTACATTTTGCCCACTTTACTAGGAAGTGGGCAGAATGCCAGATGGGTGCCCACTCTTCCTGTGGAGTGGGGAACTACCCCAAAAATGAGTGTGGGCAAATGCAGTGATATTTCTGTTATTTCTGATAAAGGGCTTTTCACTGCTTAACACATAAGGGTTAATTACTGTTGGACTAAGGCCAATTACTTACAAGTCTGTTTATGGTATGTGGTAGGAAGCTGTAAACAGGGTAGAACATATAAACTATGTCTTTGTATTATACATGCAGTGGTTTAAATGCCCTATGAAATAAGTATACACCCCACACTACATAAAGAACCTGATGCAGGCTTGAAAGTATTCCCATTTTTGGAGCATACCCCGCCGTATGTACTCACACTGCACAAGCAGTGGCACTGCAGCATTTTATGCAGATTAATCACCTGAGCTGTCATAGAGTGTTATGACGTATGCAAAGTGACTGTGAGTGCGTGTGGATGGAAGAACCATCTCCTGCGTAAATGCCTCCAGACTGTAGATATATATTTAGATGGAATTTCCCAATTAGGTAAATCCCTGCAATACCTACGTGATCGGCCTCATCATCAGTCAGCCTAATTCAGGAGATACCTTTTCAGTCTCTTGTTAAATAGCAACAATATCTAAATCACGTGGAGCCCACCTTTGAGTCTGCCTATCACAATCAGCGGGGCAGCGGGGGGCTCAAGCAGAAATCGGGAGCCTCCCGCTGCCCCGCAAACCCCCTCACACCTCCCGGTTTTTGTGATCCTTCCATTTATATTCAGACTGCGCATGCACACATCTGGAACTGGCGTAGTATTCTGGAATCAAATTAGCACAGGGCTCCACAGCCAGGGGACACTCTATACAGTACTGTATATAAGGTCTCTTAAGCCAAAACATCACCTCCTGGCTGGTCAGCCCCAGGCGGGGTCCCTAGGGGAGCGGGGAGCCTGCAATAAAGGGGTCCAGACACCCCCGGACAGTGAGTGCCAGGTTGATAACAATAAAATAGGGTTGTCCTGTTGAACTACAAGTCCATGCAAGCCTCCTTTGCATTCAGGGACTTGAAGAACCACAAGTCCCAGTATGCGGGGCATTAAAGGAACAACTAGGTGGTGTAGGTGGGAGTAATAAATAAATGGGCTGTTAACATACCTCCTAACAGTCCCGTTTTTCGCGGGGAGATTTGTGCCAGAGATTCATAATGGGAGATTCAGCATGAGAGATTTCAACTCTCACAGGAAGAGTTTAGGCGACTTCAGGGCATTTCAGGTGATTGAGTAAAATCGCTCAGAAAATGCCTGAATTTCGCCCCCTCTGTGTGGGGCACATTAGCCCAAGAGAGATTGCTAACTTATTCTATTAACTGCTGCTTCTCTCTTATCAAATGTATCCTGTTATTTTCAGTGATCCATACTCTGATGTGGAAGCGTGTGGACTAACCTCTTGCACACATACACATCTGAGTGATATCCTTTCAAAGAATCCATTGTGTATATTCTCAATATCATTAATGATCTCCCCCCTCCCCACCATATTGGCTGACCATGAAGGTCAGTTTTGGTTAAGTAGCCAACGACCGGCATATACAACGGGGTCCTCATGATATCGTTAATGATATAATTCAGTGTGTATGCACAATGCCGTCCACCCGAGAGACTGTCAATATAGTTACCAATAACATATGTGGGTTACATGCAAAAGCAAACAGTATTTACCCTGCACAGTAAACATTGTAATTGTATTTGTATTTGTAGATGAAAAATTGGGTAATAGTGCACACTGCTCAAGTGCAGCAGCAAAAGCAAACCGAACACTGGCATGCATTAATATGGGTATGGATTCAAGGGATGCCGATGTGATAGTGCCTCTTTACAAGGCATTGGTGAGACCACACTTGGAATATTGTGTTCAGTTCTGGGCAACGCACCTTAAAAAGGACATAAATGAATTGGAACAGGTACAGAGAAGGGCAACTAAGCTAGTAAAAGGTCTGGAATCACTAGCATACAAAGATACAGATGGAGCTGGCCTCTTCTATCCCCGGCGTACTGCGTACTGAATTAAGAAGAGGATTCTTCACCATTAGAGCAGTAAAAATCTGGGACTCATTGCCGGTGGGGGTGGTTACAGCAACTACTGTAAATTTATATCAAAACTGGATACATTTTTGGCCACTAAGGGAATCCTATGACTTACTCAAGTCAGTAGTTACAAGTTAGATAGGTTGAACTTGATGGACTAACGTCTTTTTCAGCCTTAATTATTATGTTACTATGTTACTATTCACTCCCCTTGCATGGTAACATGGTTTGTTCCAGACACAAAGTTACTCGCTTTTATTTTACTTACAAACATGCATCAGGCCAAGCGTGTCGTACTTCTGAGATGTGAGCTCCTCTGTATGTACAACTATACACCAAAACTGTTTCTTTTTTTTCTAAATGCAAGATCAATCCTTTGCTGCCAAGTCTGCATCAGCCTCTTCCTGCTCGCTAAAATAATTCCAGAAAAAAACTAAAGTACTAATGGAAACTGCAAACAGTTGATCTTTGAGCTCAGATCCAGTTACTCATGGGTCCGGCCTCTGAACATTTGCTTATCTAATCCCACTAATTTTCACCTGCACAAACTACATCTATTACCTGGGAATTTAAAACTCTTCTATTATTCAAAGAAGATTGATGCATACAAGATCGAATCTGAATGGTTTCTAATGGAAATAAATTATACCCATAGTGCCTGTACTTATGTGCTGCCACAGGTACCAGTGCAAAATAAATAATTTGCTGACATTTGTAAAGAGAAAAATACAAAGACTCATGTCAAAAGTGTCAGGAAAGGAGCACAGTGATGAAGGAGAGACTTGAGTCTGCAGTGTGAGGAAGAAGCAGGTGGATGGAGGAGATGTTGGTGCTGGAGTGTGAGGGAAGGAGCAGGGTGATGGAGGAGATGATGGGTATTGAATGTGAGGGAAGGAGCAGGGTGAGGGAAGAAGCAGGTGGATGGAGAAAATGTTGGTGCTGGAGTGTGAGGGAAGAAGCAGGTGGATGGAGAAGATGCTGGTGCTAGAGTGTGAGAGAAGGATCAGGCTGATGGAGGAGAGACTAGGGTCTGGAGTGTGAGGAAGTAGCAGGTTCATGGAGAATATGTTGGTTCTGGAGTGTGACAGCAGAAGCAGGTGGATGATGGAGATGTTGGTGCTGGAATGTGAGGGAAGAAACAGGGTGATGGAGGAGCAGGGGTGCAAGTACGGCGGAACGGGGTATACGGCGTATCGGTAAAAGATACAGTATATTGCCGATACCCCGTACCGCCATAACAAATGCCCCCCGAACTGTGTAATTCGCATGCGCGCTTATGTAAGTGGAGGGGGCTTGGCCTCTGCCGTACCGCCACAGCTGATTCCCTTCGGAGGGGAGGGGAGCACATTGCGCATCTCTCCTTCCCCTTCCTGTGTAACTGTGACTGGGCTGTCAGCCAATCAGAGCTTGCGGGCTGGCAGCCAATCAGGAGCCAGCCCGCGAGATATGATTGGCTGACGGCCCAGTCACACAGTCAGAGTCAGGGACACAGTGAACCCGGGGAAGGAGAGATGCGCAATGCAGTCCCCTCCCTTCCCCAGGCAAGCAGAAGCAGGCAGCAGCGGGGGACTGGAGGGGGGGACAGGAGACCCGGACACAGCCAGCACTGCAGGAGTCACTCACGGAGGGTGAGTTGTGCTGCTGATTACTTGTTCTGGAACTGTGGGGGCATTTATGTGTGGCACTCTGGGGGCATATCTGGCACTGGGGGCATACTTGGCACTGTTGGGGCATATGATATCTGGCACTGGGGGCATATGTGTGGCACTGTGGGGGCATATCTGGAACTGTGGGGGCATTTGATATCTGGCACTGGGGTCATATGTGTGGCACTGTGGGGGCATATCTGGAACTGTGGGGGCATATTAGTAATGGGCATAAGTTGTGCGGCAGCGGTGCAATGAGCATTATGGTGTGGGGCATAATGTGTAATGGCATTATGGCATGGATAATATGTAGTGGGTGTGTGACGCGTAACAGGCATTACTGTGTAAATTTTGTCCGCGCGCCTTCGTTGTGCAATATCCCTGTTTGTAGTTTATCTGGCTCCTATATTTTGTATGCAGGATGCAATGCACCAGCCCAAACAGAAATGTCATTGTGTTCTAAAGTTTTGTAATGTAGCCACTCTCCCTAGTGTCATATGACCATACCCCTGACCTCGACCATTTTTTGCTGCGCGCCTTCGGCGCACAGCACAGAGGCACTAAGTCATTTTTTCTACTTGCACCACTGTGGAGGAGATGATGGGTATTGAATGTGAGGGAAGGAGCAGGGTGATGGACTAAGGTCCGGAGTGTGAGGGGAGAAGCAGGTGGATGGAGATGTTGGTGCTTGAGTGTGCGGGAAGGAGCAGGGGAATGGAGTGTGAGGAAGTAGCAGAGTGATAGAGGAGATGTTTGTGCTGGAGTGTGAGGGGAGAATCAGAGTTTTGTAGTAAAGAGTGTTGATGGGATATGAGGTAAGAAGCAGGGTGATGGAATAGAAGATAAGGCTGGACTGTGAGGGAAGGAGCAGGGCAATGGTCAGAGGATGGGGCTGGAATGTGAGCAAAGGAACCGGGTGATGGAGGAATGGATGGATGTGAGGGAAAGAGCAGATTGGTGGAGAGGCGTGGATGGGGTAGAAGTGTAAGAGAAGAAGCAGGGTGTTGGAAGATAGAAGATGCCAGGGTGTGAGGAAAGGAGGGGCTGGCCCAAGAGCCCGATGCTGATTTCCTAAATACGGAAGGGGGACCCCATTACTTTTCCCCCCTGTATTTGGGAAACCAGGACCGGCTCAATGAGCCCAGGGCTGGTTATGCTGGGGGAGAACCCCACGCCATTTAAAAAAAATTAGAACATCCGCAAACTCCCATTACTAAAGAAATCAAATTCTGACTTTGGCTAGAAATTCACACCCTATTACATGTGCGAATTTCAGGGAAAAATTGCACTTTTGACATGGCAATAGGGTGCAATTTTTTTTAGCTGTTGCACCAGGGTTGCCTACCCTCCTGGATTGGCCAGGAGGGTCCCGAAAATCGGTTCCACCTCTCGGCCCCCCGGAAAGGTGGGCAATTCTGCCTCATCCTCCTGGCCACATCGTTTAATTACCTTGATTTGCGGCTATTCGCCAGGAGGGGGTGGGGCTAAATATGCAAATAGCGTAATTAAGCCCCCGTCCCTCGGTGAGGCCCCGCAAATCGGGGGATTTACAGTGCTGGGGGCGGGGCTTTATGACGTCTACATCAGGCCCCGCCCCCACACGTGATGCTGACAGACTCCTCTCCGGGCTTCTCCCGGAGAGGAGAATTTTGAAGTAGGCAAGTATGTGTTGCACCCTATTACATCTCACCCATGTCCCTAATTGTGCTGCCTCGGTGGGACTAAGCTGTATTTTATAGGCTGTGTAGTGTCTTTTTTTACATTGTTTTATATCTTTAATATTACCGATGTTCTTAAGTCTTAGGGGTCTTATGTCTATGATTTTATACAACACCAATGTTTGCAGATCTGAGCAATGCTTTTTGAACTGTGCATGTGTAACCGTGCGTGTATGATGATTCATTAGCAATGGACACAGTGAGGATTTATTCGCAAAGGGTGTGCAAGGTACAGTAATGAGCATTTGTGAGAGTAACGGCACGTGGCTACAAACATACAGGCACTGTATTTTGTCACAGTCTTCTGAGGGTATTTTAGTCAGCTACTGCAAATTGAGACATACATTATGAGACACTGTAGAATTGCTCAGAAGATTGTTGAGGGGGGGGGGGACTCAACTGGTTACAACATCGACATTGCATCCACCTCTGAATTAGGACAAGGTTATAAGAATTCAACATTATACCAAAATAAACTGTGTTTTTAAAAATAATTATTACACGTCCATGCGATCCATAATCACACAATTCAATTTCATTTTATATATTGATGGCTAAAATAAACTATGTCACCCTTTAAGATCAATAGAATGAATTGTGTTTCATAATACCTTTTGGGGGTGCAGTACCAAGACAACACACCTCTATATTCTTATCACTAAGATTGTTGTCTTGGTACTATACTCCGTCTCCCACGAAGGTATTATGAAACACAGTTCATTCTTTTGTTCTTAAAAATGTTTGCTGTCCAATGTCCCTTTTTAAGGGATTAATTCTGTAATAACTGTAAAAAATAAAGCTTTAAAGAGATCATTGATCACCTTAAATAAAGAACTTAAAAATATTCTCATATAGTTAAAAACTGAATTCTATGCAAAAAACAACAACTAATGAATGGTTAATTCATACTTGCCTGCTTTTGAAAACTAGTTTCAGTGAGATTATAGTTTGTAGTAGAATTTTGCAGAGCGCCCCATTGAGGGGGCGTGTCATGCTCCACCCAAAGGGTGTGTCTACTTCCATATATGGAGTGATTGTGAAAAGAGATTGTGAACGTGGCACCTAGAAACGTGTGTGTGTACTGCTACATCTGAGGGGAATCTTTTAAAATTACTTATATCCAAATGTAGATGAGCCCCAAAGCAGTTAGTAAGAGATACTATACTTGCTGAAGTGCTGGGAAATGGTGCTGATGAATCAATGTAACTGTATCGATCTCTCATTCCTTTTTTCCCAAAAAAATGTAACAGTGTAATGTGGGCTAGGTGAAATGAGGGAGATTGGTAGACTAATGAGGGAGAGAGGGAAATTGCTGTTATTTCAGGGAGTCTCCTGCAGAATTCAGGAGGGTAGGGAACTATGGATTAATTAAGTCTGTCTCTTCAAATCTCCCCTATACTTATAACCCAGGTTATTGTCGGGTTATTGCCAGGTCAACCTGGGTAGAGATACAGTGTGAAATCACCAAATTGAATAAGGTCCATACACATAAGCGTGTATAGGTAACGATCATATTAAATTGTGTCCACATTCGGCTCAAAAAAAACAGTCAAAAAACCGAGTCGACCTTTTGACTGTCGACCTAACGCATGTGTCAACCTTGAACCCTGTCGACCTAACCCATGTTGACCTAACGCATGTGTCGACCTAGTCCATTGTCGACCTAGACCCCTGTCGACCTTCATCCATGTCGAAACTTGCTGTATCTCAACCCAACGGTGTCGACCTAATGACTGACGACCTAATTGGAGTCGACAATTCAACCGTATCCCATGGAAAGCTTTGACACTCCTCTGTTGGTAATACCAGCAGATGAGCGACCAGGCCAGGCAATTCAACCCAGGGGTTAAACCCGGGATGCCCTGTTTCTGACAGAGATTTGCTGTGTGAAAGAGGTTTTAGATACATTTGTACCATTTCAGTGAGCTGTGTCTGCTGTTTTGTGCACAGACATGCTTTGTGAGAGCGTCTCATCTTTCACCTTTAGTGCCAATGAAGAGAAAACCAACCAGGGTATACAATTGGTATTCCTGTGGTATACTAGATGAATAGAAAACCTGTATAACTTGTTTCCAATTAGGTATTTCACACTACTTATACACTCCATACAACAAAGAAGAATATGTGTTATTGCTTCTTGACTGAAGTATATGAACAAAGAAAAGTGCTTGTTTCAAGCATGGAGCATAACTGGCAACTGCCGTCTGTTTCTGGGGACTGTCCAGGTTCTCCTTTTTTTGTAATCTCACATTTGTGCTTATTATGCTGCAGTTATAGGTAAATATGTGTATTTAAAATTCAAGTAAAAAGGTGGAAGCTGCACTAATGTGATTAGTTTACTTTTACACATCGCAGGGAGGGGCACTCTCCCTGCCTGTGCTCATTAATAATACAAGCCAGCAGGAACCATGGCACAGATTAAAGGGATACGGTTATTGGGTCTACAGCAAGTTGGTCGACAGTCATTAGGTCGACATGGGGATAGGTCGACATGGTTCTAGGTCGACGTGGGTCAAGGTCGACATGGGTTTAGGTCAACATGGGTTTAGGTCAACAGGTCATTATTAGGCGGACACAAGCATTAGGTCGACAGTGTCTAGGCAGGAGCGTAGCGAGGGTGGTGCCGGTGGAGCGTGAGCTCCGGGCGCCGACGAGTAGCAGGGCCCCCGGCACCACACTCGCTGGCCGCCGGTCCACCCTCTGGATGCCGCCTGCCCGTCCATAGCAGAGGCACAGAGTCTGAGAGTATTACAAGGACCCTGCCCCTCTGCCGCCGCCACAGGAAACACAAGAGACATACGATAGGTCCTCCTGCGTCTATCACACTGACAGATGCTAGAGGTGCAGGGGGACCTCTAGCGGCTGTATCCTTTTGTGGCAGCGGCCATCTTTGGAGGGGCGCAGGGTCTCAGAGACTCTGCACCTCTGCTATGGGCGGGCGGACATTTAGTGATATGTATAAAGGTATGTGTGATCCACTGCGCTGTGACTGTGGGCATGGGGGGGGCAATATCTATGTGCTGGGCAGAGACTGTGGGAATGGGGTGTATTTTGCTGGGCATGAGGCTGTGAAATGTTGGGCAGTAACTGGCCATGGAGTGTGGTGTATGTGCTGGGCAGTAACTGTGAACATGGGGGTGCATGTGCTGGGCAGTGACTGGGTTGGTGGGTGTGTGCTGGGCAGTGACTGTGGGCATAAGGGTGTATTTGCTGGGCATGAGGCTGTGTAATGTCGGACAGTGACTGAGCATGAGGGGGTATCTGCTGGGCAGCGACTGTGAGAATGGGGAAGTATGTGCTGGGCATGAGGCTGTAAAATGTTGGGCAGTGACTGGGTATGGTGGGGGTGTATTGCTGGGCAGTGACTGTGAGCATGGGGGCAGGGCCGCCGACAGGGGGGGTCTGGGGGTACTTCAGTCCTGGGCCCCGCCGGCTCTGGGGGCCCGGGCAACTCTCCCCAGCAGCAGTCACCCACCCATCCGCCGCCCGGCTCCCCCATCACTGCGGACGCTGGAAGGGAGGAGGTGGGACTCACCCGGGCAGGAGAGAGGAAGCCTGGCGGAGATTGGTGGTCAGGACGGCGCAAAGAGAGGCCAGGAGTGACGGGGTCAGAGGTCCCCAGGAAGCGGAGGGGAGGAGTGGACCGCAGGAGAGTGCCGGCTGTGACGACGAGCCCCGCTGCAGCTGTAACAGTGGGGGTGCAGGAACGGACGGCGTTTTTTTTTTTCTGGGGCCCAGCTGCGTAGAGGGGAGAGAAGGCAGCGGGTGTCCCCACTACCTCTCGGACAGCAGAGTTGAGTAACAGTTGTGTGACAGAGGACCCGCACGTGAGAGAGGAGCTGCCAGACCCGGCCTTAAGGCACCAACAGTAAGTTAAAAGGCCATGGGGCGGGGGGCGGGGGGGATGCCCACTGCCCACCAATGTGTTGTTTTTTTTTTGGGGGGGGGGGGCCCGGTCTGTCTGGGCTGTCCTGGGCCCCACAATATGTAGTGGCATCCCTGCATGGGGGTATATGTGCTGGGCATGAAGCTGTGAAATGCGGGCAAGTGACTGGGCATGGGGGGTGGTTAATGTGCTGGGCAGTGACTGTGAGCATGGGGGTGTATATGCTGGGCATGAGGCAGCATAATGCAGGGTAGTTATTAGGCATGGGGGTGGTGGTGCATGTGCTGGGCATTTACTCTGGAAATAGGGGGTTTTGTCCTTTGCATGAGACTGGGTGAAGCTGGACAATGACTGTGGGCATGTAAAAGAGAGGGGAATTGCCGGGAATGAGGCTGTGTAATGCTGGGCAGAGAATAATATGGTGCAATGGACACAGTGGCGTAACTATAGTCCCGCAGCCCCCGCTGTGGCTGGGAGGCGCTGAGAGGGTGTGGGTGCCGGGGGGGCTGCGGGACTATTGTTGCTCACTGCCTTCTGCCGCCAGCGCTTCTGTCTTCGCCGGGTCCCGGCTCTCCTGGCTAGGCGGCTACTGCTGCAACGCTGCTAATACAAAAAGTGACACTCGGAAAATGTCTGCCCCCATACTGCAGACATTTTCCGAGTGTCACTTTTTTTGTATTAGCAGCGCTGCAGCAGTAGCAGGAGGGCTGTGTGATGCCTGCTGAGGGCTTGCCCTATGCTGCTTGTCTATAGGGAGTCTGTGTACAGCGCAGGGACCGGGCTCTGACTTCTCCTTACTGCCAGGGAGTGTGAGGAGCCCGCTGCTGGCATGCGGGGGGCTGGAGACCACCCCCGGGCTGTCTGTCATCCGGCTCGGATCGTACAGTAACAGCGAGATAACAATACAGTCCTGGGGGAGCAGAAGCTGGGACTGGATGCTGCAGCATAACATTTACATTCGGCTATTAGGCTTTCCAAATCAGACATTAAAAACTTAAAGCAGGTTTTTTTGCTTTCTTGTGGCAGGGTACGAACCCTACACCTCTAGGTATAAACTATACTCAAAGAAAGCAGAGGGGGTCTTGGGGTACCTAATATACTGGCCTTCACCCACTCAGTATTTATGAGATACGTTTTGGATGGGTTCCACGACATAGAATTCTGTACCATAAATACTGGAAGAAGATGTGCTTGCTCCTTACGCCCCTGCTGCCCTTTTACATGTTCCATGCTCTGAATTGCCCCCAATGGGGCTAAATAATGTCTTATTTGCAGATACTTACTCCGCATGGCTTGCCATCAACAAAAAATTGGACCATAAACCTCAAATGACCACTATGCTCCATTTTGGGGAAAATGTTGAACTCAGGTTTCTCATGTTGGAAGGAGAAGGGGAAATTGGCAATCAGAGACATTTTTGATCCGAGAGGGAAGTGGACGACCCTGCTGTCTTTTCAGGATCTAGCCACTAAGTTTACCTTATCTCATGGTGATTTTTCTCAGGCTAGGCATTATGCCCTATCCATGTTGTCGCCTATGCTTCAGCCTGATATTCCTGACCCTCTGCATACAATTTTTGTTTTAAGTTCTACTGGCCCCTTTAGACTTAAATATCTATACCCAGACTTACTACCAGTGGATTCTGAAACCATATGGTCTACAGTAGCTTTAAAGTGGGCATTAGACATCTCCCAAGTTAAATCTGCACAAATCCTCATAAAAAAGAAGATACAGTTGAAAACACTACATCAAGCTTATATCTCACAATCACAAAGAAAGTACTTTGTGCCGGGAGATCTGAGATTATGTTTAAAATGTAAAAGTGTGTCCTCTTCGTTTTATCATAATATGTGGTATTGTGGGAGATTCTGTAAATTTTGTGACAAGGTTATGGTATTAAAAATGTCTGCCATCTTCAATTGGTCAAGGATCCACTGGCTATGCTTCTTGCCAATTTCTCTAATTGGGGCATCCAAGGTTGTAAATTGGTGCTAACCCCCATTCTGACCATCACATGACAGTTGCCAAGAAAATTTTATTGCGATGTTGGCATACCCTCCAACATTTTATAGATGGAAATTGATACAGGGGGCGTGGTCACATATATAGGGGCTGGACCTGCGTATATGCATCCATGATCCATCACAGCCTGCAGCCATCGCCTGCGGGGTCATAGGAGCGGCTACCGACAAAGAAAATCGGTACATCGGTACATTTGATTTTTAGCCTGTACAGTCCATTAAAAAACGGTACTGTACCGGCTAAAACGGTACAGTTGAAGGGTATGTTGGACATCCTCATCTCCTCCTTTTTGTCAGCTGTGAAGGCGACCCTGTTGCACCTTGTGTATATGGATAGGAGAGCTTCACTGCCTGCCATGGAAAGCAGAGTCCTCAAATTCCACAAAAAATGTGGGACTTACATAGACTACCTAGATCCTGTGGTGCAAACTCACATTTACACTGTGTTTGAAGGTACAATTTGGTTCTTGCACAGATCATCACTGGCTTAGATCATCACACCGAGCTGCTTTAAGTTCGAGGTAGGAGGGGGGGGAAGGGGGAGTTAGTATTTCTTTTTTTTTTTCACTACTGATGATAGATTTGTTGTAGGACAGGCTGTTGTGTTTTACTCTGTATTACTTGTGATTTTATATATATATATATATATATATATATATTCTTTTAAATTTATAAATGGTACTTGTTTCCTAGCACGGCGCCCGTCGGGTCCCATCGCATACCATAACTTAAAAAATCGGTCGCATCGCATGCCATTATAATGGCATGCGATGCGATGCGACGCGACTGACCCGATTTTGCCATTGGACCCAATGTTAAATTGTACCTGAGACCCGATTTTACATTGGATCCAATGTTAAATGCCCCCAGACCCGTTTTTTTAATTGTATACCCACCCTGATGGTTAATTATTATGTGAAATGCCCCTCCATTGTAAACGCCACGCCACGATGAACGCCAACCCTAAGCGCATGCGATGCGACCAATTTTTCAGACCCGACATACAATTGAAATCGTGGGCGCCGTGCTAGGAAACAAGTACCTTATAAATAATATTTAAACTGTATGCTCATCACAATGGAGAGGTATCAAGTTTTGGAAAGATATATTTTGTATTTTGGTCCAGACACCGGATTATCAGCACGAGCTTGATTCAGAGGGGATAGTGGTGAGTCATTAAAATATGCATAGTGGATATATTTTTTATTTTATTTATTATTTACATTTTTTTTTTTTCAATTTAAATGTTTTTATACTGCTGCTTAATGTTTTCTAGGGGTGATGCAGTGCTTTGGTTGCAAAATGTGACTTCACTTAGGATGTGGCAGTTGCTTATACTGTAGTTTGCAAGTGTAATGGCTGCCTAAAATGTTTTTTTTACACTGCTGTTTTTTAAGTTTGTTTTCACTGACTGTCGACATGGGATTCGGTTAACAGGGTCATTAGGTCAACAGAGGAATTATTTCGACATGGGGACTAGGGCGTGTCAAAAAATTTTACTTCCTTTTTCAAAAAAGTCGGTTAAGTTAGCCATTCAGAAATATATTTACATGAACTGGCAATTACATTGGTTTGCTTGGTAAATAGCTACTTCAATTTCGTGGTATTTTCATGTTTCATGTAAAATTCGCAGCAAACTGTCTTTTCTCAAGAAGTGCCTTCCTATCATTACTTCTGCTCTAAGGTTAAGAATATACTTATACTGTATTATACTATTACATGTGTAAAAAAAATTATACCACTTTTAAACGTTTTTAAACTAGCAATACTCATTTGCAGCTGAGTGTCTTTTTATAATTTTTTATTAATATCATACAAATAGTAAAATTTTCTTTTTTTCCTTTTTCCAGGCACGAATAGTTTCTTTCACTTGCAAAATCTGAAAATTCTGAACCATGGCTAGTAAAAGGAAGACAAGACTGGCAACTTCCACTTACATAAGTGATTTCATTGGAACTGGTCGAGAAATGCTGCCATCCGAACTCCCCACTCTGCGTGATGTTCTAAGATATGGGCTTCTGCTAAGAGAACAGAGTGTTGAGAATGTCAGAAATTACCCAGCAGCCACTCTTGCAAAGGATATTTATCCAAAACTGCTTGAACAGTGGGAGCGAGCAAACAGTTGTTTTGTGGTGTAAATTTTAAATTCGAGAGTCACAGTCCTGAAGAAGATAGAAGAAAACTGGGAAAAGGACAAAGGGCGGGATGTATTAAAATACATCGCTGCCCTTTGCGCCCCCCCCCGCCGCGATGCCGCCGCATATGTACTAACGGTGACAGAGGCCCCCCGCGATACCTGGAATGTGGTGTGCGGGGGTCTCCGTCACCTCCCAGCCGGCTCCTGCATCCCTCACGCGGCGTCACACCGGGGACGTCCGGCTGCGTCACTAGAGGGTTTACCTTCCAGGGTCCAGGAAGACCCTTCAGGAAGGTAAGCCAGGGGGGGGGTCGGCGAGGCGGCGGGTTTGCGTCGGCGGCGGCGAAAAGAAGCCCATAGGCTTCTATAGGGTATCGCCACCCAAAGGTGGCGATACCCTTCACTGCGGTATCATTTTTGATACATAGGGAAATGCGGTAAAACCGGGGTTTTACCGCATTTTCCATTTGATACATCTCGCCCAAAAACATATCACTTGGCAGAGGAAAACTGGAAGTGAAAGAGGCTTTCATAGCAACATTAGACAAGCTTTTGGACACCTTCAATTGCAAGTGTGAGATTAAGCGATGTTCAGAATTTGAGGGTCCATGTCCAGGTGGTGCTGACTGTAAACATGAAGTGCACATCTACTGCTCTTTTTTTAAGGCTATGAAACCACTTTTTGAGCAAATTTTGTTGGAGTTTATATTAAGTCATCCCCTTTTTTCAGAAATTTCAATATAGATTATAATCCAAGGTAAATCTTTATGAAAAAGGAAAGATCTTTTAAATTAGGATATTAAACATCAAAAGGCACATTTTTGAACCCCATAATTCACAAAAATCACAATTTTTTTTTTGCCCTCCAAATTGACACGCCCTAATGGGGACGGTCGACGTTAAAAAGATCTACACAGGTTTTTTACTATTTTTTCAACCAAAAAAAGTGTATCCATGGATTGCTTCACATGCCATATTTTGGGCTCAGGACACTATTAAAATCTCCCTCCAGGCTGTATTGGATGGCAGGGTATGATATTCTGCCTCTCTGCACTGGTTTATTTAAAAAAAATAGTAAAAACTCATGTCGGCCTTTTCAACTTTGGCCTTCTCCATGTCGACCTACTGTCTGTGTCAACCTAATGACTCTGTTGACCGAATTCCATGTTGACCTTCTGTGGTCGACAAAATGCATGTCATACTCATGTGTGTAGACCTAATAACCATATTTCTAATTTTTTACACTGCAGCATTGATTTAGCTTTCTTCTTTTTTAACTCTGCAAAAACAGGAGACGTACCTGCAACATGATGTGACAAAATTACGTGTCAAGTTTTTTTGTTTTTTTTACTTTTACAAACAAAAAGAAAAGTGCTTCAATCTTTTTTTTTATAGTCAAAAGTTATGTCAAGGGACAAGCGTCAAATTTGACCGTGACGAGTATTTGTCGGAACAAACAAGTGCAGAAGAGTTGATTGTGAGTGAAAGCATGCTGAGCCAACAGGACAAACATGCTCCGGTCCATGGCGTGTAGGGGGGCGGAAAAGCATAGCGGGCAGCCTTGGGTTATCCTCGTCCCCGCCTCATCACCGGCTCCTCTGTTGTTATTCCGCTTTCATGGCCATACCAGCTGGTTCTGGTTTGCAGGGCGGCGGGCCGTCGGCACATTTGAGGTGGTAAGACAGGATGGTCTGTGTATCAATAGCTCCGCAGACCCTTGGCCCCCACACAACTGAGCGCCGTCCCACGACCACGGGGTTGCGGGGCTATTGTTACGCCACTGAATGTCAATATATGTACAACCCATTCAGTCAACTTAATTTGAAGAGTCAGATATGAGTCTGACATGAGTCAGTTATGAGTCTGACATGAGTCAACATTTCTGGGTTTTGAGGCTAGTCCATTGGTATCTTCAATCCTTTCAAGAACAGAATCTCGAATGAGGACTGGGAGAATCAATTCAGATGTTCCAATTCTGGAAAGAAATGTTCATGAATGTATGCTTAATTAAAAGAAAAAGCATAACTAATTTTTTTTATATACAATTAATATTGTTTACATTGAGAAAGCACGGATTGTGTAATGGTTAGCATTACTTCCTCACAGAGCTGAGGTCATGGGTTCAATTCCCACCATGGCCCTAACTGTGCAGAGTTTGTATATTCTCCCCATGCTTGCGTGGGTTTCCTCCGGGTACTCCGCTTTCCTCCCACATTCCAAAAATATACTGGTAGGTTAATTGACTCCCTACAAAACTAACCCTATAATGTCTGTGTGTGTGTGTACATGTGGTAGGAAATATAGATTGTAAGCTCCACTGCGGCAGAAACTGATGTGAGTGTTCATATATTCTCGCAGGAGGGACGCAGGAATGTCCCCGAAAACCAGGACATTCCCGCGGTTTTTGGGACTGTTGGGAGGTATGGATTCTGATGATGCTACAAATGTAAATGTCCAACCATCAGTTTCTACACCATTAAGTAAGTTTAAAAATCTTAAATTGATAACTTTTGTAGTTTACACAAATGTATATAGCTTCACTTATGAGGTGCATAGTATTATTTTCAACGACATGTTATTTATGCAGACCAGATCAGCAGCGTAGTAATCCTGAGAATGTCGATCAAGACACTGACAATGTGGACATTCCTGTATTGATTTCCAAAATTTCAGACAGACAAGATGTTTTTTTGTAAGGTTATGTATTCAAGAATGCATTCTATTTAGTGGACCATCAAAGATGTTATCACTAATACTGTGAAAGGTGAGATTGTAACTTTGAAAGATGCTGAAGTGATCAAACAAAATGAAAGACAAGCAACAAGAAATATCTTAAATGTATGTCTTGTTCTTTAGCAAAACTTGTAGACAATACAGCATGCCCATTGGATGGAGTAAACGACATGAGGGACATAAACAGACAAACCACATAGAATTCCATACTTATTGCAAACACGCTGAATATGATGACAGATCATCTCAAAAATTGTAAAACTATTTGCTGCACTTTGATAGAAAAAAAAACAAAGTTCCACTTCAGCTGAATCCACAACATCTGTAACTACTTTCAGTACTTATTCTGCTTTTCAAACATATCATGGATTCACTGCATACTTGCCTACTTTTGAAAACTAATTTCAGGGAGATTATAGTTGGTAATAAAATTTAGCAATGCGCCCTATAGAGGGGGCGTGTCATACTCCACCCAAAGGGTGTGTCTAGTTCCATATAGGGAGAGATTCTGAAAAAGATTGTGAACGTGGCACTTAGAAGCGTGGGTGTGCACTGATACAGATGGAGCCCCTCTCATTCTTGCTCGGCACTCGCCAGAATGTTGCCACCGGCGAGAGCCAGCAGAGAGGGGCTCCGTCGGACTGGAATGCGCATGCGTCCCAGTCTCTCAGTGGCTGGGTGGCGGGACCCTGCCTCTCTCTGCTTCAGGGAGATGGGCAGGGTTAGGGGGGTCAAGGTGGTGATGGGGACAATCGGTGGCGGTGGCGGGGAGCTCTGTCGCCACTGGGCAATGGCCCCTGCAAAGATGATATTCGCTCCATCTGTACATCTGAGAGGAATCTTGGAAAATGACTTATATACAAATGTAGATGAGCCCCAAAGCAGTTAGTAAGAGCTACTATACTTGCTAAAGTGCTGGGAAATGGTGCTGATGATTCAATATAATTGTATCTGTCTCTCATTCCTTTTTCCCAAAAAATGTAACAGTGTAATGTGGGCTTTGTAAAATGAGGGAGATTGCTAGACTAATCAGGGAGAGGGAGATTGTTGCTATTTCAGGGAGTCTTATGCAGAATGCAGGAGGGTAGCAACTATGATTCACTGGAATGTTTCACTTACAACAACATCTACCAATGACACATACAGGTTTAACATGCCAACAAGTTCCAGAAATAGACAGAACTGTCACATGAAACTTTGTTGACAACACAAGTAAATGAGGATGAAGATGAATCTGGCCAAAAATTGTAATGTTTCTATAATGTCAATTGAATAAATATTTTTTACAATCTTTTCTTAAAAATGAAAGTTTTAACTTTCAGGTTTTTTTTTAGGTTTCTTCAAACTGTTTTGACAGTAAAAAGTTTTAGAAAATTTAGATTACTACAAGTTCGAATGTAAGTATTTTTTGTTATATGCAAATGTACATTCACTGTCAAAAATGCATAAAATAACACAAATCCAATCTAAAATCTAACACTGCCCATACATTAGTGGGATCGTATCTGATGGAACATCGCAATGCAATGCAATGTCACATCACATCCAATTGCATCTTATGTTGACCAAGTGCTTTTTTCCTACAACCAATGTCGCATGCCACCTGCAATGACACATCAGGTGCTGGAATAGGGCTAGCAGCGGTGTAACAGAGTACTATGCAGGAGGGCTGATGTGTGGCAGTAGCCAGCAGTGGATGGCAGATTTTAACAAAAATTTCAATAAACTGGCTAGCCCTCTGGCTGAGAGAGCTCTCAGCTATATCAGAAGCATCACATTCAGTCGGACGCTAATTGCTCTCTTAGCCAATTAGAGGGATGCCCAGTGATTTTACATTTTTGATCAAATTCTGACATCCACTGATCCCTCCTTTATGGTGCTACACTACACTGCTGCCTGCCAGCAGCCCACTGACACAAAAATATGCAGGGCACCAGAACTCCTGCTTTCCACCAATCGCATTGCGAGTGATCTTATGTGGTTAAAACCATATGTGATTCTCATATTTGAAACTTTTTTTTGTGTGTAGCTCACTATTTATCTACGCAACATTTGACCGACTTGCCTCACATTTCATCAGGTGACTCATTAGCCGTGCATACGTTCCTTCAATTTATCGTAAAGATGTGGTTGAAATTGAAACATTTTATACAATATCCCCCTTGTGTATGGGCACCAAAAGTTATATTAAATTACTAGTGTTCATATACCAGGCATCAATATGCTGGATGCATAATGTATTTCTGATTTAACTTGCACAGCAAGATGTCATCAAAATTGAAATAATCCAGGTGTTAGGTATACATTTATGATCAAAAGTCGGCAGTGGTGCAAGTAGAATTTTTTCTTACTGATAGCCTCCACCAAAAGTGGGCGTGGCAATGTGTCATGAGGGGGCGTGGTCACACAAAGCCAGAGGAGTGACTAAATGACAATAGTGGCATGGCATCAGAAGACAGGGAATGAGACAGGGAATAACTGGGGTGGGTTGGCTCTTCCTTGGGGGAGAGCCGGGCAGCTTGTGCTTACAATTGTGGAGCTTGCTCTTTATGCTGTCGGCTCTGCTGATGCCTGTCAGTGTGACAGGCAAAATCAGCAGTAGCCGGTAGCTGCATACAGCATCAATCATAATGCTGGGTGGGCGGGCTGCAGATGCATTATATTTAGACTTAAAATAAAAATAGAATTGACAGTGGGTCAGGTAAGGGTAAGTGGTACTGCGTACCTGCAACATATTTCTTACAGGTACTCCATAACACGCCGTACCCCCTTACTTACAACACTGAAAGACGGTCCCAAAGTTCTCTAAAATAACCTTACTGAAAATGTGGGAAAATAATACCTTATTCATGTGCAGAGGTCAACCAAAAGCAATCTCATGGCAATTGGAAACCAACAGAGAGCATTACTACCAACACATCAGAAAATCCGTCAGGGGTAGTGTTCTCTGATGACAACACTGGACCTGTACGGTTATTATCCAGCGTTTTGTATAGAAATGTATGGACAATTGCTGCATGCATTCTCACATATAGCTATTGCTATGGCCCCTACATACGGACCTATATTGGGACATTTTCAAAAAAATCTAGTGTGATTGCTTTGGAAATGCCAATATATTGGTGTGTGTGCTTACAGGCACCATGATGAAATCAATGATTTCTTAGAGGATGCCCTAATATTATAGGATAAAATGATTTCAAGGCAAGTACAATTTTAAAGTTTTTCTTAGGCAGACACATATGCCCCTTTCAGACCGCACTAAAAACGGTATTTTACCAATTTTTAACCGTTTTAAAATGGTAATCTGTGCAGTCTGAAAGATCCAGGGTGATTTTACCGTTTCCAAAAAAACGGTATTTGGAAACTGTAAAAAAGCAGGGTCCTGTTTCAGACACGTTTTTTTTGCAGTCTGAAGGGGTCTGAAACGGTATTTAGGACCCAGTCAATAGTGGGGACCACGCTCTGTGCATATCTAATGAGCGGGCAGTGAATATTTAATGAGCGGGTGGGGACCCACTCATTAAATATGCAGTGTAGTGCGGTCATTAGATATCCACACTTCCAACACCCCCCCCCCCCCCCCTACCTGGGCAGCGCAGCGCAGCTAAGGGAATGATCGCACTGGTGGGCAGGGGGTCCCTGCGGCGTATGTGAGACCTGCAGCGGATGGGAACTAGTAGTAGTTTCCATCCGCTGCTGGGACCCCGCTACTGATCTAATATACATCCGCCAGTGCGATCATTCCCTCGCTGCGCTGCCCAGGTACGAGGGAGGGTAGTGGAGCAGCTTGCACACAAGAAAACCTGTTTAGACCCGGTTTAAGACCGGGTTTATGTGCGGTCTGAAAGGGGCATTAAGCCTGCTTTGTCCAATTTTAAGACCCGTTTTAAATACCGGGTCTAAGAAGGTTTTGTATTGTGAAAGCAGCAAGAGTAATCCCTTGTTTAGGGTTAGCAGGTCAGGTCAAGACAGGTTATGGAAATCATAAATTAAGAGGAAAGTCCTGGAGTAGAGTAGTTTGTCCCTCCAGGCATGGGTCATGTTGGGAGGAAATATTAGAATTATTTTAATGTATTCATTTCTTTGAAATGCTACAGTATGAGTAAATACTGCTGTGAAAAAACACATTCTACTAAAGCTGTGTACACACAGGGGAGATATATTGCTAGCAATATATTGCTTAGCAATATATTGCTCAGTGTACAGGTTTTCTGAGAGATCAGAGATTTTTCCTTCAAATTGCTAGCAATTCTGTATAGATTTTTTTTACCCTCTATTCAAATTTTTTTTTGATTGACATGCTATTGGTGTTGCAAATCACCATCGATGGGCAGCATGAACATAATCATGAAGAAAAAGGTGATCTTGTGTACCCCTGCGCACCCCCTTGCTGCCTAGGTTAAACTTCCGGGTGTCTTCCCGTAAGGCACCAATAAAGGTAAATGGTAAAGAGATGGATGGAAGTAGACCTTTGGCGCACTGGTTGTTATAAAGATTTTCTTCTATCCAACAATAGACCAATCGATGTGGAGTCAAAGTTTATTTCATAAGCATATAAAAACAACAATAAGTACAATTCTGTAACAAGTATTATATTCTCTCACCCAGATAGAGGGGTGGAGCCAAGATGGTGTAAACAGAGTGTTTCAAATGGAATAACACCCTGTAGGCTCCACAAACATAATACTGGGTCCACGTGGGGTTAAAAGCATATCAAAAGACACATCAAAAAGGGAATGAAACAATGGAATAATAGGAATCCTTCTCACCCAGATGGAGAGGTGGAGCCGGGATGGTAAATAACAGGGTGTCCGGGGAAAAAGGGTGCTCACCCTGTTGGCTCCACAGGCTAACAACTGGGCAAAAGGTCCTCCGTAGAAATCTGCAATCCTCCTAGGACCAACGCGTTTCGAGTCTTAGGAGACTCTTTTTCAAGGCTCATAATCATGCTGCCCGACACCAATGCCCCCTTATTTTTTACATCCTTGACATACTATTGGTGTTGGGCAGCATGGTAATGCTCATGCTGCCCACCGATGGTGCAAATCACCATCGATGGGCAGCATGAACATAATCATGCTGCCCAACACCAATGCCCTCTAAAGACAGCCTATGCACTTACTGGCTAGTGCGGCTGTGGGGCGCGCAGGAGGTGTGGGTGCTGGCACAGTGGGGGGGGGGGGTGATTTGCGCAGCAGCTTCTGTGCTGTATGCGCTGGCAGGGACGGAGGAGGAAGCAGGGGGGGCCGTGTGACACACTATGACGCAGCGGGTGGGTGGGTCCTGTCCGGCGCTGGAGGCTAGATTTCGCTGGTAGCTGGTGCACAGTGCTTTGTGCACCAGCGACCAGGGATTTTTAGCAAGAATCGGAGGTGCAAGCTCTTGCGACCAGCGACCATGAAGGGCTGGCCGCGGGAGCGCGCACCCAGCCATTTATCGCCGGCTGAACATGAAATCTCTGGCAATATGGTCGCTGAGCGACCATTTTGCCAGCGATTTCATACATAATTTCCCCCGTGTGTACACAGCATTAGTGTTTGCAAACTGAATGTTATTGCACTGTTGTTCCTATAGCAGTTCTTAATAAAAGTGTGCAATACACTACTTTTGAATACGTTATTGAATTTTTCACATAGAAATCGCAGTTAATCACAAAAATTTCCTGAGATTAATCGCGATAGAAAATTGTAATCGTTGCCCGACGATTTGTGGTGTATGATGCTCGGATGCTCCCCAAATGGTGGGTTATAGATGGTGTATTACCAAGGGCTGTAATACACCATCTATAACCCACCATTTGGGGAGCATCCGAGCATCATACACCACAAATCGTCTGTGATTTGAGCCATCTTCGGGCCGACCTGTGGACACTCGGTGGAGGACACCCATACCCTATTAACGTCTAGGGGTATCATAGAAACGGACTCTCCAATACCATTTCCATCTTGCAGGGGGTTCCCCTTACATTATTTTTATATGCAATTAATTGTGCAAGTTCATTCTAGCCCAACTGTTTTTATTATCCATGCATTTATATTGATTTAATTTTTATATCACATTCCCAATTGTATAATAAATCCATTTTATATTCATCGATTCTCATCACACGTGCGCTGTTCAATTTGTATTTCCTTTTTGTTTTTCTTATACGGGACTAACTACCCCGTCTACTGAACAGTTGCTGGTTAAGCCACTCTTGACAAGCGCCCCCAAGTTCTGACCCCTAGGGGACAGTCCTATTTTCCATTTCCAAGCATTTCTATATGCCTATAATATCACTGGATCGTTTTGGAACCTTGGGAGCACCTTTTTCCATATTTTTCCTGCACTCAAAACAGGAGAACTTTCTTATATCCCTACAGTATTACACAGTTTTACACTATTGTGTATTCTCCTTTTTCTCCACATATTCAAATTCTTTTGAACCAGAGAAAAAGCTGAAGATTACGTGGATCGATATTATTCCATTGGGGCATTACTTTCAGGTTAAGTAAAATTTGACTGCATGTTCAGATGATGGGGCAAGCATCGTTAATGTTATAATCTCTAGACACTAGACCTGGGGTAGCCAACCCTAGTCCTCGAGAGCTACCAACAGTGCATGTTTTGCAGGTCTCCTCAGAGAATCACAAGTGAGCTAATTAGCTCCATCTGTGGATCTTTTAAAATGTGTCAGTGATTAATGAGTGCAGCTGTGCAGCAGCTAGGTTGTCTAGAAAATGTGAACTGTTGGTAGCTCTCGAGGACTAGGGTTGGCTACCACTGACCTAGACAATATGCACAATAATATCATTAATGGTATAGTTATCATGCATATTGTTTGCAGATATCACATAGTATGTACACAGCTTGAGAGAAGGATCAAATGTCTCTTATACCCCTTTCAGAGATATGACCTGGCAATTACCAGGCATTTAGTTTGCCAGGTCATTTTGCCGAGAGCAGCCTGACCCCCTTTCACACCGAACAGCAAATAACTGCATGAAAACTGCAATCTGGTAATTTGCTGAATAACACTGGCATTTCATCTGGCAGTCACTTCAAGGAGGTCCCGGTCTCCAGCTCCCTGGCGCCTGCTTCTAAACACAGAATGAAAGGCAGCATCCTCAGGCCCACACAGCTGGGATCCCTGCTTAGCAAGGCTGCTTCCCGCCAGCTGCATGCACAGCACTCTTTCTCAAACCTACTAAAGGCTATCATACTCCCAGCGGCACCAATAGTGGCACACATTTGCTTCATCTTATTTCTATGAGGGATAGATATATTTATCTATCCCTCTTGAATGAACGGGCAGCACTCCAATGGTGGTTTGGAGCTGTAACCCCGTCTTCAAGGCCATATGTCCTTGAAGACAGGGTAATGGCCCGAAGCGCCATTGTACTGTATTAGTAAAGGCTAATTTTACTTGAAAACAAGGGGCCGATTCAAGATCTCTGGTAGCGATCTGAACTTGGCCCCAGCCCCGAAGGATGGGGTTTGTGCATACGCATTTTTGCACATGTGTAAACCCCGACTGCGAATGGCTTCGGTGAGTTACAAACTCGCCGGCCCATTTGCTGCGGGGAGGGAGGGCTGGGGGCGAAAACGGGGCTCACCCATGGGAACGTCCAGCGTTTTATGGGCATTCACATAAAAATGCTGCCCGTTCCCATGGGTACGCGGGTGGGCCGATGTAACATGTGCTGAGAGAGTTAGATTGGGGTGTTTTATTGTTTCTGTGCAGGGTAAATATACTGCTTTATTTTTACACTGCAATATAGATATCAGTTTGAAGTACCCCCCCCACCCACCACTCAAATGTTACTCTCTCTGCACATGTTACATCAGCCCCACCTGCAGTGCACATGGCTTTGTCCATTAGATAGTGATTGTGCCTTTCCGAGTGAATTAAATTAACCCCCTATGTCCTGTCAATCCACAGCTTTGGATTATTAATAGTTTGACCCCAAAATATCAACATGCAATAGGTCAACAGGGTCAAAAGGTTGACATGAAAAAGGTAGACGTATGACAAGGTTGACGATCTATTGCATGTCGACATTTTTTATATCGATCTTTTGACCCCATCGACCTATTAACGGTCTATCGAGTCACTGTAGATCTACCAACCGAAACCAGGATCTACAGACAGTAGTGCTCTCTGTCTACATCTTTGTGTTATGTGGTATGGCATGGCATAAGACATAGTGGCACACATTAAATATAAACATAACATAGAATGAATGAAATTGGAATTTTGAGCCTAAATTTTGTTCTTAAGGAATTGCACAGCCTCAAAGAAGCGGCTGCACAATTCCGTGTCATTAAAAATCAATGCAACAAGAGGTGTCTGTAGAATATAGACACCTTCCATTTTGCATTTGCGAGATCTAATTGCAGCGTCTGAGGATTCAGCCTCAGATCATAATTGTAACCACCGATTGGCAATGGTCTCAGGCACTGGCCAGGCAACATGAGCTGGAGCTGAAGCTTCCGCAGGTTGGCCGTCGGATCCAGACACCAGGTCTCTAGAACCATCACGCCTCCAAAACAGGTTATTATGGATTTCATTATCCATAATAACTGAATGTTGAATGAATGTTGCGGATAAACAAGGTACATTGGTGCTTCGTATAAGTAATCATTTGTACTACCAGTGATGATGACACATTCTAATAATTGTGAATCATGGTTGACCCACCACTCCCTTTTCAAAACATTTACAGCACTGGGAGGAAAAAAATATAGTTTAATAGAGAATACATAGGGCAACTATCAAGTATGTACTGAAGATCATCTAAAACAAGCCAGGGCCATATAAATAAAGCAATGGATCCTAGCTATACCTTAATCCATGTCTCTTAAGGCCCCTATACACTATGCGATTTGAGCACGATTCGGATGAATCGGGCCGTGAAATCTGCCCAAATCGCACTTGCAGACACCCCGTCCGATCCGATGTGCGGTCCCGTGTGCATCGGATCGGGGTCGGGAGGTCGGACGGGATGCACATAAGATTTGCTAAATCTTATGTGCAGCCCCGGAGCCGTGCGGGGGATGACAGCGGGCAGGGGATGCTGGCTATAGAGAGCCGAGCAGAGGGAGGCTGCATAGGGAGCCGGGCAGGAGGAGGGTGACAGCGGGAGCAGCGCGCCGGGCAGGGAGGATGACGCTGGCTGCCGGGCAGCGGCGGGAGCCGGGAGGAACAAAATAACTTTAAAAAAAAAGCCCATACAGATGACTAGCAAGCCATTGATTGGCTCAGACCTCTCTCAGCCAATCGCTGATTGGCTGAGAGAGGTCTGAGCCAATCAATGGCTTGCTAGTCATTCTGTATGGGATTTTTTTTTTTTCAAGTTATCTGTGTTCCTCCCGGCTCCCGCCACTGCCCGGCAGCCAGCGTCATCCTCCCTGCCCGGCGCGCTGCTCCCGCTGTCACCCTCCTCCTGCCCGGCTCCCTATGCAGCCTCCCCCCTGCTCGGCTCTCTATTAGCCGGCATCCCCCGCCTGCTGATGACCCCCCCGCACGGCTCCCTCCTCCTGCAGCTCCCCGGGGACCGCATATGATAAATCCATGCGATTTATCATATGCAAACCTTGGCACATCAAGTGCCTAATCGTATGTCCCCCTCCCAGGGAGCTGCAGGGTGAAATCAGGTCCGACTTGTCCTTAGGACAAGTCGGACTAATGTATGGGGGCCTTTAGGTCAAGCAATCTACCAGGTTATCTACTTTTACAACAATACTTTACTGTTTTATGGTTGCTATTAAGTGTCTGGAATACAAAATAATTTACTTACGTAATCAAGAGATCCTGAGCATAGAGATATGGACATTTATATTGCTCATATCTTTTAAATACACAATCCTAATCTATGTTAGTTATATTGGCAAATAACCAGTGATTACCATTATCTTCAGTCCAGAAGTATAATAAAGCTATGACTTACTAGGTAGATTGCTACCTACATTGATTTATGACACAAGGCGCTTCATAATAATTGGTGTTCAATAACTATATTAACTGCAAGAAATGTGTACGTCGGGTGTCCACTGACATCACATAGGAATGCCTTTCAAAAGTGGTCTTAAAGGATTTATCTACTGTAGGTCAGCAGGTAATCTGGGAGATAATTAGGTTACACCTCCCAGATCAATGGGTCCTCCCAAGCACTATACTGGTTAACCTAGCATTAGAATATCTGACCCTACCCCCTAATGGGCCCTACACACAAAGCAATATTCAACCACTTTCTGAGTGATTTTACACAATCGCTCAAAAAAGTGGCAATCGCTGTGTGGGTAGCCCACACAGCGAAGAACGGACCTGCTGGATATTTACTGAGAAGTTTCTCAGAAGGCCCTGCAAATCACCCCAATGTGTAGGTGAGGGACGATTAGCAGGGCCTTCTGAGCAATTGCTGAAGACACTTGGAGCTGGCATCCGCCGACAGGTGCACTCATTACTGAGTGACACATATTAAAAGATACACAGGTGGAGCTAATTATTTCACTTGATTCTGTAAGGAAACCTGCAAAACATGCACTGCGTGGGGTCCTGAGGACCGAGTTTGAGAACCTGTGGTTTAGATGACTTTAGGGGAATATTTCCAAAATACAGGGGATAAAAGGAGTAGGGGTCCCCCGTATTTTGGAAACCAGCACCGGGCTCAAACAGCCATCAGGGTAGTGCCACAGCCGGGGGACACTTATTATATAAGGTCCTGCGGCCAAAGCATTATCTCTATGGCTGGTCAGCACGGCTCAGGTCCCTGGGGGAGTGGGGAACCCCCCCAATAAAGGGGTCCCCCTCCTCCAGGGCACCACTGGGGCGTCCTGAAGCCTGAGGCTGTCCTTGGCGCCACTGGGCGGTGGGCCCCAGGCTGATAGTGGATAGTAAAATCATTGGTGGCCAGTGGCTTTATAAATAAGCATTGGTGGCCAGTGTAAATAGTGTCCCCCCACAAACAAATAAACATTTGTGATACAGTGCCCCCCCCCCCCCCCAAACATATAAACATTGGTGATAGTGCCCCCCCCCCACCAAAAAAATGGCAGTGAACGTTGGTGGGATAGTGTAAAAAAACAAAAAAAAAAAACAAGTCTGGAGTCTTTGGCGGCATGTCCTGTCACTCACGCAGCTTCCACTGACTGAAGAGGGTTGGAGCAGTGGGGAGACATCAGCGCAGCAGCTCCCTGCAGAATCTCTGGAGGCATCAGCGCAACAACTCTCCAGAAGGCTTCATGGGGACAGCTTTCCAGGCATCAGCACAGCAACTCTCCACCGGCTTCAGGGGAACAACTTTCCAGGCATTAGCGTAGTAACTCCCCGGCGGCTTCAGGGGAACAACTTTCTGGTGGCTTCAAGGGGGACAGATATCCAGCGGCTTCAGGTGGGCATCTCCGGCGGCTACTAATCGCTGAGAAGGCCCTGCAGGAGATGTGCAGGACCTTCTCAGCGACTGCACTGAAATGATCTGACCCGGCGGTTCTGAATCGCGGGCAGATACAGACCCACAGGGACGCGCTTTTCAGTCGCTGTGTGGTCTACACACATGGCTATATACACCCATTTTCTGAGTGATTTATTGAAATCGCTCAGAAAGTGGCTGAATATCACTGTGTGTGTAGGGCCCTTAACGGTAGTGGTAAAGCTGCAGATTACTGAGATTGCTATTCAGGGTGCTGATTGCAAGAGGCTGCTGGAGGATCTCTGCTACTGATTATCCTGTACCATGATAGCATCTTATAATAACCACCATCTCAGCGAAGGGTGGATTCCCGACAATATACATGTAAAGAATGCTTATCTGTACTGTTTTATTTGCTTCTACAAAACATTATTAGTTGCTGGTACTTGTTAACCCTTTGAGTGCCAATATCTCTGTGAGAGAGGCGCAAGATATACGCTAAAATTACCAGCGTCACTCACATTTGTTATATAAACTCATATAAAAAATGTTGGGTAAAAAAGATTTGCTTTCCTATCTAAGGTAAATATTACAGGTTATGATGAATACAATTCTTTGCTTGGCAATTTTCACTTCTATTTTGACAAACTCCCTTGGTACTCAAATGATTAATGCTCTTCAGTTCTGATTTGTATTAATGAACCACCATATCGGCAATGGGCCACATCTTCTTTCTTGATGTGTACATATTGACCAACCAATTACCACAGATATTATTCACGTGCTGATGTATTTATATTCTTACTATATCCCCATAAAGCAGTATAGTATATAATATGCTAGTGGCTGCACATTTAGATGCCTTTTATAGGTACAGAACACATCTATTACTCTATAATCTCTGCAATGAAGTATTACATACATTTAAAACAGTTCTATTATATTGTATATTATGATATTAAGTATCTATAGGTTATAAAATTGTGTAATTTTATTATTCTGCAATATAACCAGTTTCACTTTATGAAATAATTACATTTTATTATATACTTGTGTATGCCTATTGGGCAATCCCAGCCTTTTTAATAGATTAGAAGTAAAAGTGTGTGTGCATATTGTCCCAGGTTGCTTAGATCACTGTACAACAAAATTTTTTTTTTTTTTTAAATTGGTTTCCTTTCTAAAATTAGTCATATGGAATTCATTTTAGCATTTGAAAGTGGTTTCTGCGCTACACTATATGTACTTCAGTAATGTAATCTTAGTAAGAAGCAGTTTTAAAAATCTGAATATTTTCTTGATATAAGATAAATATTTTTTTTTCCATTCAATCAATCTCAATATGAAACTTACAGCAACCGAAAGAACAATCTCGTGTATCGGACAATTCATGAGAGCACTTTCTGCTCCTGTGGGCTCTCCTCACTTGATCCGGGGCTTGATCCGATCCTATTTCTAATACCCCTTTCAGACAGAAAAGTCTGAAAATCCCGGCAAATACACGGCATTTCAAATGCCGTGTCAATTTGCCGGGAGCAGCCTGACCCCCCTTCACACAGAAGAACTAAATTACCGTGTTGAAAATTTCTACCTGGTAATTTGCTGAATAACACGGGTATTTCTTCTGTGTGAAAGGGTCAACACGGGTCATAAATCCCGTGTCCTCGACCCTGGTCAATTCCCGGGTCAGAGACACGGGATTTACGACACGGGTCACACAGAAAAAGGACCCGTGTATTTAATGAAATTCCCGGGTGGAACTGCTTCACCCGTTTATTTCATTTTCTGTGTGAAAGGGGTATAAGCCATCTGACTAAATGGCTTAGAAATTAAGCAAAGATTGCTCTGTATATATACCTCTCAGCAACAGCGATGCATGGTCCTGTGAGTCACCATCGCCTGACTAGATTTATACTACCAGTGTTATCATGGTGAGAACACTGGTCCGCACAGATCTCTCAGCACACATAGCTGGTGCATCGCATGTATGCCAGCGATGTGTGCCGAGTGATCTGTGCTATCCTACATCACTTAGCACAGGGCTGAAGTTGCCCCATTATACTGCATGCAGTATAAATCTGGTGAGGCTATGCGCCGTGCATTGCCGCCGCTCAGGGGTATACACATGGAGCAATCCGTGCTTAATTTCTAAGTCAGACGCTTAGAAAGTGGATTTTGGGGTGACGTTGCAGCCTAAGCAATGATACTTTTCAAGAAGGTTGTTCACAATCTCAACATCGTTTCACTCTTCTGTTACTGAAGAAGACATGCACAACATGTTTAAATCCTTCCTTAATGTTAACATAACAAAAACGGTCAGGAAAATTAACCCATTTACAGCATCCTGGCTTTCAAAGTAAACTATAATCACAAAACTCCAACAAATGAAGGGAACATCACTCATCCTTCCCTTCATGTAAAGTTTGTAAACTATACCAAAAAAAAGAAACTAAATATGGCCTACAATGATTCAGCCTTCCTGTATTCAAGTGTCCCTACCCACACACTAGATGCCAAAATAACCCCACATCATCATAAATGGACTATATCTTGTAACCAAGAGGTAACAGAGGGGCAAATGTATCAACCAACTGGGGGGATTACGTTTGGTTAAATGTGACGCTAGGGACAGTCCACCGAGTAACGCTCGGCAGGGTGGTCCCCTGCAATCCCCCCAGTAATTAGCGGCTGCTTCACCAGCTCTGGGCTAGTGTTGTCCTATCCCCACTGCAGGGACAACATTAGCTCTGGTTCCCTACCGCTATCTCTGGGCTGCACACGAGATCTCGCAATAAAAGCAAGATCTCATGCATACCCAGACAGCCCGCCAGGGAAGTTTTTTTTATTTATTTTTTTAATGTGCAGGGCTGCCTGGGGCACTGATGAAGATAGCCATTAAAGCTGGGCATAGCGGCTCTCCTTATTGGCACAGGGGGGGGTGGTTTGTTAATACATTCGCCCATAAAGGGTGCCCACTTCTCCTCGTTATGCAGGAGAAGCGGGACCCATTATTTTATAAACGCTATGGCCCCATTGATACATCTGCCCCAGAGTTTTAAATGTCATACTCAGGAGCAACTATTGTCACTCTTGTGCAGTGTTATCTACTTCGATCTTGGCTGTAGATCCCAGTAATAAATAGTTTAGCCCAGCTGAGCAACCCAGATAATTACACAGTGAGGGCCCTGCTTGAAGAACCCAAAGCTTTCTATACTGCAATTACCATAGGTGCCAGTGTGAATAGCACTTCATTGATTGCTATTCTATATGCCATTTTTATTGAAGCACAATATGTTCAGAAAAGAGAAGTATTCTATAATAAATCACACACTAGTGAGTAAATACAGTAAGCAAAACTCACACAGCCAGATAGGGTGACATGGGCTGCCGTATGATGGGGGCTTGGGGATGTTGGAATACAAGATGGCTCTGTGTGGTGTGACATGGTGGCCACAGTACCATAGAGGCTGGTCATATACAGTAAGACTGGGTACATGGTAACATAGGTGTACAAGAAAGGGAGCCTGTGGTAGTACAGTAAGGCTGGGTACTTGTGAAATAGAGGTGCAGTTGGTGATGGAACAAAATGCCAGGTTCCAACTCTCCCAATGGCCTTGGCAGTTTCCATTTTTAGGGCCTGACCTACTGCTGGCACCAGCAGCTAGCCATCAGTGAGTGCGGTACTCTACCAACCACCCTTCTTGGGCTGCAGCCTACTTAGTCTCTGTAAGGCGGAGAAACCAGGTAGGGGGTTTAGAATCTTCACAAGCTAAAAGGAGATACAATTGATACAATCTCTAGAAGCAAAGGGGCTTATATACATGTGTAAGACTTGTTTATTCCTTACCCTTACAATTTTTCTGCTTAGGTGGGTTGCAGTCACAGACCTCCTGAAGGCAGGAGTAGGAGCCATTACTGATGGTGAACAAGGAGAAGATCACCGACGATCTAATCAAGGACAACATGCATAGGGCAGTAGAAAAAATAATGGCCACCAAAATAGGTCCAACTGTAACAGCCACAGATGAGGCATTCAAAACGTCAAGTGGCTGGAGGTAATCAATTCAGAAGTATCGGATGTCCAAAAAGTATGAAGATGGTGAATGTATGATCTTCAGCGGGATGAAAATAAAATAAATGCCAAAGGTAATGGAAGACGCGCACACACACACAAAATGTGGGTAAGAGTGGGTACAGGCAAACAGAAAAAGCTAAACGATAGACCCCCTGGAACCGGACAGGGCAAAAGACCTAGGAAATCATTCTCTGTACTATTTCCCAGAAACAAGCAGCAATGTGGTATATCTGATTGAGTGCAGCTGCAACCTCCTATACATAGGGAGAACAAGCAGGGCACTAAAAACAAGATTGAGTGAACATTTAAGAAATATTCGAAAAGGCATGACGACGCATTCACTATCAAATCACTTCAAGGAACAGCATAACTGCCAAACAAGCCACATCACTAAATTTATGGCCATAGAAGTGATAAAAAATACATGGCGGAACAGGAATGAGGAGGCCATGCTGGCAAAAGCAGAAATGAGATGGATCTTCAAACTAAAAAATTTAATGCCCAAGGGCCTCAACTCTGATTTCGAAATTAAGTGGTTTCTGTCATTTGTTTTATATGATGACAAAGGTACTTGTTTCCTAGCACGGCCACAAATCTTGGCCATCGGGGGTAATTTGAGTGGCCTGCGACGCGACGCCCCCGATTTTTCCATTGAAATATCGGGTCGGTCGCGTCGTGTGCACCTAAAAATGCTTAAATGGTCCAGACGCGATGCCCCCGATTTCCCCATAGGGAACAATGTTAAATGCCTCAATTTACCCGCGATGACCACGATTTCCCATAGGAAACAATGTTAAATGGATCAATTTACCCAAATCAGCATAGGAACAATAGTAAAGGGGCCAAAAACACCCCTGAACATTGAAATGTCCCCCCAAAAGTAGTTGACGCCACCCCGCCATCAACATGAACCCAAAGCGTGGCGAGCGCAGCGAGCCCGCGAGGGGCGGCGGTACGCGTCCTCCGACCTTTTCATGCCCTACTATCCACTAGGGCGTGGAGTGAGAATAGAATAGTGTGGCGAGCGCAGCGAGCCCCGCGAGGGGACGCGGATACCTTCACAGGTAAACGCGTCCCTTCGCGGGCTTCCCAGGTGTCCGCGTCGCCATGGACACCTGGGAAGCCCGCGAGGGGACGCGTATAACTGTGAAGGTATCCGCGTGCGCTCGCCACGCTTCGGGCTCGGTGGCTCGCTACGCTCGCCACACTATTCTATTCTCACTCCACGCCCTAGTGGATAGTAGGGCATGAAAAGGTCAGAGGACGCGTACCGCCGCCGCTCGCCACGCTTCGGGTTCACGTTGATGGCGGGGTGGCGTCAACTACTTTTGTGGGGACATTTCAATATTCAGGGGTGTTTTTGGCCCATTTACTATTGTTCCTATGATAATTTGGCTAAATTGAGCCATTTCACATTGTTTCCTATGGGAAATCGTGGTCATCGCGGGTAAATTGAGACATTTAACATTGTTCTCTATGGGGAAATCGCGGGCATCGCGTCTGGCCCATCGCACCCGATTTTTTAGCGGCCGCGATGCCCGCGATGGCCCCGATTTTACCCCCGATGACCGCGATTATGATCGTTGTGGCCGTGCTAGGAAACAAGTACCATGACAAATTTTATACAAAATAATTTTATAACACCCTAAGCACTTTCTTGCACTTCTCTACCTCTATCATAACTACTGTATACATAGAGACGCATAAAAGTAATTTTATGGGATATAAGCACTTTATTAGATTATTAAATTAGGTTTTAAAAGAAATAAAATTAAATATTTTATAAGATAAGAATGCATGTATTTTAATATACTTAATTTTTTCAGCCTATAGGTTCCAATAATTCTACACCAGAGGACCATCTGGGTAGAAATATGAATCTCTGCTGAACGGTCATAATGTAAACAAACCTCATTTCCATAAAATTGATTAAATGGACAAAACAATATGAAGATGCGTTCCAGCAGAAATAGGAATATAATGATGCACAAGATGGAGGTACGTTCCTCCAATACAAGGAAACTAGAAGCAGAACGGATTTCCTCCACCCTATCTTCAGTCCCGTACCCCGATGCGCTCCATGGATATAACATAGACTTCCGCTTTGCGCAATGTACGGTGCGCTCCACGTATGAACGATGCGTTCCAGGGAGCGCAGCCGGACTTCCGGGTACGCAGATTAAGAATATAACACTGTAAGATAAATGGAATGTTTCTAAATATGTTTTAACTATGTATTATCATTTATGGAGCTTGTGGATTAATGAATTTTATGTATTTCAGCATGGATAGTTTAAAAGTAAATTTTATTGTGATTATATAATATAAGTTGATGTGACCTGGCGACCCGGATATGAATTAAGGGAAAGGTATAAATATAGGAAGTGACCCACTCCTGTGCATACTGCCTGAGGAAGGGATATTGGATCCCGATACGCGTAGCAGCAGCAGCTTGGAGTGTGTCACTAAAGGTGGACCGTGACCAGACCTGACCTTTGAAGCAGCTGGGACTTTCGGTTTTTCCGGAGAACCGTGGTCCTTCTAGGACAACAAGATCTTCCTACAGGCTCTTTAAACATCAGAATCTGGTAAACCTCCATCCAAATTTTCTTCTTTTATAGCAACTGGGTTGCTGAATATTTGTTTTTTTGTGTGACTTTGCCTCAATGTGTGTTATAAATAAAATGTTGTGACAGTATCACACTATGATATACATTTTATTTTTTACATATCGCCATTAAACAAACCTATGGTGAGCCTCTAAGTCAGGCGAAGTAACTAAGGATAAGGAAAGTACCATTCTGTTTTATTATTAATCTGTACCCTCACGGTGTTTTCTTTTGGGAACGGTGCCAGCGCACAAGATCACTTATCTTTTATATCTAAGCAATGGGCCTAATTCAGACAGGTTAGCAAGGCTGCAATTTTTGCAGATGGACAAACCATGCTGCACTGCAGGTGGGGCAGATGTAACATGTGCAGAGAGAGTTAGATGTGGGGAGAGTTATTGTTTCTGTGCAGGGTAAATACTGGCTGCTTTATTCTTACACGTGCAACTTACATTTCAGTTTGAACACACCCACACAAGTCTAACTCTCTCTGCACGATATCTGCCCCACCTGCAGTGCAACATGGTTTCGTCCATCTAAAAAAATTGCAGCCTGCTAACCGTTCTGAATTAGGCCCAATATCCAGCAAGCTAGGCGGTGCGTTCTATCTGGAAACCAGACAAGCAGGAAGAAGCGAGCAAGTGGAAACCTCCTGAACCACAGATTGTTTTTCTTGGCTTATCTTAAAAGACACTGCATGCCAAATGCAGAGGCACTGATGCTTTACCAGCGGCACTGATGCTTTACCAGCAGATATTAAGCACAGCTATTCAATCAACTGGGCAATCCATAATAAGCAGGGACACAAAGAGAATGGCTCAGACCCCGTACCACACAACACACAGCTGCTCAGGTAAGCTGGGATCAACAGAAAGACTTGTGGGGCAGGCATGCAATTGGCTACAGCAGGAATAGTGGTCAGCACCCACCGCAAAGCAGTCCACAGCTCAGAGATGGACTCCAGGGGTGTTGTAAAAGGGATCGGAATATGGCACAGCAGCCGAGGCTTTTACTAGTGCTAAAGTGTAATCAGGTGCAATTTTAGCCTAGGTCAATGGCAGATGGCCAAGAGTTGCCTCTTTCACTCTGGTGATCGTAGGTGATAATAGCGATCAACCTGTACTAAAGATATACTAGTAGAGCAGGCAGATGGGTGAGGACACTAAACACGCACAGTCTCCCTTATCCTAGCACCTACAGTCGGTAACAACCTTGTTTGAAACCAATGAGTCTTTCTATACTTCAAAAAAATGTTAAAAACATAAATAGCCCAGTGATGGGGATTCTAATCCTCCAACTGTCTTCTATTGTTTCTCAAACACGGCCCCCAATCACGTCAACAGAACAGTTCCGATTTGGAGGATATCCATGCTTAGACAACTGTGACTTAATTCGTACCTCAGTCAGTTTAATTATACCATCTGTGCACAAGCATGGATATCCCTAACACCTGGGAATGTTTTAAATGTAATCTGTGTTCTTCTCATGCGGATATTTGTCAGAAGTAACTATTTTCACTGTCTGCTTACTTCTTGGCTTCCCCATATATTAAAATGTAACCCAGCTGAGCAACCCACAATTATCACTACATACACAGTGTACCTTGTTTGGTGAACATGAATCATTTTTATTATGAAAGCCTATATAAAGAATCCTTCTTTTGCAGTTTAATAAAGGTGGTTTACTGCAGAAGAAAGAACCACAAATTAATTATTGGTGGTGGTTTAACCCTTTGAGTGCCAACATTGCTGTAAGCGATCCTGGAAATATCCGCTAAAAATGCCAGCATCGCTCCCAGCGACTGTTCTTTAAGTATAATTAAATACAAATACAGCCAGGACAATTCCTTGACGTTTAGTTAAATATTGCACACAAAAAAAAAAACAGTCGCTGTGAGAGATTTTTACCAGATCTCTCACAGCGACGTTGGCACTCAAAGGGTTTAATTTTCCCAACTATTTTAACAAATCCCCTCCTGAACGGCTCATGCTGCAATGCCAGGGGTTGAAACTCAATTAGAATGTTATGTATTTGTGCATTGCAAGGTAATACAGCTCTTGCACATAACCCACACATGCTGGACTCATCCCTCTTGAGTGTAAGGGCCCGATTCAGCAAGGCTCACTAAGCAGCGGTAGTTCGCTGCATAGCGGGCCCCTAACTGTTGCCCGTCCGAGCTCCTTAGTGGTCCCATAAATGTTGCCTCCCCCTGCAGAATCCCCTCGGTACCATGCGAGCGGATGTACGCGGACACATCACCTTGCATGTGGCCAAAGGGGAGAGAAATCATTTGATGGTCGCCAACTATTGAATGATTTCTCTACTCTTCGGAAATATGTCCATAAAACTACGGGCGTTCCCCAGCTGCAGCGAATGGCTCGGCGAGTATGTAACACGCCAAAGCCGCACAATGCCGTTTGCACATGAGCAAAACCCGACCATTGGGACTGGAGCCAAATTCGGATCACACTGAGCGATCCTGAATTAGCCCCTACATTTCTTTCCATATTCAAATCTGCCCCATCGGCTGTTCAGTATATCATTACCAAGGTGCACGTACAGTGAGCTTTACAGAGGTGCAAGCTGCATTTTGTGTGGGTACTGCATAATACTGATATGGATGGATGTTGTAACGTTGCCAGTCTAACAATTGTTAAAACAGGCACAACTGTGAAGGGGTTAAGAAAGCAAAGTATAAGTTCTTTCAGTTTCCAACAAACACAAATGAGTTTTACAAAGTCTTACGTTAGTGTGTAAATGGACATTGAACTTTTCTCCTTTTGACTTTTATATGACAGTTTCAATAACCCGGGTTTCTATATAGTGTTAGGAGTTACTGTATTACTTATTTGTATATAGGGTGTTTCCTGTACATTTGCTTATTGTTGAAATGATTTCAGCTGTGACGTGGTTTCGGTTTGTAATCTGGCTGCTTTAGGACAAACAAGAATTTACAACCGAAATCATTATGCTACTGGGTGCAAAGAGCAGGTAATGCTCCTGCCAGGGGTTTGAATTACAGTAACAAAAGTACTGTATAGAGACTTGCAGGAAAATTAATATACTACTCCCCAATATGTACTTTCTCCAATTGACCCTAATGGACAGGAATATATTCACAAATGCATACTAGGCAACAAAGAGGCCCTATACGATTTGGTTTATTTCGAAAAAAAATACTAGTATCATTTTGTGAGGTCATAAACCTACGGTTTACAGAATGATTCAAAACTATCGCGTGAACAGCGGTGCAAGATCAGCCTGTAAACAAAAAATAGTAGTGCCAGCGCTCTGTGCGGAGCGATCTTCTTCATGGCAGTGGTTTTTTCAGTGAGATAATAGAAAGTAATGTATTACTGTGCATAACCTATGTGTTTCTGTGTAAATAATGTATCCTTACATAATAATTAATAATTCCTTTCCTCTATCAATTTTGTACTTCTTATATAAAATTGCAAAGGTGAAACTTTGATATGGGATGCAATCATGTCATTGTGGTGCCAGCAGCATAATGTCACCACAATGCATTTTATTGGTGTTGGCAGTAGAACGTTAAACATGCTCATGGTGCTGGTATACTGCTGCAGACAGGGACATTATGTTGACAAAGTCACTGCCAAATTATTGTGCGTATTCCTTTCATATATTATACAATCTGATTTCACAAACAAATATTGTAACTGCATTAGATTATTTAAGGTGGTATTTATTAAAGCTTGGACAGAGATACAATTGTGAGAGATAAAATACCAGCCAATCAGCTTATCTTACATTTTACAGGCTGTGTTTGAAAAATGGCAGGAGCTGATTGGTTGGCAATTAATTTCTCAAATTAGGATAGGTCTCCAAGCTTTGACAAATACCCCCCTTAATATCAATATAATATGCAGAAACCATTTTTTGTATCAGTTTTTGTTTTGTGAAACAGAAAACGAAGCGGAAGAATAAAAGGTTTGAAACAGAGAGCGAGTGTCTGATCAAAGGGGATAAAGCAGTAGGAGAGCTCAATCATTTTGTACAGTAGGAACTACAGAAGGAGATGGGAAGGGGCCACATTTTAGTTGCATGGACACTCAGAAAAATGAGGTAGTCAAAAGTATATTTACATTGGGGAGGATAGGTAAAATCTGCCAGTGCTTAAGGTCTTAAAAACGCAAAAGCTGAATATAGTATCAAGGTTACCATTGCAGATGATCTGAAGGCAAGTAAGCAATGTAATGCTGGGTACACACCAGAACAATGCAGATCGTGGGTGGGTCATAAGACGATCGTGCGACCCGCTCACTATCTGTGGAGCTCATGACCCACATCCGATCTGATCGTGACCCATACCCACTAGAATGGTCGTTTACAGGTCCTACCTGCTGCAGGTAGGATCTGAGAAACGACCTAACTACCTGCGGAGCCACATATCGGATGCGAAATGGCCCAAAACATGCCCAAATTATATATAATCGGTCGAGATTGTATCTAAATTGGGTCATTTTGGGCCAAACCGTCCTGGTGTGTACCCTACATAACAAAGCAATGAAGAAAACTAGCCAGATGCTTGTTTGCACATGGAAAGAGGAACCAGTACCAGGGAGAGGAACCAGTAGCAGAAAGAAAGCAGTAAGTAATAATGCCACTGTATAGGTCACTGGTACAACCTCATCTAGAATACGGTGTTCAGTTCTGAAGGCCAATTTCCAGAAGGATATAAATACATTAGAGACTGCACAAAGAAAATAAAAAGAAAAATTCTTAATACTATTAATATATTACTTTTGAATAGGGAATGTAGTCAAACATTTTTTTTATTTTCATTTTTTACCAAAATTCCAAACACAATCCCACCCAGACAGCGGGTGCGGAGACCCCAGAAGCATAACACAGCAGTTGTGGCATTAATATCATATTCTCTCCATCGGCTAGAAAGAGACGCTGGATGGCATTCTGATGGCATTGTGCCAGGCTGGCACATGTGTGCCCTGTGATGTATAATATTTGGGGAAATTAGATGATATGACAATTCCTAAATATTCGTGAGACTATAAAAATGTTCATTAGAAAAATGCCGGTCCGAACATTTGGACAAATCGGATGGTGCACACGCAATGAAAACCAGAAAACAGTCCAAAGTCAGTTTAAAAAAAGAACAAAAAAAAGAAAAAGAAAAAGGATATTTATTATCCATATAAAAAGTGCCAAAATATTCACCAACATTGTATTCCAACAACTCGCGCACTCCTGGACCATAAACCGCAGGTAATACTAATCACATTGTCTTGCACTAGTACACTGTTCACATGTTTCCACAGTATCCCGAGTCCCTTGTAACTGGAAAAGTGGGATTCCTATTAGCAGTTGTCCAAATGTCCAGATTCATATATGCATGAAAAGGGTTGAATCTTGAAGAATATTCCTGCTTGCACATCATTGAGTGGCCTCCAATGTGATCAGAATGGGCAGAAGATCCGCTCTCAGGGCAGTAACCATCAAACACATCATTCTGCGGTGCCCAGATAGAACCAAACAGTCCTGACATGGGGGATAAACTTCTGGTGCTGGAGAGGTAAGGCTGCAAATGAACAAAACCACCACATAAATTAGGTACTTTGCTGGAAAACACTGACCGTTAATACATTACATAAATGTGTAAACTCCGGATACTCCGGTTTCCTCCCAAAATCCAAAAATATACAGGTAGGCTAATTGGCTCCCAACAAATTAACCCTAGAATGTCTGTGTGTGCATGTACATGTGGTAGGGAATATAGATTGTAAGCTCCACTGGGGCAGTGACTGATGTGACTGTTCAAATATTCTCTGTAAAGCGCTGCGGAATCTGTGTGCGCTATATAATAAACTTAATATAAATACAATTTAAAAACCTATTCAAGTTGGATACTGATCTTATCATTGTTACAGGTTTCAAAGGTCGCTCTTGTAACAATTCAATATTTGATTAAGAAAAATTGGGGAAAAAAACACCAGTTGAAGGTCACAAATTTGCACTATGTTTGGAGCTCCTGACCAACCATTACTGATGGAGTAATGCTTAGCATTACTGCCTCATAGCACTGTGATCATGGGTTTGATTACCACCATGGCCCGAACCGTGTGGAGTTTGTACATTCTTCCTATGCTTGCGTGCTTTTCCACTCCAAAAACATACAGGTAGATCAAATGGCTTCCGACAAAAATTAACCAGTGTGCGTACAGGTTTAGGACAGAAATAGATCTACTAAGTGGTTCTTATCTACAATCTTTATATGTTATTATGTAACCTAAAGCAAATTTTGTGATATGTACACAGATCTGCAACATACTGTAGAAATATATTGTATATGCAAACATATAAAGACTGTAGATTGAAATACGGATGTGTCCTGAAAGACTTCGGCTTCAGTTGTACCATGTCCCAGGCGACACAACTGCACCAACTTTATTTTTCACTCAAAGGGGTGTATTCAATGCCATGGGTGAGCGGCGACAGCGAGCAGGGCTTCCTGCTCGCTGTCACCACTCACCCTGTCAGTATTCAACGCACCCCCTCATACGCCAATTCCCCCTTGTTCCGGTTTTTGAGTGAGGGGGAATTGGCATATGCGGCTCGTGAAGCAGCGAGACTCGCGGCTAAATACAGTGAGGCCTTGCTGTTTTGAGTAATTCTCGCCGTCCTGTGATGGCAAAGATTTCCCTGGAACGTTGAATAGGGCGAGCGGCTGGCGAGGGGGTTAAACAGCGAGGATCGCTGGTTTTCCGCAATCCTCGCTGTTTAACCCCCTCGCCGGCCACATTGAATACTACCCAATGTATGTTTTAATTACACAAATAAAAATGGAAATCTCAAAGCTACTTTACTAGACTGCATTGATTAATTTGTTGTGTGACATTTGTACATCTCTGAGAAAATGAGAGGGAACCTGTCTATGAAGTGTTACAATGCACATGCCATTGCTGTTACTCACACCAAGTAATATTGTGCTTCATCTGCAACTATGTATGTATGTGTTTTACACGAATTCCTGTGTAGTTACAGTGGCAGCCCAGCATCTCTAGCTCACTTTGGCCCTTATTCTGATCGGTGCGGCCGGTGCCGATTATGCGGCCAGGACGTGCGTGCGAAACCCCGCCTTCCATACGGATCGCCAACTCCGTCCGTATGCAGTAAGAAGCTGGCCGAACGGACCGCACGTGTATTTTTCACGGAATACGCCTCCTCCATCTAAGGGAACCTCCCCCATCATTCGATGGTCGCAGACCATCGAATGCAGGACCGAGTGCTCCACCAGCACCCGCAACCTCAGACCACACAGACATTTTTCCGTGCAAAAGCAGGGATCTGGGCGGGCAGCTGACATCCGGCGATGTCATATGTCCGCCCCCTACACGTGCGTCACGGCCGCATTACCATACGTACGCCCAGCGTTTTCATGGGAACTCCCATGAAACGCGGGGCGTATGCATATGGTAATGAGCCCAAATAGCCCTTCACGCCCCTCTCCACCCCCTGTTCGGAGTGTTTACATATCATGCGGGATTTGGCCGTACGCCCCGCTCGCACATGCGCAGATATGCCTCTGCACATGCGCAGACACAAAACATCGGCGGCCCGAACGCACGCGGATATATCCGCACCGATCAGAATAAGGGCCTTTGAGTGGTGTTTTACTGCATCTGCGATGCGTATAAGTGGTTAATTGAACTTACTTTACTATTGTGCGCCTTGTTCTTTCTGCTTAGAACCTAGATACAGCCCTTGAAGAAAGGTTACGTGGGCGAGTTGCACTTTATAGTGGGAAGGTGCTGGATATTGGACATGGACATTAAATGTGCATAAAGACTGTGTGTTTTCTGTATATGAATGTATGATGCGGCACCTTAAATAACTCAATTATCTTAAATCATCCATTTTCAAGATATTGACTTACAGAATTACTGACGTAGCTAGTGGGTTCCCAGGAGCTTGGCATGGTAGGAGCTGGAGGAGGTGGTGGAGGTGGTGCCGGGGGGTTCATGTTCCATGTAGACTGACACTGATCAATGTAAGCCGGATTTTGTACTTCAGGACACGAGTAACCATTGTGGTAGTTCATGTTTTCTGAAAGAATGGAGAACATGATGCATTTCTAGATTCATTTAAAATCACAGACTAATAATTATTAGCTCGACCTGTTCATCTTTTAAAAGTGCCTTCCACTGATGGAAAAGCTGGGCATCAATAAGGAGACCTGTAAAACCTGCACTGCTAGGGGGGTTGAGAAACACTGAAGTAATGGCAGAGCAGATTCCACACTTGCTCATGCTCAGAATTCAGAATACACCCTCGTTATGAAGCAGAAGGAGAGCTGCAAAGCTAATGCATTAAGCTGAGAGGCAAGCATGTTCTTCACAAGCACAAACCAATTTTACAAACTGTTATATTGTGGACCTCATGAAAAATGAAATGTGCAATCAAGTACAAACCTTATTGTGTAGTGAAGTAAACCAACATAAAAGTATTCATTCTTTGAGGGATATCCTATAATAAGAGGTGATTAAGCACTGCTAATAGCTTCAGCCTCGGCTATCCTATTAGCCCCGATGCTGGCATCCCTTAGCCCCAGTAACCACTGCTATTGGTTACTATTCTTTGCGTGCCCGTTGTGACCAGTGATAACGCATGTATGGCAAGGGGGACATCTGCCCCCCCTCCCTGCAGTGCACATGGTTTTGTCCATTTGAGAAGTGAATTAGAATAAGGGCCAGTGTAACAATACACTGTGGCAAAGTGTGTACTGAACACGAAAAGATGCATTTGATAGTATGGCTCTCACTAATGAGTTTCTTCACACTACACACTATATATACTAAAATGTCTTTATAGCTGGTCATTATCACAATATTGTTTGGTGCAGTGATTTGAAACGGAAGGGCCTGACCACCCCAAAGAGGGTCCCGACCACCTCTGCATGTTGCCGACTATCAAACTGATGGTTACAGTATGTTAAAATCAAAATAACTGAGGTACTTCAGAATCCTCGCATCACTGGCTTAGAGATCCAAGGAGTCATCAGGAAGGCTTCCTGTCATCCTCTGCCTCCTGCCATCCCCAAAGCCTCTACAGCAGGTATTAGTTTTAACATTTGCATGAATATACTATATATGCAGGGCAGGGACTCCAAAAGGAGCTCATCCCTGCAATTGTGTAAGAATTACAGCGATCTCATTAACAGTCGCTTCTGTTTTGTGCATCCACAAAGCTGCCATGCATGTGCGGCCTGCTGACCAAACACGTGACGGTTATTCTGCAGTAACTTGCTGGGGTTCTGCAATCATTTTTATTGTCTGACGGGTCCCAGAGCAAAATAGTTTGAGAACCCTGGTCTAGTGTGTATGCAACATTACAGTTCAGGGTTTAGTGATATCCATGCTTGACCAAAGAGGGTTAAAATCATAATAACTGAGGTACTAATTAAATCAAAGTAAATATGGCTATACTTGGAATGTTATAGCGCCTGGACTAAAGACTCAAAGTGGGAGAAAAAAAAAACTTCAGACAGGAAAGGATTTTAGAGCAGTAAAATAATAAAAAACATTATATAGAGGCATAATACTACCATTAAAACTATAATCACATTCTAAAGAGATAACATGAAACAAAGATTTACAGAAAAAAGCAAGAAAATATAAGAAAATTAAGACTATCTTATCTTCAAATAAGGAATGTATTATACAGAATAATAAGGATTTGTGTTCTACAGATACATGACACATAAGTTATGGAACTGGTACACAACAACATTAACCCTAGAATGAATGTGTGTGTGTACATGTGGTAGGGTATATAGACTGTAAGCTCCACTGGAGCAGCGACTGAATGTGTGTGTGTACACATGTGGTAGGGAATATAGACTGTAAGCTCCTCTGGGGCAATTGCCGCTACAAAATACACAGCACAGGTACACCATATATCCTGCTATTTCCAGCTTACCCCCCGACAGTCGCATTACCACATGCGGACACTGTCGGACTGTGCGGGAGGCTACATGAATATTTAACAATATCCAGCAATAAGTGTTACACATCACCGGGCGCTTGAGAAATTACAGGCTGCTGTTTTTTCTACAAAGGGGCTAAACACGCTACAACTGAATACCATGACATTCATGTGCATATTATGCAATAGAATGTCTTACATACACATGGTGCAATAAATTGGTACCAATAGAGGTGAATGACATTTGCACTTGAAATGTTTGATTGTAGCAGATAGATAATATTGTTGGCATTCACAAATTTTTGCTTTGTGTACCTCCTACTAGAGATAGCTACTATTATTGGCATTTATGAATGTTTGCTCTGTGTACCTCTTACTACAAACCAGCCTCTGAGAGATTTATGAAGCAACAGAATTGTAACAATTACTTTAAAAGAATGATATTTACTGTTTTCCATTACAAAACTTAATTTTGATACAATGTATGCATAGATACAGGCAAACAACGATACAGTTTCAAATCCAGCAGTATCTCAGCTAAAATAACTCTTATGTGCATATAATATTCTACATAGGAGGTAGAATATCACGTATTGTTGTCTTTCTCTCTTTCAAAGATATAAATTGTGACACAATATACGCATACACACCATGCAATAAGAGATACAATCTTGAATCTGTTTTTCTTTCTTGAAAATTACTGAAACTATTCTAACTTGTAGCAGTTCTCTCATTCTGATGAACCCGACACTGGTCTCTGCAAGACATCAGTAACAGAGACAGTGAAGGACGATTTCAGAACAGCAGAAACCGCAATCTTTGCCTATCACCTCATTCTGAGATTGTCAAAAGAGACCGTCTCTCATCAGATATTTGAAGCAATACAGGCTGATATCTGACAGCAGAACAGTCACCGCTGACTAATATCTCAAGATATTTTTCTCTGAAAAAACAGGGATATAGGCAATCCCTGTTTTCTGTGAACTTCCACAGCAAGGCACTCTCAGTCAGATAGCCGAGCGCATACCTTGCACTGCTAAATTGAGCAACAAGGTCGCTCAGAGCAATCGAAATTGACAAGCAGAAGCCAACCCTGTGCTCCTATTCTTAATCTAGTGTATGGAAACACTATACTTCCTCTCTCTCTCATCTAGCATCTGATACTAGCTTATGATGCTAGAAAGCAGAAGAGGAAGGCAGTGAAACAAAAACACATAATTTCAGCTCTTTTTCTTATAATACTTTTGAAACATTCCTTGAAAACAGGTGTATATCAGTAAAAATATACACAAGGTAATTAAATGTGGGAAACAAGCAGGAATTGCCTGACATAGATTGAATATAAAATAAGGGGTCTCTTTGGTATTGATACAAACCCCAAAAAGGCTATTTCCCTGTGGGCATCTGATATATTTTGACAAATCTTCGCTAATGGAGAAAAAAAATGTTTTCTGTGTTTAAAATTAGCATATTTGCATCTGAATGAAAAATGCAGATATCTGTGTGTAATTTTTGAAAATAATTATAGACCTGCATCCGAACCCTTAGGGTGCAATACAGACATTGGGGATACCAATACTATTTAAATCAAATATTCCCAACAAAAGTGACAAATGTCACCCCTCCTTTTAAGTAATATAAATGAAAAGTTACGTTTTAAAACATACAATAATACAACATAAATCAAATTAAAGTGTGCCCCTGGTAAGACTGAATCAGTCTTTTCTTGCATCTTACCGCAAGGCCCCTCCTTTTCCATGCTGTGGTTTACACCAAAGCAGAAGTGGTAAGATAAAACTAGTTACTGGAATTTAGACAAATCCAGTTCTGCATTTCCACATATCGAGGCTAATTTAGCAAATGGTTTTGTATAGCATAAACCAAACCCTCGCAAAAGAAAAAAAAATAACACACCAATAATGTTTTAGGCAAAAGATTACAGCAAAAAGATGACAGCATAGTGCACATGATGATAATCAATGCAAAAAAAGGGTCTCAAGTTCTGATGGTAGATGAAGACTGAACTACAAATAGTCGTTAAGACAAGCATCTGTCATACTGCTGCGGTGGGATATTGTTTGCACGGTTAGTTCTGCTTTTTATACCATACAAGGAAGACTCAAGTTTCATTTCTCTATTCCAGCAGACATTAATGAGTGTGTTCTTAGTAACTGTATAACATGGGGTGTGGAATAGCTCATAGAACATGTCTAAGTCAACCGTCAATAAGTCAACCCTAAAAGGTCAAAAAAAGTTGACAAGAGCATTTCATTTTTGTTTGGTCAACACCTGAGCACATGGACCCCCAATTGTGTACCACTTCGCTTGTGATGCTTCAGGCTTTACCATTCCCAATACGAGTCCACATGTATGGTATTAAAAAAATAGGTACTTGTTTCCTAGCATGGCGCCCAGTATGCTCTAAACGTACAGGGCTATTCTCCGTACTAAAATCGCATCGCATGGGACATTTTAGTGCTATACGATGCGATTTTTTTAATGTAATTTATTCACTGCTCTGTTGGCCCCAGGGGATCGCATCGCAACTCCCGCTAAATCGCATGCGATTTTATAGGGTGTGATGCCATGCCATTAGCTATATACTTGTTTGACATACAATGATGATTTAGTCACCCCCCACTATCCACACCACTCCGAAGCGTGGGGAGCGCAGCGAGCCCCGCGAGGGGTGGCGGAACGCGTCCTACCGACATACACACACACACATACATATATATATATATATATACACATACATACATACATACACACACACACACACACACACAGGTCAACAATTTTTAATCGTAGGTCTTCTGAAAGATCTTTTGTGCGAGGCATGATTCACATCAGGCAAACTCAAAACTGTTGTGTGTTGTTTTTAAAGGGCAGCTTTAACCAACACCTCCAATCTTGTTTCATTGATTGGACTCCAGGTTGGCTGACTCCTGACTCAGTCAGCTCTTGGAGAACTCATTAGTCTAGGGCAGTGTTTTTCAACCAAAGGGTTTACATGAGACCTGGAGGCGAATGAATAAACAGAGATGTAGCTCAAGTGGGCACCGGAATATATATATATGTATTGAACGATAATTGTTATAACTTACTAAAGTTCACCTCATCCTTTAACCAGAGTAAAATTGAATTTCTGGACATTGTCCTGGATGTAAATAATTTCCCATCTGAGAGAAAAATACAGACCTCCACTTTCTTCAAGGCCGTGGACGCGAACAGTTACCTAGAATATTCCAGCTGCCATCTAGGGGCATGGAAGGATAATATCCCTTATTCACAATTTTTACGGCTCCGAAGGAACTGTTCGTGTTCCACGGTCTTTGAGGAACAAGCCCTGGTGTACGTTAAAAGGTTCACTGAGAAGGGTTATCCCCTTGGTATCATTTATCGTGCACTTCAACGTGCACGTGATCTTGACAGAAATCAGCTCTTTCAACCCAAAAGGGCTGAACAATCCCTCCATCAGAATTCAAACAATGAGGCGATGTTCATTACCCAATTCAGCACCCATGAAAAAGAACTTAGGGGTATTTTTAAAAAAACATTGGGGAGTACTCCAACTTGACCCCATATTGAAGGGGCATATTTCTGAGGTACCCAAAATGGTCTTTCGTAGGGCCAGAACCATCAAACAACAAGTCTCTAAGAGTCAACTTGAGAATATTGATGTAAGGGGCCCATCGGAAACTTTTCTTGCTATCAAGGTTTCTTTTCCTTGCACTCATTGTAAGGTATGCCAGTATATGAAAAAGGGACCACATATCGATGGGACGGATTTTAAAGTGAACGAGTTCATTAATTGTAATTCTGCTTCTGTTATATACCTTTTGACCTGTGGCTGTGGGTTAAAGTATGTGGGCAAGACCAAGAGGTGTCTCAAGATTAGAATTCTTGAGCACCTCCGTAACATCAAACATGGGTTGCTCAACCACAGCGTGCCTAGGCACTTTAAAGAAGCCCACAATTGTGATCCCAAATCCCTTACTTTTAAGGGTATCGAACTGGTTCATCACAGTAAAAGGGGTGGGGACCATGATAAGTTTCTACTTAAACGTGAAACGACATGGATCCTCCGACTCAATACACTGGCCCCGGGGGGATTGAATGAGGGTTACGAGATAACCCCATTCATCAACCAATGAGGGGACATTGTGTCGCTTCATGTTTCTTGTCCTGCTTTTTTGTGCTTTTTTATACGTTTTTTCTCATTTTATTGTAGCTTTTTTGGTGATATGCATGTAGTATATCTGTGGACTATAATCCACCCATGATAATGAAGATCTTGTTTATGTAAGATCAATTAAGATGTACATTTGTTTATCTATATTTTATATATATGATGTATATTGGACATATTAATGTACTGAAAGTTTTTTATATATATGTGTTTTTATGTTTTGTAAAGCTGGGGCTAAATTGCTCACTCATGGTGCAATTTTTAATCATTTTTCATGTGGCTGGTATACATAGGGTTTTTTATAAACTATTTTTTAACCTTTTCACGAAAAATATGTCTTTTTGGTTTGAGTCGACACCATTTGTCGACATCAAAATAAGATTATTCAAATCATGTTTAATTACTGCCCATAGTGTAGTTTATGTATAATATAAATAATAACTTATAGTAGCGCTAAACATATACATATATAATTATTCTTCTACACCTATCTTAGTGACACTATAGATATGTGTCATACGTGTCTGTATATATCGGCATTTTGCACTTGTGGGTAGTCCATCCCACAAATGCTTTGTTTACATCATGTGCCACTATACTTATACACGCCCCTACACGCCCATAACGTCTGTTGCTACATCTACACTTCCAGGATTATCGCGTCATCTGACGCTACGTGCCCCTGGCCGTGTGTGACGTCCGCCGCGTCATATGACGGGATGTGCGCAACGCCACAGTAGTCCGGCGTCATTTGACGCTATACATAGGCGCCCTGATTCATTCGACGCCACGCTGAGGCGCTTCGCGTCAATTGACGCTTTGAACCGCCTGCCCTATCATGTCCGCTTGTTGCGGACGTGCCTATCGCGTCATTTGACGCTCCGGGCCTTCCAGCCTATTGTTGCGGACGTGCCTATCGCGTCATCTGACGCTCCGGGCATTCCAGCCTATTGCGGCCAGACGCCCTCGTGTATCTAGGGGAACGGCTTCACCCATACTTCTCCATCACGCCCACTTAACTTCAGGCAGCCAATTGCCGCTTATAGGTCTCAATTTGCCTATTAGGTTTGGGCCTATATAAACCCATAGAGCGTTTGTAGTAGCCACGCCCTCTGACGAAGTCTACACGACGAAACGCGTCAGGGCGTGGCCTACGACGCTCCCACTCTACCTCACAGCTGATGCCTGGACCCTGGTGACCCCTACACGCCTCCCTGCAAACCAGCATAGCGGTGATTTCGGTGGTTCCATGTTCCAGCACCTAAGCGTGAGCAGTCTAGCCTGTGGCTACTTTTAAACCTTGTGGTACCCAGCCCACAGTGTTTTTATTTATGGTACGAGTTTATTTTGACCTGTACCAGGATTTTTATTGTCCAATAAAATCATTCACTTGCAATACTGCACCATGAAGCGCCTTCTCTCTGCCTCCTTCTAGATCTCCATTTCTCTGTGGATTCCAGAGACTACATCATATAGAGAGAAGCAGCTGCAGGTCGACACATTGACTTTGGTGCACAGTTTTCCCTCATTATTATCCATTGGGGAATTCATTTCTGGTGATTTACCTGACACACACCGAGCGCAGGGGCTCACGCCTGTTAGATATATATATATATATATATATATATATATATACACAATACTCCAAATGGACAAAGGCACTCAGAGGCTTAATGCTGGTGAAGAAACTGGAGGAATTTTTATTCCATAGCCTGTCTACGTTTCGGGGGTCAAGCCCCCGTCGTCAGGACACAAAGGGTTACTTGTGCCTTTGTGTCCTGACGACGGGGGCTTGACCCCCGAAACGTAGACAGGCTATGGAATAAAAATTCCTCCAGTTTCTTCACCAGCATTAAGCCTCTGAGTGCCTTTGTCCATTTGGAGTATTGTGTATGGATGTCTGTGTGTCGACACAGGTCATCGACTCATGGCAACAGAGCAAGCCACACGGAAACGCAGCTTATTTCAGTCCTGAGTGACAGGTCCTTCTCTTGGTATATATATATATATATATATATATATATATATATATATATATATATATATATATATATATATATATATATAGGCTCTGGGTTCCACTGGCGTGGTTCCAAAAACGGCACTGCGAGGACTTCTTAAAAGGTAGTAGATTTTATTACCTCAACGTTTCGGGGATCGGTCTCCCCTTCGTCAGGAGGATCACATACAACTGAACAATGCATACAATACACCTTAAATAGGCAGCCTGGAAGTGCATCCACACGCCCCTTCCCTAATCAGCCCAGCACTGAGAAACACCTGAGCACCGCACCACAAGATGACATCAGTGGGAGGCGTCAGAGTTATTGCTAGGCAACCAGAAAACACTGGCTCTGAGAATCAAAGACCAGTGTTTGAGACAACAGAACTGCTAGTTGATTACAGCAGTCTGTTGTGATACGTTGTCCTGGCAACAGTGAACCCAATGCTGGAGCTAATCAGAGAGGGCGTGTGTTAGCAAGTCCACAGGATACCTACATAGACAATGATACATGAAAAATACAGAATATACAAAAAAACATATATACAAAATGGATATATTAAAAATTAAGCAGACATACACATAAGAATGCTTAATAATGATTATTAAAAAAACATCAAAGACACTAGCCAGGAATGGAACAGGAAAACAATGCGACCAATGATTACATCAGGCTATTCCATGCAATTCTTTCATTTAAGCCTTTTGGTGAAACTGTGTCCAATCTATGGATCCAGGCTGCTTCTAACCTTAACAGTTTCTTATCACGGTCCCCTCCACGGATACTTTCTGGTATGTGGTCAATGATTTGATATCTAAGAGAACACATAGGATGATTAAAAGTCTTAAAATGTACAGCTACAGGCTGATCGTTAGGTTTCCCCAATAGCGCCGCTTTGATAGCGGATCTATGAAGCCCCATCCTTTCTTTAAACTTTCTGGCAGTTTTGCCTACATAATATAGCCCGCAGGGGCAAATAATAATATAGACCACGTAGCGAGTGTCACATGAAACTACGTGTTTGATTTTGTATGGAAAGCCGTTATGTGGATGTTTGAATTTGCTTCCGACCACCAAATAGCCGCACGTGACGCAGTTAGGACATCGATAACAGCCCGGCTTCCTAGCGCCTATCCCTGGCACAGGACCCGGGTCACTAATATCTGCGTGTACAAGCATATCTCTTAAATTTCTACCTCGTCTATAGCATGACAGGGGTCTGACACCTGCAAAGCAGGTCAAACTCCTGTCACTCGTGACAATAGGCCATAAAGATCTGGTTGCTATGGGTAACACAGGACTAGTGGTGTCAAAGGTCGTAACCAATGGAAAAAAAATTTCAGTTTTCTTTTTAGCAGGCATCAATAAGTCATTCCTTTTAAGTCCCAAAACCTTTTGTTTAGCTATGGACAAAGATTTTAAAGGATATCCACGTTCATGGAATTTAGAAATAACCACATCTAGTTGATTTGGTAAATCACTCCAATCGCTGCAAATACGTGCCACTCTAACCATTTGCGAATATGGTAAGCCTTTTTTCAAGGGAGGTGGATGGTGGCTACTGGCCACTAAGAGTGTGTTCCTATCTGTAGTCTTCGAAAAAACTGATGTACTAATTTGGCCATTTGAAAGGTTAACATTAACATCAAGGAACGCGATCTGTGATTCACTAGATTTGTAGGTGAATTTAATGGGACATGGGAGACTATTGATTTCCTGCATCATAATTTCAAAATTTTCTACACCCCCACCCCACAGCATAAACAGATCATCGATATACCTACAGAACATCTGGATGTGACTACTAAATCGATGTTTAAAGAACAATTCTTGTTCCAATAGGAACATATATATATTAGCGTATGATGGAGAGACCGCAGCTCCCATAGCACATCCAGATGTCTGTAGGTACATTTTACTGTCAAAAACAAAGTAGTTTCTGGTCAAAATCAGCTTTAGTAGAGATAGAAATAAATCGACATCAAAATCAAGTGTATCCGCTTTGAATCTTAAAAAATTACTCATGGCCGAGAGGCCGTCATCATGGGGAATCGACGTATATAAGCTGGTGACGTCCATGACACACAAAATTGTGTTATCATGCACGTCACCAACCTCAGCAAGTTTGTTAAGGAAACTAGTAGTGTCCCTAAGGTATGTGGGCTGCACACATATAAATGGCTGTACCAGCATATCCAATAATTGGGATATAGGTTGATAAAGACTACCCCTGGCCGAGATGATAGGTCGGCCAGGGGGATCCACCAAACCTTTGTGGATCTTGGGCAAGGTGTATAACGCTGGTACAACCGGGTGTGCAACTTTCAGGGATTTACAGCATCTGTCAGAAATGATACCGTTTTTACATGAACTGTCAAGCAAAAAGAACAGTTCGTTCTGATAGCGAGCAGTGGGATTAAAGCGTAATTGACAATACACCTTTTCATCCGCCAATTGGCGGTACACCTCAGATCTATATTTAGCTATATCTTGTATCACTATACCGCCCCCCTTGTCGGCAGGGCGGATAGTGATACTTTTATCTTTAGCAAGACATTGTAATGCACGTTGTTCAGCAGAGGTAAGGTTACTATGTACAATCTCATTAGCATTAGTATATTTCTCCACTGCAGTCCCCAACATTCTATCAAAAGTCTTAAGAGAGGGGTTATAACTCACGGGGTCATATGTCGACAGATGCTGTTTTCTTATAAAGTTCTCAATAACCGACACATCACGACTCTGTTCAGAGGCTTGAAAATGTTCCTTTAAGCGCATATTGCGGGCAATTCGGTGTCGATCTAACTGCCAGCCAAAAGCATTATGGTGGTTTGTCGGTACAAAAGAAAGGCCTTTATTAAGGACACTGTTTTCCATGCTGGTCAAAGGACGTGTAGACAAATTGTAAATCAGTTCTGGTTTTTGTTGCGAGCTCTTGAAGATCCTTTCACACTGGCCGCCTCGCCGGGTGGCTTGGCTTTTGCGCCTCTCCCTCTGGTGACCCTGCCTAAAGGGGGGCGTCCTGATGTGGAGGCGTCGTCAGATTCAGGTATTTTAAAGTCGCTGTCGCTTTGGGATGATGAATGGTGGTTGCGGTCTCTGTTACGTCTGGTGCGCCAGGTGCGTTCACGCTGAGGTCTGCCGCCTGAATCTGACGACGCCTCCACATCAGGACGCCCCCCTTTAGGCAGGGTCACCAGAGGGAGAGGCGCAAAAGCCAAGCCACCCGGCGAGGCGGCCAGTGTGAAAGGATCTTCAAGAGCTCGCAACAAAAACCAGAACTGATTTACAATTTGTCTACACGTCCTTTGACCAGCATGGAAAACAGTGTCCTTAATAAAGGCCTTTCTTTTGTACCGACAAACCACCATAATGCTTTTGGCTGGCAGTTAGATCGACACCGAATTGCCCGCAATATGCGCTTAAAGGAACATTTTCAAGCCTCTGAACAGAGTCGTGATGTGTCGGTTATTGAGAACTTTATAAGAAAACAGCATCTGTCGACATATGACCCCGTGAGTTATAACCCCTCTCTTAAGACTTTTGATAGAATGTTGGGGACTGCAGTGGAGAAATATACTAATGCTAATGAGATTGTACATAGTAACCTTACCTCTGCTGAACAACGTGCATTACAATGTCTTGCTAAAGATAAAAGTATCACTATCCGCCCTGCCGACAAGGGGGGCGGTATAGTGATACAAGATATAGCTAAATATAGATCTGAGGTGTACCGCCAATTGGCGGATGAAAAGGTGTATTGTCAATTACGCTTTAATCCCACTGCTCGCTATCAGAACGAACTGTTCTTTTTGCTTGACAGTTCATGTAAAAACGGTATCATTTCTGACAGATGCTGTAAATCCCTGAAAGTTGCACACCCGGTTGTACCAGCGTTATACACCTTGCCCAAGATCCACAAAGGTTTGGTGGATCCCCCTGGCCGACCTATCATCTCGGCCAGGGGTAGTCTTTATCAACCTATATCCCAATTATTGGATATGCTGGTACAGCCATTTATATGTGTGCAGCCCACATACCTTAGGGACACTACTAGTTTCCTTAACAAACTTGCTGAGGTTGGTGACGTGCATGATAACACAATTTTGTGTGTCATGGACGTCACCAGCTTATATACGTCGATTCCCCATGATGACGGCCTCTCGGCCATGAGTAATTTTTTAAGATTCAAAGCGGATACACTTGATTTTGATGTCGATTTATTTCTATCTCTACTAAAGCTGATTTTGACCAGAAACTACTTTGTTTTTGACAGTAAAATGTACCTACAGACATCTGGATGTGCTATGGGAGCTGCGGTCTCTCCATCATACGCTAATATATATATGTTCCTATTGGAACAAGAATTGTTCTTTAAACATCGATTTAGTAGTCACATCCAGATGTTCTGTAGGTATATCGATGATCTGTTTATGCTGTGGGGTGGGGGTGTAGAAAATTTTGAAATTATGATGCAGGAAATCAATAGTCTCCCATGTCCCATTAAATTCACCTACAAATCTAGTGAATCACAGATCGCGTTCCTTGATGTTAATGTTAACCTTTCAAATGGCCAAATTAGTACATCAGTTTTTTCGAAGACTACAGATAGGAACACACTCTTAGTGGCCAGTAGCCACCATCCACCTCCCTTGAAAAAAGGCTTACCATATTCGCAAATGGTTAGAGTGGCACGTATTTGCAGCGATTGGAGTGATTTACCAAATCAACTAGATGTGGTTATTTCTAAATTCCATGAACGTGGATATCCTTTAAAATCTTTGTCCATAGCTAAACAAAAGGTTTTGGGACTTAAAAGGAATGACTTATTGATGCCTGCTAAAAAGAAAACTGAAAATTTTTTTCCATTGGTTACGACCTTTGACACCACTAGTCCTGTGTTACCCATAGCAACCAGATCTTTATGGCCTATTGTCACGAGTGACAGGAGTTTGACCTGCTTTGCAGGTGTCAGACCCCTGTCATGCTATAGACGAGGTAGAAATTTAAGAGATATGCTTGTACACGCAGATATTAGTGACCCGGGTCCTGTGCCAGGGATAGGCGCTAGGAAGCCGGGCTGTTATCGATGTCCTAACTGCGTCACGTGCGGCTATTTGGTGGTCGGAAGCAAATTCAAACATCCACATAACGGCTTTCCATACAAAATCAAACACGTAGTTTCATGTGACACTCGCTACGTGGTCTATATTATTATTTGCCCCTGCGGGCTATATTATGTAGGCAAAACTGCCAGAAAGTTTAAAGAAAGGATGGGGCTTCATAGATCCGCTATCAAAGCGGCGCTATTGGGGAAACCTAACGATCAGCCTGTAGCTGTACATTTTAAGACTTTTAATCATCCTATGTGTTCTCTTAGATATCAAATCATTGACCACATACCAGAAAGTATCCGTGGAGGGGACCGTGATAAGAAACTGTTAAGGTTAGAAGCAGCCTGGATCCATAGATTGGACACAGTTTCACCAAAAGGCTTAAATGAAAGAATTGCATGGAATAGCCTGATGTAATCATTGGTCGCATTGTTTTCCTGTTCCATTCCTGGCTAGTGTCTTTGATGTTTTTTTAATAATCATTATTAAGCATTCTTATGTGTATGTCTGCTTAATTTTTAATATATCCATTTTGTATATATGTTTTTTTGTATATTCTGTATTTTTCATGTATCATTGTCTATGTAGGTATCCTGTGGACTTGCTAACACACGCCCTCTCTGATTAGCTCCAGCATTGGGTTCACTGTTGCCAGGACAACGTATCACAACAGACTGCTGTAATCAACTAGCAGTTCTGTTGTCTCAAACACTGGTCTTTGATTCTCAGAGCCAGTGTTTTCTGGTTGCCTAGCAATAACTCTGACGCCTCCCACTGATGTCATCTTGTGGTGCGGTGCTCAGGTGTTTCTCAGTGCTGGGCTGATTAGGGAAGGGGCGTGTGGATGCACTTCCAGGCTGCCTATTTAAGGTGTATTGTATGCATTGTTCAGTTGTATGTGATCCTCCTGACGAAGGGGAGACCGATCCCCGAAACGTTGAGGTAATAAAATCTACTACCTTTTAAGAAGTCCTCGCAGTGCCGTTTTTGGAACCACGCCAGTGGAACCCAGAGCCTCTATCCTACTATATTCTGGCACGCAGGCAGCTGACCTCGTTTGGGAGAGTGCCGGTCCGTCCCAACTATCTACATATATATATATATATATATATATATATATATATATACACACACATATAATATATATATTATATATACACACACACCCTCAAATTAAAAACATCTGCAGTTAAAACACATCTTGTTTCAAATCCATTGTGGTGGTGTATAGAGCCCAAAATATGAGATTTGTGTCAATGTTCCAATATTTATGGACCGGACTGGTTACAGTCTGTGTGTCGCTATTTAAATATATTGTAAAGCACAATGAAATATGCTGCGCTATACAAGAAACTGTAAAGGTACTTGTTTCCTAGCACGGCCACAATTGCGGGCATCGCGGGTCATTTCTAATGGTATGCGATGCGACCGACGCGATGCCCACGATTTGCCATTGAAAAGAATTAGAAAGGTCAAAATCGCATCGGTCGCATCGCATGCGGCCAAAAAAAGCATGCGATGCTACCGACACGATGACCGCGATTTTACATAGGGAACAATGTAAAATGCCTCAATTGCCCCAATTAAACAATGTTAAATGGCCCACAGACCCCAAAAATCCCCCCTGAAGTGTGAAATGGCCCCCCAAAAAATTGTTAACGCCACCCCACAATCAACGTGAACCCGAAGCGTGGCGAGCGCAGCGAGCCCGCGAGGGGCGGTGGTACGCGGCCTCCGACCTTTTCATACCCCTACTATCCACGTCGGCGTGGAGTTGAGAATAGAAAGTGTGGCGAGCGCAGCGAGCCCAAAGCGTGGCGAGCGCAGCGGATACCTGTGAAGCCCGCGAGGGTACGCGGATACCTGTGGAGCCCGCGAGGGGACGCGGATACCTGTGAAGGTATCCGCGTCCCCTCGCAGGGCTCGCTATGCTAGCCACGCTTCGGGCTCGGTGGCTCGCTGCGCTCGCCACACTTTCTATTCTCAACTCCACGCCGACGTGGATAGTGGGGGTATGAAAAAGGTCGGAGGACGCGTACCGCTGCACTCGCCACGCTTCGGGTTCACGTTGATCGTGGGGTGGCGTTAACAATTTTTTGGGGGCCCATTTCACACTTCAGGGGGGATTTTTGGGGTCTGTGGGCCATTTAACATTGTTCCCTATGTTTAATTGGGTCAATTGAGGCATTTTACATTGTTCCCTATGTAAAATCGCGGGCATCGCGTCGGTCGCATCGCATGCGATTTTTTGGCCGCATGCGATCGACGCGATTTTTTTACCTGCGATCCAAATCGTTGTGGCCGTGCTAGGAAACAAGTACCACTGTAAATATAGATATATAGATAGATATATATAGATAGATATATCTATATATAGATATATATCTATCTATCTACCTATCTATCTATCTATCAAGCCGCAGCGGGTGTGAGAGACCCGTCTGCCGCCACCATCGCCTGGACCCACACGCTGCTCTCCCCCTCTCTCCTCCCAGCGGGACACTCCACGCCAACCACCAGCGGGATAATCCAACGCCGTTACCACCATCGGAACACTAAGGGTGAGATCCATGCGCTAAATGCACACAATTATACACAACCCTGTAAAAAAGTGACTTTTCCTTTGGCGAGGGCTGAATCCCCTTTAATCTAATTGCCTGTGGGCATCTGACTGTCTTTCACAATTAGTGGGCTAAAGTCAGCTCCTCTGATATTATACAAATTACTTATTAGAGGAATATACAAATACCTACTGGAAGTTACGTGGCCTCCACAAACATTTCAAAGGCCAAAGTGTGTGCTTTTTATTGTGTTTTTTATTTTTTATATATATATTTATACTTATTTTTCATTGTGTGTATTTATCTATATATATTTTTCTTCAATTGTGTTATTGTACACATATTGATACGAATGTACTAGTACATATACTGCTATAGGTGGCCGCCTATTATAAATATTAATGTTATATTCTATTTAATAAATTGCAAAAATATTTTTTACTTTTGAAATACAAACAGTCTCCATTGTCTCTGATTATTTGAACTCATCCATGGCATAAGAGAGTTTACTATCATTATAATTAAATTAGCGCAGTCTCCCATTCCGTTTGGAAACAGGTGCTATCTATCTATCTATATACATACACACACAAGAAAAAATGCAGACACTCACCGGACTTGCTTGTAGCTTTTTACTAGATCACCTTAATTAGTGCATAACAGTGGGTACAGGCCGACGTTTCGGTCCTATGCTGGACCTTTTTCAAGACCCTCTTTCCTGCCTTCTCCAGTGTGTGGAGAAGGCAGGAAAGGGGGTCTTAAAAATATATATACACACACATGATCAGCGTCACCCTGGTCTTAATAATGAGCTGTTCAAATAAAGGAAACTTCAAGCAGGATCCATAGTTGCAGTTTCCTTTATTTGAATAACTCATTATTAAGACCGGAGTGACGCTGATCGTGTGTGTATATGTTACAGCACGCTCCACGTGCTGATTTCAGAAGGCAACCAGCATCACACTATATGTGCTTTCTGAGTGCCGACCCTACACATTGCTATAATATATATATATATATATATATATATATATATATTTAGACAATAGTAGCAGAAACAAGCAATACAATAATCCCCCTAATTACTAATTACAATATGTTGAGCAAAGAGGATTTCCACTATATTCCATATATATATTTTACCTTCAGTATAAGAGTTAAAGTCATTTATTTCCAGCGAACCATACATTCCAGCAAACTGCCCGTCACACGTCGAATTCCAATTGATATAACTGAAACGGAAAAGAAAACTTCCTTAATACACTTAAGTTTTCATTTCAGTTACACTCATGCCTGTCTGCAGATCTATCAGTCCCTGCTAGCATGGGGTGCAAGCAATAGTTTAGATGGCATATAGTTGGCTCTTTTGCACTCCCGGGCTGTAAGAGGAACACATTTATGTTCTACACACAGTCAAGTGTTGTACAATTTAATTACATTTAAAACAAAGTGGGATATTCAGATCCGGAAACAAACTGGTAGTTTTTGATGTGGATGGAAATAAGAGGATTTTGGTACTCACCGATAAATCCATTTCTCTGAATCAGCAGGAGACACTGGAGATTACATCGGGTTTAGAGCTGGGAATGCTGGGAGCTAGGCACTACTAAATTTGTTTCAGGGCAGGCTGGCTCCTCCCCTCTAAGACCCATCATACCCCCAGTTAGGAAATTGTCCTACTCGAGGAGATGGTAACAAAAAACATAATTATACAACTTGAATCATAACAACTTGCATACAATAGTCATATTTAACTTTTATGAACAGACCGGGCCTGAACTGGCCCCACAACCAACAGGATCAAGAGCTGGGAGGGCGTCCAGTGTCTCCTGCTGATTCAGAGAAATGGATTTATCGGTGAGTACCAAAATCCTCTTTTCTCTCTCATGCAGCAGGAGACACTGGAGATTACATCGGGGAGGTACCAAAGACCGTTCCCCGGGCGGGTGAGCTCTGTGGATCCTGCAATACCAACCGACCAAAGTTTGTCGCCGGTGCTGCAAACGTGTCAAATTGGTAAAAGCGAACGAACGTGTTCACTGATGACCATGTGGCTGCCCTACAAAGCTGAGATGCTGAAGCCCCTCGCCTGGCAGCCCATGATGTGCTTACTGACCTGGTTGAATGTGCTGTCAACACTGACGGCGGAGTCTTTCCTGCATGGATGTATGCTTGCCGAATGGTCAGCCGAATCCATCTGGCCAATGTCTGCTTTGACGCTGGCCATCCTCTGCGGAAAGCATCGTATAGGACGAACAAACGATCCGATTTTCGGATCTGTGCGGTTCTTTTGACATAAATCTTCAGAGCTCTAACTACGTCCAAGGAGGATTGAGACGTAGGAGCCCCTAGAAAGGAAGGGACTACTATAGGCTGATTTATGTGGTAAGAGGACACTACCTTAGGTAGAAAAGACGGGTGAGTCCTCAGTTCTGCCCTGTCTTCGTGAAATACTAAATACGGCGCTTTGCAGGATAGTGCACTCAGCTCGGACACACGTCGTGCTGATGCCAGGGCGAGCAAAAGTACTGTTTTCCAGACCAGAGATTTTAAAGGAACTTCTTCCAGAGGTTCGAACATCTCTGATTGTAGGAACGCCAGGACTAAATTTAAGTCCCACGGCGGAGCCGGTGGAACGAAAGGAGGTTGTATCCTAAGAACTCCCTGTAAGAAAGTTTGAATCTCTGGAATGAGGGCCAACCTCTTTTGGAATAGTATCGACAGTGCAGAGATCTGTACCTTAAGTGAACCTAGGCGGAGGCCACCGTCTAGGCCTCTTTGAAGGAATAGTAAGAGCCTGGATAATTTGAATATCCTAAACGGCCACCTCTTGCTTGTGCACCACTCAGCATACGATCTCCAAATGCGATGGTAGTGAGCAGCTGAAGATGGTTTACGCGCCTTTAACATAGTAGGGATGACTGTCCTTGGAATCCCCTTCTCCTTCAGGACCTCGGATTCAATAGCCACGCCGTCAAATGGAGGGAGGCTAGGTGTTGATGATGGAATGGTCCTTGTAGCAGTAGGTCGTGTCTCTGCGGTAGAGGGTATGGTTGGTCGTCCAGCAGCTGTTGGATGTCCGAGAACCAACTTCTCCGTGGCCAAAACGGAGCGATTAGAATTGCCTGTGTTCTTTCCCTTTTCAACTTCTTTAGCACCTGTCCCAGTAAGGGCAGAGGTGGAAATAGATACACCAGGCTGAACGTCCACGGAATTGCCAATGCGTCGGTTGCTATGGCCCTTGGATCCCTTGTTCTTGCTACGTATCTTGGCAGGAGGTGATTTTTCCTTGACGCCATTAGGTCGACCTCGGGAGTTCCCCATCTCTCTGTGAGTTGCAGAAACACTTCGGGGTGTAGTGACCACTCCCCCGGGTGTAGATCCTCCCTGCTGAGAAAATCTGCTTCGAGATTCTCCACTCCCGGAATGAATATGGCTATCAGATGTACCTGCCAATTTTCCGCCCACTGGAGGATTCTGGTGACCTCTGTCATTGCTTGTCGGCTCTTTGTGCTGCCTTGTCGATTTACGTACGCTACTGCTGTTGCGTTGTCTGATTGGATCTTTACAGACTTCCCTTGAAGGAGATCCTGTGCTGCTATTAGAGCGTTGTAGATTGCCCTTAGTTCTAGAACGTTGATCGACAATAGACTCTCTTCTGCACTCCATCGCCCTTGAAGCCGAAGGTGGAGTACCACTGCGCCCCACCCTCTGAGACTGGCATCCGTTGTCAATAGGATCCAATCCCATATTGCAAATCTGCGCCCCTGCCTGAGATGGTCGGAGTGGAGCCACCACAATAGGGCGTGGCGGGCTCGAGTGGATAATTGGATCTGTCTGTGTAGAAACAGATGTGATCCCGCTCCTTTTCTCAGTAGGTCTAACTGGAAGGGCCTCGAGTGGAAGCGCCCCCACGTTATGGCTGGGAATGCTGCCACCATCTTCCCCAGAAGTTTTACACACAAGTGTAGTTGTACCCGACGGTGACTCAAGGTCTGTCGAATGAGCCTCTGTATGTCGCTGATCTTGTCGTTCGGCAGAAATACTCTCCGCTCTCTTGTGTCCAGCCAGAGTCCCAGGAACAGGATCCTCTGTGTTGGTCGGAGCGATGACTTCTTGAAGTTGATGATCCAGCCCAAACTGGTCAGGGTCTGGACCGTCAACAGAGCATGATGTTCCAGTACTGCTGGAGATGGTGCTTTTACGAGTAAATCGTCTAAATACGGTATTATAGTGACCCCTTGGTTCCGGAGGTGCGCTATAATGATCGACAGTGTCTTTGTGAAGACCCTGGGTGCCGATGATAAGCCGAAGGGCAGGGCCCTGAACTGAAAATGTTCCTTTCCTATAGCAAATCTCAGATACGCTTGATGAGGCCTCCATATTGGTATATGTAGATAGGCATCCTTGATGTCCAGCGAGAGCATGTACTCGTTGTGTTCCAAGGATGCTATGACGGAGTGAATAGACTCCATCTTGAAGGGTTGGTAAGCCACCATCAGATTTAGAGATTTGAGATTTAAGATGGGTCGTACTGACCCATCCGGTTTGGGCACTACAAAGAGATTGGAGTAGTATCCCTTGCTCCTTTGAGTAGAAGGCACTGGGATGATTACCTGTGCAGCAAGTAAGGTGTCTACTGCACTCTGGAGTGCCATCCTTTTGTCTTGCGCAATGGGGAGAGCTGTAGTGAAGAATCGGGTGGGGGGAGGAAAATCGAATTGAATCCGATAACCCTCTGAAATTAGGCTGCGAATCCAAGGGTCCTCCGTTAGAGAGAACCACTGGGTTCTGAAGTCCAGTAGCCTTGCCCCCACTATAGACTCTCCTAAGAAAGCTGGCAAATTGTCATGCCACTGGCTTTTGTGCTTGCTTGGGCTCTGTACGGGTGACAGTGGCCTGAGGTCTACTTCTGGCACGAGTACCTCTAGTGGAGTGGAAACCTCGCCCCCTTCCTCGAAAGGAATTTTGTGGGCGAAAGGAATTAAATGACTGAAAAGACGGCCCTGTGTATTGGCGTCTAGCAGGTGGAGGTGCTGTTGGGAGGAAAGCAGATTTTCCACCTGTTGCTTGGGCTATCCATTTGTCCAATTCTGGGCCAAAGAGGACTTCTCCCGTAAACGGGAGACCCTCTACAGCCCTTTTAGACTCAGCATCTGCCTGCCATGAGCGGAGCCATAAAGCTCTTCTGGCGGATATTGCGTTAGCTGAAATGCGTACGGATATCAAAGAAATATCTCTGGCCGCTTCCCCTAAATAGTTAGCTGACTCTTTTATATGTTCCGCCAGTTGTCTTATTTCTTCCGGAGCTATGCCTGAGTCTAGTCCTTCTATAATCATGTCCGCCCACTTGGCATTGGCCTTGTTTACCCAGGCGGAGACAATAGCTGGTCTGAGTTGAGCCCCAGCCGCCATGTAAATAGTTTTGAGGGTGGACTCTAACTTACGGTCTGACGGGTCCTTTAAGGAGCATGCGCCTGGGACCGGTAGAGTGGTCTTTTTTGATAATCTGGACACCGATGCGTCCACTGGAGGCGGGGTCTCCCATTTTCCTAGGGCAGAAACTTCAAAAGGATAGACTACTGGAAAACGTTTCGGAATTTGGAAACGTTTGTCAGGCTGCTTCCATGCTGCTAACAATTTTTCCTGGTTTGGACAGGGAAAGACTATGGAGGATTTCTTTGTTTGTCCAAACAGGTCAAACTCCTGTGGTTCTGGAGTTGGATCGTCTGGTAATTTTAACACCTGTTTTACCGCCACAATAAGAGCTTCCACTCCCATGTGTGTGGGTTCAGGCTCAGGTTCTGGAAGAACCTCCTGTACCTTTTCCCATTCTCCTTCCTCCATTTCATTATAAGGAGCATGATCCTCCTCTGACTCACCCTCCCCCTCAGAGTACACAACCTGTAGAGGACGCTTTTGTCTCACAGGTGCTGTTCTTTGGGGATTTTGCATGGATGTAGCCAGGGTGTCTACAGATCTAGCCAGAGTAGCCACCCATGGAGGTTCTGCACTACGGTTTTCTGCTAATTCAGCAGATAACCTCTCCATAGTACCTGATAAGAGAGATACCCATTGTGGTGTGGGTGCCTCCCCTGAATCACCTGCCTGGGAAGACGGTGGAGAAACAGTGCAGGCTTTACATATATTTGTCTTTCCATCAGCCGAGTGCTGTGTAAATCTAGCATTACACAAAGTACAAACATATAGCTTCTGTGAAGCCTTGGTGCTTGATTTGCTGGTCATGATTTCAGCACAAACCCGGTCTGAGAGTTATATTCACAGATACCTGCACGCACACACACACAAAACACACAACACAGATATGCTATTTGGGGTGTTGGGTCCTGGAGGTTAGAAACTACCACCTATTTCCCTGTGCTGTCCACACGAGGACAAATAATTTTCCCCACACTACTGTGCTGTGTAGCCAAATGCTGCTGAACACCTATAGGGAGAAGCAGACATTAACAAGGCTTTTAGCGTGTGTGTTCTGGCCGCGCCATGCCGCTTACAAACAGTCTCAGGCTTCTTCCCGCCTGCACCCTCACCCAAAATGGCGGCTTCCCGCGCTCCCTCCGACGCGCTGCTCAGGGCTTCCAGCCGCGCACCTGTCCCTAAGCCTCCGACAAGCACCTTCGTGCACCGCCGGAGACCGGGGGAGCGCGGCTCTGACCCTGCTGCCGCCTGCGGGATAGCGCGCGGTCGCGATGCAGTCTGCGGTACTCACTGTGTCTGTGTCTGACGGTCCCTTCGTAGGCGGCCGCAGGAACACTGGAAAGTCTGGCAGACGCCTTTAGTGAGGCTCTGACAGGCTGCTTGGTAGAACCAAGGGCGCAGGACACCCGGACCCACACTTTTAAATGAAGCAGGGAAGGGTTCCTTTCTTTAAATATCTTCCGCTGTTGGAGCAGTGTAAAACTGTGACCAGCTCCCGTGGCACAATTTTCTAACTGGGGGTATGATGGGTCTTAGAGGGGAGGAGCCAGCCTGCCCTGAAACAAATTTAGTAGTGCCTAGCTCCCAGCATTCCCAGCTCTAAACCCGATGTAATCTCCAGTGTCTCCTGCTGCATGAGAGAGAAAAGATGTGAAAATATTGTGGGATCCATGACAAATCCCAATCTGGTCTCAAATCACCCAAACAGTCCTGGTTTTAAGAATATTCATGATTGAGCACAGATTATTTTTTAGTAAACTAAAATTAAGTCACCTGTGCTCAAACATGCATATCCTTAAAACCTGGACTGTTAAGCTGAGTACACACAGACAGATTTATCTGTCTGGTGGGAACAAAAATCTGGCAATGTATGGGAGCAATGACAAACATTGTCCAGTGTGTATACGCACCATTGTGTGTTCCCCTAAATTGTTCATCTCATCTCCATGTTGGCCATGCATGGGGAAACGGTCATTTGGTCTACAGCATGATGGTTGTCAAGCATTAGGTCGACATGCTGTAAGGTCAATAGGACATTAGGTCGACATAGGTTTAGGTTGACATGGGTCTAGGTCGACACATGCATTAGGTCGACAGTCAAAAGGTCAACATGGTGTTTTTTTACTGTTTTTTGGAGCAGACATGTGCCGACAGGTGGTATTTCATGCCCTACTATCCACTAGGGCGTGGAGGGAGAAAAATATAGTGTGCCGAGCGTAGCGAAGCACTGTGCCCGAAGCAAAGGGACGCAGTGCTACGTTTCAGTGTCCATGTCGACATTTGGCTGAAAAAAAAAAAAACCTGCGAAAACACCATGTCGACATTTCCACTGTCGACCTTATGACCTGTCGACCTAACGCATGTCGACCTAATGGTGTTGACCTTTTGCTTGTCGACCAACACCCCATGCATGCAGCTCAATCAGATTATGTTGCCATTATCAACACATTGCATGGTGTGTATGAGTTTCCTACATATACCTGTTATAGCAAATAATAATCATTTTATTTATATAGCGCTCTTTCTCCAATAGGACTCAAGGCGCTTAACAGACAGAATGAGTGTAATCGGGAAAAAAAGAAGGGTATTAAGCAGCGCTGAATTAATGATGGTGAATCAATTCAGTTAAAAAAGAATACATTTATTGCAATACAAATGAATAAAATAATGATATACATTTAAAAACAGTAAAAAATGGTTGATCCAGATCTCACGTGGTAGGGAATGTCCACACTCAGATTCTGTACGACCTGTACTGTCCTCACTGACAATGATCCCTGTGAAGGGCAAGGTCCAGAAAGGGGATGGAGACCCTTATGGGGTGAGAGTGGTGGTTGAGGGAGTGGCTGATGTTTGGAGCCCAACTGCTACCTCACCATCATTTGTATCCAATTGGAGGAAACAATCCAGTTTTTATGGAGGTCCAGGACGGGAGGATTAAGTATTTGGACAGGTACACCGGTGAGGTCCACTGAAACAACACGGATCTGGAACAGGAGTAGCACCACCAACGCGTTTCACTGGGCTGTCGCCAGCTTTATCAAGGCGACACCTTGATAAAGCTAGCGGCAGCCCAGTGAAACACGTTGGTGGTGCTACTCCGGTTCCAGATCCGTGTTGTTTCAGTGGACCTCACCGGTGTACCTGTCCAAATACTTAATCCTCCCGTCCTGGACCTCCATAAAAACTGGATTGTTTCCTCCAATTGAATACAAATGATGGTGAGGTAGCAGTTGGGCTCCAAACATCAGCCACTCCCTCAACCACCACACTCACCCCATAAGGGTCTCCATCCCCTTTCTGGACCTTGCCCTTCACAGGGATCATTGTCGGTGAGGACAGTACAGGTCGTACACAATCTGAGTGTGGACATTCCCTACCACGTGAGATCTGGATCAACCATTTTTTACTGTTTTTAAATGTATATCATTATTTTATTCATTTGTATTGCAATAAATGTATTCTTTTTTAACTGAATTGATTCACCATCATTAATTCAGCGCTGCTTAATACCCTTCTTTTTTTCCGATTACCTTGGGGACGACCCACCCCACCTAAGCAGCTGCTATAAGGAAACAAAACATATTAAAGCGTTCTTTAGTCAGAGGCATTTTTTGTCTCTGACTTTTTGCATTCCAGAATGAGTGTAATGCTGGAATGATGAACATTATTTCGATCATTTGCAAGATTGCATACTGTGCACGCACTATATACAGTAGGTTGTTTGAGAGTTCAAGGGAAACCATTGACGACATTGTTTAATCTTTACCCAGAAAAGTCTATCCTAGTATCCTTGTAGGTTACAAACATTCTAGCGCAACAATAAATCTGTCCCACCACTTACTGTACAAACATAATTAAGGCATTAAGAAATACCAACAGAAAAAATGCTGAAGTGCATAAACTAGGCTCGCCTTTTTAAAAGCAGTTTATGATGTACATATATTTTTCGAACCTAAAAAAAGGCCTGTGAACAGAGCAATCTATTTTCAAAAGTAAAACAGATGCAAATATACACATGTGAAGGAAAACACACAGACCACAACACTCACTTGTTCTGCACAGGAGGGGGATCCTGCGCTACACAGGTCACTGTGTTCTCAAGGTTATAGTTCAGATCATTAGCTAGACACACAGGCTGTGCCGGCCATACATCTTCCTGTGGGTAAAGACCTACGGAAACATTGACAAAGGAGGTTAATAAGCAGTCAATGTTCATTCAATACGAGTAATGTAAAAAGCTGAGCCGGTGCCTTCACTACAGAACATGCAGGAACAAGACGGTGAAGCACTCGTAGCCTTTCCAAGAAATAAGATGGAGCCAATTTGCAACAACTTTTAAATTTATAAGTAAATTGTCATCAGGTAACCTTTTGATGACAATTTACTTATAAATTGAAACATTGTTGCATATTGGCTCCATTGTATCTCTTGGAAAGGCTACGAGTGCCTCACTGTCTTGTTATATATATATATATATATATATATATATATATATATATATAGACTTGCTTGTAGGACTCTGATGAGAACACATGCACCTATACCACAGGAATCTTTTAAAACATTTATTCTGAAAAAATATCTGTTAGGAGACAAGTTCCCTACTACGAGTTAGAGGATATACAGAGGCCATTACCGGATTCAATCAGAATTTGGATTGCCCTTTGAACCTTGTACGGGGGAATAACCCAGTCGAACAGGGGAACATCTCATCCCCCATTTAAAGGGTTCTCCACATCCATTGTTATAAAGACCCTACCAAGGCAAACATTATCGTGATCTTAAATCCATCACAGGAAATCGACCCAGTACAGAAGGGTTCATTCACTTTACTAGATGGTCAGCCAATAATTCGTCTTATTAGAAGAACCTTAACCGAATATATGAAAGATTTGTTTAAATACTAATACCCCTGATGAAGTCTCACTAAACGAGACGAAACGCGTTGGGTTACATTTCATCCACAGTCTTGTGAAAAATACCTCTGTGAAAAGAACTTCACTCGTAAAAGTGTTTTAAAAGCTTTTTTAACCCCTTCATGACAGAGCCAGTTTGTGCCTTCATGACAGAGCCCTTTTTTTCAAATCTGATATGTCTCACTTAAGTGGGGATAACTTTTTTTTGCTTTTACTTATCCCAGTGATTTTGAGATTGTTTTCTCGTGACACATTGTACTTCAAGTTAGTGGTAAATTTTGGTCGATACAGTCTGTGTTTTTTTGTGAAAAATACCAAAATATCGTGAAAAAATGGAAAATTTAGCAATATGCAAAATGTTAAATTTTCTGCTTGTGAGACAAATAATCATACCACTCAAAATAGTTAATAACTAACATAGACCATATGTCTACTTTATGTTGCCATCATTATTTCAACCCCCTTTTCATTTTTTTGGACACTAGGAGGCTTCAAATATGACTAGCAAATTCTCAAATTTTCAAGAAAATTTCAAACACTGATTTTTTTAGGGACCAGTTCAGTTCTGATGTGACTTTGAGGGACTTGTATGTGAGACACCCCCATAAATGATGCCATTTCAAAAACTGCACCCCTCACAGTATTCAAAACAGCATTTTGGAAGTTTGTTAACCCTTTAGGTGTTTCACAGGAATTAAAACAAAGTGTAGGTGAAATTTCAAAATTTCTTTTTTTTTGCAGAGTTTCAATTTTAATACATTTTTCTAACAAATACAGTAGATTTTACTAGAGAAATGTGACTAAAAATTGATTCCCCCAATTCTTGTGTTTTCAAAAATATCCTATATGTGGCCCTAGTGTGCACGTTGACCAAACCACAGGCTTCATAATAGAAGGAGCACCTACTTGATTTTGGAGCCTCCTTTTTATGAGATTTTTTTTTAGGCACCATGTAGGTTTCTAGGCACCATAAGTGCTAAAAGTTAGGAACCTTCCCCACAAGTCACCCCATTTTGCAATCTACACCCCTCAGGGAATTCATCTAGGGGTATAGTGTACATTTCAAACCCCCAGGGGTTTCACCAATTTTGGTACAACTGGGATGTGAAAATGGAAAATTACATTTTTTTACACAAACATGCAGTTCTGGCTCAAAATTTTTCATTTTCACAAGGAATGAAGGAGACAAAGCACCCCAAAATCTGTGCCCCAATTTCTCCCGAGTACGGCAATGCCTCACATGTGACCAAAAAATACCAGTGGGGCGCATAGCAGGACTCAGAAGGGAAGGAGTGATTTTTGGATTTGGCAGCACAGATTTTGGTGGAATGAATGGTGGGTGCCATGATGCATTAGCAAGACTCCCAAAGCACCAATACAGTGGAACCCCCCCACAAGTCACCCCATTTTGCAAAGTACACCCCTCAGGGAATTCATCTAGGGGTATAGTGTACATTTCAAACCCCCAGGGGTTTCACCAATTTTGATACAACTGGGATGTGAAAATGGAAAATTACATTTTTTTACACAAACATGCAGTTATGGCTCAAAATTTTTCATTTTCACAAGGAATGAAGGAGACAAAGCACCCCAAAATCTGTGCCCCAATTTCTCCCGAGTACGGCAATGCCTCACATGTGACCAAAAAATACCAGTTGGGTGCATGGCAGGACTCAGAAGGGAAGGAGTGATTTTTGGATTTTGCAGCACAGATTTTGGTGGAATGAATGGTGGGTGCTATGTTGCACCAATACAGTGGAACCCCCCCACAAGTCACCCCATTTTGCAAAGTACACCCCTCAGGGAATTCATCTAGGGGTATAGTGTACATTTCAAACCCCCAGGGGTTTCACCAATTTTGGTACAACTGGGATGTGAAAATGGAAAATTACATTTTTTTACACAAACATGCAGTTCTGGCTCAAAATTTTTCATTTTCACAAGGAATGAAGGAGACAAAGCACCCCAAAATCTGTGCCCCAATTTCTCCCGAGTACGGCAATGCCTCACATGTGACCAAAAAATACCAGTGGGGCGCATGGCAGGACTCAGAAGGGAAGGAGTGATTTTTGGATTTGGCAGCACAGATTTTGGTGGAATGAATGGTGGGTGCCATGTTGCATTAGCAAGACTCCCAAAGCACCAATACAGTGGAACCCCCCCACAAGTCACCCCATTTTGCAAAGTACACCCCTCAGGGAATTCATCTAGGGGTATAGTGTACATTTCAAACCCCCAGGGGTTTCACCAATTTTGGTACAACTGGGATGTGAAAATGGAAAATTAAATTTTTTTACACAAACATGCAGTTCTGGCTCAAAATTTTTCATTTTCACAAGGAATGAAGGAGACAAAGCACCCCAAAATCTGTGCCCCAATTTCTCCCGAGTACGGCAATGCCTCACATGTGACCAAAAAATACCAGTGGGGCGCATGGCAGGACTCAGAAGGGAAGGAGTGATTTTTGGATTTGGCAGCACAGATTTTGGTGGAATGAATGGTGGGTGCCATGTTGCATTAGCAAGACTCCCAAAGCACCAAAACAGTGGAACCCCCCCACAAGTCACCCCATTTTGCAAAGTACACCCCTCAGGGAATTCATCTAGGGGTATAGTGTACATTTCAAACCCCCAGGGGTTTCACCAATTTTGGTACAACTGGGATGTGAAAATGGAAAATTACATTTTTTTACACAAACATGCAGTTCTGGCTCAAAATTTTTCATTTTCACAAGGAATGAAGGAGACAAAGCACCCCAAAATCTGTGCCCCAATTTCTCCCGAGTACGGCAATGCCTCACATGTGACCAAAAAATACCAGTGGGGCGCATGGCAGGACTCAGAAGGGAAGGAGTGATTTTTGGATTTGGCAGCACAGATTTTGGTGGAATGAATGGTGGGTGCCATGTTGCATTAGCAAGACTCCCAAAGCACCAATACAGTGGAACCCCCCCACAAGTCACCCCATTTTGCAAAGTACACCCCTCAGGGAATTCATCTAGGGGTATAGTGTACATTTCAAACCCCCAGGGGTTTCACCAATTTTGATACAACTGGGCAGTGAAAATGAAAAATTACATTTTTTTACACAAAAATGCAGTTCTGGCTCAAAAATTTTCATTTTCACAAGGAATGAAGGAGACAAAGCACCCCAAAATCTGTGCCCCAATTTCTCCCGAGTACGGCAATGCCTCACATGTGACCAAAAAATACCAGTTGGGCGCATGGCAGGACTCAGAAGGGAAGGAGTGATTTTTGGATTTGGCAGCACAGATTTTGGTGGAATGAATGGTGGGTGCCATGTTGCATTAGCAAGACTCCCAAAGCACCAATAGAGTGGAACCCCCCCACAAGTCACCCCATTTTGCAAAGTACACCCCTCAGGGAATTCATCTAGGGGTATAGTGTACATTTCAAACCCCCAGGGGTTTCACCAATTTTGATACAACTGGGCAGTGAAAATGAAAAATTACATTTTTTTACACAAAAATGCAGTTCTGGCTCAAAATTTTTCATTTTCACAAGGAATGAAGGAGACAAAGCACCCCAAAATCTGTGCCCCAATTTCTCCCGAGTACAGCAATGCCTCACATGTGACCAAAAAATACCAGTTGGGCGCATGGCAGGACTCAGAAGGGAAGGAGTGATTTTTGGATTTGGCAGCACAGATTTTGGTGGAATGAATGGTGGGTGCTATGTTGCATTACCAATACAGTGGAACCCCCCCACAAGTGACCCCATTTTGCAAACTACACCCCTCAGGGAATTCATCTAGGGGTATAGTGTACATTTCAAACCCCCAGGGGTTTCACCAATTTTGGTACAACTGGGCTGTGAAAATGAAAAATTACATTTTTTTACACAAAAATGCAGTTCTGGCTCAAAATTTTTCATTTTCACAAGGAATGAAGGAGACAAAGCACCCCAAAATCTGTGCCCCAATTTCTCCCGAGTACGGCAATGCCTCACATGTGACCAAAAAATACCAGTTGGGCGCATGGCAGGACTCAGAAGGGAAGGAGTGATTTTTGGATTTGGCAGCACAGATTTTGGTGGAATGAATGGTGGGTGCTATGTTGCATTACCAATGCAGTGGAACCCCCCCACAAGTGACCCCATTTTGCAAACTACACCCCTCAGGGAATTCATCTAGGGGTATAGTGTACATTTCAAACCCCCAGGGGTTTCACCAATTTTGGTACAACTGGGCTGTGAAAATGAAAAATTACATTTTTTTACACAAAAATGTACTTCTGGCTCAAAATTTTTCATTTTCACAAGGAATGAAGGAGACAAAGCACCCCAAAATCTGTGCCCCCATTTCTCCAGAGTACGGCAATGCCTCACATGTGACCAAAAAATACCAGTTGGGTGCATGGCAGGACTCAGAAGGGAAGGAGTGATTTTTGGATTTTGCAGCTCAGATTCTGGTGGAATGAATGGTGGGTGCTATGTGGCATTAGCAAGACCCCCGATGCACGGTGAAATGATGAACCTAATAATCCATCGATGTGTGGTATATTTTGAAACACTCCTTTATACATAGGCCGGGTTTGTCGGGGCAAGTTTCACAGTGGAAAATAGTTTCCTTTCTTATTCCCTTTTTATAGCAAACTTTGCACCTTTTTTGTGTCCTGCCCTTTCTTGCAGTGGAGGGGATTTCGTTGGGAAAATGCTGCCCTGGTACAATACGGGGGCCAGTACTAGAAGTACTGGGGCCCTCTGCCTGCTGGTTCCCAAATATTAGGCCCTTTATGACTTCCTCTTGAAAGTGCATAAATGTCCCCCTCTGGCCGGTAGAACGGAATAGCACGTAAGCGTTATACAGTGCCATCTGGATGATATACACGGCCAGCTTCTTGTACCAGATATTTGTTTTCCGCAGGGCACTGTACGGCTTCAGTACCTGATCTGAAAGATCCACTCCGCCCATGTACTTATTGTAATCTAGGATACAATTTGGTTTTGAGGTGTGGGTACTGGTACCTCGTACAGGGATGGAGGTGGTACTGTCTCCATGAATTGTTGTCAGTATAAGGACATCCCTCTTGTCCTTATATTTGACCAACAACATATTTTCGGTGCATATTCCCCTGCTTTCACCCCTTCTCATTACTTGGGCAATGTGCGTTTTGGGGAGGCCTCTTTGGTTCTTGCGCACAGTACCGCAAGCTGCTGTACCTCTTGAACCAAGGGCCTTAAACAGGGGGATGCTGGTGTAAAAGTTATCCACATAGAGGTGATCACCCTTATCCAGGAAGGGGTGCATTAAATCCCAGACAATTTTGCCACTAACACCTACGAGGGAGGGGGGGCATTCTGGCGGTTCAATTCTTGAATCCTTCCCTTCATATACCCTAAACTTGTGGGTGTACCCTGTGGTGCTTTCACACAGCTTATACATTTTTATGCCATACCTTGCCCTCTTACTGGGAAGGTACTGGCGGAATTTAACCCTTCCTTTAAAATGTATAAGGGACTCGTCAATACAAATAATTTTTTCAGGGATGTATAGCTCTGCAAATTTGGCACTGAAATGATCAATGACCGGCCTGACTTTGAATAGCCGGTCAAAGATGGGATCATCTCTGGGTGGGCACTGTGCATTATCGGTGTAATGTATAAATTTATGGATTGCCTCAAAACGAGTCCGAGTCATGGCCATACGGTAAAATGGGGTGCTGTACAGAACATCTGTACTCCAATATTGCCTAATTTGTGGCTTTTTTACTATGCCCATATGAAACACCAGACCCCAAAACGTCATCATCTCTACTGCATCTACAGGGGTCCACCTAGCAAATGATGACGTGGGGTTTTGAGCAATAAACTGCTGGGCATATAAATTAGTTTGGTCCACCATTAAATTTATAAAATCATCAGAGAAAAATAATTTGAAAAAAAGTCAATTTCTCTGAGACCTGTGGAATCAAATTGGATTCCTGGCATGGCCAAAAACTCAGGAACCTGGGGCTCAAAATTGTCTGGTGGTGGGGTCCATACGAGATCAATTATTGGGGGGGGGTCTCAGCTGCTCTACGGGGGCGTCTTTGAGGGGGTCCCTCATCACCAGAGGAGGAAGAGGAGCTTAAGACGAATCCTTCAAATTCCCCGCTTGCCTCACTGGCTGTGTCAGAATCAGAGGCAAGCATGGCATATGCCTCCTCCACTGAATACATTCTTCTGGATGACTGGGATGACATTTGGGATGACATTTTTATTTTTGTGTTACTGGTAGTGAAATGTTTCAACACGTGTATAGTGTAGGGGGGGGTACAAACTTTATTTCAACCCGGGGGGTATGTAGTGTGTTGTGTGTATGTAGTGCAGAACAAAAAAAATACTTTATACAAAAAAAAAAAAAATGAAGGGGTTAAAAAAAAAAAAAATTGAAGGGGTTAAAAAAAAAAAAATTGAAGGGGTTAAAAAAACAAAAAAAAAGGTCCTGCGCCAAAAATTGAGCACAGATGTTGGTCAGTAACGTCTGTCACTGAACAGCGCTCAAAGGCAACAGGAATTTGATCAAAAAAAAAAAAAATAGATCAACCCTGTGCCGAAAAAGCTGATCAGTGATGTACGTCACTGATCAGCGCACAGTGGCCACAGGACACCCACAAAATCACAGTGTGTGTAAAAAAAAAATTAAAAAAAGACCACACAGCACCCACAAAAAAAAAAAAAAAGGTGATCAGTGATGCGACACTGATTACCAGTGAGGGGCAGCAGGTGCACAACCTTTGGTGCAACTGGCAGCAACTGACAGGTATATATAAAAAAAAAAAACCTCTGCACCCCCAAAAAGTTGCTGATCACCTCAGATATAGTGATCAGCACAAAAGGCGGGGGTAGCAGACACAAAATATACACTCTCTATCACTCTCTGTCACTCTCTCTCTCTATCTCTCTCTCTCTATCTCTCTCTCTCTCTATCTCTCTCTATCTCTCTCTATCTCTCTCTATCTCTCTCTATCTCTCTCTATCTCTCTCTATCTCTCTCTATCTCTCTCTATCTATCACTATCTATCACTATCTATCACACTGCAGCAGCAGCACTGACAGTTATATGTATAAAAAAAAACCTGCACCCCCCAAAAGGGGGGGTAGCAGACACAAAATATACACTCTCTATCACTCTCTGTCACTATCTCTCTCTATCTCTCTATCTCTCACTATCTATCACTATCCATCACTATGACACTGCAGCAGCAGCACTGACAGTTATATATATAAAAAAAAAACCTGCACCCCCAAAAAAGGGGGGGTAGCAGACACAAATCTCTCTATCTCTCACTATCTATTACTATCTATCACTATCTCTCACTATCTATCACTATCTATCACTATGACACTGCAGCAGCAGCGACAGTTATTTATATATAAAAAAACCCTGCACCCCCAAAAAGGGGGGGTAGCAGACACAAAATATAGCTCTCTCTGTCACTATCTCTCTCTATCTCTCTCTCTCTATCTCTCTATCACACTGCAGCAGCAGCAGGAAGTCTCAGGAAGTCAGATCCAGGAAGCGTCCAGCACGCTACAAGCAGTGATCAAGTGATCAGGTAAGGTATTTGCAAGGATCAGGTAAGTATTAGCAAGGATCAGGTCAGTATCACGGCAGATAGGCACGGTGACCGCTCTGCACGCTACTCCAGACCGGAATGGCGTCTGCAGCGCAGTCACCGTTAGTTTAAATGTCGCGCCTTGGCTGTGATTGGTCCGTGGGTCCCACGGACCAATCACAGCCTTGGGGGCAGGTGGGGTGAGGGTGGGGTGAGGTGTCATCGTCACCGATGACCCCCTCATGCCCCCTGACGCCCGGCGGTGATTGACACCTGTGTTACCAAGCGTCTGATTCGCTGGTAACACAGGAAAACGCTGTGAATGGCTGTTCACACTGAACAGCCAATCACAGCGATCGCCGACGGGGGGGCGACATCGCAGCCCCCCCTGGGCATGCAGGGACATGTCTGCTGTCAGGGACAGCAGACATCGTCCCTCTGTCACTGCGTCTCGAGACGCAGTGACAGTTTAAAGTCATGACGTATATATACGTCATGTGTCGGGAAGTACTTCCCGGCCATGACGTATATATACGTCAAATGTCGTGAAGGGGTTAATAAATGCTATATGTTTTAAAAACTGTTATTTGTGTGTATATTATAAAGTGAAAGAGAGACAGGAATCACCATTTATTGTAAGGGCGCAAAGTAACACTATTGTGGGTATATATATATATATATATATATATATATATATATATATATATATATATATATATATATATATATATATATATATATATATATATATATATATATATACACACACACACACACACACATATACACACACACACTTGAAGTAGCACTATTATGCAAATTTTCCATGTATCTGACAATTTTCTACGGGTGCCGGATGACTGGCCGACGGTCAGGATCTCGATGGTTACTCTATACCGACATCAAAAGTCGGGAACCTGTCCACGTCCCCCATAGAGGCAGAATAGAACCAGTAGCGAGCACAGCGAACCCCTAAGAAGCTTTCTTGCGCTCACTGGATTCCAATGCTGCTATAGGGACCGTCGGACAGTCATACCACACTCATTTACTATACGAAATGAATATAAAGATTCTAGATATGTTGTATTCTATAATGAGAATCCAGCAGACCGTATTACTAACAATAATAGCTTACTATTTTATGTCGGACACACACCAGGTACAATTGCTGAAGGAATTTTATACCTTCTCGGCAATTAAAGAGAATTGTGCCTTCAATTTTATCATCTAATTTGGCTGCAGTTCTAATCAGGAGGAGGTGTTTTTACCTGCTCATTTATAGAAAGCCTCTTGTATATGCAATACATCTTCAGACCTCAATAGAACAAACACAAGACACTGAACCGAACATATTCAAACACATTAACATAGAAGAAATGGCAGCAGAGCTTGGTTTTTTATTACATAATGTACACTACTATAACCAGTGAAATATACCTAAAGTAATTATCAATTTAAAAAAGCCATATACAATATAAAATATCTCTAATGCTGCACAAGAGTACTCATGACTCCCTTGGAGATCTACAGTAGGTCACAATTATTACAGCACATTACACAAATGGCACAAAGCACAGATGGGCAGATGTACTAAGCCTGGTGAAGTGATAAAGTGGCTGATAAGCTATCACCGACTAATCAGCTCCTGTCAAGTTACAGGCGGGGTTTAAAAATTGTCAGGCTCTGATTGGCCGTTGATAAAGTACTAGCTATTTTATCACTTCACCAGGCTTAATAGAAACCGGTCACTTGGCCATGTGAACAGGTTAGGGGTTTTACCTTTGTTTTTTTCAGCATCGGACATCTCTGAAAAAGGTGAAGAAAAGATGTCTGGGTAATGACAGATGGAGTTTGTATCGGAACTGCAATGAGAAACACATTAAAACTGGCAAGCAGCCCTTCACTAGCAATGGGTTATAAATGGGCAAATCTCGTTACACAAAATGAACAGCTACAATAATAATGGTTGCTCACTGCAAAAATTTTGGGAACTTGATACAAATGTTTTATAAAACTCTGTTACTGTAAGTGAAACAATTCTCCCACGCACAACAGATGTGAGGTCTATAAGGAAATGAAAGAAAACTGCAGGGAAATTCCCAAGCTGCAGTCGGATACACTTTCATTAGTCACTATTTAAATCAGTCAAGCCTTTTATACTTATCAACTGTTATGTTTATGTCACCCAATACACTGCTGCCTCACCCTGAATTGAGCAGAAACTACACATAAAGCAATAAAATAAAAAGGGTGGAGTGGCCTCCAAAAGAGGCACCAAATACACTAACCAAGCCCACATTTCTTTAATTAGCTAAATGCACTTTGCAGCCTGATCTGAAACTATGGGATGTTTGTCACTGAGTAATGACACCCAAATCAAAGTAATATAGGAAACAGCCACATTTCCCATTTGTGGCGCATTCTGGCAAAAGGACATGGAGCGCCGTTGTTGTTTGCCAAACTGAATGCTGCACCGAACACACCTCACGTATCCAAATTATGGAGCAACTGGGTGGACATTAAAACCATCAACAAATCACAACATACTTCACAAACAAGGATATTGGTTAGCATAAAGGAAATACAACTCCCTTACAAGTGTTAGTAATTAATGACATAATTGTCATGCAGGGTATTGCAAAAAAATATACAAACGTCATTCAGAAAAAAGGAAAGTTCCTGGTTGACAAAAAACCCCAGAAACTGATCAAGTGCCTCAGGGATGAGCAATCAATTCTTCCACACCTGCAGAGTCTAGTGTGCCAAAATCCAAAAATAGCAGAGTAGTGTCTTCAAGGCACAATTCGCCGCACACACTATGAGTATCTGACGGAACTTGTATCAAGTGTTTTGCAGGGATCTGTGCCCTGCTTGGTTTTTTTATTGAGGAATGCGCCCTGCCCTCATTCTGTGCACCATGCCAAACAGAGAGGCTGGCATTGGAGAACAACTCTTGTATACAGGAAGACACAGTAATGTAGGGTACACACCAGGACGACCCGCTCACGATGCACATCGTGAGCGGGTCGTCAGTGTCTCGTCCGACCCGCTCACGGTGACGCGCGACCCGCTCATGATGTGCACCGTGAGCGTGTCCGATCCAATGGCGACCCGCACCCGGCTGTATGGTCGTCATTGAGATCCTACCTGCAGCAGGTAGGATCTCAATAACGACCGACCGACCCGCGGGACCGCGCATCGGATCGGTATCGGTCCACACCAGGACAGAAAAGGGCCCAATCACCACACAATCTACATCCAATTGGTCGGAATTGGATCTAGATTGAGGGGATCGGGCCCTAGTCGTCCTGGTGTGTACCCAGCATAAGTCAGGGATTGCATGTGGCTTCCTGGCCATAGCAGTGTGTGGCTTTTTCCCCAGTGAGACTGAACTGTGTGATGGTCAGCATTCAGCACCACTGTTCTTCCAGAGAATGGTGCGCTATTGCACACAACATTGATAGACACCTGGGAATAGTGCTGATGTGCCCTGTGTGTTATGTGTCCACATGACAAGTATATGACTGTACAGACTGCAACACTGAGCGCTAGACTGAGATCAGTCCCGTTAAGACCTGTTGTGGAGACATTTTTCACAGTTTCAATGACAGCCAGCAGTGACAGATTCTTTTTAATTATTATTATTTCTTTTTACTTTAGGGTTTTTTTTAACATGCCCCAATCATGAATACATTTAATGCACAAGTATACATACAACATTTTTGCCCTGGGGAAAATGGTTGGGGTACTTAGAATAAACAATGTGTGACATTGTGAATTATAGATATTGCTGTGAGGCATATTCTGAATTGGGGGCACTGTATGTGTGACAATATGACTTATAGACATTGTTTTGAGGCACATGCGCCTCAGGGACAGTAATCGGTGCGCAACTTCTAAACTAAATGGGGTAGGACAAGGTAAATCCCTAATGTAAAAGGACCGAGGGCTGGGGTAGCCAACTCCAGTCCTCGAGAGCTACCAACAGTGCATGTTTTGCAGGTCTCCTCACAGAATCAAAGTGAGCTAATTAGCTCCATCTGTGTATCTTTTAAAATGTGTCAGTGATTAATGAGTGCAGCTGTGCAGCAGCTAGGTTGTCTGGAAAATGTGAACTCTTGGTAGCTCTCGAGTGCTAGGGTTGGCTACCACTGACCTAGGGGAACACATTGACAGTCTTGGCTGTAGTTTGCCACAGCCAATGCAAATAGGATACTAGCTTGTATAAAAAGAGGTATAGAGGCAAGAGATGACACAGTTACTGTATATTACCATTATATATATTAATATTATAATTTTATTTATAAGGCGCCACAAGTGTTTTGCGCGGCAAACAAAGGAACAGTACAGGGAGATAAAACTTGGCATAACATTGAATAAATAACAAGAATAGAGTACAAATAAAGAGAGCCACAGTTCAACACACATTACAGCTTAAATATAAGTAGTGAGGCCAATGATGGAGATGGGTATGCAGACGAAGATGGTCACTGAGTGTTGGAGTATAGGAGAGCTGTGAGTGAGATATGAAGAGAAGAGGGCTTTGACAACAGGAGGGGAGAGGGCTCTGCTCGGAGGAGCTTACAATCTAGTAAATATAGCATTGGAGAGGCCTGGGCTGGAATTCAGTGTGCAGTTTTGGGCACCACACCATAAAAATGATATTATTGAATTGGAAAAGGTACAGAGAAGGGCAACTAAACTGCTCAGGGACTAGAGACCATGAGCTCCGAGGAGAGGTTAGCCAGGATAGGTATGTTTATGCTGGAGAAAAAGCATTTAAGAGGGGACATGAACAAATATATCAGGGATCAGTACAGGGAGCCATCAGGAGCTCTGTTTATTTTGAGGATCTATGCACAGGACAGGCGGGCACCCGTTGAGATTAGAGGAGAGATTTCATACCCTCCGAGCGGCTGCTGGAGAATGCTGGTCTCCAGGGGAAGGAAGTCTCCTTGCTCTGACAGTGGCTCTGGGTTACTGGCAGTGGTGGCCAGTTATATGGTTGTCTTGCAGCTCAAAAAAGCTGGAGCTGCTGCATGAGGGGGAGGTCGGGCTCAGACAGTGGCAGGGGGTTAGGGTGGCAGCAGCGGCCAGGTACATGGTGCCATCCCAGCCGGAGCTGCTGCGTGCGAGGGAAGGCAGGGCTCTGACAATGGCTGGGGGTTAGCAGTGGCGGCAGCCGTGTACATGGTGGCCTCCCAGCCAGAGCTGCTGCAGCTGTGTGCGTGGATAGCCGGGTTGGCTATTTTGAAACAGTCGTGGCGGACCTGCTCTGCCCGGCTGTTACTGCGAGCGAACCCGGCCATGGCCAAATTCTGTTTCTTCCTCCTCCCCCAAAAAATCTGGTTGCCAAGAAGCAGAATCTGGTCGCCGTGACGACCTGGCCCCTGGGGTGTGTCGCGTCCTGGTCTACATACACATATACATGTATTTTGTAAATGGTTCCAGCTTTAGCTATGCATCAATAATGTTACTCTACTACTAATAGGTTACAAGTGGGAGTGATCGCCTTAGAACAGTACCTGCTTGTTTTCCTTGCACTTATTATTTGTCAGTAATTTACAGCATTGGACTGGTAGATCTGTGTGCTGTTTGTGCCACTAAATAATTACCGGGAGTACACAAGCTATTTTGCCTGCCAAGGAGTGTATAACCAACTAATATTTGAATACACCTGTTCCAAGTTATTTTGGTTAATTATCAATTATTATTATTATTATGAATTATTGTGCAATCAATAAAGTCCTGAAGACATCTACATTCTTTGGATTACTGTCACACTAAACTGCAGGCATACCAAAATTGATTCCATGTCTTCGTTAGATACCTCAACAGTTTCCCTCTAATGCTGTGTACACACAGTCCGATTTCCTTTCCGATGTTGACGATATAGTTTTAACTTTTCCTTTCCGATGTTGACGATATGGTTTTAACCCTTGCGATCCCGATCCCGATGCGCGTTCACGTATCGGAAGCCAGAAAGTCTTGGCTGCCTTGTCTATATAGTGCAGATCTGCACTATATAGTCAAGATAGGATGCAAATCGGATGTGCCTTAAGATCCTATCCACGATCCTATCTGATCGGATCGTGGATAAGATCTTAAGACACATCTACCTGTGTACACACCATTAGTTAACCAGGAAGTTTCTTATTTATAAAAAATGTTTACAATACCATGCCAGACAATTCCAACATTAATTATTAACACTGTGGTGATCAAGTTAACCAATAACCAAGAACTTGGCTATGCCATCATGGTTAATGATTTGGATGTGTAATCAGTGGAATAGCCATGTTCTTTCTCTTTGTTTTTATTTATTGTAGGTACATTGAGCCGCTGCAGAGCTATTAAAGCCATCTTTGGTTACATGTATAAACATATAGAAACATAGAAAACAGAACTTAAAAGGTTAAGTAATAATAATAATTCAACATTAACATTTAAAATATCAAGTGCTATTGGCAAGTAGAACAAAATATAAGTCTAGGTCTAGCATGGAAGGAGGTGGCAAAACCTAGACATCACTGTGCTGGGTATGCTGCAAAAATGTGGGATCAGAAGATAGAGCAAGTAGTGTTCACTCTAGGTTTGGCAACAAAAGCACGCGACTCCCCCTGGGCAACAAAAGCACGCGACTCCCCCAGGGCAACAAAAGCAGGCGACTCCCCCAGGGCAACAAAAGCGCGCGACTCCCCCAGGGCAACAAAAGCGCGCGACTCCCCCAGGGCAACAAAAGCGCGCGACTCCCCCTGGGCAACAAAAGCGCGCGACTCCCCCTGGGCAACAAAAGCGCGCGACTCCCCCTGGGCAACAAAAGCGCGCGACTCCCCCTGGGCAACAAAAGCGCGCGACTCCCCCTGGGCAACAAAAGCGCGCGACTCCCCCTGGGCAACAAAAGCGCGCGACTCCCCCTGGGCAACAAAAGCGCGCGACTCCCCCTGGGCAACAAAAGCGCGCGACTCCCCCTGGGCAACAAAAGCACGCGACTCCCCCTGGGCAACAAAAGCACGCGACTCCCCCTGGGCAACAAAAGCACGCGACTCCCCCTGGGCAACAAAAGCACGCGACTCCCCCTGGGCAACAAAAGCACGCGACTCCCCCTGGGCAACAAAAGCACGCGACTCCCCCTGGGCAACAAAAGCACGCGACTCCCCCTGGGCAACAAAAGCACGCGACTCCCCCTGGGCAACAAAAGCACGCGACTCCCCCTGGGCAACAAAAGCACGCGACTCCCCCTGGGCAACAAAAGCACGCGACTCCCCCTGGGCAACAAAAGCACGCGACTCCCCCTGGGCAACAAAAGCACGCGACTCCCCCTGGGCAACAAAAGCACGCGACTCCCCCTGGGCAACAAAAGCACGCGACTCCCCCTGGGCAACAAAAGCACGCGACTCCCCCTGGGCAACAAAAGCACGCGACTCCCCCTGGGCAACAAAAGCACGCGACTCCCCCTGGGCAACAAAAGCACGCGACTCCCCCTGGGCAACAAAAGCACGCGACTCCCCCTGGGCAACAAAAGCACGCGACTCCCCCTGGGCAACAAAAGCACGCGACTCCCCCTGGGCAACAAAAGCACGCGACTCCCCCGGGCAACAAAAGCACGCGACTCCCCCTGGGCAACAAAAGCACGCGACTCCCCCTGGGCAACAAAAGCACGCGACTCCCCCTGGGCAACAAAAGCACGCGACTCCCCCTGGGCAACAAAAGCACGCGACTCCCCCTGGGCAACAAAAGCACGCGACTCCCCCTGGGCAACAAAAGCACGCGACTCCCCCTGGGCAACAAAAGCACGCGACTCCCCCTGGGCAACAAAAGCACGCGACTCCCCCTGGGCAACAAAAGCACGCGACTCCCCCTGGGCAACAAAAGCACGCGACTCCCCCTGGGCAACAAAAGCACGCGACTCCCCCTGGGCAACAAAAGCACGCGACTCCCCCTGGGCAACAAAAGCACGCGACTCCCCCTGGGCAACAAAAGCACGCGACTCCCCCAGGGCAACAAAAGCACGCAACTCCCCCAGGGCAACAAAAGCACGCAACTCCCCCAGGGCAACAAAAGCACGCAACTCCCCCTGGGCAACAAAAGCACGCAACTCCCCCTGGGCAACAAAAGCACGCAACTCCCCCTGGGCAACAAAAGCACGCAACTCCCCCTGGGCAACAAAAGCACGCAACTCCCCCTGGGCAACAAAAGCACGCAACTCCCCCTGGGCAACAAAAGCACGCAACTCCCCCTGGGCAACAAAAGCACGCAACTCCCCCTGGGCAACAAAAGCACGCAACTCCCCCTGGGCAACAAAAGCACGCAACTCCCCCTGGGCAACAAAAGCACGCAACTCCCCCTGGGCAACAAAAGCACGCAACTCCCCCTGGGCAACAAAAGCACGCAACTCCCCCTGGGCAACAAAAGCACGCAACTCCCCCTGGGCAACAAAAGCACGCAACTCCCCCTGGGCAACAAAAGCACGCAACTCCCCCATGGCAACAAAAGCACGCAACTCCCCCATGGCAACAAAAGCACGCAACTCCCCCATGGCAACAAAAGCACGCAACTCCCCCTGGGCAACAAAAGCACGCAACTCCCCCATGGCAACAAAAGCACGCAACTCCCCCTGGGCAACAAAAGCACGCAACTCCCCCTGGGCAACAAAAGCACGCAACTCCCCCTGGGCAACAAAAGCACGCAACTCCCCCCTGGGCAAAGAGTATGCAATACCCCCCAGTGGCAACCAGCAAGAAACCCCTTGCAATGAGTATGTAGATAAGCAGCACTTATGTGGCATAATGTGTAATGGGCATTATGGTGTGTGGCATAATATGTAATGGGCATTGCAGTGTGTGGTGGTATAATGTTAAATGGGCATAATTATGGCGCAGTGTCCAAATTTTTTATAGTCATTTTGTTGGTTTCGAATGCAAAATGTGCCCACCCTGCTTGGTGGTCAGCACCCTGCCCTAAAAAACACTAAGCAAGCCACAACAAGTGCTGCATGTCCCCCATCCTGTACGCTAAACACTCAGAGCCACTCAGAGCACTCTTTAAAACAGTTATTGTATGGTGACCACAAGACACACATACACAAATTATTGGGACTTGGAATTAGAATATCTTAAATTGACAATATAAGAAAAAAAAAATGACTGGATGTCCAATATTCCCATCTTTGTGATGTGTAACAAATAATTCATCAACTGCTTAATATTTTAAGTGGTTTTTGGGCAAAAATCCCATATCATTTTGAAATACTTGTACTCCTTACACCATACACCAGTGTTTCCTAAACTCACACTTCAAGCAACCCTAACAATCCACATAAGGATATAATTGATGTTTGCCCATGTGGATGTCTGAGGTACTAATGGTGTCATTAAACCTGGACTGACAAATATTGTGAAACACTACAGAAATACAAGGTCTGTAAAATTGGGAAGGCACTTATTGTGCCCAATATACCATATCCACCACCTAAAGAAGCAGATAAACAGGTAACTGCGCTATAGACCAGGTGTAACTACAATAAGTAATTTTTTGATAAAACATCAATTCAAACACAATATCTAAGTAATTGGTAGCATAGTGCAAATAGCAATATAGTCTCCCAACTTGTACTGAGTCCGATTATGTATCACCAGTGTCCGTATCTATAATGTCCCAGATTCATTAATCCGGTTTTGTAATCTCAGGGTATGTTTGTAAGGATCTCCTTTTTGAAGTGCGGCAATTTGGATTGCAGGTAGCGCGCCCTTTCTCCTTGGGGATGGCGTCCAAATTGAGGTGTAGATTTTTTTAGCACCTTGTCATTAAGACATATTGGCAATATGGGCATATGTGTAGCTTTTTCAAAGAAAAACATATCAAAGAAAATAAGCTACATATGTAGTGAAACGTATTAGGGCTGCCAATCGCTTCTGGACCACCTATTATCCAACTGATGTCCGGACCAGTCATGTTTTTCTCCCTGATATACAGATACCTGTATTAGGATCATCCTCTGAACTGTGAGTTCACATTCTCCTTGACTCTATCACTGGGACAACAGGCTTTGAGCAAGTTCATATTGCCAATATGTCTTAACGACAAGGTGCTAAAAAATGTACTCCCCAATTGCGGCGCCAGCCCCAAGGAGGAAGGATGCGCTACCTCCAATCCCTCATGGCACCTACTCCATTTCTATATATGTAGATGAAAAGGAGTTCCCTTGTCTCAAGACTGGGCGCCCCCAGATAGTCTGCAAACAGCAAGGGTAGAAAGTACTAAACCCCACATCAGTGTTCCAAAAAAATATTGACAAGATTAGGAACTTGAGTGGAATATTTAAGATTACTGATTTGCATACTTAATAATTAATATATAATTAGGTATAGGTGACATTACGAAAAGAAATTCCACTTATCCACTACTCTTTCTGTAAAGTAATTCTTCCTCAAATTTCCCCTGAATCTTCCTCCCTCTAGTTTCAGTGCATGTCCTCGTGTTCTGTTGCTCCTCTTCCTGTGAAGAATGTCTCCCACCTGTACCTTGTTAAAACCATTGATATATTTCAAAGTTTCTATCATGTCCCCCCTTTCCCTTCTCTGCTCCAAAGTATACATATTAAGATCTTTTAGTCTTTCCTGGACAACAGCTGTCTGAGATTAACAAGGGGGGAGGCTGAACAGGTACCTTAATGAGGGCAAGGTGCCCAATCACAAGCCGCTATGAGTAGTGTTAACGCAAAACAAGGTACCCTCACACTGTCACGAATGGAAAGGAAAGATTAGGCAAATGCTATCTGAGCGCTAATATTCTTATGTCACCAACAGCATTGGTCACTGTACTCTGCTATAATAGTCTCCTTTAAATGTTTTTCTCACATGTTCAGGAATGCCATCCCTCAAAAGAGTTACCAGAAGAGGGCATATAGTAAAGTACAATTTAATCAACTAATATCATTACATAAAATTACATAACATTACATAAAACACAATGGTGTTTGGAATTTTGACAACAAGCTGAGTGTAAAACTTTAGACCTTAAAAAAGACCCTGGAATATTGTAGAAATGCGTTGGTAATCAGAGGATCATGGAGGTTCTTTGAATTGAAGAGCATTTTAACTGGGACACTAGCGTGTAGCAGTAAAAGAACAGCACTGCCATATACCATGTTAAAAAAACGCTTCAGTACTGCCTTATGTCAGTTTCTCCTAACAGCCAGGGTGAAGAAGTTCGAGAATTTAATTAATTACACGGGTCCTTTTTCTGTGTGAATTGGTCGATCGGAATTTTAAACTCCGGGTCTCCAACCCTGCAAATGACCAGGGTCAGAGACCCGGAGTTTAAGATTTGGTTTGACTCTTTCACACAGGTAAATACCCTGTGCAATAGAGCAAATCTCCGGGTCTCCGGGATTTGTTCTCCTGTGCGAGCAGCCAAATAACCCGGTGATTCAATAAATTGCCAGGTTATTCGGCCGCCGCTGTGTTAAAGTGTTAGAAGAAACTTTTGATCTAGGAGTACAGTGAAAAAAAAATGCTGATTCTCTACAGTGGCATGATTCAAATAATCTTGGGAACTACTTGTCTAACTACAGTTTGGTGTATATCAGAACTATTAGGTGGAACTATAAGTCTTACCTTGTATTACAAATGCTGTGAGAGAGATTTAGAGAAATTGGATTATCCGCAGGAAAATTATTTTGTGTCATGTTTTCTCCTACACAAACAAAAAAACAAGTTGTTCAATCAGATAAGGGCCATTATTGAGCAAATGTCTATTTGCAGTTATATAAGAATTTACAGCTACTCTATGCAACAACACACAAATAGCACAGCAAGAATATATATATATATATATATATATATATTTTTAAGGTATAGGGGGTTATTCAATCTGGGATTCCAACCTTCAGAGCATCCCGACAGTCGGAAGCCCAGGCTGTTTTCGGTCAACTCTGCAACTCAACAGCGGGCATGTTCAGGATGTTCAGTGTCAGAAAGTCAGAGTACTGTCGAAAACATGGCCGTTTTCATAAAAAAAAAAACAGTAAAAGAGATGTCCCCTCAGGGACAAACAGGCGCTGGTATTGGTTCAGATTCCAGCTGCTGTGCTGAAGTGGGGTAGTTAGTCCCACGAACAAGAAAAGAAAGAACGTGGTGGCACAGCGCTGATTTGAGGAGGTATGATCACCATGGGCTATAAAAAGAAGTTTTAATTATAAAAAACAAACATAAAGTAAATAAATTGACATTCACAAGAACTTGTTTTAAAATCAAAATCGTAAAATCTCACTGTCAGGATGGATGATGGAGCCACCCGGGCTCAGGGCTTGGGTTTTGGTCCAATTGGTAAGTGAACTTTACCATGGGCGATGTTTACAGTTCCACTGCTTGGAATGGTAGCGAATTGGGGAAGGATGTTATGTCCACTCAATTAGGGGGTGTCCAAATGGAAAGCCGCAAGGGATTTCGGTGGATTGGAGGTGGGATAATTGGAGATCCAATGGTGGCCTGAAGAGCCTGAGGCCGGTAGGACAGTGAATGATGGGGCAAATGGATCCCGTGGGATGACCTCTTTTGGGTGACTATGATGGTAATTCACCTGGAAAAGTCGGGAAGTCGGTTCTTTGGAGGGATGGCAGTGGTCCTCAGGATGGTGTCTGAGGGGACTTGACTGGAACAGGTGGCTGGGATGTGTGAGCAGCACCTGGAGACTAATCTCTGTTAGTGGTCCCGTGCTTGTAGACTCAGAGAGGAGGAGTCTCGACAGGTGGCTGAAGATGGTGAGCTCACCTGGAGATGGATCTCTGTTGTGGCGTCCCTAACTTGATGTGGTGTTCCTATGGATGGATCTCCAAAACGGCACTGAATGGAAGTGGTGGGTGGTAGAGGTGGCTAAGGTCCAATCCTGGGAGTGAGGGGGTCACAACCTAAAGCGTTTCACCAGTTCAACTGGCTTTATCAAAGGAGATAAAGCTAGTTGAACTGGTGAAACAGTAAAATGCACTTACTAGGGGGGGCGTGGCCTGGACGTCTATTGAGTAGGCAGCAGATCTCCTGAGCTCCCTCCATAAATCCTTTAAAAAATCCTGTTCTGCCGACACGGAAGACCTTGGCCCCTGCTAAAGCTGTGGGATATCCCACATACAGTTCTGCACCTCCGCTGCCGGATCTCCTTGACTGTCTGTCTGCTGGACTGGAGGTGGAGGAGACCGCGGCCTGCAAACACGCTGAGCGCCGGGTGCCGCCGTTAATATCCTGCGTCCCTGAGGTATCGTGTGACACTGCCGCTGCCCCTCCGGGTGTTGCAGCGGGCGGGAGTGACGGGTGCCGGCAGTTCCCTGTTCACTGAGCGGAGTGAGTGGGAAGCGCTCCCGTAAAGGTAGCGCTGCCGCGGGCCGCGCAGGGAGAGCCGGCGCCATCTTGCCCGCGCGATCCCGGGGCTGTGGCATTTGCGGTACATTTCTCCTGTGCTTAGCTGAAGTTGATGCCCTGGGCTTCTAAATTCACACCCTGTACTATATCTGAGGGCGGCTGCTCGGTGACTCCTGTTCTTACTGTGGGAGACTGCTGTGTGCACGGCCATCCTCTTGTGCCACTGGTTACCTGGCTGGGCGCATTGGATTAAGGTGCTCTCTCAGATACCCTGTATATCCTTGCTACCTCACATATTACTATATACTAGGCTGTGTGCTAGCCACAGCCATCTCATTGCCGAATATCTGTTGCTGTATGCTGGGATTCCCCCTGTATGGTGATATCTCTCCCTTGCATTACTACCTGTACTATGGCCTCGTCTCTGCAGCAAATACTGCAGGCTATCCATGCCTCCACTCACAGACTCCTCCACGAATTGGATACACTCTCCTGCTCTTATAATCCAGAGACAGGTGATGGAGAGATTACAGATGCTGGACCTGTATGCTATGACCTGGTAGCCTATTCAAATCCTGCTCCTGCACAGTCCAAGTCACCCTTCTTCTTGTGTACCCCTGAGCACTTTGACAAACATGTCATGGAAGCTGTACATATTTGTCCTATGCCTGAAACATACTCAACTACATCAGCTTCACAGATATCTACAATTGCACCTTCCTTTATCTCTATGTCAAGTGGGGATGGGAATACTGAGCCCTTTGGTGGCTATACCACGACATCTGATAATCCGGATCCTGCGTACCCGGCTGGAGTGCCTCTATTCTCTGCCAATAAGATACCTATAGATGGAAGTGAGGTCAATACATTTACTATCTGTTGCCCTATCCTCCTTCTGCATCTCGAATCTGCACCCACTCTGGACCTGTCCACACCCTTGATACTGCCTACAGCAAAGGTCTATTATCGTAACATGCCTGGCTACAGTGGGACCACCGTGTATTCACCAAATATCCCCAAACTGCGTCCATTGCTGTCTAGCTATTCTGACAGTACCGTTGACTACCCTAAGGTATTCTGGGACGGTTGAAAACGACACTGGTTTAATACCCTGGCATGTTGTTGCAAGGTGGCCAGACTAATACCATAAATACCTATTACTTGTATTTGTTTCTCTTTGAATGTTAATGTTCATGTACACTAAGTTGTCCTGTCTATTTTTTTTTTTTTATATATAATCTCTAATTAGTGATCCTGCGTGCTATACACCATATATGGCAGGTGTAAAATCGTCAGTTATGTTGGCGGGGAAACTGAATTTTGATGTAACTCCATTCGAGGTCTAAGTCCACTGCCCCTGATATATCCTCTCTACAATATCCTGACTATAGGGGAGGGGGGGAGGGGGGGGGGGGGGGGGGGGAGGGGGGAAGTTTGATAGTTTAGTATAGTCTAGGGTGGGCACAGGGGTAGTTAATGGGATCCAAGTACGCCTCAGTTGGGGGTGGGTTGTACAGGGTGGGGGGTTGTATGGGAGGTTTGCTTTGGGCTTTTGGGTGGTTTACTTTATTAGATTAGTGGGTTTAGGATAGAGCTCCCGACAGATGACTATTTCCTGATTTCTCTTGCTCCTATGGGGTTGTAATGTCATTTTAATCATAATCCTGTACATGTGCTTTTGTATCTCCTGTTGAGGTGTGGGCCCGGATGGCGCCTTCAGGCCGACACACCTCGCGTATAGAGGTAAATGGAACAGATACAACCCAATTTCATTTTCTGTATACATTAGCCGATGTCAATTCAAGATACTGCTTATACCTATATGCTATTTGACTATTTTGTCTCTGTCGAGGAACTGTTTATATGTTTCGTTTGAAAAAGCTCAATAAAAAACACTGAATTTAAAAAAAAAAAAATGCACTTACTAATTGGACCAAAACCCAAGCCCTGAGCCTGGGTGGCTCCATCATCCATCCTGACAGTGAGATTTTACGATTTTGATTTTATACCAAGTTCTTGTGAATGTCAATTTATTTACTTTATGTTTGTTTTTTTATAATTAAAACTTTTTTTTATATCCCATGGTGATCATTCCTCCTCAAATCAGCGCTGTGCCACCACGTTCTTTGTTTTCATAACAAACTCTCGGTCGGGATTGAATACCTTAACTGATGATATTTCTCCTGTCGGAAATAATGCCAGGGAATGAATACCCCCCTAACTATGGACCCCATCACATCATAAGTTCAAATAGCCAAAGTAACAACTTCCAGAAAGCAACTGCTCAACCACATCACTAAGCCACCATTTTATAATTTTGTCAATTACTTAAAGCTCATCCGGGCAGATCTGATATTTCAACTGTCCAAGTTCTGAAGGACTCTTCTAGAACAAGGTTAAGGAGATCTTTGTATATGGTTACCATCATTATATAGACAGAATTCCTGATCATTAACCACTTACTTGGTGGAAAGTAAAGCCGGTTAGGGAGGGCATTCTTTTTATCGCCATCAGAACTGCTGGTGCTGCTCCAGCTTCCCCAGCTCCCACGGCTAGCACGGACACTGCCACGGGAGCTGCCACACTCTGAACTGGAGTCAGAAGAAAACTTCTCGACCGATTTCTTTTTTACAATTTGAGTGCATTCTGTAATATGACAATGAATGAGATACTATGTTAATGTACTGTATATTATTAGACAAATTAACTTATTTATATGATAATTTTAAGTAAAAGCCAAGCAAAGCCAAACCAAAATGTTATACCGTATGTTTTAACAGAGTATGTAAATATAAAATATACCTCTATCCCCACGTGGTGGTATTCTCCCTGTTTTCTGTTCCCCTCTGCAAACATCCCCATTTGTTAAAGGATTCCATACTTTTCCCCTGTTTGGTGTTCTTAATGTTGGTCGGTCACCATCCTGGTAATTCTGTTTCAAAGCATTTTGTTCTGTAACTCTAGAATCAGAGATTAAAAAAAAAAAAAAGAAAATAAAGATTGATGCTAATTTGCAAGAGATGTATGTCTATTTCTGCCTTCTCATATCCTAAAACCTTAGTTCCAATTCATTGCCCCCTCCAACCACAACAAATCTATTTCAATCTATTATTGTAATATTCCACTGAGATTTGTAGCTCAGGTTTACTGACAGAATACTTAGATGCAAAGGAAGACATTGCCAGCAAAGCTGCTATAGTATCCTATGAAGACATTGCAATCCAGGAATCCAGAGAGAATGCACATCGGTCACTCCAGCGGACCTCAGGACTTTGGGACGCTGTCTGTGTGACTTTGGAGAGCGATACCGGGAGGACGTGGAACAGTGACTGGTGATTTGCCCCGGGACTTATCACATGCGCTATACGAACTGGCTAACAGTTCCACCAACTCCGGTAATTTCTCTGCCTTTAAAGACACTCGGAGGCTCCCTTACATGGAGAAAATTTCTTCTAATGTTTTTTAACTGTGCATAAAATTTGTCTGTTTGTATATATCTGGAGATCCAAGTGAGTTCTGCCAGAATTTATACCCTGTATATTAAAAATGTTGTACTTAACTGTACTTCACTATATCCACATTCTTTCCCGCATGGTATCACCCACCTAAAAACGACGGGGGGATCCGATAAGATTTGAACACATCAGCGCCTGATTTAAATTATGTATACCTTCTTTTTGCATGTCATAATACTAGTTTGGCAGGTGGAACAATAAAAATAATGTAATAAAAAAAGACCATATCTAAACCACCAAGTCGAACATACACTTTAAACACATTTGCGATAGACACAAATATAGCTGAACATAAATAAGGCTATTTAATGCTTACAAAATGAGTTTCATTATTAGTTAGAACGGGCTTTAACCCATGAGCTGAAGGAAAGTGTGGTGAGCAACTATGTGAGCGCCGAGAGCGGTACTCACCTTGCAGGAAATACGCTGTTCTTCTTATTCTTCCTGGCACAACCTCGATTTTTACTCCAATTTAAACTTGGGAAAATGCCATCTCTCTTCTCTACCGGGCTCTTTCTTCGAAACAGCTCTTCGCGCTGAAAGACACATCATCACAAATAAATCATTGCCCAATCAAGTATTCACCGGTAAGACTCTACAGCAGAAACAGCTCAATTATTGTACCGCAATTGTCTATGTTTTATACAAGACCCTGAGGAACCAATAAAATATAATTACATCTACACATTTAATGGGTTTTAATGTTTAATTGTTTGGTTTTTAAACCAAAATCTGGCTGCGGTAGAGAACAAACAATTGATAGACTGAAAAAGCTACATATCATGTAGATATGTGTATTACATATCAACCTCTGTATAACAATGCATGAGCATTTTCCAAGTTCATTTGTATAGATTCTCTATCCACAATTTCCATGAAGGTATCACTGTCAACACTATTCATGTACAGATGTCATTACACTGCATGCTGGCTCCTTGTGTACTTCTCAGCCTGTTTCATTATGAGTAAACCACATGGGAGCTAAGTCACAGATCAGCGATGGGGAAAGGGGCAGTAATAAATAAAGCGTTAGAGACAATGAGATGTCTGATGGGAAGAAGGCTGCTGATTGGCGTATAAATATTTACAAGTGCTTCTAATTGAATGAATGTGTGACTATTAAGATAACTATAGGCCTTATTTACCACAACTATAAGAATTATGAACCATATTGTGGGTACCAGCATGACAGACTGATCGGGCAGTTGCTAACACTGGAATTAATTTCTAGGGATACTTTGCAGATGGACCTAGTGCAGCGGTTCCCAACTTGGGTCCTTAAGTACCCCCAACAGATTAAGCTTTCCAGGTCACTCGGTAGGTGCACAGGTGAACTCATTTACTGACATATTTTAAAAGCTAATTTTTTCACTTGGAATTCTGTATTGAGACCTGGAACTGGTGAACTGTTGGGGTACTTAAGGACCGACATTAGGAACCACTAGCCTAGCGCATCCAAGAACATCACCCATGACAAACCCTGCTTTTACACTGCCATAAATATCTCAGGTTATTGCACATGAACGTGCAGCAACCTGGGATATTGTGCAGTGTAAATGCACCCAGTTGAAATTGCCTGGTTTAGGCGACCCGGCATTTCAACTCTGGTAACAAGCAGGGTTTAACACTGATTCAATGTGACCCAGGACCCATTCACAGCAATGAAAGTATTGACACTGAGAGATGATCTCCAAGCACTGGATCAGGACTCGCCTTTCATGTCATCATGCACACGGCATTATGCGGGGAATAGACACCAGGGTAGGCGTCAGAAGCCGGGTTGCACCCAGGTACAAAATTCATGGTGCAACCTGGCTAATCCAAGTAAAAGTCATATAAGGAGTGTACGAGTGGCATGCAAGCCAGATCCAGGTTCAGTAAATGGGGCTGACCCAGGAATAACATGGGTCCAAGCTAGTGTAAACTTCCAAGAAAAAAGAAAAAGACTTACTGGTGCACTCTGTAAGGTTATCTGTTCCGGACTCCAATGAAAAATCATTAAAAATGTACTTTTATTATAATTCCCATGAAATTCCCATTAAATTGGGTATGATCTTCAATATTTTACCTTTCAAATTCACGCATCTGACATCTTTAGAAGTAATGGTCAGGTTTTCTATTCAAATGGGGTTTTTTTAGACGCCTAATCTGCTGTAGTGGTCTTATTTATCACGCCCATTTAATCCCCTCTTTTAATCTCACGCCCATTTTATCCCTTTTTTTTATATCACGGATTGCATATATTTTATTTGCGTGCCATTTTATTCATTATTTTATTCCCTCTTTTGTTCCACCCTGTTTTACCCTGCCCTCTGCCCAGTCATACAAGTTTGTCTCCATTATAAGAGCGCCCCTCACCCTGTTAAGCAGACGCCATTTAATTTGCACGGTCCTCGCCCAACTACACCCTGATGTGTCCTGCACGGTGATTCTGAAAATCAGATGTGCGAGCAGGCGGATGCCACATTCAGGGAACTGCTGAGGAAGACGAAGAGCAGAGGATGTGTGCTGCAGCCTGCCGCCCACAGGAGAGAAGACGAGCCGCTGCGCTGTGCAGGGAGCCAGCAGCCGCTGACCCACCAGGGTGATCCATCTGACACACACACACACACACACTTGGGAGAATTGTATGTGAAGGAGATAGGGGGGGTTGATGACCCATACGCGTTTTGCCGGTGTGCTTACACTCTATGAGGGGGGATGTGTGCCTATACTCTATGAGGGGGGATGTGTGCCTATACTCTATGAGGGGGGATGTGTGCCTATACTCTATGAGAGGGGATGTGTGCCTATACTCTATGAGGGGGGATGTGTGCCTATACTCTATGAGGGGGGATGTGTGCCTATACTCTATGGGCGGATGTGTGCCTATACTATATTGCAAAGGTTCTTAAACTTGGTGCGGTACTTGTTTCGGGCTTTTTTACAGCTTTCCCGACAATTAAAAAATCGGGTCCATCGCATGCCATTATAATGGCATGCGATGCGACCAATGCAATGGACCCGATTTTACATAGGAAACAATGGCCCCCATACCCGATTTTTTGATTGTATACCCACCCTGATGGGTAATTTGTATGTCAAATGGCCCCCCCCCCCCCCCCCCCAATCCCATGATGAATGGCAACCCGAAGCGCAGCAAGCCCGCGCGGGGCGGCGGTACGCGTCCTCCGACCTTTTCATACCCCCACTATCCACATCGTGGAGTTGATTTTATATAGTGTGGCCACACTATATAAAATCAACTCCACGCCGACGTGGATAGAGGGGGTATGAAAAGGTCGGAGGACGCGTACCGTCGCGCTTCGGGTTGCCGTTCATTGTGGGGTGGCGTTAACAATGGGGGGGGGGGGGGGGGGTGTTATGCATTTGACTTATAATTTACCATTAGGGTGGGTATACAAATAAAAAGGGTGTCTGGGCGCATTTAACATTGGTTACAATGTAAAAATCGGGTCGGTCAGGTCAATCGCATTCGATTTGGTTGTATGCGATGGACCCGATTTTTGCGACCCGATTTCATACAATTAAAATCGGTGGCGACGTGCTAGGAAACAAGTACCCTTGGTTCTCAGGACCCCTAGCAGTGCATGTTTTCCAGGTCTCCTCACAGAATCACAAGTAAGATAATTAGCTCCACCTGTGGATCTTTTAAAATGTGTCAATGAGTAATGAGTGCACCTGCTGGGTGACCTGGAAAATGTGAGGTGTGTGGGGTCCTGGGGACCGAGTTTGAGAACCCCTGCTCAATTGCATTTTATTATGTTTAAAGTTTATCCTTAACCCCTTATTAAAAAAAAAAAAGGAAATCTCATTAAATAAGCCATTCATTTTTTAACAAAAATTAAAAAAATAACACTTATCACCACCTGACACCCAGGTGAATAAAATGACAAAAAATTTATCAAGTTCAAATGACTATTAAAAAGGCGTGAAACTTATCACCAAACATTTGAATACGAAGCCCATTGAAAATGACTGTGAAATAAAAGATGTTAAAAAACTGTCAACTTTTAAAAGACGGGGAAGAATCAAAAAGCAAACTAATATCACAACATATAAAAGTTGTGAAAAAAAAAAGGGAGAAAAGGCGTGACAAAAAGAACAGACCAACATTAGAATACCCCCGAAATCTACATCAAATGTTAGGAAGTTGATTAGATGTATGCTTTCACTTACAGCACAGGTAGCCAAACTGGTCCTCACAATCTACCAACAATTCATATTCTCCAGACCACCTGTGGATCTGTAGAATGTGTCAGTAAGGAATGAATGCAACATGGACAGTGTAATGGTTAGCATTGCTGCCTCACAGCGCTGAGGTCATGGGTTAGAGTCCTGTGCGGAGTTTGTATATTTTCCCTTTGCCTGCGTGGGTTTCCTCCAGGTACTTCGGTTTCCTTCCACAATCCAAAAATATAATGGTAGATTAATTGGCTTCCAAAAAAATTATACCATGAGTAAATGTATGTGTACATATGATAGGGAATATAGATTGCAAGCTTGCAGGGACTGATGTGAATGTTCAAATATTCTCTGTAAAGTGCGGAATGTGTGTGCATTATATAACAAACTGTTAAAAAATAAATAATGTATTAAAATGTGAGTTAGTAATGACTACACCAGTGCAGCAGCTAGGTGGTCTGGAAAATGTGAACTGCTGGTATTAAACATATTCACTGTACTTAGTAGTCAAAAAGTATGGGTTAAAAAATAAATAAAAAAAAGGAGTACAGCATGCTGGAAGAGGTAGACATACAGTACATCTTTACCAACTGTATACTGCCATCTACAGGCCAAATAAGGATACACCACCAGTCATCGTTAGAATAAAAGATGACACTCTATAACATTTTCATTTTGATGTAAAATTTCTATAGTGAATTCACAGAAGTAATGTAGTATACAAATATACGTACACATTGTAACAGGCCACTTAGATAAAATATTAATGTTGAATAAAAATTAATTTGCCAATCAAAAAATCGACTATGTGGCATATTATATGAATTGGGGGCACTACTGTGTAGTGGCATTATGAATTACTTAAATGAACAGAAAAGGGTTTAAATAATATGCAGTGGTTCTATGTACACATTTAAATGCATAACTGTGTCTCAGTGTTAGTACTTCAAAATTAAAATGTGCCCTCCACAGTAGTAGTCAGAGAGGTTCCCGTCCATCCAGCGCCACTGTCTACCTAAACCCGGTTAGAGAGATATCCTTTCTCTGCCCATTTTAAAGAAAAGCACAGTCAGTCTACCAAGGGTATAAATAACTTCTGTGGAATTGCCCTGGTAAAGGATGATTGGATAAATAAGAACAGGGATGCGAGATTGGCTCGCAAGGAGATGCGCTGTATGTATAAAGGAGATTAATTCCTTGAAACCATTTGGGCCTCAATTCTGATTTTGAGGTCAAGTGGTTTCTATAGTCTAGGTTTTTAATAATCTGCATTTTTTACTAATTTGTATTTTTTTTACTATTCTGTACTGTATAATACACCCGGTATGTAAGTGATTAAATACGGTGGTTTTCAATACTATCCCCTTTTTGCATTCTTCATTTATTTTATAGTTATTACTCATGCCTTTAATCATGAGGGATGTCCCCTTAATGGTTAAATGAGAACAAGTATGGAGCGTGGTTTGTTTACATCATGTGATCCACGCCGGTATCAGTAATGTCCGCTATACAGATACACGTGCTTGTGTTTCCATCACGTGACCGAAAGTAACACTGGTGGCGTCCTATAATCCCGGGTCCACGAGAGGTGGCGCGCTCTCAGTGCAGCGGACTGATATTTCAGGGCATCACTTCTCTGCTTAGGAAATTGGATAGATTATAAAGACATCGATTTAAGTGCAAGAACTTTTTAATGTAATAGAGGTCAGACACCTAAGTCACTTCCGGTCAGGCTATATGTGTGTTTCCACATCCGCTCAAGTAAACCTGTGTGAGCATTAACATCTTCTAAAAAGATACCGTTATAGGAGTAATCGCAAGTATTTATACGTATGTAAGCATCCTACTGCATGCCCATTAAGCACCTGGTGATAACAAAGATACCATGATAGGAGTTCACCCACTATTGCTTATGTAAGCATGTTGGTGTGGAGAGTGGGGACAGTGAGAACTAAGCAGAGATTTCCATCTTTTTGGACAACCAGAACTTAGTTTTTGGGGACTTTCATTTATATGTGTTGTATCCATCATAAAGAAAGCAGGCTCCTTAGGAGCAGCCTAATTTAAAATTTAGGGGCAGGCTATTAGCACCCCTCCAGCTGTCCTGGTTTAATACATTCTGAGAGGACAAAAGTGGGGTAGGGTAGTCACACCATCCAATCAACCAAAGTTTATTGGATGGTGCTTCACAGTACAGTTGGACCATGACCCCAAATATATTGAGAAAGCAATAGAGAAGTTTTCTAAGTGGGATATTTTGTGGTGACTGGATCAATCACCTGATCGCGCATGCATGCAACACGCTGAAGGCGAAACAAAAGGCAGAAAAACTCCCTAACACACAAGTGAAAACATTAGCAGTAAAAGCCTGGCAAAGCAAATCACAGAAAGAAACCCAGCATTTGGTCATGTACATTGGTTCCAGGCAGTCATTGTTTGCACTCGATTCTTGAAAAAGTACTAAAAATTAACACTGTATTTATGATTATTTTAATTTGTCTTATTATTTGTTGTTATTAATTATAAAAAAAATGTCATTTGAAATCCATTGTGCTGGTGTATACAGACCAATTTAAGAAATGTTGTCACAATATACAAGTACCTAACTCACTATCAGCCATAACATTAAACCACTGACAGGTGACTAACAGTGATTATCTCATTACAATGCTCCATCAAATAGCGGCAAGTTAACAGTCCGTTCTTGAAGCTGAAGTGCTGGAAGCATAAAAAAGATGTGCAAGCGTAAGGAACTGAGTGACTTCGACAAGGGACAAATTCTGATGGTGAGACGACTCAGACAGAGTAACTCCTAAGCAGAATCCTGTGGGGTGTTCCAAAAGTGCTCCAATAAAGGACAGCCAGACAGTGCACCTGGCTGTGTATGGGTCTGTGTAGCTGCAGACCATTCAACGTTCCTAAGCTGACACCTGTCCACCACCTTAAGTACTACAATAGGTAGGAGAGCCTCAGAACTGGACCACAGAGCAATGGTAGGTAATAGTCTGGAGGCCCCACCATGTAATTTACAGGGCTTTAAAGGACTGGCTGCTAAAATCTAGGTGCCAGAATCCTCAGGACACCTTCAGCGCACTTGTGAAGTCTGTTCCGTAACACATTTATGCAGATATACACATCATTTTGAAGGAGGATAACTCCAGTCTACCACTGACCTTTAGAGGATTCTTTTCTGCCGATGAGACACTTCGGTCTGCTGCCTTTTTGGTAACTTCCAAACTTTCTTTGTGTGTGGTTGGTGAAGCCTGAAGCTTATTTCCTGAGAATAGAGTTAAAAAAACTGTTAATGCCATAGAACTAGGATTAAAGTAGTACAATGTGTATTTTAACAAAAAATATGTAATTTTTAACACATTTTATGATGGATACATCTTTCAAAGAACTACAAGCATAATCCAAACCTGCAAACACCTGAAGTTGTGTAATTTGTATACCGAGGTAAAAAGACTATATATATAGTAAATAGTGACATAGTTTCCCTTACTGGATGACAATGCAGGCAGGCTGTAAATGCATTATTGTACATCACATATAACAACCCAACAATGCCTTAGGAACGCATAGTCACTTGTAACTGCATTTGCCAAAATGCCCCTTAATAAACCTACAGATTTCAGGACGATCATTATTGAGCATTATGGTCTTTATGGGGCCACACACACAGTTATAAGAATGGGCACACGCAAAGTAGACTTGTATTTTTCACAAAGGAACATGTATTTACCCTCCACCTTTCTGGAAACAGGCTGTGGTGGAGTCCGCAGCTGAAGCAAACTCCTGGACATGTGATCTTCAGACACTTTACTGGGTGGAGACAGACCACAAAAGTTCTGTTGCTTGGACTCAGATATGATTTCTGAAGAAGTTTTAAAATTTGTTTCCATAGGAAACATACAAATTATTGGCTCTTCCTCCAAAGTGTTTTCATTTGCAGTCCTTTGAGGAAGACATAAGGTTTGCAGTGCAGACTCCTCTTTAGTCTGAACATTGTCCGGCCTGGATAAGTGCTTTTGGTTACCCGTATCTGTGCAGTCTATAGAATTAAAGTCTGTCCACTTTTCAGACAGAGTTTCACTGCAAGCAGAATCCTTTGGTGATGGAGGCTGCATGTCTGAGCTGAGCTGTTGGCTTGAGTCACAGGCTGACACACTGCTGGCTGCTGACACATTGCTGGCCTTCTGTTTTATGCTATAGTACACAGAGCACTTATGCTTCTTCTGAGAGTGGCTGTATGTAGCTGGTGCTCTTTTGGCGGCATTCTGACTTCGGATGGGTTGAACTGCAACAGCCATGTAGCCCTTTCCTTTGCCCTTATCCGGCGGACTGCAAGAGTCAGTAAAACTTTTACAGCTGCCCCTGCAATATGATCATACAAAAAAAACATTAAAAGGCTTTCAAAATACAGAGGCTGCACAGAACATAGGAAGCAGCAAACTAGAATGGACTATGTAGGGTATCCGGTCTAATTCTTTAAACAGTTAACAGACTAACAGCCGTATGTATCATGCAAGCAGAATAGGCTTTTAAGGCAAACTAGTCATTATTAAATCACTGGCACATTAATCTTCTTGATCAATTTATAAATATTTTATCTTACAAGTTGTGTTCTGTGGATGAAATTTGATCTTAAAAATATGCAACGGGCAAGTTAAATGCTCTGAGTCCAAGTGGGCTAAAAATAAAAATTAAATATCATTTATTAATTTTTTTAATAAATCCATTTTAAGTCAATTCCTTTGCATTTTGTTTGGTTAATATACACTTACAGGGCAACATAATGCTGGCTTTTGTACACTGAGTGAATAACATTGATTAGGCTTCACAGAAATGATTATTCAAAAATAGATGAGGCACTATTACCATACACACCTACTAATGCCTATGCTGTATCCTGCATATATACAAGATCACTGTATATGCCTAATACACTGACGACGATGATTGTGCACATGAAACAAATGTGTAAGAGCAGAATTCTTTAATAGGTGAGGATAATTACATGCCATGGACGACCTGCAGTGTGCAATAATACAAGTTGAGGAGCTCACTTAAAAGGATCTTTGTTTTGTTTTTTATACCTATTTTAAGTTTGGTTTCCTGCGTTGTGGTAACTCACACATTTTATTTATAAGAAAAGAAAACCTTTAGCCTTTACCCTAGAAGAAAACTCATATTCCAATTGGTGAATGGTGTGTGCTAAAACAGAAAGGGACTATTGTGTTTGCCCTTTCTAGTCCTAGCATAATACGTAAGGAGGACACATTACTAAATGGTACGCTGCAAACACACAATCATAATCTGAAAAATGCTATATTGACAAGTCAGAACTATTTAATAAACAGCCATTGAAGAGGGCAAAGACTCAACTTTAAAAGACAAAAACATTTTGTGTCAGAGGAAGAAAAACTCGTTCTACTAGGTGAAATAAATCTCAGGAGCAATTCTATTACCTGTGGAAAGGGCTACTGTATCTTCCGAGCGAATGATTTCTGCTCATACTCTACGGAGGTAGAGACGGCGACCAACCTATGGTAAATGCGCTTATAATTACCTCAGCCTTACCTGTATGATTCAGAGGTGATTGTGTCCACAGGACCAGAGATTTGCTGGGATGGTGAGCTAGTGCTGTTTCTATGTCTTAACTTTAAAAAGTCTGTAAGAATATACTGGGCTTGCTGGATGGCTATTAAAACGACACCAATGAGTGACAAACTGTAAAAATAAGAGAATAATCACTCACAATGCTTGCTATAGTACATCAACACATTTCATGGTAGAACATGGCGCATGGCTAGCATCAACACAAGCAGAATGTACTTTTCTAGAGGGGCAATCCAGGCTGAATGGTTCAAAGGGAGGTGGAGCTTACCAGCCCAGTGCATGCTCAGAATAGGAGTTACAGCTGTATCCTCAAACAGCTGTCCCTTTTGTACCAAATTTCCCTTAATTCTGTATACACGTGTGCACAGAACAAATTTGTATAAAAAGTTGCAGATTAGGCAGAACGATGCACGGGCACAGGTCACTTCAATAAAGTATCAGAACACTCTTTTTCCTGTTAAACCTGGATTGTGTACGTTTTCCTCAATGCTTTCCGCCATTGTGCCATTTTACTCAATTTAGGTTAGGATGACCTATGGTGAATACATAGTATTAGTGGCTTTGATTGGCTAAGTAGCAAAGTCTGTGAAAATAAAAAACGATTTGGTGCGATATGAGGATAGAATTATGTGAACACATTTGTAAGTTAGAATTGTGACCCAAATGTATGTTCTAAGTTAAAAACAGCAGTTGTAAAATCTCCTCAACACTAAGGGGGATATTCATCTCCCCGATGGGAGGTGCCCGCCGGGCCCTATTCAATGCTGTCTTCCCCGACAGCATTGAGCAGGGTATCTCGGCAGAACGAGCCCGACATCACAAGCTGTCGGGCTCGTTCTGCCAAGAACAGCCGGGAAGTGACGAGCTGCCGGCTGCAGCTCGCCTCTTCCCGGCCGCAACTCGCGGCCACGCCCCCTTCTCGCTCCCCGGCAGGCGGGACATTGAATCCCGCCTGCGTGTTCTCGGTCGAGCTGACCGAGAACGGGACTGGGTCACGGCGGTCGAGCAAGCTCGGCTGCCGTGACCCTGACATTGAATACCCCCCTTAGAAGTAGCAAAGATCTAGAGGACATTTGCAAGTTACAAGACAAAAGCGATATAGGATATGACCCGTTTGGCGCTCTGCTGCCCCTGGTTCGTACTATCCCGTGGTTATCACCCAACAACCAAAACAATAAAAAAAGAATACAGAAGTGGGATTTCCAAACTGTCTGAGGCGCAACCGGTCCAGATGGTATTTAGACTGTTTATACCATCTGGACCGGTTGCGCCTCAGACAGTTTGGAAATCCCACTTCTGTATTCTATTTGCAAGTTACAGTTTGCTAGATCTAACCTTACGAACAGTACAGTAAGTTTCCAGAATGACTCTTCCCAGCTGGGGCCTGGGACTCCATCCGCACACAAAGGTAACAAGTGATGAGGGAGAGTCACATTTAGGGTGAAACGGAAGTCCAGGCTGGAATCGGTCACAAGAGTTAGCTCGCGGATAACCCAGGAAGATGTGAAGTCTGGGATGAACCTGTGCAGTACAAGAGGACACCGCTTTTAATATGGACAACAAATGGGGAAAAAACGGTCAGAACCCAATTGCAAATTTTTCTTCCAAGTATTTCTCTTGTTACTATTCAGTAATGGGCGTTTTATTAAGTATATGCCTCCATTGATATTACTAAGTGAAATACATGCTATGCAATTGTGCAAACTAAAACTATTTAAGTGTTGTATGTTTTGCACTAGAAAATATCCGATATGTTGTTAAAAACTCTAAATAACAATAAAAGGATGGAATATATTTCTTTGTTAGGATATAAAAATACATGACCCCTATCTATGTTACATTTTCCGCAGCATGAGGGAAGTACTTGGGTTCCAGCGGTCACAGACACCTTTACAGTGCAGGCACATGCAACTAATTGCAACACAAGACTGGAACACATCTAGCAGTAGAACCATAAACAGTGATGCATACAGTCATATACAATACTTACACAATACTGATTTCCCTTGAAGTATTTTGGCTTAAAGAAAAGGTATGGCAGTCCAGGATTTCAAACCCAAAACCTTGGCAATTGTATCCATTTATTTTCATGTGCACAATAGTTAAGGGCAGGGAACCAATATTTTCAACTTTAAAAACTTTTGTGATGGACAGGACTTGTTTGCTTTCCTTTAGCTCTGTACAGGAGAAAAAAAAAATTAAAAAAATCAGCCACAGTTCATATAAGAATATGGAAGGCACAAAAAGGTGCTTTAAAGTACGCATAAAACAATTAAATTTGAGAGAGACCTCACATCCCTACTCTGAGCAGCTGTGGGCCTTTTTCCTTCCTGCTGACTGCTCTACTCCTCCCATCACAATTTTACCTAGTCAAAGCCCTGTCCTCACCAACGCATCACATATATATATAGGCAAGTTACACACTCGATCCCATAAAACCACCCACTTCTCTCCAGACATTCTCTGGCTGCTGTGTACATTATGATGATAATGATGTGATTGTAGGTATATTGGTTTATGCCATGTGGCATAAACCAAACCTATAGTTTATAGGCATATTGGTTTCTGCAAAGGTTTCTAGAGAATAATGGCAAACTCTGCAGTCATGAGATGAGGAAAAATAACAAAAATGTGCTTAACGGCTAGTCAATCTTGTATTTAAAGGGGTTTTAAATCCGTGGATCGGTGAATTTGCTGCAAATACACGTGGTTTTGCCGAATTCTCTGATGTTTTCCCCCATGTCATTTTGCCCTAAAAAAAGTAAAATGAAATGGCATGGGTGAGAATGTGCTCACAAACAGGCAAAACGCCCGTGATCGAATATTGATAGGTAAATCTTGCCATTTTTTTCTTTCACCTGGTGAAAAATTTGGCCAGGATTATATACCCCTCTGAAATGGGATTCACCCATTTTTTTTTCAATAAACTTTTTTTATTGAGACATTGCTTTTACGTGACAATAAAACACTTTACATCTGTGTTTTGTATACAGATTACAAAGGAGTAACAATTTAAAACAGAGTCGATTATTATTTAAAATCCAATCACCATACAAATCAAATAGGGTTTACATGTAGGTCTTGACGAACAATTTTACAAAGGCATTAGGTCAAAGGAACAGGGGGATCTTGGACAGCAACTCTAGCCATGTACCATGTTGTTGATTGTAAGCTATCATGTATCATTTGTCTTGTGTTAAGAGGGAGGGTGGGTATGTAGGAATCTCACAAAAGTAAGAATTTTTCTACTTGTTTGTCTCAGTCCACAATTGCTTCCACCCAATCCATCCCAAATAAAAAGTGAAGTTTAGTTAAAAATAAAGTGAATTGGGGGGGGGGGGGGGGGGGGGGGGGGGTGTTGGTCAATCCAGCTTTGCAGAATAGTTTTTCTGCCTGCCTCACTCAAGGCTAGTAGTAGTTTTTTACTCTTCTTTGTCATACGTATATTGGGATCAAAGATGCCCAATATTGCCCATTCTGGTGTGAGGGGGACAAATGTTATTAATTTGGCTTCTGCATTACGTTTCACACGGAGCCAGAAATAACGGATAATTGGGCAAGCCCATAAACAATGGTATGTACAGTATCAGCATTATCTAGGCGGCATTTTGGGCAAGTGTGCGTGTCAGAGGTTCCCATATGGAAACGTCTGATAGGGGATAAGTAGGAATCGTGATAGATATTAAGAAAAAGTTCTGTATACATACTAGCCTTGAGTGTTTGTCTTGAGTAGAGGAGACCTTTTTGCAACTGAGGTACAGTTAATGAGGGAAAGTGATCCAGCCATGTGATCATACCTCCCTTAATTTTAGGATTCACCCATTTTTAATAGTATTACCCTAACCACACTTGCTTTCTTCGAATAGGACTCTTGTTGGCGGTCCTTTCTCCTAGCACCCACATCTTTCCCACTACATAATAAATACCAAGCATGTAGCGGATACTATACCCTATATGCTGCCCAATAGCATACTATAATAGTCACCCTAGAAGGTTCTAAAGAGCAACACCACCTTTGACACATTTCACATGTATTTGCCACGCCTGCTATGGCAGTGGACAATCCCTTGTGCCTTCAAAATGTATTAAACACAAGTGAACTTGTAATGTACATACTGAGATTACAATTCTCACACAACAATAAAATCATGTTGAACTTAAATATTAATTCATTACACGCTAACGACGATACTGAGCCCCTCTTGTGGATAGTATGACCACTTATTGACAACTAGTCTCTCAATTAAACACTGTAGTATTTTAGCTCCTCTTTATTAATTGTGACATAGGGGTACCTACTTCTAAGGATGATAATGGACCCTTTAAACAGCATTAAGCTTTATTGGGCATAATATTCACCATAAAAACAGTCAATAATTCCCAATTTCTCACATTATTAAGTACATTAAGTACAGTATTGGGTTTTATTTTATCACTTAGAGAGACCATCTCTGCTACGGTCATATCACACATTGGAATAACTACATACGTCATTGAAGTAAACAATGCATATATTAAAATCTCTTTCCAATATATTTACGAAGGGCTATATAACAGGGTGTGATACAGCCATATCTAAAACAATAAACCCACTACATCGGTTTCAGGTCTTTCATGATGGTTTACCTGACTCAGAGTTTCTGCATCAGTAAAAGTAAAAAAAAAAATAAGCACCCGTGATTAGCACAAAGTGACTTACAAAGATAACAAACTTTAGAATGCAGATAAAAATAAAGTAGAGCAAACTGCAAACAAATTGTACAAGTAGTTCCAAAGTTGTACAGTCCAGTTTCACTTCTATATGGACAAACAAGCAGCAATTTATTCTGACCAACACTGCATGGGAAACTCACGTTGTCTACAGTCCATCAGGGTAGACTCTGGGACTTTGAACCTGAGAGATCCCCCTATTCCAGGCATCCTCCCTCCAACACGTAGCATTTCTCTTGCTCCAAGACCCTCTACAGTAATCATGTCAAGAACAGTCAAATTATTCCTGTCAAGAAAGTTACACAAATGAAAGAGCTGTTGCAATAGCAAAGTAGTAACGCATGTAGCCATAATGAAATACTTCTAACAGAGCTTGTCAATGTTTCTGCATTCATACAACCACGTTCACAAAGAATAAAGCATTAGCTTTCCCTGTTACATAACCATTTCACAATTGTATGCACACCCAATAGCTTCCATGCCCTTGTATTGTACCAGGTTTTTTTTTTTTTTTATCATTTCTATTTAATTTTACTTTTTTCAACCTTACCTGATTAATATAAGTGAGCTAACTTTTCTGTAATCTAGAGGTGTGAAGACGATGCCAACTTGCTGACATACCCAAGGCGGCAAATGCAATTCAAGCACCTCACGGCTACATTCTTCATCTTCACCCTGGTGTAAATACATGATGGGTACAATTTCTTATTGAAAACACCTATTGACAGAGTTCAAAATTAACCTCTAAAAAGATCCATGCTCAAACACAAGTGTTTTTTTAAAGAAAATAAAAAAAAGCCACATTGCAGTAATTTGGTGGCCTTTAGAAAGTTAAAGACTTATAAGAGGCGAGAGATCCATAGTAACGGATTATAGATTTCTCAAGCAAAATGTTCACTTTGCCTTTTCGCTCTTAGCCACTGAGGACGGATTACATGAGTCACGCGCATAATATTGTCAAATGTCCATTGACTGATAACAGGCCCTACTCAGTTGGACCCAAGAATAAACAGGAAATTGCTCTAATGAAAGGTAAGTCTATGGGCAACATAAACGCAATTTCAGCTGTGAAAAATATTAATTTATAGATAAAATTTTCTCAAAAGGGTGTATTCAATGCGGCCGGCAAGGGGGTTTTTATGGCAAGGATGGCTTGTTTTTGGCGAAGATCGCCAAAAACAAGCCATCCTGGCTGTTGAACCCCCATCGCCAACCGCTCGCACTATTCTATGTTCTGGGAAATCCTCGCTGTCAGAGGATGGCAAGGATTCCCTGAACAGCGAGGTTCGTGACTAATGCAGCAAGCCCCGCCGTTTTGACGACCACACACACCGTTCCTACCTAACTTTTAAGAAATAGCAAGGTGGAAACGGCGAGTGCAGGGGATCAGTTGAATACTGAGGGCAGCCTATGACGGCAAACAATAGGCACTGCACGCCGTCATTGCTCGCCTGATCAGCATTGAATACACCCCATCCGTTCCTGATCTATTGTAAATTAGGATAAATTTTCTTCCACGCCTACTTTTTATTCAATCCCTGCACTCAATCAGAGAGAACATACAAATCCCACACCCAAATCCTTTGTGGGAATCTAACCAAGGCACTAGTGCTAATCAACATGCCGCACATGCTTCACAGTAAATCAAATAATATGTGTGTGCTTATTTCGAAACTATAATATACTTTTGGACATTACATTATATGGCATAATTTTTATTCCAATAGGATTCCACATATTTCAAAATTCACATTATCAAAAAGCACAACATTGGACAGAAACGTCTACAAAAAAGTATTAACTTACCTGTGTGTCACAATGCCTTTGGAGTCTGAATTCAACAGTTGTGAAATCAACCGCCTGCTCATTGACACCAAACCTAAAATCAAACAATAAGCTATAAAACATTATATCTATATAAAAACAAAAAGACAAATGTTTCGGAATGCAAGGATCCCAAACTAGTTGATACAGTGACAGCCAATAGTTTTACTATGAGCTTATAAACTGAAGTGCCAAAAATCACAGGGTAGGCGCTTAGTGTCGTGTAGGACCCCTACTAGCCTGGTGGAATGCAGCAACTTAATGTGGCATCAATTCCACAAGAAAAGAAGACCTCTGCCTTCTGGGAGGTTTCCAGAGCTCCCTGATATTTGTGGGTGCAGGTTCTTGTGTGGGAATAGACCTCTCCACCACATCCAATAAATGCTTGATTGAGTTCATGTCAGGCTAACATGGTGGCCACGCCATTCAGTGGAACGCTGCATAATGCTCCTCAAATCAATTCTGTACAACTTGGGACTGATAGTGCATTATCGTGCTAGAATATTAAATGCAAACCCTACCATCAGTCCAAAATAACTGGAACACTGACTCATCAGCCTACTCCACGTTGCCAGCGAGTCAGGGTTTAATTAGAGATGTCACGAGGTCCTGGGACACCTTGATCAATGAATGTTAGCAAAACTTTGTAAATGGAATGTCCCATCTGACGGTGACCAACTACCATGCCCCACTTGATGTCCGATACATCACGTTGCCTTGCAATGAGCAGCCTAGCTGGTGATCAATCTGATTTAAACGTTTTCAGATTACAACTGATGCAGGTGTGGCCCATTCCAAGACACCTACCATTACCTTTACCTACTGTTATTTATGACTTTTGGCACAACTGTGTATCTACAAATAAATATTAAACCATACTGTAGCTAGCACTCATACCATTTGCCGAGAAGGCTCAGAGCAGCTTGTGGGTTAGGATAATGAGAGAGAGGCAGCAGTTGCACAGTGACAGGAAAGGGAGAGGGGTTCTTCAACATAACATATTTCACCTGAAACAAAAGCAAAGGAGAAGACCATATCAAATTCAATGTATATCACATCAACATAGTGTTTCTCTTCTGATAGTCCACATTGAAATATCAAGCACATATCTTAGCTAGACACTACAGTATTTATATGCTTCCAAGTAAAATCCACAGAGATCAACAAACTTGACCTAACCCAGTAGCAGCAGCTGATGATGACATGAAATATCAAAGTATAGTCCAATTACCGAGCTTTTACTTAGTGCAGTTGCAGTGAAGTTCACCACAAGATCAGGCTCAGCAATTAGCTGCGGCAGGAAGACAAGACGTCGGTTCACATCCCTCTTCTGCTGTGTAGTGCTGGTGTTCTCAGAACTCTTCCTCCTGGAGAAACACTTTGGTACTTACATACGTAATCTTGTACAAGGCGGCCTTATACATCGCACAGCACCCCCGATCAGACACCTACCTACACGTTTCCCCATCCTGCATCTTCTGATACTTCTCATAGAGATCACTTCCTAACTCGTAGTCTATACTCCATGCAGACATCCCCAAAGACAGGCTATTCTGCCAATGCATACTTTCTTCTAGGGAAACAAAGCCACAATTGTGGGGGTTGCAATTGTCAATCAATCACTCTTCATGTATTTGATAATCACTATAGCAGGTTTTCTTCTTTATAAAACAAAGCGTTTTGATTTTGCACCCCCCCAATTATCCTAAAAAAAGGGCACCTATTTATTATTATTATTATTATTATTATTATTATCAGTTTCTTATATATCGCACACATACTCCGCAACGCTTTACAGAGTATAGTTGAACATTCACAACAGTCCCTGCTGCAGTGGAGCTTACAATCTATATTTGTTGGTAGCCAATTAGCCTACCTGTATATTTTTGGATTGTGGGAGGAAACCGGAGTACCCGGAGGAAACCCACGCAAGTACGGGGAGAATATACAAACTCTGCACAGTTAGGGCCATGGTGGGATTCAAACCCATGACCTCAGTGCTGTGAGGCAGTAATGCTAACCATTACACCATCCGTACTGCACCTGGTGAACTTGTAGCTTTAACCCCTTCCTGACAGAGCCAGTTTTTGCGTTCCTGACAGAGCCCTTTTTTTCAAATCTGACATGTCTCACTTAAGTGGGGATAACTTTTTTTTGCTTTTACTTATCCCAGTGATTTTGAGATTGTTTTTTCGTGACACATTGTACTTCAAATTAGTGGTAAATTTGGGTCGATACAGTCTGTGTTTTTTTGTGAAAAATACCAAAATATCGTGAAAAAATGGAAAATTTAGCGATTTGCAAAATGTTAAATTTTCTGCTTGTGAGACAAATAATCTTACCACTCAAAATAGTGAATAACTAACATAGACCATATGTCTACTTTATGTTGACATCATTATTTCAACTTACTTTTAATTTTTTGGGACACTAGGAGGCTTACAATATGAATAGCAAATTCTTAAATTTTCAAGAAAATTTCAAACACTGATTTTTTTAGGGACCAGTTCAGTTCTGATGTGACTTTGAGGGACTTGTATGTGAGACACCCCCATAAATGATGCCATTTCAAAAACTGCACCCCTCACAGTATTCAAAACAGCATTTTGGAAGTTTGTTAACCCTTTAGGTGTTTCACAGGAATTAAAACAAAGTGTAGGTGAAATTTCAAAATTTCTTTTTTTTTGCAGATTTGCAATTTTAATACATTTTTCTAAGGAACACAGTACATTTTACTAGAGAAATGTGACTAAAAATTGATTCCCCCAATTCTTTTGTTTTCATAAATATCCTATATGTGGCCCTAGTGTGCACGTTGACCAAACCACAGGCTTCATAATAGAAGGAGCACCTACTTGA